>NC_134354.1:344166069-344766069 GCF_048569485.1 Anomaloglossus baeobatrachus | reverse complement strand
CGAGTCTGTGTGATTGTGAATTGTTTGATCCGTGATATACTGTAAGACATCACCCTAATAAAACTAATTTTTTTCTTTCTTGAAATAGAAACAATGAGGACAGTTTACGTACCCCAAGTCCAAAAATAATTACTCGAACTAAGCTTAGTCTGTCAGAGACAGCATGCAGTACTTCTTTGCTTGTGAGATGGACACAAGTGATATATTTTTATATTTATTGTGCATTTTTCTAAAAAGTATAAGAAAAATCTAAATCTTCCAGAAAATTAAATGCAACTGTCTAACTCATAAAGTGTGCCCTTTAACCCCTTCATGACCTTTGATGGATCTATCTGTCATGGATCGTGTGAGGTTAATCCCCACCACCTGCAGTGGGCAGGTGGCGGCAATCTGCGCACATATCAGCTGTTGAAAACAATATATGTTTTCAACAGCTGATATGTGCCTGCATGTTCCCAGTGGAATCGCATTCCACCAGTAACATTTAACCCCTTACATCTCCCTGCCAAAGTCTGGCAGCGAAATGTATATGCGTGCGGCCATTATTTTTACTTACCGCCACCCCCACCGGAAGTCACGTGCGTCATCACGTGACTTTTGGTGGTTGCCATGGTAGCACAGGATCATGTGATGACGCCTATAGCTATAATGAGTAACTTTCGGTTTCACTCGGCCCAAAGCCGAATGAATCAGGAAGTGACCATATCTGCTGTTTACAGCTGTATAGCTGTGATCAGCAGATAGGGCAGAGCGATCGTATTGCTGATCGCTATAGCCCCCTAGGGGGACTAGTAAAATAAAAAAAAAGTAAAAAAAAGTTTTAAAAAATAAAAAAATAAAAAAAGTTCAAATCACTCCCCTTTTCACCCCATTGAAAATTAAAGGGTTAAAAAAAATTAATAATATACACATATTTGGTATTGCCGCGTTCAGAAATGCCCGATCTATCAAAATATAAAATCAATTGATCTGATTGGTAAATGGTGTAGCGGCAAAAAAATTCCAAATGCCAAAATTACGTTTTTTGGTCGCCGCAAGTTTTACGCAAAATGTAATAACAGACAATCAAAACATAGCATCTGCGCAAAAATGGTACCATTAAAAATGTCAGCTCGAGATGCAAAACATAAGCCATCACTGAGCCATAGATCCCAAAAAATGAGAACGCTACGGGTTCTGGAAAATGGCGCAAGACGTACGCTACTTTTATTGGACAAGCTTGTGAAATTTTTTTAACCCCTTAGATACAAGTAAACTATACATGTTTGGTGTCTACAAACTCGCAATGACCTCAGGCATCACAATGACACATCAGTTTTCCCATATAGTGAACACGGTGAATAAAACATCCCAAAAACTATTGTGTGATCACACTTTTTTTGCAGTTTTTCCCCACTTGGAATTTTTGGTTATTTTCCAGTACATTATAAAGTAAAACTTATGATTTAATTTAAAAGTACAACTCGTCCCGCAAAAAAGAAGCCGTCATATAGCAAGATTGACAGAAAAATAAAAAAGTTACGGCTCTCGGAAGAAGGGGAGCAAAAAACAAAAACGCAAAAACGGAAAATGCCCGAGGGCTGAAGGGGTTAAATAGTCCAATTTTACCACTGATCCCACCACCCAAAAAGATCTGTTGCAAGTGCTGTTTTTTTGGAACGTGTACCTTTCTTTTCTTGTCATGTCCTATTTGGTAAAGAAGGGTGTTTAAAGATGGATCACTGGGATTTGTGATAAAAATGGACCAAAGAGTGTATTTTAATTGTGGCATTAAAATTGTATATGTTTCGATTTTTGTTGCAGGATACTTTTACTACTATTAAGGAGTGCAGTGTTTTATAAAGAAATATGTTTTTGTACTGTGTTAGCCAGTTGAAAAATGATTGATTGCTCTCAGTCTTTTTAAGTTGGGTTAAATGTTCCTCCCTGTTTGCTCGGCTGGAACAGATACGATTATATGTGAGGGCCTGCCTGTAGAAAATGGACTTTTTAATGTGTTTAGTGTGGAAGCTGTCCCATTTCAGGTATATGGGATGGTCAATAGGTTTCCGATACACCGATGTTTGGATTGAGCCATTTTGAATTTTTATGGTGGTATCCAGGAAGTTGATTTTCATTTTTGAGTGGTCCAATGTCAAGGTTATGATAGGATGAAATGACCTAAGGAGTCTCGAAAGCTTGCTCTGTAAAATCATTGATTTTATTTTAGTTAGCCATTAAAAGATATCAGAATTCCAAGATTATAATTTTATTTCTCACTGAGAGCAATCAATCATAAAGAAATATATCGTATTATCTTATAATTAGAGATGAGCGAACCGGCCGCGGTTCGGTTCGCCGAACCGAAATCTGGTTCGAGTTCGGTTCGGCAAACCGCTCGAACCCCATAGGAAACAATCACAAACACATAAAAACGCATTATAAATGTACACATACAGTTAATAAACATTGCCATAACACTTACCTGTCCCCGGGATGCGTCCTGCACTCTGTCTCCTGCCGCTATTCCTTCCGATAATCGCTGCATCCTCCTGTTAACCAGCAGTGATGCAGGACCTACGTGACATCATCAAAATAGCATGTGACCAGTCACGTGTCTGTTATCTTATTGGCTACAGACTGGTCACATGACTATGACGCCGACATGCTAGGACCTGTCATTGCATCTCTGTTACGCTCCAGCGATCCCACCAGCAACCTGACCTGGCAGGGATCGCTGGAGCGTCGCTACACGGGTTGCTGGTGAACTGTCAGGCAGATCTCACCAGCAACCAGTGACCAGCCCCCAGCCCCCAGCCAGCAGCAACGCGTGGAAGCGATGCTGCGCTTGGTAACTAAGGTAAATATCGGGTAACCAACCCGATATTTACCATGGTTACCAGCGCACACCGCTTAGCACTGGCTCCCTGCACTCCTAGCCACAGTACACATCGGGTTAATTTTACCCAATGTGTAGTTGTTAGGACCAGGTGGACGGGTAGGCCCAGGAGGTGGATCCACTGGGCTGAACACCTCACCGAGGGCAAGGTGCCCGGTAGCCAGAGCACTATGGGAAGAAGGACAGTCCGTTCAGAGGAGTGGAGTGAAGAAGTCCCTGGGACCACGGAGTCTCTGAAGGTAGTCCGTGTGACGGAGCTCAGGTTCGGAGGCCGAGATGATGTTAGGCAGAGTCCGGAACCAGCGGAGAGAGGAGGTGGGTCACCACATGGATCCAGGGATCGGAGATGGTAGGGACTGACTGGATGGCAGACAGTCACTGTTCGGGGTTCGGGAATCGTCAGGACCGGTTGGCGTGACAGGAGCGACTCTACAAGAGAGATAGGTAAGTATGGCACAAGACACAGGGAGACCTGACTCCTAGCTTAGCAAACACGAAGAACAGGCCCCGTCCACTTGGAAAGGATCCCCCTATATACCCTGTACCTGATTCTTCAATATCCTGTTGGAGGACACTGGCCCTTTAAGAGAGGGTCAATGACCGCGCGCGCGCCCTAATGCGCATGCGCGAGGCCCGGGTGCCAGAAGCCAGAGCAGGGAGCGGTGTACAGGAGGCAGGAGTGCCGGGCTGGCTCAGCGTTGCCGATGGGCGCCGGGAGCGGGGACCGGGCTGCCTGGAGACCGCAGGTGATGGGGCATGAAGGCTGTGGAGCGGGGGACCGGGAAGTCTGGCACGGGAGTGGCGGAGCGTGACCTGAGAGCGGGGAAGCGTGGCAGGGGAGCCGGTGAGCAAGGCAGGGGAGCTGGGGAGCATGGTGGAGGAGCCGGGGAGCATGGCAGGGGAGCCGGGGAGCATAGCAGAGGAGCCGGGGAGCGTGACAGTACCCCCTCACCCACGCCCCCCTCCCCGCAACCGGGACAGGAAGGCACGTATCAGGGGAGTACCCACATTCTCCCGGGGTTCCCAGGACCTATCCTCAGGACCATACCCAGCCCAGTCCACCAGGAAGAACTGTCGACCCCGCACGGTCTTCAAGGCCACGATATCCCTTACCGCATAGATGTCATCATCAGCAATAGGAGGAGGAGCAGGACCGGCAGCAGCGGAGAAGGGACCAAGGACAACCGGCTTGAGCAGGGAGACGTGGAAGGAGTTGGGGATTCTCATTGTGGCTGGGAGCTGCAGCTTGTAGGAGACCTCATTTATTTTGCTGATGACTTTAAACGACCCGATGTAGCGAGGGCCCAGCTTGTACGATGGTAGCTTCAATCGGACGTACTTGGAAGCAAGCCAGACCAGATCTCCTGGAGAGAAACACGGAGAATCCAGACGCCTCTTGTCGGCGTGTCTCTTCATCCGCAGGGAAGCACGTTCAAGGGACGTCTTGACAGAGTCCCAAATTGTTGTAAAGTCACGGACTACAGCATCAGCAGCAGGGACAGAAGGCTGAAGTCCGTAAACGACATGGAAGGGAGAGCTGGAGGAGGACTCACTGACGTGGTGGTTATGGGAGAATTCAGCCCAAGGAAGTAGCGTGGACCAGTCATCGTGATGGGTATTAACGTAGTGACGCAAGAAGGAGGTCAGGATCTGATTGACTCATTCCACTTGGCCATTCGACTGAGGATGGTAGGCTGAAGAAAAGTCCAAAGCTACTCCCAGATGTTTGCAGAGGGCCCTCCAGAAACGGGAGGTAAACTGAGTTCCTCTGTCGGACACAATGTGTGATGCAAAGCCATGCAACCGGAAGATGTGCTGTATGTAGGCGTCAGCGAGTTCCTGGGCAAAGGGCAGTCCAGCCATAGGGATGAAATGAGCCATTTTGGAGAACCGATCCACCACGACCCATATGACTGTGTGTCCGGCGGACAAGGGCAAGTCTGTAATAAAGTCCATTGCAATGTGTTGCCACGGAACGGAGGGGATAGGCAGTGGCAGAAGGCGACCATATGGCAGGTGTTTGGGTGTCTTGTTCCGGGCACAAGAGGAGCAGGCTGAGACAAAAGACGCGATGTACGTGCAAAGGGATGGCCACCAGTAGTGACGTACAATTGTACTCCATGTTCTCTTCTGACCAGCATGGCCGGCTATTTTCGAGGCATGGCCCCACTGCAACACTTTTTTCTGTCAGTCTCAGAGACATAGGTCTTCCCGGGCGGTATCTGGGCCAAAGTGACAGGGGCCACCAGAATGATTTTACTTGGGCAGATGATGGGCTGGGATGTCTCCTCCTCCTGTTCCATGGGTACGAATGACCTGGACAAGGCATCTGCTCGCACATTCTTATCCGCGGGCCGAAAATGGAGCTGAAAATCGAACCTGGCAAAGAACAAGGACCACCTGGCTTGTCGTGGGTTCAGTCGCTGAGCAGACCGCAGGTATTCCAGGTTCTTGTGGTCCGTGTAAATGATCACGGGGTACACTGCCCCCTCCAGAAGGTAGCGCCATTCCTCCAGAGCCAGCTTGACTGCTAATAGCTCTCGGTCACCGATGGTGTAGTTGCGTTCAGGCGCTGAGAAGCTCTTGGAATAGAAACCGCAAGTAACCATCTTCCCGGAGGAGGACTTCTGCATGAGCACTGCTCCGGCTCCCGAGGAGGAGGCATCCACCTCCAAGGTGAACTGTCGGTTTAACTCAGGACGGTGGAGCACAGGAGAGGAAGCAAAGGCCTGTTTCAGGGAGCCAAACGCGGCGTCGGCCGCAGGTATCATATCATAGTATCATAGTTTTTAAGGTTGAAGGGAGACTCTAAGTCCATCTAGTTCAACCCGTAGCCTAACATGTTGATCCAGAGGAAGGCAAAAAAAACCCAATGTGGCAAACAAGTTCCAATGGGGAAAAATTTCCTTCCTGACTCCACATCCGGCAATCAGACTAGTTCCCTGGATCAATACCCTGTCATAAAATCTAATATACATAACTGGTAATATTAAATTTTTCAAGAAAGGCGTCCAGGCTCTGCTTAAATGTTAGTAGTGAATCACTCATTACAACATCATGCGGCAGAGAGTTCCATAGTCTCACTGCTCGTACAGTAAAGAATCCTCGTCTGTGATTATGATTAAACCTTCTTTCCTCAAGACGTAGCGGATGCCCCCGTGTTCCAGTCGCAGGCCTAGGTGTAAAAAGATCTTTGGAAAGGTCTCTGTACTGTCCCCTCATATATTTATACATTGTGATTAGATCCCCCCTAAGCCTTCGTTTTTCCAAACTAAATAACCCCAAGTTTAATAACCTGTCTTGGTATTGCAGCCCACCCATTCCTCTAATAATCTTGGTCGCTCTTCTCTGCACCCTCTCCAGTTCAGCTATATCCTTCTTATATATCGGTGACCAGAATTGTACACAGTATTCTAAGTGCGGTCGCACTAGTGACTTGTACAGAGGTAGAACTATATTTTTTTCATGAACACTTATACCTCTTTTAATACATCCCATTATTTTATTAGCCCTGGCAGCAGCTGCCTGACACTGTCCACTAAAGTGAAGTTTACCATCCACCCATACACCCAAGTCTTTTTCTGTGTCTGTTTTACCCAGTGCTCTACAATTAAGTACATAATTATAAATTTTATTTCCTCTACCCAAGTGCATGACCTTACATTTATCTACATTAAACTTCAATTGCCACTTCTCAGCCCAATCCTCCAATTTACATAAATCTCCCTGTAATATAAAATTATCCTCCTCTGTATTGATTACCCTGCAGAGTTTAGTATCATCTGCAAATATTGAAATTCTACTCCGCATGCCCCCAACAAGGTCATTTATAAATATGTTGAAAAGAAGCGGGCCCAATACTGACCCCTGTGGTACCCCACTATGAACTGAGACCCAGTCCGAGTACGTACCATTAATAACCACCCTTTGTTTCCTATCACTGAGCCAGTTTTTAACCCAGTTACACATATTTTCCCCTATCCCCATTATTCTCATTTTATGTACCAACCTTTTGTGTGGCACCGTATCAAAAGCTTTTGAAAAGTCCATATACACAACATCCACTGCATTTCCCTGGTCCAGACTTGAACTTACCTCTTCATAGAAGCTGATCAAATTAGTTTGACAGGATCGATCCCTCATAAACCCATGTTGATACTCTGTCATAAGGTTATTTTTCTTGAGATACTCCAGTATAGCATCTCTCAAGAAACCCTCAAGGATTTTACCAACCGTAGAGGTTAAACTTACCGGCCTATAATTTCCCGGCTCAGTTTTTGTCCCCTTTTTGAATATTGGCACCACATTTGCTATGCGCCAGTCCTGCGGTACCGACCCTGTTATTAAGGAATCTGAGAAGATTAAAAATAATGGTCTATCTATCACAGAACTCAATTCCTGTAGTACTCTGGGGTGTATGCCATCCGGGCCCGGAGATTTGTCAACCTTAGTGATTTCGAGGCGGCGGCGTACTTCCTGCTGGGTTAAGCAGGTAATATTCAAGGGTGAATTTATGGTATCACTGGTCATGTCATCTGCCATGGCATTTTCTTGTATAAAAACCGTAGAAAAAAACTCATTCAGCAGGTTGGCTTTACCCTCATCCCCTTCCACCATTTCACCAAGACTATTTTTAAGGGGGCCAACACTATCGCTTTTCAGTTTTTTACTGTTTATGTAGTTAAAGAATATTTTAGGATTATTTTTACTTTCTCTCGCAATGAGTCTCTCTGTCTCAAACTTAGCTAACTTAATTTGCTTTTTACATATTTTATTTAATTTTCTATAATTATATAATGCCTCATCACTACCTACCCTCTTTAATTCTTTTAAGGCTTTCTGTTTTTCTTTTATTGCTTCCCTTACAGCTCTATTTAGCCACAGGGGTTTCCTCCTATTTCTAGCATGTTTGTTCCCATAGGGTATATTTTCTGCACAAGCCCTATTCAGGATGCTCATAAAAGTCTCCCATTTGCTTTGTGTACTTTTATTACTTAATACATCATCCCAGTTTATTGCACTAAGATCATCTCTCAACCGTTTAAAATTTGCTTTCCTGAAGTTTAGTGTCCTTGTAGCCCCTCTACTAGACATCTTACTAAAGAATACATGAAAACTTATTATTTTGTGATCACTATTCCCCAAGTAACCCCCAACTTGTATATTTGATATGCGGTCTGGCCTATTGGTTAGTACAAGGTCTAGTAGTGCTCCCCCTCTTGTGGGGTCCTGTACCATTTGTGAAAGGTAATTATCTTTCATTGTTATCAAAAATCTATTTCCTTTGCTGGAACTGCAAGTTTCTGTTCCCCAATTTATATCAGGATAGTTAAAGTCCCCCATAATAATTACCTCTCCGAGACTCGCTGCTTTATCAATTTGCTTTATGAGGAGATTCTCTACCTCTTCCATAATATTCGGCGTCTTATAACACACCCCTATCAGTATTTTATTATTCATTCTCCCCCCCCTTATCTCCACCCATAGGGACTCTACATTCTCAGTACCCTCACATATGTTGTCACGCAGGATGGGTTTTAAGGATGATTTTACATATAGACACACACCTCCCCCTCGCTTATTTGTACGGTCATTCCTGAATAGGCTATAACCCTGTAAATTAACAGCCCAGTCATAGCTCTCATTCAGCCATGTCTCTGATATCCCCACTATATCATAATTTTCTTCCAACAATATTAATTCTAATTCCTCCACCTTATTTGTGAGGCTTCGGGCATTAGTGTACATGCACGTTACGTATGACTCTGTACCTGTATTCCTGCTTACTGTATTAACTGTCCTAACCCTTCCCCCCGTACCACCCCCAATTTCATTACTTGTGCCCTGGTCACTATCTGCACTACATTCCCCTTCTATAAAGTGAATACCCTCGCCCCCCATTCCTAGTTTAAACACTCCTCCAACCTTCTAGCCATTTTCTGCCCCAGCAGAGCTGCACCTTCCCCATTAAGATGCAGCCCATCCCTAGCATAGAATCTGTAGCCAACTGAAAAGTCGGCCCAATTCTCCAGGAACCCAAAACCCTCTTTCCTACACCAATTCCTGAGCCACCTGTTAACCTCCCTGATCTCTCTTTGCCTCTCTGGTGTGGCTCGTGGCACAGGTAGTATTTCTGAAAATACCACCTTTGAGGTCCATGCTTTAAGCTTACAACCTAATTCCCTGAAATCATCTTTAAGGACCTTCCACCTACCTCTAATTTTGTCATTTGTGCCAATGTGTACAATGACCGCTGGGTCCTCCCCAGCCCCTCCCAGTAATCTGTCAACCCGATCAGCGATGTGCCGAACTCGAGCGCCAGGAAGACAACACACTGTTCGGCGATCCCTGTCTTTGTGACAGATTGCCCTATCTGTTCCCCTAATAATTGAGTCCCCCACTACCAGTACCTGTCTCGCCTGCCCTGCACTCCTATTCCCCCCCTTACTGGAGCAGACACTCCTCTGGCGTTCAGAGGTCATGCCTTGCTGCAGCAATGCTACCCCTGTAATGACATCCCCCTCATCTGCCAAGTTTGCAAACCTATTGGGGTGTGTCAGTTCAGGACTAGCTGGTCACTAGGTGACCAGTCCTTTTGGATTAGCCCCCTTCTTGGTCAAGGCGGAGAGAGGCGCAGTCAGGGCAGAGAAGTGAGGGATGAACTGACGGTAATAGTTCGCAAATCCAAGAAACCGTTGGATTGCCTTCAGTCCGGAAGGAGGGGGCTAGTTGAGAATGGAAGAGACCACCTCTGGGTCCATCTGCAGACCGGTATCGGAGATTATGTAACCCAGGAAGGGAAGAGAAGACTGCTCGAAGACGCACTTCTCGTACTTGGCGTACAGACGATTCTCTATGTCTTTGTAGTACCAGCTGCACGTTCTCTCTGTGGGTCTGGAGGTCCGTAGAGAAGACCAGGATGTCATCCAGATATACCACCACACAGATGTAGAGAAGGTCCCGGAACACGTCGTTCACCAATTCTTGAAAGACTGCTGGTGAGTTACACAGGCCGAAGGGCATCACACAATACTCGTAGTGCCCATCGCGAGTATTGAATGCGGTCTTCCATTCGTCCCCAGAGCGGATGCGGACCAGGTTGTAGGCACCCCGAAGATCCAACTTGGTAAACACCCGAGCTCCTCTAAGCCGATCAAACAATTCGGGGATGAGCGGCAGGGGGTATTTATTTTTTACGGTGATTTTGTTCAATCCCCGGTAGTCAATGCATGGGCGCAGGTCGCCCTCTTTCTTCTTAACGAAGAAGAAGCCTGCTCCAGCAGGAGAGGAGGATCTCAGGATGAATCCCCTTGCCAGGTTCTCAGTGATGTAGGTAGACATGGCCCTTGTTTCAGCAGGGGACAAAGGATATATCCGTCCTCGAGGTGGTGTAGTTCCCGGGAGTAGGTCGATGGCACAGTCATAAGGACGATGTGGCGGCAGTACCTCTGACTCCTTTTTATCAAAGACGTCCGCGAAGGACCAATAGGCCGAAGGCAGTCCTGGTAGGGACTCCGGAACCGGAGGTCGTCGGATGGGCTGTATAGACTTCAGGCAGTTCTCGTGGCAAGAGGAGCCCCATCGGGTAATTTCACCAGTACGCCAGCTGACCGACGGTTCGTGTGTTCGTAACCAGGGGAGTCCCAGCAGGATTTGATGAGACATGTGTGGGAGGATGTAGAGAGCGATGTTCTCGGTGTGCAGGGCACCGATACGTAGTTCTACTGGCTTGGTGATCCACAAGATGGTGTCAGAGAGGGGTCTCCCATCTACAGAGGCAATCACAAGGGGTTTGTCGAGTGGAGTAACAGGCACCTGGTACTTGTCCACCGTGGCCTGCTGGATGAAATTGCCTGCTGCCCCGGAATCGAGGTACGCCTCGGCTGTGAACCGCGTCTCTCCCGTTGTCACTTGAACAGTCCACGTAACCGGGTCTGAGAGAGTCCCAGCACCTAGGGTGGCCTCTCCTACCAACCCTAGGCTTTGGAGTTTCCCGGCCTCTCTGGACAGGAACGTAGCAGGTGTGTGCCCTCTCCGCAGTAGAAGCAGAGACCCTTAGCGAGCCGTTCTGCTCGGCGTTGTTCGGACTGCCTCAGACGGTCAATCTGCATGGGTTCGTGGACAGACGCCAGACGATGTCGACTGAGGTACGACTGGCTTCTGTGGAGGAGAGGAATGCCGTATCGGACGTCTCTCGCGGGACACCTCTTTGGATCATTCCTTGAATCTGAGGTCCACGCGGGTGGCTAGTGCAATTAGAGCATCCAGAGTGGAAGGAACATCGCGGCCTGCCAGCTTGTCCTTAATACGATTGGAGAGTCCTTCCCAGAAGGCGGCGGGGAGGGCTTCATTGTTCCACCCCAATTTTGAGGCCAAGGTGCGAAAGCGGATGGCATATTGCCCCACCGTCATGGTCCCCTGACGTAGCCTGAGGAGTGATGAAGCGGAAGCGGCGGCACGTCCGGGTTCGTCAAAGGTGGTTTTAAACGCCTGCAGGAAGTCCTGGATGTTAGCAGTTACAGGGTCCTCCCTCTCCCACAAGGGGTTCATCCAGGCCAGTGCCTCACCCTCCAGATGGGACATCACAAACGCCACCTTGGCTTGGTCGGAGGCAAACCGGTGCGGAAGCAGCTTAAAGTGGAGGGAGCATTGATTCAAGAATCCTCTGCAGGTCTTAAGATCTCCAGCATAGCGGGGTGGAGAGGCCAAGCGGAGTTTAGAATCTTCCGAGGTAGCCGCCACGGGAACTGTGGCCGTGGGCCGTGCTGTAGAAGCCTGAGATGCCAGGGACGTGGCGGTTGCTTGCAGTGTGTTCAGGCGGGTATCCACTGAGGACATGAAGGCCAGCATGCGGGACTGGGTCTCGCGCTGTCGTCCAAGTTCCTGCTGCAAGTTGCCCAGCTGGGCCGCTAGTGCTTCGGCGGGAACCATGGCCTGTTCTTACTGTTAGGACCAGGTGGACGGGTAGGCCCAGGAGGTGGATCCACTGGGCTGAACACCTCACCGAGGGCAAGGTGCCCGGTAGCCGGAGCACTATGGGAAGAAGGACAGTCCTTTCAGAGGAGTGGAGTGAAGAAGTCCCTGGGACCACGGAGTCTCTGAAGGTAGTCCGGGTGACGGAGCTCAGGTTCGGAGGCCGAGATGATGTTAGGCAGAGTCCGGAACCAGCGGAGCGAGGAGGTGGGTCACCACACGGATCCAGGGATCGGAGATGGTAGGGACTGACGGGATGGCAGACAGTCACTGTTCGGGGTTCGGGAATCGTCAGGACCGGTTGGCGTGACAGGAGCGACTCTACAAGAGAGATAGGTAAGTATGGCACAAGACACAGGGAGACCTGACTCCTAGCTTAGCAAACACGAAGAACAGGCCCCGTCCACTTGGAAAGGATCCCCCTATATACCCTGTACCTGATTCTTCAATATCCTGTTGGAGGACACTGGCCCTTTAAGAGAGGGTCAATGACCGCGTGCGCGCCCTAATGCGCATGCGCGAGGCCCGGGTGCCAGAAGCCAGAGCAGGGAGCGGTGCACAGGAGGCAGGAGTGCCGGGCTGGCTCAGCGTTGCCAATGGGCGCCGGGAGCGGGGACCGGGCTGCCTGGAGACCGCAGGTGATGGGGCATGAAGGCTGTGGAGCGGGGGACCGGGAAGCCTGGCACGGGAGCGGCGGAGCGTGACCTGAGAGCGGGGAAGCGTGGCAGGGGAGCCGGTGAGCAAGGCAGGGGAGCCGGGGAGCGTGGTGGAGGAGCCGGGGAGCCGGGGAGCATGGCAGAGGAGCCGGGGAACGTGACAGTAGTCTGGCTATGTGTGCAGGCAGTAGGAGCCTACACTGACAGCGTGAGAGTGGCGGATGCTGGTAACGAAGGTAAACATCGGGTAACCAAGGAAAGGGCATCTTGGTTACCCGATGTTTACCGTAGTTACCAGCGTCCGAAGAAGCTGGCTCCTGACCGGTGACACAGCCAGTCAATAACGGAGATCACCGTTGCCATAGCAACGCGCTTGGTAGCAGTGACGGGGACGTCCCGCTACCAGCACGTAGCGGCACCGGAATCACGTGATCGGAGCACCGTTGCTATGGCAACCAGTGCCACCGCTTAGAGTCGGGAGCCTGTGGTCACTCTCAGTGATTTCTGCACGGAGCACAGCGTCTTCCCCCATGCAGCTGTGCTGTCTGATGGAGCAGACAGAGCTGCATGTGTTGAAGGAGAAAGAAGACAGAAGACCATGGATCGTGGAGGGATGACAAGGGGTAATAAAGATGGAGTCTCTAAGTGTGTCTGTGTATTTATTTCTATTAAAGTATTTTTTCTCTGTGTGGTGTTTTTTTTTTTAACCCTTTATTGGAGATTCTTAATGGCTGGGTCAAACGTGCCTGACATTAAGAATCTCTGGCTTAATACTAGCTAGTAAAACATAGCTAGTATTAACTCATGATTACCCAACAAGCCACACGGCTCCAGGGCTTTTGGAAGAGTTGGATACAGCGCCAGATGATGGCGCTTCTATGAGAGCGCCATTTTCTGGGGCGGCTGCGGACTGCAATTCACAGCACAGGGGCCCAGAAACCTCGGGCTAACCTGTGCTGCGGATCCAATCCCCTGCTGCCTAGTTGTGCCTGGCTGGACACAAAAATGGAGCGAAGCCCACGTCATTTTTTTTTTTAAAATTATTTCATGAAATTCATGAAATAATAAAAAAAAAAGGGCTTCCCTATATTTTTAGTTCCCAGCCGGGTACAAATAGGCAGCTGGGGGTTACGGGCAGCCCGTACCTGCCTGCTTTACCTGGCTAGCATACAAAAATATGGCGAAGCCCACGTCATTTTTTTTTAGTTTTTTAACAAAAAAAATGCTTCCCTGGATTTTCCATTGCCAGTGAAGGTAACAACAAGCAGTGGGGGTTAGCAGCCAGTAGCTGCTTGGATTACCCTTAGCTAGCAATACAAAAAATGCAGCGGGAGCCCATATATATTTTTTTTAATTATTTATTTAAATAACTAAAAAAAAAAAAAGGGCTTCCCTGTATTTTGATTGCCTGACATGACAGTGCTGTAAAAATAAATCATTAAAAAAATGACATAGCACTCCGCGATATTTTTGATTCTCAGCGCAGATAAAGCAGATAGCTACGGGTTGCCACCCCCATCTGCCTGGCGTTACCTTGGCTGGCAATCAAAATACAGGGAAGCCCATTAATTTTTTTTTATTTAAAAAAATAGTTTAAAAAAAAAATGACGTGGGGTCTCCCCATTTTTGATAGCCAGCTAGGGTAAAGCAGAAGGCTGTAGGCTGGAAACCACAGCTGGCAGATTTACCGTGGTTGGGGATCCAATGTGGAGGTCACCCCAGGCTCTTTTTTATAATTATTTTATAAATAATAATAATTACAAAAAAAAGTAGGGTGCCCCCCCAAATTGGATCACCAGCTAAGGTAAAGCGGATAGCTGTAGTCTGGTATTCTCATGGTGGGAAGGTCCATAGTTATTGGCCCTTAACAGCCTAAAAATAGCAGGCCGCAGGCACCCCAGAATTGGCGCATCCCCTAGATGCGACAATCCTGGCGCTTCACCCCAGCTCATCCCGTGCCCTGGTGCAGTGGCAAACGGGGTAATAAATGGGGTTGATACTAGCTGTAAAGTCACCTGACATCAAGCCCAGCAGTTTGTGATGTCATGGCGTCTATCTGATACCCGACATCACAAACTGTCAGTACTAACAAAACTAATAGACGAAAAAAAATGTATTTGAAAAAACACTCCCCAAAACATTCCCTCTTTCACTAATTTATTGTAAGGAAAAAAATAAGGGGGTCCCACGATGACTCTGGACCATCTAGAATATGGGGGGACACGCTCAGGGAACGTATCCTCCATTTTCTAGGAGTGCAGACCCTCCATGTGAGGAGTGTGGGTGCAATGAATCTGCACCCACTCTCCCAGGGTCCACAGCAGCAGAGTCCATGTCGTAACTGTTGCTACCAAAGCTGCAATGCCCTGCTCATGAGGTAAGGCCATGCCTAATCAGGAGAACTATTCTACATTTCCAAATATTGGTATTTGCTGATATTATTGCTATTCCACCTACTATATATTGGGGATAGGATCTTGGAGATGGAATACCCCTTTAAGTCCAGTTATCCAGCTGAATGAATACTAAACAACAGAGCTCGCTATTTAGACATGTTTTCTTGTGGCGTATAACAGACTCTCATGTTTAATAGTCGTTCAGCAGGGCAACAGAAATAGCAAATCCCTCCAGTTCTAAATGTAGTATAGATCTCCTGATCAACTATGTTCCTTACCTCATGAGCAGGGCATTGCAGTAGCTTACAGATGCATGGTTACCACCACTCACTGTGTCTGAACACAGGAACTTGAGCTGACAGCCGCTCTGTGCATGTGGCAGCGTCTATTGTGAAGGAGGGGGCCGCAGGGGATCAACGCTGCATAGGTACCGTGGGACACCGGGTATCACCGGTGGTGTTATAGGGGGTGACCTGGCAGGGCCTGGGGAGGGGGTTCTCTGTCGCATGTGTCATGGCACATGCAACAGAAATCAGAGGAGTAGGGTGAATGCGGCCGGTGCGTTGCTGTGCGCGCGGCCATCTTGGATTTTCCGGGAGGGGGTCAGGGGGGGCACTTTGGCGACACCGGGGGACCGGGGAGGAGATTTATCTCCCATCTGACATGTATGTTCATGCCAGATGGGAGATAAATAATTTTTTTCCGGCGCTGTCATTTACTGTAACGTGATCACCGGTATACGGTGTATACCGGTGATCACGTGAGCGGGGATCGGACAAACCAACCTGAATCATGATCTCCAGGGTCTCAACAACCCCCTGAAACCCCGGAGATTTTCTGACGCTGGGGGGCGCTATTCACTTATTTCTGCCTGCTGTTTATAAACGGCAGATTAGAATAAGGCTACATTCACACGACCGATCTGTTTTTGCAAAAAACGGTCCGTTTTTTTCACGGGTGCATCCGTGTGGCATCCGTTTCGTTTCCGTATTGTTAGGTCCGGGTGGTGGATCCACTGGGCCGTGCACCCCACCGGAGGCCTGGGTGCACGGTAGCCGGAGCACTAGCGTGGCAGGTACTGCGTCCCACAGGGGACGGGTAGAACAGTCACTGGGGCTTCAGAGTTCCTGGAGACAGTGCAGGCAATAGTATTGATCACAGGACACGGCACAAGGGGGACCTGAGCACCTAGCTTTCAAGACAAGGCTTACAAGACACGTTGATCAGGCCCCGTCCACATGGCAAGGCCAGTCTTATATACCAAGCACAGCCTCATGTCATATCCTGCTGCAGCAGTGCTGGGCCCATAAGACCAGGTGAGTGGGCGCGGCCCGACCCTATACAGAAGCATGAGTCAGACACATGAGACTGGGGACAGGACACAGGAGAGCATGAGCGGGAGCGGCAGCCATGACCGGTGGACACGTGGGTAAGGAGCTGTGCCGTGCAGGTGCGACCGGATTAGTGGATAAGGAGCGGTGCTGAGGCATCGGGAGCGTGACACGTATACGGTCCGTATGTCATCTGTTTGTCATCCGTGTGCCTTCCGTTTTTTTGGCGTACTGCCAAAAAACTGAAGGATGGAAAATACATAAATTTACCCAGGATCCATAGCCTCATCCTACATGAGGCGGTCACATTTTCAGTCTAGTGCCATTTTCTACTGCTTTTCACAGCGTAGAGCGCTCTGGTGATTTTCCTGTGCTTGTGCACTTCATATCAGTCTTTTCTGTCATTATAATGGCAGAAAGACACATAATGTCCCACTCTCCTGCATTTTGTAATTTTGCACCCTTTGGTGCCTTTCATGTGGCACTAAGGGGTGCTTAGCCTTGTATTTACCAAAATAAATAAATAAATTTAAAAAAAAAATGACGTGGGATTCCCCCTATTTTTTTAGCCAGCTAGGGTAAAGCAGACAGCTGCAGCCTGCAGATCACAGCTGGCAGCTTCACCTTAAATGTTTCCTGTGGGTATTTAGAAGTAATTATACGAAAAAATTGATTTCAGTTCCTTTTCATTTATTGGTGCAAATCGTGTAGAAGTGCTGTACAAATTAATGTCCGCCAGGTGACGTTTCGGCCTGATAGGCGTTCTTCAGGTCGGACAGACTAGATTCAGCAGGTAATATGTAGAATACGTATGTGCGTAATCAACCATATATAGTCACATAGTCACAAGGTTGAAGCAGTACTAGTGTACAGGATGGGTATTAGTAGAAATAAACTATATAAAGAGGGGACCGGTCAAATCCAGCAGTCAAAAGGATGCTTCTATATCGTGACTAAAAGTTGAAGACATGAGGGAAGGGATCTTCGCAGTTGATAAGGATGATCTCAGATGGTGTATACTGGTTGCGCACGGTCTGATGTGACATGGGGGATGACATGGGGGATGTGGGTCTCCAAAGATGTATCGCTGTGTTGAAGGGCACAGGGGGTATACCACATAAGCAGGAAGTGTCCCAAGCCAACTGAAATGCAGATGAGTAGGTGAATGTGAGTCTCTGGATGACTCTATTAAGGAGCACAGGGAGTGTGAGGCACCTCACAGGACATACAGGACACTTGGTCGGCTCCACCACTGCACCACAGGCACCTGCATTAGCCTGATAATCTCTGGACTTCCTGCCAAACATAATTCATGGACCTCTCGCCTAGGTTAATCCCTTGAAGCCATAGCCATCCAGAGATTTACATCAGCCTACCCCGTGCACATCAGCTTGCTTGGGACACTTCCCTGCTGACTTAGCACACTCCCTGTGCTCCTTAATAGAGTCATCCAGAGACACACATTCACCTACTCATCTGCATTTCAGTTGGCTTGGGACACTTCCTGCTTATGTGGTATACCCCCTGTGCCCTTCAACACAGCGATACATCTTTGGAGACCCACATCCCCCATGTCACATCAGACCGTGCGCAACCGGTATACACCATCTGAGATCATCCTTATCAACTGCGAAGATCCCTTCCCTCATGTCTTCAACTTTTAGTCACGATATAGAAGCATCCTTTTGACTGCTGGATTGCTATAACAGGTAGTATAAACAAACATAGAGGTAGGCCAAGGAATACCATTTTAAGCCCTGTGCGCCCGCTGCAGATTTACCTTGGATTTTGCAGCGGAATTGCTGCAGAAAATGTGTCTAACATTGCTGCAGTCATTCCCCAGCAAATTCTATGGGTTTGAAAAAATGCTGTGCGCACACTGCATTTTTTTATACTCGCGGATTTACCCGCGGATTTTCCGCTGCAGAATTAATGAACATGTCACTTTTTTTCTGCAGGTGCCTGCGGTTTTTGCCATAGATAATGGTAAAAACCTCAGAGACCAACTTGCGGAAAATCCGTGGTAAATCCGTGGCAAACCGCGGCAAAACCACGGCAGATCGTGGCAAAAACGTGGGTACCGTTTATTGCGGTATTTACCGTGGGTGCAGGATTTTTTCAGAGGGTCTGTTTTTTTCTTAAAAAAAATGGCACTTTCTAGTGCGCACATAGCCTTATGCCTCTACCATGTAGGGATAGGAGCTCAGAGCACACAGTATAAGGATCGAAGAGATCTAATGTGATTGTAGTGCTGATGTGCCAAATTAAAAATGAAAGTGGTGGTCCAAGATTAAATTGCTATGCAGTCAACTATTGTAGCAGACTCCTAATTACAACTCATTATGTGATTGTAAAATAATAAGTCTGTGCTAAACTGCAGCAACAGTACCTTAACTCCTACACCCCAGAGCGATTTTCAATTTTCCGTTGTTTTATTTTTGCTTTCCTTCTTCAGAGAGCCATAACTTTTTTCTATTTTTCCGTCAATATAGCCATGTGAGGGCTTGTTCTTTTGGAACGAGTTGTATTTTTAAATGAAACCATACGTTTTATCATATAGTGTACTGGAAAACGGCAACAAAATTCCAAAACTGCAGAAAAATTGCAAAAAAGAGTGTGATTGCATGATTATTTTGGGGATATTTTACTCTCCATGTTCACTATATAGTAAAACAGATGTGTCGGTGTGATGCCTGGTACGAGTTCATAGATAGCTAACATATATAGGTTTACTTTTATCTAAGGGCTTAAAAAAAATTCACACGTTTGTCCCAAAAAAATGGCGCACTTTTTGTGCTATATTCTACGACCTAGAGCATTCTCATTTCTTGGTATATGGGGCTCTGTGACAGCTTATTTTTTGCATCTCAAACTGACATTATTAATGGTACCATTATTGCACAAATGCTACATTTTGATTGCCTGTTATTGCATTTTGCACAAAATTTGTGCCTACCAAAAAATGTCATTTTGGTGTTTGGATTTATTTGCTGCTATGCTGTTTACTGATCAGGTTAATTGATTTTATATTTGGAAAGATACGGCATTTCTGAACGTGGCAATACCAAATGTGTGCATATTTTTTTTAACTGTTTAATTTTCAATGGGACAAATGTTTTTTTTTTTTTTTAACTTTTAGGTTTTTTTATTTAAACTTATTTTTTACTTTTTTTTTTTATTTTACTAGTCCCTCTAAGGGGCTATAAGGATCAACAGTTTGATCACTCATTCATTTCTCTTGATCAGAGCTGCACAGCTCAGACCAGGAGAAATGCTCATCTTCTGTTACAGGCAATGCTCTGCCAGCTGTAACAAGAGTTAAGGTGGCTTTACACGCTACGATATCGCTAGCAATTGCTAGCGATATCGAGCGTGTAAGCACCCGCCCCTGTCGCACATGCTATATTGTGTGATTGCTGCCGCAGCGAACATTATCGCTACGGCAGCGTCACACGCACTTACCTAGTCGGCGTCGTCGCTGTGACTGCCGAACAATCCCTCCCTCAAGGGGGAGGGACGTTCGGCGTCACTGCAACGTCACCGCGATGTCACTAAGCGGCCGGCCAATCAAAGTGGAGGGGCAGAGATGAGCGGGACGTAACATCCCGCCGACCTCCTTCCTTCCGCATTGTGGCCGGCGGCAGGTAAGGAGACGTTCCTCGCTCCTGCGGTGTCACACACAGCGATGTGTGCTGCCGCATGAGTGATGAACAACATGGATAAACAACCCTTACCGATTTTTGAGTTTGGGACGACCTCTCCATGGTGAACGATTTTCACAATTTTTGAGGTCGCTTAAGGACGCTGCAATATCGTTAATGACGCCGGATGTGCGTCACTAACAACGTGACCCCGACGATAAAACATTAACGATATCGTAGCATGTAAAGCCACCTTTAGGATAGCAACAGGAGTCATCACATGACCCTGTGCTCCCATGGCAACTATCGGCTGCTCATGATCACATCATGGGGCTTCCGATGACAGCAGGTAAGAGCGTGGTGTCCGCCGTGGCCATTTAAAACGCACTGTCACATTTTGACAGCGCGATCACGTATTCATCTGCACCTGGGAGGCACACATGTCTGCCATACAAATCATCAGACATGCAAATCATCACAGCTGGATTACCGCAGCCAGCAGTGATCACCCATTCATGATTTAGGTCATATCAGTACGTCCTTTGTTGTGAATGTGTTAAGATTTTGTTTCCATGTTGCTTTTTTCATGCTTTTTTTCTTGCTTATTTTAATCAATAAAAGTAAAGAAAAAGCATCCCAGCAAAGTCTGTGAGAATCCTGACTTGCTGTGCCAATGATACATTTTTTTTCCTTGTAGTTTTTTTTGTTGAAACAAGAAGCAGCATGTCCATTGTGATAACACGCTCGGGCTTCTCCCTTCCAGCTAAACCATACAGACATCAAGCACTGCTCCCACTCACAAGTGTCTCCTACACAGACAGGCGTTCTGTGTTCCCAGCTAGAGACCCTCCCCCAACTTCTCAGACTCCTTTTAAATCAGTCCTTCACCTCCCATTAATCCATTAGTAGCTAGGGTGATCCTCACCAGGCTAAGTCACATAGAGGCCCCTTTAGGCCGGTTTCACACATCCGGCTTTTCGCTTGTTTGCCGGATCCGGCGCTCTCCCATACAGTAACTACAGTACAGTGACAGCGCAACAAGCGCCGGTCACATGCTGTCATGTGACCGGCGCATGTGACCCGGAAGTTACAACGCTGTCACTGTACTGTATTGTCTGTACGAGAGAGCGCCGGATCCGGCAAACCGGCGAAAAGCCGGATGTGTGAAACCGGCCTAACACACTAAAGGCCCCTTTACACACTAAAGGCCCCTTTGCACACTAAAGGCCCCTTTGCACACTAAAGGCCCCTTTGCACACTAAAGGCCCCTTTGCACACTAAAGGTCCCTTTGCACACTAAAGGCCCCTTTGCACACTAAAGGCCCCTTTGCACACTAAAGGCCCCTTTGCACACTAAAGGCCCCTTTACACACTAAAGGCCCCTTTACACACTGAGACTTTCTAGCGATCCCAACCTGGCCGGGATCGCTACAAAGTCTCTGGTGAGCTGTCAAACAGGCAGACCTGGCCAACGACGCAACAGCGATCCGGACCTGCAGAACAACCTAGCTAGTCATTGGGGACGTTGTCAAGCCTAAAACACACATCCGTGAAAACCACGTCCATGTAAAACGGGCCATTTTTCGGGTCCGTTTTCCGTTTTTTAGGTCCGTTTTTATGGTATGTGTGGCCTGCGTATGTATCCCGTATGCTAGCCGTATGTGCGTGTGAAATGTCCGTGTGTGCGTGTGAAACTTAACTGACATGTGTTTGTGTTGTCCGTGTGGAATGTCCGTGTGTGATGCAAAATGTCGTTTACTACATGTCGGCAGACAGCAGACAGAGTAGCGCGATGAGAATGAACTCGGGTGAACTTCACCCGACTTCATTATCATGCCGCGGCTCTGTGTACCGTGTACTGATTAGCGGTCACCTGTGAAGGATTCACCGGTGACCGCTAATCCCCCGAGTGACTGAAGTCTCCCCCCCTCTCTCATACTCACCGATCACCGGCGCTGCACGGCGTTCACACTGCTCTGGCGGCTTTTTCTAATTTGAAAAAGTTGGCCGCTCATTAAACAATCTCGTATTCCCTGCTTTCCCTGCCCACCGGCGCCTATGATTGGTTGCAGTGAGACACGCCCCCATGCTGAGTGACAGGTGTCTCATTGCACCCAATCACAGCAGCCGGTGGGCGTGTCACTATGGAGTATAGAAATAAATAAATTAATAATTAAAAAAACCGGCGTGCGGTTCCCCCCAAATTTAATACCAGCCAGATAAAGCCATACGGCTGAAGGCTGGTATTCTCAGGATGGGGAGCTCCACGTTATGGGGAGCCCCCCAGCCTAACAATATCAGTCAGCAGCCACCCAGAATGGCCGCATACATTAGATGCAACTGTTCTGGGACAGTACCCGGCTCTTCCCGATTTGCCCTGGTGCGTTGCCAATAAGTCCTAGATTAATCATGTGCGTTGCCAATAAGTCCTAGATTAATCATGTCAGGCGTCTCCCCGAGATACCTTCCATGATTAATCTGTAAATTACAGTAAATAAACACACACAACTGAAAAATCCTTTATTAGAAATAAAAAACACAAACACATTCCCTGGTTCACCACTGTAATCAGCCCCAAAAAGACCTCCATGTCCGGAGGAATCCAGGATGGTCCAGCGTCGCTTCCAGCTCTGCTGCATGAAGGTGACCGGAGCAGCAGAAGAAACCGCCGCTCCTGTCACCTCCACGCAGCAAATGAAGAGAGCCGCGTGATCGGCTGAGCTGTCACTGAGGTTACCTGGATCTAGCGGTGGATGCAGCGGTGGCCACGAGTAACCCCAGTGACAGCTCAGCTGATCGCGATACTAACCTCAGTTGCTGCGTGGAGCTGACCGGAGCGGCGGTGAGTAGCGCGATCAGCTGAGCTGTCACTGAGGTTACCCGCGGCCACCGCTGCATCCACCGCTGGATCCAGGTAACCTCAGTGACAGCTCAGCCGATCACGCGGCTCTCTTCATTTGCTGCGTGGAGGTGACAGGAGCGGCGGTTTCTTCTGCTGCTCCGGTCACCTTCATGCAGCAGAGCTGGAAGCGACGCTGGACCATCCTGGATTCCGCCGGACATGGAGGGCTTTTTGGGGCTGAATAAAGTGGTGAACCAGGAAATGTGTTTGTGTTTTTTATTTGTAATAAAGGATTTTTCAGTTGTGTGTGTTTATTTACTGTAATTTACAGATTAATCATGGAAGGTATCTCGGGGAGACGCTTGACATGATTAATCTAGGACTTATTGGCAGCTATGGGCTGCCAATAACTCCTTATTACCCGATTTGCCAACGCACCAGGGCAAATCGGGAAGAGCCGGGTACTGTCCCAGAACAGTCGCATCTAATGTATGCGGCCATTCTGTGCGGCTGCTGACTGATATTGTAAGGCTGGGGGGCTCCCCATAACGTGGAGCTCCCCATCCTGAGAATACCAGCCTTCAGCCATATGGCTTTTACTGGCTGGTATTAAATTTGGGGGGAACCGCACGCCGTTTTTTTAAATTATTTATTTATTTCTATACTCCATAGTGACACGCCCACCGGCTGCTGTGATTGGGTGCAGTGAGACACTTGTCACTCAGCGTGGTGGCGTGTCTCACTGCAACCAATCATAGGCGCCGGTGGGCGGGGAAAGCAGGGAATACGAGATTGTTTAATGAGCGGCCGGCTTTTTCAAATTAGAAAAAGCCGCCGGAGCAGTGTGAATGCCGTGCAGCGCCGGGGATCGGTGAGTATGAGAGAGGGGGGGACACTTCAGTCACTCGGGGGATTAGTGGTCACCGGTGAATCCTTCACCGGTTACCGCTAATCAGTACACGGCACACAAACAGAGCCGCGGCATGACAATGAAGTCGGGTGAAGTTCACCCGAGTTCATTCTCATCCCGCTACTCTGTCTTCCGACATGTAGTAACGACATTTTGCATCACACACGGACATTTCTCACGGACAACATAACCACACATCCGTGCAAGGAACGTTTTATTTGGACTCCCATAGGCTAACATTATGTCCGTGTGTGCGTGCTCCGTCCCAAAAACGAACATGCTTCCATGCCAAACGGAGCAAAAAACGTGGGTCGCACACGAACACACGAAAGATCAAATAACATGCACTTGTGCCTTTAAACATAAAAAAAACATATGTGCACATTTGGTCGTATCTCCGGTATGTACGGAAACGGACCAAACATGCACGTTTTAAACGGATGTGTGTTGCAGGCCTAAAGCAGCTTTTTGAAAGGGAAGTCGCCAACGAAGTCGCTGTAAAGTCCCCTTTACACACTGAGACTTTGCTGCACAGCGGGAAACAAAGGACCAAAGAATGGTCCAGAACGATCAGCAACTTCACAGCAGGGGCCAGGTCGCTGATGTGTTTCACACACTGCAATGTCGCTGGGGAGGTCACTATAACGTCATAAAACTGATGACGTTACAGCGATGTCGTTTGCGATGTTGCAGTGTGTAAAGCCACCTTAAGACTTTCTAGCGATCCCACCAGTGATCCCAACCTGGCCGGGATCGCTACAAAGTCTCTGGTGAGTCGCTGGTGAGCTGTCAAACAGGCAAACCTGGAAAACGACGCAACAGCGATACAGACCTGCAGAACAACCTAGCTAGTCATTGGGGACGTTGTAAAGCAGCTTTTTGAAAGGGAAGTCGCTAACAAAGTCGCTGTAAAGGCCCCTTTACACACTGAGACTTTCTAGCAAAGAATGGTCCTGAGAGATGTGTAGTGCTCAGCAACCTCACAGCAGGGGCCAGGTCGCTGATATGTTTCACACACTGCAATGTCGCTATTACGACACAAAACCGGTGACGTTACAGCGATGTCGTTTGCGATGTTGCAGTGTGTAAAGGGGCCTTAGGACCAATACCGGGGTGAGATATACCTGCCCTCATCCACTAATCCCACATGAGTGTCACACCATTGTTTCTGCTTTTTTTCTGTGTTTCTATAATCCCCTGCAACGTTTTATCACAATATTGGATTATATTGCAGCACGTTGCCTCACACACCATGCATACAGTATGGTGTGTGAGGCTCTCAGAAACCCAGGGTCGTCATGGTGATGACCCAGGGTTTCTGTGGCAGCGATCAGGTCCCTGTGATCGCATTAGCCGTACCCGATCGCCAGAGATAAGCAAGCAATCTCTCTCACTGCCTCCTAAATGCTGCAATTGCATTGATCACAGCAATCAGGGGGATAAACTGCAGGTTTAACGTGAACACACAAATCCCTATAAAAATTACTTTTATTAATTAATAATTATTTAAAGCTGCCCAGGTGATTCACCCACACACTTAGGCTATGTGCCCACGTTGCGTTCTGTCCCTGCAGAAATTTCTGCAGCGATTTGAACAGCACACGTGCACTTCAAATCGCTGCAGAAACAGTCCGTAATGAAAAGCCGATTTCATGCGCTCTGGATGCAGCCCCTCCCATAGACAGAGCGGGGGCTTCATGCAAAGTGCACGAAAGAAGTGACATGTCACTTCTTAGAACGCAGCGCTTCGGCAGCAGCCGAAGCGCTGCGTTCTAATACGCCACGTGGGCATGGATTAGGCACAATCTTCATAGATTGTGCTGGGGACGCAGGATGCATGCAGTTACGCTGTGGTGCAGATTGCAGTGTAACTGCATGAAAATACGCCACGTGGGTACATATCCTTAAATAGGAAAGGGAAGTTCCATATTGAACAGAGGGATCATCCAAAGAACAATATTTTGTGATATACTACTTGTTCTGGATGATAAGGCAGAGGTCAGATTACACTGGAGAAATCTCCTTTCAACAACGACACGGGTCAAATTATGGAAAGAAATTTACTCAATACTAGAAATGAGCCACCCCCCTAGAGTTCGAGTTCGGTTCGCCGAACGGTGCCCGTCCGACGAGCCGTTCGTCGAACCGTTCGGCGAACTCTCAAACCCCATAGGAAACAATGGGAGGCAATCACAAACACATAAAAACACCTGGAAAAAACCCTCAAAGTTGTCCAAAAGTTGCCAAACAACTCCCAAGACAACACAAACACATGGGAAAGTGACAAGGACAAATACTCATGTGAAAACTAAACAGCTCGATGAGGAAAAAGAGGAGGAGACACAGATATAGGCATGGCATGCCCTTCTAAAATCATGTAAAACACAACAAGGGGACTCCAAGCAGAGTCTCCCTTTTTTCCAAAAATTAGGCCACACAGACTTGTGCCCCAGTTGCAAACTGTATGTGTTGATTAGCATCAAGCACATTCCAAAATACGCCAGCCTTAGCTGTCGCTCGGATAACACCGGGGAAAGTCTAGCAAAGTCTTTGCTGAACCCAGATCTGTTCATCTTGGCTCATTTTTAAAAACACCGCAAGGCTTACTCTAAGCAGAGTCTCCCTTTTTTCCAAAAAGTAAGCCCCACAGACACCACTTCAGTGGCAAGACTTGTGCCCCAGTTGCAAACAGGATGTTTTGATTTGCATCAAGCACATTCCAAAATATGCCAGCCTTAGCTGTCGCCCGGATGACACCGGGTAAGGTCTAGCAAAGTCTTTGCTGAACCCAGATCTGTTCATCTTGGCTCATTTTTAAAAACACCGCAAGGCTTACTCTAAGCAGAGTCTCCCTTTTTTCCAAAAAGTAAGCCCCACAGACACCACTTCAGTGGCAGCACTTGTGCCCTAGTTGCAAACTGTATGTGTTGATTAGCATCAAGCACATTCCAAAATACGCCAGCCTTAGCTGTCGCCCGGATGACACCGGTGAAGGTCTAGCAAAGTCTTTGCTGATCCCAGATCTGTTCATCTTGGCTTATTTTTAAAAACACCACAATGGTTACTCCACGCAGAGTTTCCCTTTTTTCCAAAAATTGGGCACCACAGACACCACTTCAGTGGCAAGACTTGTGCCCTAGTTGCAAACAGGATGTTTTGATTTGCATCAAGCACATTCCAAAATACGCCAGCCTTAACTGTCCCCAGGATGACACCGGCCTAGGTAGCAAAGTCTTTGCTGAACCATGACTTGTTCATCTTGGCTCATTTTTAAAATCACAGCAAGGGTTACCCCAAGTGGAGTCTCCCTTTTTTCCACAAATTGGGCCCCACAGACACCCCTTCAGTGGCAGCACTTGTGCTCCAGTTGCAAACTTGACAGGTACATTTGCATCAAGCACATTCCAAATCCACAAGCATTTACTCTCCCCAGGATGACACAGGGGTAGTAAAGTCCTTGCGGATCCATGACTTGTTCATTTTGATGAACGTTAGTCTGTCCACATTGTCACTGGACAGACGCGTGCGCTTATCTGTCACATCCAGCAGCACTGAAGACACGTTCAGAGACAACGCTGGCAGCTGGACACGACAATATCTCCAAGGCGTAAGTGGCGAGCCCAGGTCATTTTTCAAGATTTGAAGCCCAAAATGAGTAAGGCTCCAGTTGCTAAGTCATGGCATCGATGTTCATTTGGAGATACTCCTGTATCATCCTTTGCAGCCGTTGACTGTGTCAGACTTCTTGTCTCTGTTGGCCTTGCAAAGTATGGTCTAAAAAATTATGAAACGATTCAATAAAATTGCTGTTACCAGCACCAGTTACGGTGCTGCTGGTACGGTTAGACTGTTGATGATAAGGCCGTCCCATGTTTGTCAAGTTACAACTGGGAGATTCACTCCGTGCACCACTGGTGTCTGGTGGAAAAGCCGAGCTAAGATTCAGTAATAGCTTCTGCTGATAATCCTGCATACGTGCGTCCCTTTCTATGGCTGGAATTATTTCACAAAATTTGGACTTGTACCGGCGATCTAATAGTGTGGCAAGCCAGTAGTCATCATCACTTCTAATTTTGACAATCCGAGGGTCATGTTGTAGGTAGTGCAGCAAGAAGGCGCTCATGTGTCTTGCACATCCATGCGGACCAAGTCCCTGCTGTGTTTGTGGCATAGAGGTGCTAACCGCTCTTTCTTCCTCTGACATCTCCCCCCAACCTCTTTCAACTGAAATGTGACGAAGGTCTCCCTCATCTGCTGAGTCTTCCATGTCCATGGACAGTTCGTCCTCCATTTCATCATGTTCTCCTGCACCTTCCTCAACATTTTGCCTGCTACCATGCGCCATTGTTGATTCCTGTCCCCCACGGTCCCATGCCTGCCGCATTGGTGATGATGAACGTCTGGACCTTGGTGATGTTGTTATCCCTTGTGCATATGAATCCTCCTGTAGTTCCTCCCCTTCCTGTTGTCCCACCCCCTGACTCCGAATAGTGTTTAGCGTGTGCTTGTAAATGACTGGAATTGTCATGCTGATAATGGCATTGTCAGCGCTAAACATATTCGTCGCCATGTCGAAACTGTGCAGAAGGGTGCATAGGTCCTTGATCTGAGACCACTCCATCATGGTGATCTGCCCCACCTCTGCATCTCGTTGGCCCAGGCTATACGTCATGACGTATTGCACCAGGGCTCGACGGTGCTGCCACAGTCGCTGTAACATGTGGAGAGTCGAATTCCAGTGTGTCGGCACATCGCATTTCAGGCGATGAACCGGCAGGCCGAAAGACTTCTGGAGCGATGCAAGTCGCTCAGCTGCGGCGGTTGAACGGCGGAAGTGAGCAGACAGTTTTCGTGCCCTGTTCAGAAGGCCATCTAGGCCGGGATAGTGTGTTAAAAATTGCTGGACAACAAGGTTCAACACGTGAGCCATACAAGGCACGTGTGTCACCTTGCCCAGGCGAAGGGCCGCACCCAGGTGTGCAGCATTGTCGCACACGGCCTTACCAGGCTGCAGGTTGAGTGGAGACAACCATTAATGAAACTCGGACAGCAGAGCTTCCCATAACTCAGCCACTGTGTGACTCTTATTTCCAAGAGATTTCAAACTAAAGACCAGCTGATGCCGTTTGGCTCTGCTGCCAGCATAGTAAGGAGGGATGCGTGATTCCTTGTGCGCAGTTACAACACTGATGGCCTGACCAGGCAGGCTTGGGGTGGAGGTGGATGACCCAGATGAGGTTGAGGAGGCAGAAGCGTTGGAGGAACTTCTACATACAGAGGATTGACGCACAAGGCGTGGGGACGGCAAGACTTGTTCAGCAGACCCTTCTCCATCTATCACCATAGTTACCCAGTGCCCAGTCAGCGACATGTAACGCCCCTGTCCATTCTTACTGGTCCAAGTATCGGTGGTGAAATGCACCCGTTCACACACAGAGTTTCTCAAGGAAGCGGTGATGTTGTGTGTGACATGCTGGTGTAGCGCAGGCACACCTTTCTTGGAGAAGTAGTGGCGACTGGGCATCTGGTATTGGGGCACTGCGACGGACATAAGGTCTCAAAAATCCTCTGTGTCCACCAGGTGGACAGGCAGCATTTCCGTAGCCAAGAGCTTACAGAGGGATAAAGTCAACCTCTTAGCTTTGTCATGGGTCGGAGGAAATGGCCTTTTATTTGTCCACATCTGAGGGACAGAGATCTGGCTGCTGTGTGTAGACGGTGGTGAATAGGGTGTCCCTGGAAAAATGCAGGTTTGTGAGGAAAGTGCAGGCGTAGACATGATTTGGCCTTCATCCAACGTTGGTGCTATCGATGTCTGAGAGAGCTGTACACATGCACTTGTTTCCCCTTCCAAACCAACTGATGACCTACCAAGCAAACTGCCTGTTGCGGTTACAGTGGTGGAAAGTGTGCGTGGAAAACCAGGTGTGACAGCTGTCCCCACAGTAATAGAAGATGAAGAGCGCGCAGATGCACTGGAAGGGGCAGGCGGTGGTTAGTCCGATATGCTAGGCCGCATTGCAGCACAGTGAGCTTCCCACTGGGAATTATGCTTGGTATTCATGTGACGATTCATGGAAGAAGTTGTCAAACTGGTAAGCTTTTTGCCTCTACTTATAGATTCCTGACAAATTTTACAGATCACATGATTTGGGAGATTCTTTGCAAGGTCAAAAAAGGACCAGGCTAGGCAAGGCATAGAGGACATGCGACCTGCAGGGCCACCACGACTTTTGTTCAGAGGCAGAGTGGTAGCTGAGGATGCAGTTGTAGACGTGCTACAAGTATTCCGACTCTGTCCAGGAAGGCGCAAGGTAACTTCATCGTCAGTTGCATCCTTCTCCACCGCCTCTGTTGACATCCTCAAGTGCCTGACTGTAAGTTGACAGTAAGTGGGATCTAGAACTTCATCATCAAGCGTTGTGTTTGCACTTCCCTCGCCCTCAGACCTAGCCTCTTCCTGCCCTGACCGAATATTTAAGTTGTCATCCCAATCTGGTATCTGCGTCTCATCATCATCAGTATGTTCCTCATTGTCTCCACCAACAGGTGTTACAGTTTGGGATTGAGGGTCTACATTATGCTCAGAAACTTGGTCATCAGGGCCTGAATCTGAGTCACAAAGCTTCTGGACATCACTGCAGACCATTTCCTGGTCTGTACTCACTGTAGCTTGGGAGCAGACCTCTGATTCACAGGCTATAGTGTGACTGAACAGCTCTGCAGACTCAGCCATCTCTGGTACACCATACTGTGCAGGGCGGTTGGAGACTTAAGAGCTGTAAAAAATAGCAACAAAAAGAGGACAATGTCCTCCAAAAATTAAGTATTACTTACAGCAAGTTGGGCTGTAGTGTGTACATCGCCCAGGCCAAAAGCTAATGCTCTACCAGGATACAGCTAAACCCCCACTAATGTGGAAGCGTCACAGGTGCAGGATAAGCAGATCACACACACACCTCCATGGAATGGAGGGGAGGCGAATGCTAGACGTAAGCCTACACCCTCATCACGGGACCTCATGTCTGTAGGTCCCTACACTAAATATAAAAAATAGCAACAAAAAGAGGACAATGTCCTCCAAAAAAAAAGTTTGTACAGGATACAGCCAGGCCCCTTTCTGTTGGGCCTTGCAATGTAGAGTGTCTGTCCGTGCATGATACACAGTGGGGTACGGCTTGGCAGCCCGCCTGATCTAATAGAAGGGCGTCACCTAATAGGCTGCGGGTTTGTGACTGTGCCATCTGCATGTGAACAGCGCTCTATGCAAGCCACTTGTGTGCAGTTTTATCATCTAGCATTCGCCTCCCCTCCATTCCATGGAGGTGTGTGTGTGATCTGCTTCTCCTGCACCTGTGACGCTTCCACATTAGTGGGGGTTTACCTGTATCCTGGTAGAGCATTAGCTTTTGGCCTGGGCGATGTACACACTACAGCCCAACTTGCTGTGAGTAAGACTTAAGAGCTGGGAGAAAGCAATTGTGATTGAGATGACAACTCAGAGGACTGTTTTTTTTGACTGTGGTAGTTGAGGTAGAGGAGAGGGCACTTGTTGGAGCACGTGAGATCCATTCAAGCATGTTCTATTTTTGTGCATCATCTACCTTTCTTACAGTTGTTCGGGTCCGTAAAAAAGGGAGCACATCGGATTGTCCACGGAAAGTAGTAGACATCATATGTTTGCTGGAAGATGGCTTATCTTCAGCCGATATTAATGTAGCTTTGCCACCATTCCCACGGACACAAACTTTTTTTCCTTTTCCAACACGCCTGTTCCCCTTTCCACCAGCATCTGTCCTTTTGCCACTCATTTTGTTAGCGACAAGATAAGTCACTTAAAATGTGGTAGCTAAGATTGAGAAGTGGTGTAGATTGCAGAGGTGGTCTAACTTTATTGACAGCTGAAGAACCAACACTGACTATCCCTGACAATGCAACTATGACCCTAAAACTGCCAGCACTGTTTGTTATAAAAATAGCGTAGCAAAATGTGCATCAGGGTTTAATGCAGAGGTGCTGGCAAATGCTTGGCACCAGTGGGACACAAAATTAGTAGAGCAGCCTCTTTTTGGATACCACTTATGTCCAGCACTGTTTGCTATAAAAAGAGCGTAGCAAAATGTGCATCAGGGTTTAATGCAGAGGTGCTGGCAAATGCTTGGCACCAGTGGGACACAAAATTAGTAGAGCAGCCAGTTTTTGGATGCCACTTATGTCCAGCACTGTTTGCTAATAAAATATCATAGCAAAATGTGCATTAGGGTTTAATGCAGAGGTGCTGGCAAATGCTTGGCACCAGTGGGACACAAAATTAGTAGAGCAGCCACTTTTTGGATGCCACTTATGTCCAGCACTGTTTTCTATAAAAATAGCATAGCAAAATGTGCATGAGGGTTTAATGCAGAGCAGCTGGCAAATGCTTGGCACCAGTCGGACACAAAATTAGTAGATCTGCCACTTTTTGGATGCCACTTATGTCCAGCACTGTTTGCTATAAAAATAGCGTAGCAAAATGTGCATCAGGGTTTAATGCAGAGGTGCTAGCAAATGCTTGGCACCAGTGGGACACAAAATTAGTAGAGCAGCCACTTTTTGGATGCCACTTATGTCCAGCACTGTTTGCTAATAAAATAGCATAGCAAAATGTGCATTAGGGTTTAATGCAGAGGTGCTGGCAAATGCTTGGCACCAGTGGGACACAAAATTAGTAGAGCAGCCACTTTTTGGATGCCACTTATGTCCAGCACTGTTTGCTATAAAAATAGCATAGCAAAATGTGCATCAGGGTTTAATACAGAGGTTCTGGCAAATGCTTGGCACTAGTGGGACACAAAATTAGTAGAGTAGCCACTTTTTGGATGCCACTTATGTCCAGCACTGTTTGCTATAAAAATAGCATAGCAAAATGTGCATCAGGGTTTAATGCAGAGGTGCTGGCAAATGCTTGGCACCAGTGGGACACAAAATTAGTAGATCTGCCAGTTTTTAGATGCCACTTATGTCCAGCACTGTTTGCTATAAAAATAGCATAGCAAAATGTGCATCAGGGTTTAATGCAAAGGTGCTGGCAAATGCTTGGCACAAGTGGGACACAAAAATAGTAGAGCAGCCATTTTTTGGATGCCACTTATGTCCAGCACTGTTTGCTATAAAAAATAGCATAGCAAAATGTGCATCAGGGTTTAATGCAGAGGTGCTGGCAAATGTTTGGCACTGGTGGGACACAAAATTAGTAGAGCAGCCACTTTTTGGGTGCCACTTATGTTCAGCACTGTTTGCTATAAAAATAGCGTAGCAAAATGTGCATTAGGGTTTAATGCAGAGGTGCTGGCAAATGCTTGGCACTAGTGGGACACAAAATTAGTAGAGCAGCCACTTTTTGGGTGCCACTTATGTTCAGCACTGTTTGCTATAAAAATAGCGTAGCAAAATGTGCATCAGGGTTTAATGCAGAGGTGCTGGCAAATGCTTGGCACTGGTGGGACACAAAATTAGTAGAGCAGCCACTTTTTGGGTGCCACTTATGTCCAGCACTGTTTGCTATAAAAATAGTATAGCAAAATGTGCATCAGGGTTTAATGCAGAGGTGCTGGCAAATGCTTGGCACTAGTGGGACACAAAATTAGTAGAGTAGCCACTTTTTGGATGCCACTTATGTCCAGCACTGTTTGCTGTAAAAATAGCATAGCAAAATGTGCATCAGGGTTTAATGCAAAGGTGCTGGCAAATGCTTGGCACCAGTGGGACACAAAATTAGTAGAGCAGCCACTTTTTGAGTGCCACTTATGTCCAGCACTGTTTGTTATAAAAATAGCATAGCAAAATATGCATCAGGGTTTAATGCAGAGGTGCTGGCAAATGCTTGGCACCAGTGGGACACAAAATTAGTAGAGCAGCCAGTTTTTGGATGCCACTTATGTCCAGCACTGTTTGCTATAAATATAGCGTAGCAAAATGTGCATCAGGGTTTAATGCAGAGGTGCTGGCAAATGCTTGCCACCAGTGGGACACAAAATTAGTAGAGCAGCCACTTTTTGGATGCCACTTATGTCCAGCACTTTTTGCTATAAAAATAGCATAGCAAAATGTGCATCAGGGTTTAATGCAGAGGTGCTGGCAAATGCTTGGCACCAGTGGGACACAAAATTAGTAGAGCAGCCACTTTTTGGATGCCACTTATGTCCAGCACGGTTTGCTATAAAAATAGCGTAGCAAAATGTGTATCAGGGTTTAATGCAGAGGTGCTGGAAAATGCTTGGTACCAGTGGGAAACAAAGATAGTAGAGCAGCAAGTTTTTAGATGCCACTTATGTCCAGCACTGTTTGCTATAAAAATCGCATAGCAAAATGTGCATCAGGGTTTAATGCAGAGGTGCTGGCAAATGCTTGGCACCGGTGGGACACAAAATTAGTAGAGCAGCCACTTTTTGGATGACACTTATGTCCAGCACTGTTTGCTATAAAAACAGCATAGCAAAATGTGCATCAGGGTTTAATGCAGAGGTGCTGGCAAATGCTTGGCACCAGTGGGACACAATTAGTACAGCAGCCACTTTTTGGATGCCACTTATATCCAGCACTGTTTGCTATAAAAATAGCATAGCAAAATGTTCATCAGGGTTTAATGCAGAGGTGCTTGCAAATGCTTGGCACCAGTGGGACACAAAATTAGTAGAGCAGCTACTTTTTGGATGCCACTTATGTAGAGCACTGTTTGCTATAAAAACAGTGTAGCAAAATGTGCATCAGGGTTTAATGCAGAGGTGCTGGCAAATGCTTGGCACCAGTGGGACACAAAATTAGTAGAGCAGCCACTTTTTGAGTGCCACTTATGTCCAGCACTGTTTGTTATAAAAATAGCATAGCAAAATATGCATCAGGGTTTAATGCAGAGGTGCTGGCAAATGCTTGGCACCAGTGGGACACAAAATTAGTAGAGCAGCCAGTTTTTGGATGCCACTTATGTCCAGCACTGTTTGCTATAAATATAGCGTAGCAAAATGTGCATCAGGGTTAATGCAGAGGTGCTGGCAAATGCTTGCCACCAGTGGGACACAAAATTAGTAGAGCAGCCACTTTTTGGATGCCACTTATGTCCAGCACTGTTTGCTATAAAAATAGCATAGCAAAATGTGCATCAGGGTTTAATGCAGAGGTGCTGGCAAATGTTTGGCACCAGTGGGACACAAAATTAGTAGAGCAGCCACTTTTTGGATGCCACTTATGTCCAGCACGGTTTGCTATAAAAATAGCGTAGCAAAATGTGCATCAGGGTTCAATGCAGAGGTGCTGGAAAATGCTTGGTACCAGTGGGACACAAAATTAGTAGAGCAGCAAGTTTTTAGATGCCACTTATGTCCAGCACTGTTTGCTATAAAAATCGCATAGCAAAATGTGCATCAGGGTTTAATGCAGAGGTGCTGGCAAATGCTTGGCACCGGTGGGACACAAAATTAGTAGAGCAGCCACTTTTTGGATGACACTTATGTCCAGCACTGTTTGCTATAAAAACAGCATAGCAAAATGTGCATCAGGGTTTAATGCAGAGGTGCTGGCAAATGCTTGGCACCAGTGGGACACAATTAGTACAGCAGCCACTTTTTGGATGCCACTTATATCCAGCACTGTTTGCTATAAAAATAGCATAGCAAAATGTTCATCAGGGTTTAATGCAGAGGTGCTTGCAAATGCTTGGCACCAGTGGGACACAAAATTAGTAGAGCAGCTACTTTTTGGATGCCACTTATGTCCAGCACTGTTTGCTATAAAAACAGCGTAGCAAAATGTGCATCAGGGTTTAATGCAGAGGTGCTGGCAAATGCTTGGCACCAGTGGGACACAAAATTAGTAGAGCAGCCACTTTTTGGATGCCACTTATGTCCAGCACTGTTTGCTATAAAAATCACGTAGCAAAATGTGCATCAGGGTTTAATGCAGAGGTGCTGGCAAATGCTTGGCACCAGTGGGACACAAAATTAGTAGAGCAGCCACTTTTTGGATGCCACTTATGTCCACTATTGTTTGCTGTAAAAATAGCGTAGCAAAATGTGCATCAGGGTTTAATGCAGAGGTGCTGGCAAATGCTTGGCACCAGTGGGACACAAAATTAGTAGAGCAGCCACTTTTTGGATACCACTTATGTCCAGCACTGTTTGCTATAAAAATAGCGTAGCAAAATGTGCATCAGGGTTTAAGGCAGAGGTGCTGGCAAATGCTTGGCACCAGTGGGACACAAAATTAGTAGAGCAGCCAGTTTTTGGATGCCACTTATGTCCAGCACTGTTTCTAATAAAATAGCATAGAAAAATGTGCATTAGGGTTTAATGCAGAGGTGCTGGCAAATGCTTGGCACCAGTGGGACACATAATTAGTAGAGCAGCCACTTTTTGGATGCCACTTATGTCCAGCACTGTTTGCTATAAAAAAAGCATAGCAAAATGTGCATGAGGGTTTAATGCAGAGGTGCTGGAAAATGCTTGGCACCAGTGGGACACAAAATTAGTAGAGCAGCCACTTTTTGGATGCCACTTATGTCCAGCACTGTTTGCTATAAAAATAGCATAGCAAAAATATGCATCAGGGTTTAATGCAGAGGTGCTGGCAAATGCTTGGCACCAGTGGGACACAAAATTAGTAGAGCAGCTACTTTTTGGATGCCACTTATGTCCAGCACTGTTTGCTATAAAAATGGCGTAGCAAAATGTGCATCAGGGTTTAATGCAGAGGTGCTGGCAAATGCTTGGCACCAGTGGGACACAAAATTAGTAGAGCAGCTACTTTTTGGATGCCACTTATGTCCAGTACTGTTTGCTATAAAAATAGCGTAGCAAAATGTGCATCAGGGTTTAATGCAGAGGTGCTGGAAAATGCTTGGCACCAGTGGGACACAAAATTAGTAGAGCAGCCACTTTTTCGATGCCACTTATGTCCAGCACTGTTTGCTATATAAATAGCATAGCAAAATATGCATCAGGGTTTAATGCAGAGGTGCTGGCAAATGCTTGGCACCGGTGGGACACAAAATTAGTAGAGCAGCCACTTTTTGGATGCCACTTATGTCCAGCACGGTTTGCTATAAAAATAGCGTAGCAAAATGTGCATCAGGGTTTATTGCAGAGGTGCTGGAAAATGCTTGGTACCAGTGGGACACAAAATTAGTAGAGCAGCAAGTTTTTAGATGCCACTTATGTCCAGCACTGTTTGCTATTAAAATAGTGTAGAAAAATGTGCATCAGGGTTTAATGCAGAGGTGCTGGCAAATGCTTGGCACCAGTGGGACACAAAATTAGTAGAGCAGCCACTTTTTGGATCCCACTTATGTCCAGCACTGTTTGCTATAAAAATTTCATAGCAAAATGTGCATCAGGGTTTAATGCAGAGGTGCTGGCAAATGCTTGGCACCGGTCGGACACAAATTTAGTAGAGCAGCTACTTTTTGGATGCCACTTATGTCCAGCACTGTTTGCTATAAAAATAGCGTAGCAAAATGTGCATCAGGGTTTAATGCAGAGGTGCTGGCAAATAATTGGCACCAGTGGGACACAAAATTAGTAGAGCAGCCACTTTTTGGAAGCCACTTATGTCCAGCACTGTTTGCTATTAAAATAGTGTAGCAAAATGTGCATCAGGGTTTAATGCAGAGGTGCTGGCAAATGCTTGGCACCAGTGGGACACAAATTTAGTAGAGCAGCCACTTTTTGGATGCCACTTATGTCAAGCACTGTTTGCTATAAAAATAGCGTAGCAAAATGTGCATCAGGGTTCAATGCAGAGGTGCTGGCAAATGCTTGGCACCAGTGGGACACAAAATTAGTAGAGCAGCCAGTTTTTGGATGCTACTTATGTCCAGCACTGTTTGCTATAAAAATAGCATAGCAAAATATGCATCAGGGTTTATTGCAGAGGTGCTGGCAAATGCTTGGCATCGGTGGGACACAAAATTAGTAGAGCAGCCACTTTTTGGATGACACTTATGTCCATCTCTGTTTGCTATAAAAATAGCGTAGCAAAATGTGCATTAGGTTTTAATGCAGAGGTGCTGGCAAATGCTTGGCACCAGTGGGACACAAAATTAGTAGAGCAGCAAGTTTTTAGATGCCACTTATGTCCAGCACTGTTTGCTATAAAAATAGCGTAGCAAAATGTGCATCAGGGTTTAATGCAGAGGTGCTGGCAAATGCTTGACACCAGTGGGACACAAAATTAGTAGAGCAGCCACTTTTTGGATGCCACTTATGTCCAGCACTGTTAGCTATAAAAATAGCGTAGCAAAATGTGAATGAGGGTTTAATGCCGAGATGCTGGAAAATGCTTGGCACCGGTGGGACACAAAATTAGTAGAGCACCCAGTTTTTGGATGCCACTTATGTCCAGCACTGTTTGTTATAAAAATAGCGTAGCAAAATGTGCATCAGGGTTTAATGCAGAGGTGCTGGCAAATGCTTAGCACCAGTGGGACACAAAATCAGTAGAGCAGCCACTTTTTTGATGCCACTTATGTCCAGCACTGTTTGCTATAAAAATAGCGTAGCAAAATGTGCATTAGGGTTTAATGCAGAGGTGCTGGCAAAGGCTTGGCACCAGTGGGACACAAATTTAGTAGAGCAGCTACTTTTTGGATGCCACTTATGTCCAGCACTGTTTGCTATAAAAATAGCATAGCAAAATATGCATCAGGGTTTAATGCAGAGGTGCTGGCAAATGCTTGGCACTAGTGGGACACAAAATTAGTAGAGCAGCTACTTTTTGGATGCCACTTATGTCCTGCACTGTTTGCTATAAAAATAGCATAGCAAAATGTGCATCAGGGTTTAATGCAGAGGTGCTGGCAAATGCTTGGCACCAGTGGGACACAAAATTAGTAGAGCAGCCACTTTTTGGATGCCACTTATGTCCAGCACTGTTTGCTATAAAAATAGCGTAGCAAAATGTGCATCAGAGTTTAATGCAGAGGTGCTGGCAAATGCTTGGCACCAGTGGGACACAAAATCAGTAGAGCAGCCACTTTTTGGATGCCACTTATGTCCAGCACTGTTTGCTATAAAAATAGCGTAGCAAAATGTGCATTAGGGTTTAATGCAGAGGTGCTGGCAAATGCTTGGCACCAGTGGGACACAAAATTGGTAGAGCAGCTACTTATTGGATGCCACTTATGTCCAGCACTGTTTGCTATTAAAATAGTGTAGCAAAATGTGCATCAGGGTTTAATGCAAAGGTGCTGGCAAATGCTTGGCCCCAGTGGGACAAAAAATAAGTAGAGCAGCCACTCTTTAGATGCCACTTATGTCCAGCACTGTTTGCTATAAAAATAGCATAGCAAAATGTGCATCAGGGTTTAATGCAGAGGTGCTGGCAAATGCTTGGCACCAGTGGGACACAAAATTAGTAGAGCAGCCACTTTTTGGATGCCACTTATGTCCAGCACTGTTTGCTATAAAAATAGCATAGCAAAATATGCATCAGGGTTTAATGCAGAGGTGCTGGCAAATGCTTGGCACCAGTGGGACACAAAATTAGTAGAGCAGCCACTTTTTGGATGCCACTTATGTCCAGCAACGGTTTGCAATAAAAATAGCGTAGCAAAATGTGCATGAGGGGTTAATGGAGAGGTGCTGGAAAATGCTTGGTACCAGTGGGACACAAAATTAGTAGAGCAGCAAGTTTTTAGATGCCACTTATGTCCAGCACTGTTTGCTATAAAAATCGCATAGCAAAATGTGCATCAGGGTTTAATGCAGAGGTGCTGGCAAATGCTTGGCACCAGTAAGACACAATTAGTACAGCAGCCACTTTTTGGATGCCACTTATATCCAGCACTGTTTGCTATAAAAATAGCATAGCAAAATGTTCATCAGGGTTTAATGCAGAGGTGCTTGCAAATGCTTGGCACCAGTGGGACACAAAATTAGTAGAGCAGCTATTTTTTGGATGCCACTTATGTCCAGCACTGTTTGCTATAAAAAAAGCGTAGCAAAATGTGCATCAGGGTTTAATGCAGAGGTGCTGGCAAATGCTTGGCACTAGTGGGACACAAAATTAGTAGAGTAGCCACTTTTTGGATGCCACTTATGTAAAGCACTGTTTGCTATCAAAATAGCATAGCAAAATGTGCATCAAGGTTTAATGCAGAGGTGCTGGCAAATGCTTGGCACCAGTGGGACACAAAATCAGTAGAGCAGCCATATTTTGGATGCCACTTGTGTCCAGCACTGTTTGGTATAAAAATAGTGTAGCAAAATGTGCATCAGGGTTTAATGCAGAGGTGCTGGCAAATGCTCGGCACCAGTGGGACACAAAATTAGTAGAGCAGCCAATTTTTGGGTGGCACTTATGTTCAGCACTGTTTGCTATCAAAATAGCATAGCAAAATGTGCATCAGGGTTTAATGCAGAGGTGCTGGCAAATGCTTGGCACCAGTGGGACACAAAATTAGTAGAGCAGCCACTTTTTGGATGCCACTTATGTGCAGCACTGTTTGCTATAAAAATAGCGTAGCAAAATGTGCATCAGGGTTTAGTGCAGAGGTGCTGGCAAATGCTTGACACCAGTGGGACACAATTAGTACAGCAGCCACTTTTTGGATGCCACTTATATCCAGCACTGTTTGCTATCAAAATTGCGTACCAAAATGTGCATCAGGGTTTAATGCAGAGGTGCTGGCAAATGCTTGGCACCAGTGGGACACACAATTCGTGGAGCAGCTACTTTTTGGATGCCACTTATGTCCAGCACTGTTTGCTATAAAAATAGCGTAGCAAAATGTGCATCAGGGTTTAATGCAGAGGTGCTGGCAAATGCTTGGCACCAGTGGGACACAAAATCAGTAGAGCAGCCACTTTTTGGATGCCACTTATGTCCAGCACTGTTTTCTAAAAAATCGCGTAGCAAAATGTGCATCAGGGTTTAATGCAGAGGTGCTGGCAAATGCTTGGCACCAATGGGACACAAAATTAGTAGAGCAGCCACTTTTTGGATGCCACTTATGTCCAGCTCTGTTTGCTATAAAAATAGCATAGCAAAATGTGCATCAGGGTTTAATGCAGAGGTGCTGGCAAATGCTTGGCACCAGTGGGACACAAAATTAGTAGAGCAGCCACTTTTTGGGTGACACTTATGTTCAGCACTGTTTGCTATAAAAATAGCATAGCAAAATGTGCATCAGGGTTTAATGCAGAGGTGCTGGCAATTGCTTGGCACCAGTGGGACACAAAATTAGTAGAGCAGCCATTTTTTGGATGCCACTTATGTGCAGCACTGTTTGCTATAAAAATAGCGTAGCAAAATGTGCATCAGGGTTTAATGCAGAGGTGCTGGCAAATGCTTGGCACCAGTGGGACACAAAATTAGTACAGCAGCCACTTTTTGGATGCCACTTATATCCAGCACTGTTTGCTATCAAAATAGCGTATCAAAATGTGCATCAGGGTTTAATGCAGAGGTGCTGGCAAATGCTTGGCACCAGTGGGACACAAAATTAGTAGAGCAACCAGTTTTTGGATGCCACTTATGTCCAGCACTGTTTGCTATAAAAATAGCGTAGCAAAATGTGCATCAGGGTTTAATGCAGAGGTGCTGGCAAATGCTTGGAACCAGTGGGACACAAAATAAGTAGAGCAGCCACTTTTTGGATGCCACTTATGTCCAGCACTGTTTGCTATAAAAATAGCATAGCAAAATGTGCATCAGGGTTTAATGCAGAGGTGCTGGCAAATGCTTGGCACCAGTGGGACACAAAATTAGTAGAGCAGCCACTTTTTGGATGCCACTTATGTGCAGCACTGTTTGCTATAAAAATAGCGTAGCAAAATGTGCATCAGGGTTTAGTGCAGAGGTGCTGGCAAATGCTTGACACCAGTGGGACACAATTAGTACAGCAGCCACTTTTTGGATGCCACTTATATCCAGCACTGTTTGCTATCAAAATTGCGTACCAAAATGTGCATCAGGGTTTAATGCAGAGGTGCTGGCAAATGCTTGGCACCAGTGGGACACACAATTCGTGGAGCAGCTACTTTTTGGATGCCACTTATGTCCAGCACTGTTTGCTATAAAAATAGCGTAGCAAAATGTGCATCAGGGTTTAATGCAGAGGTGCTGGCAAATGCTTGGCACCAGTGGGACACAAAATCAGTAGAGCAGCCACTTTTTGGATGCCACTTATGTCCAGCACTGTTTTCTAAAAAATCGCGTAGCAAAATGTGCATCAGGGTTTAATGCAGAGGTGCTGGCAAATGCTTGGCACCAATGGGACACAAAATTAGTAGAGCAGCCACTTTTTGGATGCCACTTATGTCCAGCTCTGTTTGCTATAAAAATAGCATAGCAAAATGTGCATCAGGGTTTAATGCAGAGGTGCTGGCAAATGCTTGGCACCAGTGGGACACAAAATTAGTAGAGCAGCCACTTTTTGGGTGACACTTATGTTCAGCACTGTTTGCTATAAAAATAGCATAGCAAAATGTGCATCAGGGTTTAATGCAGAGGTGCTGGCAATTGCGTGGCACCAGTGGGACACAAAATTAGTAGAGCAGCCACTTTTTGGATGCCACTTATGTGCAGCACTGTTTGCTATAAAAATAGCGTAGCAAAATGTGCATCAGGGTTTAATGCAGAGGTGCTGGCAAATGCTTGGCACCAGTGGGACACAAAATTAGTACAGCAGCCACTTTTTGGATGCCACTTATATCCAGCACTGTTTGCTATCAAAATAGCGTATCAAAATGTGCATCAGGGTTTAATGCAGAGGTGCTGGCAAATGCTTGGCACCAGTGGGACACAAAATTAGTAGAGCAACCAGTTTTTGGATGCCACTTATGTCCAGCACTGTTTGCTATAAAAATAGCGTAGCAAAATGTGCATCAGGGTTTAATGCAGAGGTGCTGGCAAATGCTTGGAACCAGTGGGACACAAAATAAGTAGAGCAGCCACTTTTTGGATGCCACTTATGTCCAGCACTGTTTGCTATAAAAATAGCATAGCAAAATGTGCATCAGGGTTTAATGCAGAGGTGCTGGCAAATGCTTGGCACCAGTGGGACACAAAATTAGTAGAGCAGCCACTTTTTGGATGCCACTTATGTATAGCACTGTTTGCTATAACAATAGCATAGCAAAATGTGCATCAGGGTTTAATGAAGAGGTGCTGGCAAATGCTTGGCACCAGTGGGACACAAAATTAGTAGAGCAGCCGTTTTTGGATGCCACTTATGTCCAGCAGTGTTTGCTATAAAAATAGCATAGCAAAATGTACATCAGGGTTTAATGCCGAGGTGCTGGAAAATGCTTGGCACCAGTGGGACACAATTAGTACAGCAGCCACTTTTTGGATGCCACTTATATCCAGCACTGTTTGTTATAAAAAATATCGTAGCAAAATGTGCCTCAGGGTTTAATGCAGAGGAAATGCTTGGCACCAGTGGGACTCAAAATTAGTAGAGCAGACACTTTTAAGATGCCACTTATGTCCAGCACTGTTTGCTATAAAAATAGCGTAGCAAAATGTGCCTCAGGGTTTAATGCACAGGAAATGCTTGGCACCAGTGGGACACAATTAGTAGAGCAGCCACTTTTTGGATGCCACTTATGTCCAGCACTGTCTGCTATAAAAATAGTGTAGCAAAATGTGCCTGAGGGTTGAATATAGAGTTCCAGGAAAATGCTTGGCACCAGTGGGACAGCAATGGAGTATAGCAGTCACTTTTTGGATACCACTTATGTTCAGCACTGTTTGCTATAAAAATAGCATAGCAAATTGTGCATGAGGGTTGAATGCAGAGGGGCTGGAAAATGCTTGGCACCAGTGGGACAACAAGGGAGTATAGCAGCCACTTTTTGGATGCCATTTATGTTCAGCACTGTTTGCTATAAAAATAGTGTAGCAAAAATGTGCATGAGGGTTGAATGCAGAGGTTCTGGAAACTTTTTGGCACAAGTGGGACACCAAATTAGTATTGCAGCAACTTGTTGGATGCCACTTATGTTCAGCACTGTTTTTTATAAAAAATAGCGTAGCAAATTGTGCATGAGGGTTGAATGGAGAGGTGCTGGAAAATGCTTGGCACCAGTGGGATAACAATGGAGTATAGTAGCCACTTTCTGGATGCCACTTATATCCAGCACTATTTGCTATAAAAATAGCAAAGCAAAATGTGGATGCGGGTTGAATGCAGAGGTGCTGGAAAATGCTTGGCACAAATGGGACAACAATGGAGTATAGCAGCCACTTTTTGAATGCCACTTATGTTCAGCACTGTTTGCTTTAAAATTATCGTAGCAAAATGTGCATGAGGATTGAATGCAGAGGTGCTTGAAAATACTTAGCCCCAGTGGGACAACAATTGAGTATAGCAGCCACTTTTTGGATGCCACTTATGTTCAGCACTGTTTGCTATGAAAATAGCGTAGCAAAATGTGTATGAGGGTTGAATGCAGAGGTGCTGGAAAATGCTTGGCACAAGTGGGACACAAAATTAGTATAGCAGCCACTTTTTGGATGCCACTTATGTTCAGCACTGTTTGCTATAAAAATAGGTTAGTCAAATTTGCATGAGGGTTGAATGCAGAAAGGCTGGAAAATGCTTGACACCAGTCGGACAACAATGGAGTATAGCAGCCACTTTTTGGATGCCACTTATGTTCAGCACTGTTTGCTATAAAAAATAGTGTAGCAAAATGTGCATGAGGGTTGAATGCAGAGGTGCTGCAAAATGCTTGGCACCAGTGGTACAACAATGGAGTATAGCAGCCACTTTTTGGACACCACTTATGTTCAGCACTGTTTGCTATAAAAATAGCATAGCAAAATGTGCATGAGGGTTGAATGCAGAGGTGCTGCAAATTGCTTGGCACCAGTGGGAAAACAATGGAGTATAGCAGCCACTTTTTGATGCCACTTATGTTCAGCACTGTTTGCTATAAAAATAGCGTAGCAAAATGTGCATGAGGGTTAAATGCAGAGGTGCTGGAAAATGCTTGGCACCAGTGGGATAACAATAAAGTATAGCAGCCACTTTCTGGATGCCATTTATGTTCAGCACTGTTTGCTATAAAAATAGGGTAGTCAAATTTGCATGAGGGTTCAATTCAAAGGGGCTGGGAAATGCTTGGCACCAGTGGGACAACAATGGAGTATAGCAGCCATTTTTTGGGTGCCACTTATGTTCAGCACTGTTTGCTATAAAAAATAGTGTAGCAAAATGTGCATGAGAGTTGAATGCAGAGGTGCTGGAAATTGCTTGGCACCAGTGGGAGAACAATGGTTTATAGCAACCACTTTTTGGATGCCACTTATGTTCAGCACTGTTTGCTATAAAAATAGAATAGCAAAAATGTGCATGAGGGTTGAATGCAGAGGTGCTGGAAAATGCTTGGCACCAGTGGGAGAACTATGGAGTATATCAGCGACTTTTTGGATGCCACTTATGTTCAGCACTGTTGGCTATTAAAATAGCGTAGCAAAATGTGCATGAGGGTTGAATGCAGAGGTTCTGGAAAATGCTTGGCACAAGTGGGACACAAAATTAGTATTGCAGCCACTTTTTGGATGCCACTTATGGTTAGCACTGTTTGCTGAAAAAATAGTGTAGCAAAATGTGCATGAGGGTTGAATGCAGAGGTGCTGGAAAATGCTTGGCACCAGTGGGACAACAATGGAGTAAAGCAGCCTCTTTTTGGATGCCACTTATGTTCAGCACTGTTTCCTATAAAAATAGCGTAGCAAAATGTGCATCAGTGTTTAATGCAGAGATGCTGGAAAAAGCTTGGCACTAGTAGGACAACAATAAAGTATAGCAGCCTCTTTTTGGATGCCACTTATGTACAGCAGTGTTTGCTATAAATATTGTGTAGCAAAATGTGCATGAGGGTTGAATGCAGAGGTGCTGGAAAATGCTTGGCACAAGTGGGACAACAATGGAGAATAGCAGCCACTTTTTGGATGCCAATTAAGTTCAGCACTGTTTGCTATAAAAATAGCGTAGCAAAATGTGCATGACGGTTGAATGCAGAGGTGCTGGAAAATGCTTGGCACCAGTGGGACAACAATGGAGTATAGCAGCCACTTTTTGAATGCCACTTATGTTTTGCACTGTTTGCTTTAAAAAAAAAGTGTAGCAAAATGTGCATGAGGGTTGAATGCAGAGGTGCTGGAAAATGCTTGGCACCAGTGAGACAACAATGGAGTATAGCAGCCACTTTTTGGATGCCACTTATGTTCAGCACTGTTTGCTATAAAAATATCGTAGCAAAATGTGCATGAGGGTTGAATGCAGAGGTGCTGGAAAATGCTTGGCACCAGTAGGACAACAATGGAGTATAGCAGCCACTTTTTTGATGCCACTTATGTTCAGCACTGTTTGCTATAAAAATAGCATGGCAAAATATGCATGAGGGTTTAATGCAGAGGTGCTGGAAAATGCTTGCCACCAGTGGGACAACAATGGAGCATAGCAGCCACTTTTTGGATGCCACTTATGTTCAGTATTGTTTGCTTTAAAAATAGCGTAGCAAAATGTGCATGAGGCTTGAATGCAAAGGTCCTGGAAAATGCTTGGCACCAGTGGGACAACAATGGAGTATAGCAGCCACTTTTTGGATGCCACTTATGTTCAGCACTGTTTGCTATAAAAATAGAATAGCAAAAATGTGCATGAGGGTTGAATGCAGAGGTGCTGGAAAATGCTTGGCACCAGTGGGAGAACAATGGAGTATATCAGCCACTTTTTGGATGCCACTTATGTTCAGCACTGTTTGCTATTAAATAAGCGTAGCAAAATGTGAATGAGGGTTGAATGCAGAGGTTCTGGAAAATGCTTGGCACAAGTGGGACACAAAATTAGTATTGCAGCCACTTTTTGGATGTCACTTATGTTCAGCACTGTTTGTTATAAAAATAGCGTAGCAAATTTTGCATGAGGGTTGAATGCAGAGGTGCTGGAAAATGCTTGGCACCAGTGGGACAACAATGGAGTATAGCAGCCACTTTTTGGATGCTACTTATGTTCAGCACTGTTTGCTATAAAAATAGGGTAGTCAAATTTGCATGAGGGTTCAATTCAGAGGGGCTGGAAAATGCTTGACACCAGTTGGACAACAATGGAGTATAGCAGCCACTTTTTGGGTGCCACTTATGTTCAGCACTGTTTGCTATAAAAATAGTGTAGCAAAATGTGCATGAGGGTTGAATGCAGAGGTGCTGGAAAATGCTTGGCACCAGTGGGACAACAATGGAGTATAGCAGCCTCTTTTTGGATGCCACTTATGTTCAGCACTGTTTCCTATAAAAATAGCGTAGCAAAATGTGCATCAGGGTTTAATGCAGAGGTGCTGGAAAAAGCTTGGCACTAGTAGGACAACAATGGAGTATAGCAGCCTCTTTTTGGATGCCACTTATGTACAGCAGTGTTTGCTATAAATATTGTGTAGCAAAATGTGCATGAGGGTTGAATGCAGAGGTGCTGGAAAATGTTTGGCACAAGTGGGACAACAATGGAGAATAGCAGCTACTTTTTGGATGCCATTTATGTTCAGCACTGTTTGCTATAAAAATAGGGTAGTCAAATTTGCATGAGGGTTCAATTCAAAGGGGCTGGGAAATGCTTGGCACCAGTGGGACAACAATGGAGTATAGCAGCCATTTTTTGGGTGCCACTTATGTTCAGCACTGTTTGCTATTAAATAAGCGTAGCAAAATGTGCATGAGGGTTGAATGCAGAGGTTCTGGAAAATGCTTGGCACAAGTGGGACACAAAATTAGTATTGCAGCCACTTTTTGGATGCCACTTATGGTTAGCACTGTTTGCTAAAAAAATAGTGTAGCAAAATGTGCATGAGGGTTGAATGCAGAGGTGCTGGAAAATGCTTGGCACCAGTGGGACAACAATGGAGTAAAGCAGCCTCTTTTTGGATGCCACTTATGTTCAGCACTGTTTCCTATAAAAATAGCGTAGCAAAATGTGCATCAGGGTTTAATGCAGAGATGCTGGAAAAAGCTTGGCACTAGTAGGACAACAATAAAGTATAGCAGCCTCTTTTTGGATGCCACTTATGTACAGCAGTGTTTGCTATAAATATTGTGTAGCAAAATGTGCATGAGGGTTGAATGCAGAGGTGCTGGAAAATGCTTGGCACAAGTGGGACAACAATGGAGAATAGCAGCCACTTTTTGGATGCCAATTAGGTTCAGCACTGTTTGCTATAAAAATAGCGTAGCAAAATGTGCATGACGGTTGAATGCAGAGGTGCTGGAAAATGCTTGGCACCAGTGGGACAACAATGGAGTATAGCAGCCACTTTTTGAATGCCACTTATGTTTTGCACTGTTTGCTTTAAAAAAAAAGTGTAGCAAAATGTGCATGAGGGTTGAATGCAGAGGTGCTGGAAAATGCTTGGCACCAGTGAGACAACAATGGAGTATAGCAGCCACTTTTTGGATGCCACTTATGTTCAGCACTGTTTGCTATAAAAATATCGTAGCAAAATGTGCATGAGGGTTGAATGCAGAGGTGCTGGAAAATGCTTGGCACCAGTAGGACAACAATGGAGTATAGCAGCCACTTTTTTGATGCCACTTATGTTCAGCACTGTTTGCTATAAAAATAGCATGGCAAAATATGCATGAGGGTTTAATGCAGAGGTGCTGGAAAATGCTTGCCACCAGTGGGACAACAATGGAGCATAGCAGCCACTTTTTGGATGCCACTTATGTTCAGTATTGTTTGCTTTAAAAATAGCGTAGCAAAATGTGCATGAGGCTTGAATGCAGAGGTCCTGGAAAATGCTTGGCACCAGTGGGACAACAATGGAGTATAGCAGCCACTTTTTGGATGCCACTTATGTTCAGCACTGTTTGCTATAAAAATAGAATAGCAAAAATGTGCATGAGGGTTGAATGCAGAGGTGCTGGAAAATGCTTGGCACCAGTGGGAGAACAATGGAGTATATCAGCCACTTTTTGGATGCCACTTATGTTCAGCACTGTTTGCTATTAAATAAGCGTAGCAAAATGTGAATGAGGGTTGAATGCAGAGGTTCTGGAAAATGCTTGGCACAAGTGGGACACAAAATTAGTATTGCAGCCACTTTTTGGATGTCACTTATGTTCAGCACTGTTTGTTATAAAAATAGCGTAGCAAATTTTGCATGAGGGTTGAATGCAGAGGTGCTGGAAAATGCTTGGCACCAGTGGGACAACAATGGAGTATAGCAGCCACTTTTTGGATGCTACTTATGTTCAGCACTGTTTGCTATAAAAATAGGGTAGTCAAATTTGCATGAGGGTTCAATTCAGAGGGGCTGGAAAATGCTTGACACCAGTTGGACAACAATGGAGTATAGCAGCCACTTTTTGGGTGCCACTTATGTTCAGCACTGTTTGCTATAAAAATAGTGTAGCAAAATGTGCATGAGGGTTGAATGCAGAGGTGCTGGAAAATGCTTGGCACCAGTGGGACAACAATGGAGTATAGCAGCCTCTTTTTGGATGCCACTTATGTTCAGCACTGTTTCCTATAAAAATAGCGTAGCAAAATGTGCATCAGGGTTTAATGCAGAGGTGCTGGAAAAAGCTTGGCACTAGTAGGACAACAATGGAGTATAGCAGCCTCTTTTTGGATGCCACTTATGTACAGCAGTGTTTGCTATAAATATTGTGTAGCAAAATGTGCATGAGGGTTGAATGCAGAGGTGCTGGAAAATGTTTGGCACAAGTGGGACAACAATGGAGAATGGCAGCTACTTTTTGGATGCCATTTATGTTCAGCACTGTTTGCTATAAAAATAGGGTAGTCAAATTTGCATGAGGGTTCAATTCAAAGGGGCTGGGAAATGCTTGGCACCAGTGGGACAACAATGGAGTATAGCAGCCATTTTTTGGGTGCCACTTATGTTCAGCACTGTTTGCTATAAAAAATAGTGTAGCAAAATGTGCATGAGAGTTGAATGCAGAGGTGCTGGAAATTGCTTGGCACCAGTGGGAGAACAATGGTTTATAGCAACCACTTTTTGGATGCCACTTATGTTCAGCACTGTTTGCTATAAAAATAGAATAGCAAAAATGTGCATGAGGGTTGAATGCAGAGGTGCTGGAAAATGCTTGGCACCAGTGGGAGAACAATGGAGTATATCAGCGACTTTTTGGATGCCACTTATGTTCAGCACTGTTGGCTATTAAAATAGCGTAGCAAAATGTGCATGAGGGTTGAATGCAGAGGTTCTGGAAAATGCTTGGCACAAGTGGGACACAAAATTAGTATTGCAGCCACTTTTTGGATGCCACTTATGGTTAGCACTGTTTGCTAAAAAAATAGTGTAGCAAAATGTGCATGAGGGTTGAATGCAGAGGTGCTGGAAAATGCTTGGCACCAGTGGGACAACAATGGAGTAAAGCAGCCTCTTTTTGGATGCCACTTATGTTCAGCACTGTTTCCTATAAAAATAGCGTAGCAAAATGTGCATCAGGGTTTAATGCAGAGATGCTGGAAAAAGCTTGGCACTAGTAGGACAACAATAAAGTATAGCAGCCTCTTTTTGGATGCCACTTATGTACAGCAGTGTTTGCTATAAATATTGTGTAGCAAAATGTGCATGAGGGTTGAATACAGAGGTGCTGGAAAATGCTTGGCACAAGTGGGACAACAATGGAGAATAGCAGCCACTTTTTGGATGCCAATTAAGTTCAGCACTGTTTGCTATAAAAATAGCGTAGCAAAATGTGCATGACGGTTGAATGCAGAGGTGCTGGAAAATGCTTGGCACCAGTGGGACAACAATGGAGTATAGCAGCCACTTTTTGAATGCCACTTATGTTTTGCACTGTTTGCTTTAAAAAAAAAGTGTAGCAAAATGTGCATGAGGGTTGAATGCAGAGGTGCTGGAAAATGCTTGGCACCAGTGAGACAACAATGGAGTATAGCAGCCACTTTTTGGATGCCACTTATGTTCAGCACTGTTTGCTATAAAAATATCGTAGCAAAATGTGCATGGGGGTTGAATGCAGAGGTGCTGGAAAATGCTTGGCACCAGTAGGACAACAATGGAGTATAGCAGCCACTTTTTTGATGCCACTTATGTTCAGCACTGTTTGCTATAAAAATAGCATAGCAAAATATGCATGAGGGTTTAATGCAGAGGTGCTGGAAAATGCTTGCCACCAGTGGGACAACAATGGAGCATAGCAGCCACTTTTTGGATGCCACTTATGTTCAGTATTGTTTGCTTTAAAAATAGCGTAGCAAAATGTGCATGAGGCTTGAATGCAGAGGTGCTGGAAAATGCTTGGCACCAGTGGGACAACAATGGAGTATAGCAGCCACTTTTTGGATGCCACTTATGTTCAGCACTGTTTGCTATAAAAATAGAATAGCAAAAATGTGCATGAGGGTTGAATGCAGAGGTGCTGGAAAATGCTTGGCACCAGTGGGAGAACAATGGAGTATATCAGCCACTTTTTGGATGCCACTTATGTTCAGCACTGTTTGCTATTAAATAAGCGTAGCAAAATGTGAATGAGGGTTGAATGCAGAGGTTCTGGAAAATGCTTGGCACAAGTGGGACACAAAATTAGTATTGCAGCCACTTTTTGTATGTCACTTATGTTCAGCACTGTTTGTTATAAAAATAGCGTAGCAAATTTTGCATGAGGGTTGAATGCAGAGGTGCTGGAAAATGCTTGGCACCAGTGGGACAACAATGGAGTATAGCAGCCACTTTTTGGATGCTACTTATGTTCAGCACTGTTTGCTATAAAAATAGGGTAGTCAAATTTGCATGAGGGTTCAATTCAGAGGGGCTGGAAAATGCTTGACACCAGTTGGACAACAATGGAGTATAGCAGCCACTTTTTGGGTGCCACTTATGTTCAGCACTGTTTGCTATAAAAATAGTGTAGCAAAATGTGCATGAGGGTTGAATGCAGAGGTGCTGGAAAATGCTTGGCACCAGTGGGACAACAATGGAGTATAGCAGCCTCTTTTTGGATGCCACTTATGTTCAGCACTGTTTCCTATAAAAATAGCGTAGCAAAATGTGCATCAGGGTTTAATGCAGAGGTGCTGGAAAAAGCTTGGCACTAGTAGGACAACAATGGAGTATAGCAGCCTCTTTTTGGATGCCACTTATGTACAGCAGTGTTTGCTATAAATATTGTGTAGCAAAATGTGCATGAGGGTTGAATGCAGAGGTGCTGGAAAATGTTTGGCACAAGTGGGACAACAATGGAGAATAGCAGCCACTTTTTGGATGCCAATTAAGTTCAGCACTGTTTGCTATAAAAATAGCGTAGCAAAATGTGCATGACGGTTGAATGCAGAGGTGCTGGAAAATGCTTGGCACCAGTGGGACAACAATGGAGTATAGCAGCCACTTTTTGAATGCCACTTATGTTTTGCACTGTTTGCTTTAAAAAAAAAGTGTAGCAAAATGTGCATGAGGGTTGAATGCAAAGGTGCTGGAAAATGCTTGGCACCAGTGAGACAACAATGGAGTATAGCAGCCACTTTTTGGATGCCACTTATGTTCAGCACTGTTTGCTATAAAAATATCGTAGCAAAATGTGCATGAGGGTTGAATGCAGAGGTGCTGGAAAATGCTTGGCACCAGTAGGACAACAATGGAGTATAGCAGCCACTTTTTTGATGCCACTTATGTTCAGAACTGTTTGCTATAAAAAGAGCATAGCAAAATATGCATGAGGGTTTAATGCAGAGGTGCTGGAAAATGCTTGCCACCAGTGGGACAACAATGGAGCATAGCAGCCACTTTTTGGATGCCACTTATGTTCAGTATTGTTTGCTTTAAAAATAGCGTAGCAAAATGTGCATGAGGCTTGAATGCAGAGGTGCTGGAAAATGCTTGGCACCAGTGGGACAACAATGGAGTATATCAGCCACTTTTTGGATGCCACTTATGTTCAGCACTGTTTGCTATTAAATAAGCGTAGCAAAATGTGCATGAGGGTTGAATGCAGAGGTTCTGGAAAATGCTTGGCACAAGTGGGACACAAAATTAGTATTGCAGCCACTTTTTGGATGTCACTTATGTTCAGCACTGTTTGTTATAAAAATAGCGTAGCAAATTTTGCATGAGGGTTGAATGCAGAGGTGCTGGAAAATGCTTGGCACCAGTGGGACAACAATGGTTTATAGCAGCCACTTTTTGGATGCTACTTATGTTCAGCACTGTTTGCTATAAAAATAGGGTAGTCAAATTTGCATGAGGGTTCAATTCAGAGGGGCTGGAAAATGCTTGACACCAGTTGGACAACAATGGAGTATAGCAGCCACTTTTTGGGTGCCACTTATGTTTAGCACTGTTTGCTATAAAAATAGTGTAGCAAAATGTGCATGAGGGTTGAATGCAGAGGTGCTGGAAAATGCTTGGCACCAGTGGGACAACAATGGAGTATAGCAGCCACTTTTTGAGTGCCACTTATGTTCAGCACTGTTTGCTATAAAAATAGAATAGCAAATATGTGCATGAGGGTTGAATGCAGAGGTTCTGGAAAATGCTTGGCACAAGTGGGACACAAAATTAGTATTGCAGCCACTTTTTGGATGCCACTTATGTTTAGCACTGTTTGCTAAAAAAATAGTGTAGCAAAATGTGCATGAGGGTTGAATGCAGAGGTGCTGTAAAATGCTTGGCACCAGTGGGACAACAATGGAGTATAGCAGCCTCATTTTGGATGCCACTTATGTACAGCAGTGTTTGCTATAAATATTGTGTAGCAAAATGTGCATGAGGGTTGAATGCAGAGGTGCTGGAAAATGCTTGGCACCAGTGGGACAACAATGGAGCATAGCAGCCACTTTTTGGATGCCACTTATGTTCAGTATTGTTTGCTTTAAAAATAGTGTAGCAAAATGTGCATAAGGCTTGAATGCAGAGGTGCTGGAAAATGCTTGGCACCAGTGGGACAAAAATGGAGTATAGCAGCCACTTTTTGGATGCCACTTATGTTCAGCACTGTTTGCTATAAAAATAGAATAGCAAAAATGTGCATGAGGGTTGAATGCAGAGGTGCTGGAAAATGCTTGGCACCAGTGGGAGAACAATGGAGTATATCAGCCACTTTTTGGATGCCACTTATGTACAGCACTGTTTGCTATTAAAATATCGTAGCAAAATGTGCATGAGGGTTGAATGCAGAGGTGCTGGAAAATGCTTGGCACAAGTGGGACAACAATGGAGAATAGCAGCCACTTTTTGGATGCCAATTAAGTTCAGCACTGTTTGCTATAAAAATAGCGTAGCAAAATGTGCATGAGGGTTGAATGCAGAGGTGCTGGAAAATGCTTGGCACCAGTGGGACAACAATGGAGTATAGCAGCCACTTTTTGAATGCCACTTATGTTTAGCACTGTTTGCTTTAAAAAAAAGTGTAACAAAATGTGCATGAGGGTTGAATGCAGAGGTGCTGGAAAATGCTTGGCACCAGTGGGACAACAATGGAGTATAGCAGCCACTTTTTGGATGCCACTTATGTTCAGCACTGTTTGCTATAAAAATATCGTAGCAAAATGTGCATGAGGGTTGAATGCAGAGGTGCTGGAAAATGCTTGGCACCAGTAGGACAACAATGGAGTATAGCAGCCACTTTTTTGATGCCACTTATGTTCAGCACTGTTTGCTTTAAAAATAGCGTAGCAAAATATGCATGAGGGTTTAATGCAGAGGTGCTGGAAAATGCTTGGCACCAGTGGGACAACAATGGAGCATAGCAGCCACTTTTTGGATGCCACTTATGTTCAGTATTGTTTGGTTTAAAAATAGCGTAGCAAAATGTGCATGAGGCTTGAATGCAGAGGTGCTGGAAAATGCTTGGCACCAGTGGGACAGCAATGGAGTATAGCAGCCACTTTTTGGATGCCACTTATGTTCAGCACTGTTTGCTATAAAAATAGAATAGCAAAAATGTGCATGAGGGTTGAATGCAGAGGGGCTGGAAAATGCTTGACACCAGTTGGACAACAATGGAGTATAGCAGCCACTTTTTGGGTGCCACTTATGTTCAGCACTGTTTGCTATAAAAAATAGTGTAGCAAAATGTGCATGAGGGTTGAATGCAGAGGTGCTGGAAAATGCTTGGCACCAGTGGGACAACAATGGAGTATAGCAGCCACTTTTTGGATGCCATTAATGTTCAGCACTGTTTGCTATAAAAATAGGGTAGTCAAATTTGCATGAAGGTTCAATTCAAAGGGGCTGGGAAATGCTTGGCACCAGTGGGACAAAAATGGAGTATAGGAGTTACTTTTTGGGTGCCACTTATGTTCAGCACTGTTTGCTATAAGAAATAGTGTAGCAAAATGTGCATGAGGGTTGAATGCAGAGGTGCTGCAAAATGCATGGCACCAGTGGTACAACAATGGAGTATAGCAGCCACTTTTTGGGTGCCACTTATGTTCAGCAGTGTTTGCTATAAAAATAGGGTAGCAAAATGTGCATGAGAGTTGAATGCAGAGGTGCTGGAAATTGCTTGGCACCAGTGGGAGAACAATGGTTTATAGCAGCGACTTTTTGGATGCCACTTATGTTCAGCACTGTTTGCTATAAAATTAGCATAGCAAAATGTGCATGAGGGTTGAATGCAGAGGTGCTGGAAAATGCTTGGCAGCAGTGGGACAACAATGGAGTATAGCAGCCACTTTTTGGATGTAACTTATGTTCAGCACTGTTTGCTATAAAAATAGAATAGCAAAAATGTGCATGAGGGTTGAATGCAGAGGTGCTGGAAAATGCTTGGCACCAGTGGGACAACAATGGAGTATAGCAGCCACTTTTTGGATGCCACTTATGTTCAGAATTGTTTGCTTTAAAAATAGCGTAGCAAAATGTGCATAAGGCTTGAATGCAGAGGTGTTGGAAAATGCTTGGCACCAGTGGGACAACAATGGAGTATAGCAGACACTTTTTGGATGCCACTTATTTTCAGCACTGTTTGCTATAAAAATAGCGTAGCAAAATGTGCATGACTGTTGAATGCAGAGGGTCTGGAAAATGCTTGACACCAGTGGGACAACAATGGAGTATAGCAGCCACTTTTTGGATGCCACTTATGTTCAGCATTGTTTGCTATAAAAATAGAACAGCAAAAATGTGCATGAGGGTTGAATGCAGAGGTGCTGGAAAATGCTTGGCACCAGTGGGAGAACAATGGAGTATATCAGCCACTTTTTGAATGCCACTTATGTTCAGCACTGTTTGCTATTAAAATAGCGTAGCAAAATGTGCATGAGGGTTGAATGTAGAGGTTCTGGAAAATGCTTGGCACAAGTGGGACAACAATGGAGAATAGCAGCCACTTTTTGGATGCCAATTAAGTTCAGCACTGTTTGCTATAAAAATAGCGTAGCAAAATGTGCATGAGGGTTGAATGCAGAGGTGCTGGAAAATGCTTGGCACCAGTGGGACAACAATGAAGCATAGCAGCCACTTTTTGAATGCCACTTATGTTTAGCACTGTTTGCTTTAAAAAAAAAGTGTAGCAAAATGTGCATGAGGGTTGAATGCAGAGGTGCTGGAAAATGCTTGGCACCAGTGGGACAACAATGGAGTATAGCAGCCACTTTTTGGATGCCACTTATGTTCAGCACTGTTTGCTATAAAAATATCGTAGCAAAATGTGCATGAGGGTTGAATGCAGAGGTGCTGGAAAATGCTTGGCACCAGTAGGACAACAATGGAATATAGCAGCCACTTTTTTGATGCCACTTATGTTCAGCACTGTTTGCTATAAAAATAGCGTAGCAAAATATGCATGAGGGTTTAATGCAGAGGTGCTGGAAAATGCATGGCACCAGTGGGACAACAATGGAGTATAGCAGCCACTTTTTGGATGCCACTTATGTTCAGCACTTTTTGCTATAAAAATAGGCTAGCAAAATGTGCATGAGAGTTGAATGCAGAGGTGCTGGAAATTGCTTGGCACCAGTGGGAGAACAATGGTTTATAGCAGCCACTTTTTGGATGCCACTTATGTTCAGCACTGTTTGCTATAAAATTAGCATAGCAAAATGTGCATGAGAGTTGAATGCAGAGGTGCTGGAAATTGCTTGGCACCAGTGGGAGAACAATGGAGTATATCAGCCACTTTTTGGATGCCACTTATGTTCAGCACTGTTTGCTATTAAAATAGCGTAGCAAAATGTGCATGAGGGTTGAATGCAGAGGTTCTGGAAAATGCTTGGCACAAGTGGGACACAAAATTAGTATAGCAGCTTCTTTTTGGATGCCACTTATGTTCAGCACTGTTTCCTATAAAAATAGCGTAGCAAAATGTGCATCAGGGTTTAATGCAGAGGTGCTGGAAAATGCTTGGCACCAGTAGGACAACAATGGAGTATAGCAGCCTCTTTTTGGATGCCACTTATGTACATCAGTGTTTGCTATAAATATTGTGTAGCAAAATGTGCATGAGGGTTGAATGCAGAGGTGCTGGAAAATGCTTGGCACAAGTGGGACAACAATGGAGAATAGCAGCCACTTTTTGGATGCCAATTAAGTTCAGCACTGTTTGCTATTAAAATAGCGTAGCAAAATGTGCATGAGGGTTGAATGCAGAGGTGCTGGAAAATGCTTGGCACCAGTGGGACAACAATGGAGTATAGCAGCCACTTTTTGGATGCCACTTATGTTCAGCACTGTTTGCTATAAAAATATCGTAGCAAAATGTGCATGAGGGTTGAATGCAGAGGTGCTGGAAAATGCTTGGCACCAGTAGGACAACAATGGAGTATAGCAGCCATTTTTTTGATGCCACTTATGTTCAGCACTGTTTGCTATAAAAATAGCGTAGCAAAATATGCATGAGGGTTTAATGCAGAGGTGCTGGAAAATGCTTGTCACCAGTGGGACAACATTGGAGCATAGCAGCCACTTCTTGGATGCCACTTATGTTCAGAATTGTTTGCTTTAAAAATAGCGTAGAAAAATGTGCATAAGGCTTGAATGCAGAGGTGCTGGAAAATGCTTGGCACCAGTGGGACAACAATGGAGTATAGCTGCCACTTTTTGGATGCCACTTATGTTCAGCACTGTTTGCTATAAAAATTGAATAGCAAAAATGTGCATGGGGGTTGAATGCAGAGGTGCTGGAAAATGCTTGGCACCAGTGGGAGAACAATGGAGTATATCAGCCACTTTTTGGATGCCACTTATGTTCAGCACTGTTTGCTATAAAAATATCGTAGCAAAATGTGCATGAGGGTTGAATGCAGAGGTGCTGGAAAATGCTTGGCACCAGTAGGACAACAATGGAATATAGCAGCCACTTTTTTGATGCCACTTATGTTCAGCACTGTTTGCTATAAAAATAGCGTAGCAAAATATGCATGAGGGTTTAATGCAGAGGTGCTGGAAAATGCATGGCACCAGTGGGACAACAATGGAGTATAGCAGCCACTTTTTGGATGCCACTTATGTTCAGCACTTTTTGCTATAAAAATAGGGTAGCAAAATGTGCATGAGAGTTGAATGCAGAGGTGCTGGAAATTGCTTGGCACCAGTGGGAGAACAATGGTTTATAGCAGCCACTTTTTGGATGCCACTTATGTTCAGCACTGTTTGCTATAAAATTAGCATAGCAAAATGTGCATGAGAGTTGAATGCAGAGGTGCTGGAAATTGCTTGGCACCAGTGGGAGAACAATGGAGTATATCAGCCACTTTTTGGATGCCACTTATGTTCAGCACTGTTTGCTATTAAAATAGCGTAGCAAAATGTGCATGAGGGTTGAATGCAGAGGTTCTGGAAAATGCTTGGCACAAGTGGGACACAAAATTAGTATAGCAGCTTCTTTTTGGATGCCACTTATGTTCAGCACTGTTTCCTATAAAAATAGCGTAGCAAAATGTGCATCAGGGTTTAATGCAGAGGTGCTGGAAAATGCTTGGCACCAGTAGGACAACAATGGAGTATAGCAGCCTCTTTTTGGATGCCACTTATGTACAGCAGTGTTTGCTATAAATATTGTGTAGCAAAATGTGCATGAGGGTTGAATGCAGAGGTGCTGGAAAATGCTTGGCACAAGTGGGACAACAATGGAGAATAGCAGCCACTTTTTGGATGCCAATTAAGTTCAGCACTGTTTGCTATTAAAATAGCGTAGCAAAATGTGCATGAGGGTTGAATGCAGAGGTGCTGGAAAATGCTTGGCACCAGTGGGACAACAATGGAGTATAGCAGCCACTTTTTGGATGCCACTTATGTTCAGCACTGTTTGCTATAAAAATATCGTAGCAAAATGTGCATGAGGGTTGAATGCAGAGGTGCTGGAAAATGCTTGGCACCAGTAGGACAACAATGGAGTATAGCAGCCATTTTTTTGATGCCACTTATGTTCAGCACTGTTTGCTATAAAAATAGCGTAGCAAAATATGCATGAGGGTTTAATGCAGAGGTGCTGGAAAATGCTTGTCACCAGTGGGACAACAATGGAGCATAGCAGCCACTTCTTGGATGCCACTTATGTTCAGAATTGTTTGCTTTAAAAATAGCGTAGAAAAATGTGCATAAGGCTTGAATGCAGAGGTGCTGGAAAATGCTTGGCACCAGTGGGACAACAATGGAGTATAGCTGCCACTTTTTGGATGCCACTTATGTTCAGCACTGTTTGCTATAAAAATAGAATAGCAAAAATGTGCATGGGGGTTGAATGCAGAGGTGCTGGAAAATGCTTGGCACCAGTGGGAGAACAATGGAGTATATCAGCCACTTTTTGGATGCCACTTATGTTCAGCTCTGTTTGCTATAAAAATATCGTAGCAAAATGTGCATGAGGGTTGAATGCAGAGGTGCTGGAAAATGCTTGGCACCAGTAGGACAACAATGGAGTATAGCAGCCAATTTTTTGATGCCACTTATGTTCAGCACTGTTTGCTATAAAAATAGCGTAGCAAAATATGCATGAGGGTTTAATGCAGAGGTGCTGGAAAATGCTTGGCACCAGTGGGACAACAATGGAGCGTAGCAGCCACTTTTTGGATGCCACTTATGTTCAGAATTGTTTGCTTTAAAAATAGCGTAGAAAAATGTGCATAAGGCTTGAATGCAGAGGTGCTGGAAAATGCTTGGCACCAGTGGGACAACAATGGAGTATAGCAGCCACTTTTTGGATGCCACTTATGTTCAGCACTGTTTGCTATAAAAATAGAATAGCAAAAATGTGCATGAGGGTTGAATGCAGAGGTGCTGGAAAATGCTTGGCACCAGTGGGAGAACAATGGAGTATATCAGCCACTTTTTGGATGCCACTTATGTTCAGCACTGTTTGCTATTAAAATAGCGTAGCAAAATGTGCATGAGGGTTGAATGCAGAGCTTCTGGAAAATGCTTGGCACAAGTGGGACACAAAATTAGTATTGCAGCCACTTTTTGGATGCCACTTAAGTTCAGCACTGTTTGCTATAAAAATAGCGTAGCAAAATGTGCATAAGGGTTGAATGCAGAGGTGCTGGAAAATGCTTGGAACCAGAGGGACAACAATGGAGTATAGCAGCCACTTTTTGGATGCCACTTATATTCAGCACTGTTTGCTATAAAAATATCGTAGCAAAATGTGCATGAGGGTTGAATGCAGAGGTGCTGGAAAATGCTTGGCACCAGTAGGACAACAATGGAGTATAGCAGCCATTTTTTTGATGCCACTTATGTTCAGCACTGTTTGCTATAAAAATAGCATAGCAAAATATGCATGAGGGTTTAATGCAGAGGTGCTGGAAAATGCTTGGCACCAGTGGGACAACAATGGAGTATAGCAGCCACTTTTTGGATGCCACTTATGTTCAGCACTGTTTGCTATAAAAATATCGTAGCAAAATGTGCATGAGATTTGAATGCAGAGGTGCTGGAAAATGCTTGGCACCAATAGGACAACAATGGAGTATAGCAGCCATTTTTTTGATGCCACTTATGTTCAGCACTGTTTGCTATAAAAATAGCGTAGCAAAATATGCATGAGGGTTTAATGCAGAGGTGCTGGAAAATGCTTGGCACCAGTGGGACAACAATGGAGCGTAGCAGCCACTTTTTGGATGCCACTTATGTTCAGAATTGTTTGCTTTAAAAATAGCGTAGAAAAATGTGCATAAGGCTTGAATGCAGAGGTGCTGGAAAATGCTTGGCACCAGTGGGACAACAACGGAGTATAGCAGCCACTTTTTGGATGCCACTTATGTTCAGCACTGTTTGCTATAAAAATAGAATAGCAAAAATGTGCATGAGGGTTGAATGCAGAGGTGCTGGAAAATGCTTGGCACCAGTGGGACAACAATGGAGTATAGCAGCCACTTTTTGGATGCCACTTATGTTCAGCACTGTTTGCTATTAAAATAGCGTAGCAAAATGTGCATGAGGGTTGAATGCATAGGTTTTGGAAAACGCTTGGCACAAGTGGGACACAAAATTAGTATTGCAGCCACTTTTTGGATGCCACTTATGTTCAGCACTGTTTGTTATAAAAATAGTGTAGCAAATTTTGCATGAGGGTTGAATGCAGAGGTGCTGGAAAATGCTTAGCACCAGTGGGACAACAATGGAGTATAGCAGCCACTTTTTGGATGCTACTTATGTTCAGCACTGTTTGCTATAAAAATAGGGTAGCAAAATGTGCATAAGAGTTGAATGCAGAGGTGCTGGAAATTGCTTGGCACCAGTGGGAGAACAATGGTTTATAGCAGCCACTTTTTGGATGCCACTAATGTTCAGCACTGTTTGCTATAAAATTAGCATAGCAAAATGTGCATGAGGGTTGAATGCAGAGGTGCTGGAAAATGCTTGGCAGCAGTGGGACAACAATGGAGTATATCAGCCACTTTTTGGATGCCACTAATGTTCAGCACTGTTTGCTATAAATTTAGCATAGCAAAATGTGCATGAGGGTTGAATGCAGAGGTTCTGGAAAATGCTTGGCACAAGTGGGACACAAAATTAGTATTGCAGCCACTTTTTAGATGACACTTATGTTTAGCACTGTTTACTATAAAAATAGTGTAGCAAAATGTGCATGAGTGTTGAATGCAGAGGTGCTGGAAAATGCTTGGCACTAGTAGGACAACAATGGAGTATAGCAGCCTCTTTTTGGATGCCACATATGTACAGCAGTGTTTGCTATAAATATTGTGTAGCAAAATGTGCATGAGGGTTGAATGCAGAGGTGCTGGAAAATGCTTGGCACAAGTGGGACAACAATGGAGATTAGCAGCCACTTTATGGATGCCAATTAAGTTCAGCACTGTTTGCTATAAAAATAGCGTAGCAAAATGTGCATGAGGGTTGAATGCAGAGGTGCTGGAAAATGCTTGGCACCAGTGGGACATCAATGGAGTATAGCAGCCACTTTTTGAATGCCACTTATGTTTAGCACTGTTTGCTTTAAAAAAAAGTGTAGCAAAATGTGCATGAGGGTTGAATGCAGAGGTGCTGGAAAATGCTTGGCACCAGGAGTATAGCAGCCACTTTTTGGATGCCTTTTATGTTCAGTACTGTTTGCTTTAAAAATAGCGTAGCAAAATGTGCATGAGGCTTGAATGCAGAGGTGCTGGAAAATGCTTGGCACCAGTGGGACAACAATGGAGTATAGCAGACACTTTTTGGATGCCACTTATGTTCAGCACTGTTTGCTATTAAAATAGCGTAGCAAAATGTGCATCAGGGTTTAATGCAGAGGTGCTGGAAAATGCTTGGCACCAGTGGAACAACAATGGAGTATAGCAGCCACATTTTGGATGCCACTTATGTTCAGCACTGTTTGCTATAAAAATAGCGTAGCAAAATGTGCATGAGGGTTGAAAGCAGAGGTGCTGCAAAATGTTTGGCACCAGAGGTACAACAATGGAGTATAGCAGCCTCTTTTTGGATGCCACTTATGTTCAGCACTGTTTGCTATAAAAATAGCGTAGCAAAATGTGCATAGAGGTTGAATGCACAGGTGCTGGAAACTGCTTGGCACCAGTGGGACAACAATGGAGTATAGCAGCCACTTTTTGGATGCCACCTATGTTCAGCACTGTTTGCTATAAAAATAGCGTAGCAAAATGTGCATCAGAGTTTAATGCAGAGGTGCTGGAAAATGCTTGGCACCAGTAGGACAACAATGGAGAATAGCAGCCTCTTTTTCGATGCCACTTATGTTCAGCAGTGTTTGCTATAAATATTGCGTAGCAAAATGTGCATGAGGGTTGAATGCAGAGGTGCTGGAAAATGCTTGGCACCAGTGGTACAACAATGGAGTATAGCAGCCACTTTTTTGATTCCACTTTTGTTCAGTACTGTTTGCTATAAAAATAGCGTAGCAAAATGTGCATGAGGGTTAAATTCAGAGGTGCTTGAAAATGCTTGGCACCAGTGGGACAACAATGGAGTATAGCAGTCACTTTTTGAATGCCACTTATGTTCAGCACTGTTTGCTATAAAATAATCGTAGCAAAATATGCATGAGGGTTTAATCCAGAGGTGCTGGAAAATGCTTGGCACCAGTGGTACAACAATGGAATGTAGCAGCCACTTTTTGGATGACACTTATGTTCAGCACTGTTTGCTTTAAAAATAGCGTAGCAAAATGTGCATGAGGGTTGAATGCAGAGGTGCTGGAAAATGCTTGGCACCAGTGGGACAACAATGGAGTATAGAAGCCACCTTTTGGATGCCACTTATGTTCAGCACTGTTTGCTATTAAAGTTGCATAGCAAAATGTGCATGAGGGTTGAATGCAGAGGTTCTGGAAAATGCTTGGCACAAGTGGGACACAAAATTAGTATAGCAGCCACATTTTAGATGCCACTTATGTTCAGTACTGTTTGCTATAAAAATAGTGCAGCAAAATGTGCATGAGGGTTGAATGCAGAGGTGCTGGAAAATGCTTGGCACCAGTGGTACAACAATGGAGTATTGCAGCCACTTTTTGGATGCTACTTATGTTCAGCACTGTTTGCTATAAAAATAGGGTAGCAAAATGTGCATGAGGCTTGAATGCAGAGGTGCTGGAAAATGCTTGGCACCAGTGGGACAACAATGGAGTATAGCAGACACTTTTTGGATGCCACTTATGTTCAGCACTGTTTGCTATTAAAATAGCGTAGCAAAATGTGCATCAGGGTTTAATGCAGAGGTGCTGGAAAATGCTTGGCACCAGTGGAACAACAATGGAGTATAGCAGCCACATTTTGGATGCCACTTATGTTCAGCACTGTTTGCTATAAAAATAGCATAGCAAAATGTGCATGAGGATTGAAGGCAGAGGTGCTGGAAAATGTTTGGCACCAGTGGGACAACAATGAAGTAAAGCAGCCCCTTTTTGGATGCCACTTATGTTCAGCACTGTTTGCTATAAAAATAGCGTAGCAAAATGTGCATGAGCGTTGAATGCAGAGGTGCTGGAAAATGCTTAGCACCAGTGGGACCACAATGGAGTATAGCAGCCACTTTTTTGATGCCACTTCAGTACTGTTTGCTATAAAAATAGCGTAGCAAAATGTGCATGAGGGTTGATTGCAGAGGTGCTGTAAAATGCTTGGCACCAGAGGGATAACAATGGGGTATAGCAGCCACTTTTTGGATGCCACTTATGTTCTGCACTGTTTGCTATAAAAATAGCGTAGCAAAATGTGCATGAGGATTGAATGCAGAGGTTCTGGAAAATGCTTGGCACAAGTGGAGCAAAAAATTAGTATTGAAGCCACTTTTTGGATGCCACTTATGTTCAGCACTGTTTGTTTTAAAAATAGCTAAGCAAATTGTTCATGAGGGTTAAATGCAGAGGTGCTGGAAAATTCTTGGCACCAGTGGGACAACAATGGAGTATAGCAGCCACTTTTTGGATGCCACTTATGTTCAGCACTGTTTGCTATAAAAATAGCATAGCAAAATGTGCATGAGGGTTGAATGCAGAGGTTCTGGAAAATGCTTGGCACCAGTGGGACAACAATGAAGTAAAGCAGCCCCTTTTTGGATGCCACTTATGTTCAGCACTGTTTGCTATAAAAATAGTGTAGCAAAATGTGCATGAGAGTTGAATGCAGAGGTGCTGAAAAATGCTTGGCACCAGTGGGACCACAATGGAGTATAGCAGCCACTTTTTGGATGCCACTTATGTTCTGCACTGTTTGCTATAAAAATAGCGTAGCAAAATGAGCATGAGGATTGAATGCAGAGGTGCTGGAAAATGTTTGGAACCAGTGGGACAACAATGAAGTAAAGCAGCCCCTTTTTGGATGCCACTTTTGTTCAGCACTGTTTGCTATTAAAATAGTGTAGCAAAATGTGCATGAGGATTGAATGCAGAGGTGCTGGAAAATGCTTGGCACCAGTGGGACAATAATGGAGTCTAGCAGCCACTTTTTGGATGCCACTTATGTTCAGCACTGTTTGCTATAAAAAAAACATGGCAAAATGTGCATGAGGGTTGAATGCAGAGGTGCTGGAAAATGCTTGGCACCAGTGGGACAACAATGGAGTATAGCAGCCACTTTTTGGATGCCACTTTTGTTCAGCACTGTTTGCTATAAAAATAGGGTAGTAAAATGTGCATTAGGGTTGAATGCAGAGGGGCTGGAAAATGCTTGGAACCAGTGGGACAACAATGAAGTATAGAAGTCACTTTTTAGATGCCACTTATGTTCAGCACTGTTTGCTATAAAAATAGCGTTTCAAAATGTGCATGAGGGTTTAATGCAGAGGTGCTGGAAAATGCTTGGCACCAGTGGGACAACAATGGAGTATAGCAGCCACTTTTTTAATGCCACTTATGTTCAGCACTGTTTGCTATAAAAATAGCGTAGCAAAATGTGCATGAGGACTAAATGCAGAGGTGCTGGAAATTGCTTGGCACCAGTGGGAGAACAATGGACTATAGCAGCCACTTTTTTGATGACACTTATTTTCAGCACTGTTTTCTATAAAAAATAGTGTAGCAAAATGTGCATGAGGGTTGAATGCAGAGGTGCTGGAAAATGCTTGGCACAAGTGGGACACAAAATTAGTATTTCAGCTACTTTTTGGATGCCACTTATGTTCAGCACTGTTTGTTATAAAAATAGCGTAGCAAAATGTGCATGAGGGTTGATTGCAGAGCTGCTGTATAATGTTTGCCACCAGTGGGACAACAATGGAGTATAGCAGCCACTTTTTGGATGCCACTTACGTTCAGCACTGTTTGCTATAAAAATAGCATAGCAAAATGTGTATGAGGGTTGAATGCAGAGGAGCTGGAAATTGCTTGGCACCAGTGGGACAACAATGGAGTATAGCAGCCACTTTTTGGATGCCACCTATGTTCAGCAGTGTTGGCTATAAATATTGCGTAGCAAAATGTGCATGAGGGTTGAATGGAGAGGTGCTAAAAAATGCTTGGCACCAGTGGGACAACAATGGATTATAGCAGCCACTTTTTTGATGCCGCTTCTTTTCAGCACTGTTTGCTATAAAAATAGCATAGCAAAATGTGCATGAGGGTTGAATGCAGACGTACTTGAAAGTGCTTGGCACCAGTAGGACAACAATTTAGTATAGCAGCCACTTTTTTGATGCCACTTTTGTTCAGTACTGTTTTCTATAAAAATAGCGTAGCGACATGTGCATGAGAGTTAAATGCAGAGGTGCTGGAAAATGCTTGGCACCAGTGGGACAATATTGAAGTATAGCAGCCACTTTTTAGATGCCACTTATGTTCAGCACTGTTTGCTATAAAAATGGCGTAGAAAAATGTGCACGAGGGTTTAATGCAGAGGGGCTAGAAAATGCTTGACACCAGTGTGACAACAGTGGAGTACAGCAGCCACTTTTTTGATGCCACTTATAATCAGCACTGTTTGCTGTAAAAATAGCATGGCAAAATGTGCATGGGGGTTGAATGCAGAGGTGCTGGAAAATGCTTGGCACCAGTAGGACAACAATGGAGTATAGCAGCCACTTTTTTGATGCCACTTTTGTTCAGTACTGTTTGCCATAAAAATATGGTAGCAAAATATGCATGAGGGTTGAATGCAGAGGTGCTGGAAACTGCTTGGCACCAGTGGGACAACAATGGATTATAGCAGCCACTTTTTGGATGCCACCTATGTTCAGCACTGTTTGCTATAAATATTGCATAGCAAAATGTGCATGAAAGTTGAATGCAGAGGTGCTGGAAAATGCTTGGCACCAGTGGGACAACAATGGATTATAGCAGCCACTTTTTGGATGCCGCTTATGTTCAGCACTGTTTGCTATAAAAATAGCATAGCAAAATGTGAATGAGGGTTGAATGCAGAGGTGATGGAAAGTGCTTGGCACCAGAAGGACAACAATTTAGTATAGCAGCCACTTTTTTGATGCCACTTTTGTTCAGTACTGTTTTCTATAAAAATAGCGTAGCAACATGTGCATGAGAGTTAAATGCAGAGGTGCTGGAAAATGCTTGGCACCAGTGGGACAAAATGGAGTATAGCAGCCACTTTTTGGATGCCACTTATGTTCAGCACTGTTTGCCATAAAAATAGCATAGCAAAATGTGAATGAGGGTTGAATGCAGAGGTGCTGGAAAGTGCTTGGCACCAGAAGGACAACAATTTAGTATAGCAGCCACTTTTTTGATGCCACTTTTGTTCAGTACTGTTTTCTATAAAAATAGCGTAGCAACATGTGCATGAGAGTTAAATGCAGAGGTGCTGGAAAATGCTTGGCACCTATCGGACAACAATGGAGTATAGCAGGAACTTTTTTGATGCCACTTATGTTTAGCACTGTTTGCTATAAAAATAGTGTAGCAAAATGTGCATGAGGGTTGAATGCAGAGGTGCTGGAAAATGCTTGGCACCAGTAGGACAACAATGGAGTATAGCAGCCACTTTTTGGATGCCACTTATGTTCAGCACTGTTTGCTATAAAAATAGCGTAGCAAAATGTGCATAAGGGTTGAATGCAGAGGTGCTGGAAAATGCTTGGCACCAGTGGGACAACAATGGAGTATAGCAGCCACTTTTTAGATGCCACTTATGTTCAGCACTGTTTGCTATAAAAATGGCGTAGAAAAATGTGCACGAGGGTTTAATGCAGAGGGACTGGAAAATGCTTGACACCAGTGTGACAACAGTGGAGTACAGCAGACACTTTTTGGATGCCACTGATGTTCAGCACTGTTTGCTGTAAAAATAGCATGGCAAAATGTGCATGAGGATTTAATGCAGAAGTGCTGGAAATTGCTTGGCACCAGTCGGACATCAATGGAGTATAGCAGCTACTTTTTTGATGCCACTTATGTTCAGCACTGTTTACTATAAAAATAGCGTAGCAAAATGTGCATGAGGATTGAATGCAGAGGTGCTGGAAAATGCTTGGCACCAGGGGGACAACAATGGAGTATAGCATCCACTTTTTGGATGCCACTTATGTTCAGCACTGTTTGCTATTAAAATAGCGTAGCAAAATGTGCATGAGGGTTGAATGCAGAGGTGCTGAAAAATGCTTGGCACCAGTAGGACAACAATGGAGTATAGCAGCCACTTTATTGATGCCACTTTTGTTCAGTACTGTTTGCCATAAAAATATGGTAGCAAAATGTGCATGAGGGTTGAATGCAGAGGTGCTGGAAATTGCTTGGCACCAGTGGGAGAACAATGGAGTATATAAGCCACTTTTTGGATTCCACTTATGTTCAGCACTGTTTGCTATACAAATAGCGTAGCAAAATGTGCATGATTGTTAAATGCAGAGGTGCTGGAAATTGCTTGGCACCATTGGGACAACAGTGGAGTATAGCAGCCACTTTTTGGATGCCACTTATGTTAAGCACTGTTTGCTATAAATATTGCGTAGGAAAATGTGCATGAGGGTTGAATGCAGAGGTTCTGGAAAATGCTTGGCACAAGTGGGACACAAAATTAATATTGCAACCACTTTTTGGATGCCACTTATGATCAGCACTGTTTGTTATAAAAATTGCGTAGCAAATTGAGCATGAGGGTTGAATGCAGAGGTGCTGGAAAATGCTTGGCACCAGTGGGACCACAATGGAGTATAGTAGACACTTTTTCGATGACACTTATGTTCAGCACTGTTTGCTGTAAAAATAGCGTGGCAAAATGTGCATGAGGGTTGATTGCAGAAGTGCTGGAAATTGCTTGGCACCAGTCGGACAGCAATGTAGTATAGCAGTCACTTTTTGGATGCCACTTATGTTTAGCACTGTTTGCTATAAAAATAGCGTAGCAAAATGTGCATGAGGGTTTAATGCAGAGTTGCTGGAAAATGCTTGGCACAAGTGGGACAACAATGGAGTATAGCAGCCACTTTTTGGATGCCACCTATGTTCAGCACTGTTGGCTATAAAAATAGTGTAGCAAAATGTGTATGAGGGTTGATGCAGAAGTTCTGGAAATTGCTTGGCACCAGTCGGACAACAATGGAGTATAGCAGCCACTTTTTGGATGCCAGTTATGTTCAGCACTGTTTGCTATAAAAATAGCGTAGCAAAATGTGCATGAGGATTGAATGCAGAGGTGCTGGAAAATGCTTGGCACCAGTGGGACAACAATGGAGTATAGTAGCCACTTTTTGGATGCCACTTATGTTCAGCACTGTTTGCTATAAAAATAGCGTAGCAAAATGTGCATGAGGGTTGAATGCAGAAGTGCTGGAAAATGCTTGGCACCAGTGGGACAACAATGGAGTATAGCAGCCACTTTGGATGCCAGTTATGTTCAGCACTGTTTGCTATATAAATAGGGTAGTAAAATGTGCATGAGGGTTGAATGCAGAGGAGCTGGAAAATGCTTGGCACAAGAGGGACAACAATGGAGAACAGCAGCCACTTTTTGGATGCCACTTATGTTCAGCACTGTTGTCTATAAAAATAGCGTTGCAAAATGTGCATAAGGGTTGAATGCAGAGGTGCTGGAAAATGCTTGGCACCAGTGGGACAACAATGGAGTATAGCAGCCTCTTTTTGGATGCCAGTTATGTTCAGCACTGTTTGCTATAAATATTGCGTAGCAAAATGTGTATGAGGGTTTAATGCAGTGGTGCTGGAAAATGCTTGGCACAAGTGGGACAACAATGGAGAATAGCAGCCACTTTTTGGATGCCACTTATGTTCAGCACTGTTGGCTATAAAAATAGCATAGCAAAATGTGCATGAGGGTTGAATTCAGAGGTGCTGGAAAATGCTTGGCACCAGTGGTACAACAATGGAGTATACCAGCCACTTTTTGAATGCCACTTATGTTCAGCACTGATTGCTATAAAAATAGCATATGCAAACCTGATTGTCTTACTACTTTGGTTAAAAAATAAATTTTATTTAATAATTCACAAACATACATAAATTCATTAAAAGAATATGTAAGAAGGAAATAAGGAGGTTATCCCTATCCTGTTTCCTTCCTACCATACGGGGGTCGGCGTCCTAAGTCGATGACGCCCCCGTTCAATGACGACTAAATCCCTAAAGATCGCCCTCCCTATGCCAGAGTAGTGCACCCCATCTATTAGATAGAAATCCTTAGAATTTTTTCACCACAGTGAACATAGTGCACAGTCAAGGATGATTTAGAGTTGTTATTACTATAATACAAGGATTATGGGGTGGGGATAAGGGTCGTCATCCGATTCGTCAAATCTGTCAGTGTGCTCAGATAATTAGCTGTAAATTACAGTTTAAATACTTATGCTGTTCAAGGTTGTTCAGCACAATTTAATGCTCAATATATAAAATTTTTGAGACACAGTTAATAATAAGGATTATCCAATTAAACAAAGTTGCCCTCTTCACGAAGTTGCCCGACGCGTTTCGCCCATTAACATCTTAGTGGTATAGGGCTCATCAGGGGCTTGAAGACAGTTGCTTGATAGATTCCTTATTTTGATATCGGAATAAATATGGTCCTATTGGTCACAGAGCTGGTGCCAGGAATGTTATGATCCTAGAGTCCACAAGGTATCTCATCTGGATGATCATCTTAATGGATTTGGGCACACAATGACATCGTTGCCACTTAGGGGATAATTTATAATATGACCACCACAATCAGCAGAGCAGCCAACCTTAGAGATGCACGCAGATAGTTGAACTCATCCCAGAGACGGATAATCTTCTATACGTGGGTAGGAGTTACAAAACACGACAAAGTCCTAATTACTAACCGCAGCAGGAGCAGCCGTTTAGATAATACAATTGTGATCTCTGTGAGCCGGTCATTTAGTAGTACGGTTTTCAAAAGATGTCCCCTCAGACCTCCATACCAGAATCACTCTTCAAAAATGGTCATGGCCCACAGTATATAGGCCCAGACCCAGACCTTACGTCCGTCTGCTTGGAGTGTAGATCCTGTACTGGCACAGCTCTGTGACCAATAGGACCATATTTATTCCGATATCAAAATAAGGAATCTATCAAGCAACTGTCTTCAAGCCCCTGATGAGCCCTATACCACTAAGATGTTAATGGGCGAAATGCGTCGGGCAACTTCGTGAAGAGGGCAACTTTGTTTAATTGGATAATCCTTATTATTAACTGTGTCTCAAAAATTTATATATTGAGCATTAAATTGTGCTGAACAACCTTGAACAGCATAAGTATTTAAACTGTAATTTACAGCTAATTATATGAGCACACTGACAGATTTGACGAATCGGATGACGACCCTTAAGCCCCACCCCATAATCCTTGTATTATAGTAATAACAACTCTAAATCATCCTTGACTGTGCACTATGTTCACTGTGGTGAAAAAATTCTAAGGATTTCTATCTAATAGATGGAGTGCAGTACTCTGGCATAGGGAGGGCGATCTTTAGGGATTTAGTCGTCGTTGAACGGGGGCGTCATCGACTTAGGACGCCGACCCCCGTATGGTAGGAAGGAAACAGGATAGGGATAACCTCCTTATTTCCTTCTTACATATTCTTTTAATGAATTTATGTATGTTTGTGAATTATTAAATAAAATTTAGTTTTTAACCAAAGTAGTAAGACAATCAGGTTTGCATATAATATCTACTTTTCATGACCTTTTTGGTATATAATATAAAAATAGCATAGCATAATGTGCATGAGGATTGAATGCAGAGGTGCTGGAAAATGCTTGGCACCAGTGGGACAACAATGGAGCATAGCAGCCACTTATGTTCAGTACAGTTTGCTATAAAAATTGCGTAGCAAAATGTGCATGAGAGTTGAATGCAGAGGTGCTGGAAAATGCTTGGCACCAGTGGGACAACAATGGAGTATAGCAGCCACTTTTTAAATGCCCCTTAAGTTTAGCACTGTTTGCTATAAAAATAGTGTAGCAAAATGTGCATGAGGGTTGAATGCAAAGGTGCTGCAAAATGATTGGCTCCAGTGGGACAACAATGGAGTATAGCAGCCACTTTTTGGATGCCAACTGTGTTCAGCACTGTTGGCTATAAAAATAGCGTAGCAAAATGTGCATGAATATTGAATGCAGAGGTGCTGGAAAATGCTTGGCACCAGTGGGACAATATTGAAGTATAGCAGCCACTTTTTGGATGCCACTTATGTTCAGCACTGTTTGCTATAAAAATAGTGTAGCAAAATGTGCATGAGGGTTGAATGCAGAGGTGCTGCAAAATGCTTGGCACCAGTGGTACAACAATGGAGTATAGCAGCCACTTTTTGGATGCCACTTATGTTAAGCACTGTTTGCTATAAAAATAGCTTAGCCAAATGTGCATGAGGGTTAAATGCAGAGGTGCTGGAAAATGATTGGCACCAGTGGGACAACAATGGAGTATAGCAGCCTCTTTTTGGATGCCAGTTATGTTCAGCACTGTTTGCTATATAAATAGCGTAGCAAAATGTGCATGAGGAATAAATGCAGAGGTGCTGGAAAAGATTGGCAACAGTGGGACAAAAATGGAGTATAGCAGCCACTTTTTGGATGCCACCTATGTTCAGCACTTTTTGCTATAAAAATAGCGTAGCAAAATGTGCATCAGGGTTTAATGCAGAGGTGCTGGAAAGTGCTTGGCACCAGTAGGACAACAATGGAGTATAGCAGCCTCTTTTTGGATGCGACTTATGTTCACCACTGTTTGCTATAAATATTGCGTAGCAAAATGTGCATGAGGGTTGAATGCAGAGGAGCTGGAAAATGCTTGGCACAAGAGGGACAACAATGGAGAACAGCAGCCACTTTTTGAATGCCACTTATGTTCAGCACTGTTGTCTATAAAAATAGCGTTGCAAAATGTGCATAAGGTTTGAATGCAGAGGTGCTGGAAAATGCTTGGCACCAGTGGGACAACAATGGAGTATAGCAGCCACTTTTTGAATGCCACTTATGTTCAGTACAGTTTGCTATAAAAATTGCGTAGCAAAATGTGCATGAGAGTTGAATGCAGAGGTGCTGGAAAATGCTTGGCACCAGTGGGACAACAATGGAGTATAGCAGCCACTTTTTAAATGCCCCTTAAGTTTAGCACTGTTTGCTATAAAAATAGCGTAGCAAAATGTGCATGAGGGTTGAATGCAGAAGTGCTGGAAAATGCTTGGCACCAGTGGGACAACAATGGAGTATAGCAGCCACTTTGAATGCCAGTTATGTTCAGCACTGTTTGCTATATAAATAGGGTAGTAAAATGTGCATGAGGGTTGAATGCAGAGGAGCTGGAAAATGCTTGGCACAAGAGGGACAACAATGGAGAACAGCAGCCACTTTTTGGATGCCACTTATGTTCAGCACTGTTGTCTATAAAAATAGCGTTGCAAAATGTGCATAAGGGTTGAATGCAGAGGTGCTGGAAAATGCTTGGCACCAGTGGGACAACAATGGAGTATAGCAGCCTCTTTTTGGATGCCAGTTATGTTCAGCACTGTTTGCTATAAATATTGCGTAGCAAAATGTGTATGAGGGTTTAATGCAGTGGTGCTGGAAAATGCTTGGCACAAGTGGGACAACAATGGAGAATAGCAGCCACTTTTTGGATGCCACTTATGTTCAGCACTGTTGGCTATAAAAATAGCATAGCAAAATGTGCATGAGGGTTGAATTCAGAGGTGCTGGAAAATGCTTGGCACCAGTGGTACAACAATGGAGTATACCAGCCACTTTTTGAATGCCACTTATGTTCAGCACTGATTGCTATAAAAATAGCATATGCAAACCTGATTGTCTTACTACTTTGGTTAAAAAATAAATTTTATTTAATAATTCACAAACATACATAAATTCATTAAAAGAATATGTAAGAAGGAAATAAGGAGGTTATCCCTATCCTGTTTCCTTCCTACCATACGGGGGTCGGCGTCCTAAGTCGATGACGCCCCCGTTCAATGACGACTAAATCCCTAAAGATCGCCCTCCCTATGCCAGAGTAGTGCACCCCATCTATTAGATAGAAATCCTTAGAATTTTTTCACCACAGTGAACATAGTGCACAGTCAAGGATGATTTAGAGTTGTTATTACTATAATACAAGGATTATGGGGTGGGGATAAGGGTCGTCATCCGATTCGTCAAATCTGTCAGTGTGCTCAGATAATTAGCTGTAAATTACAGTTTAAATACTTATGCTGTTCAAGGTTGTTCAGCACAATTTAATGCTCAATATATAAAATTTTTGAGACACAGTTAATAATAAGGATTATCCAATTAAACAAAGTTGCCCTCTTCACGAAGTTGCCCGACGCGTTTCGCCCATTAACATCTTAGTGGTATAGGGCTCATCAGGGGCTTGAAGACAGTTGCTTGATAGATTCCTTATTTTGATATCGGAATAAATATGGTCCTATTGGTCACAGAGCTGGTGCCAGGAATATTATGATCCTAGAGTCCACAAGGTATCTCATCTGGATGATCATCTTAATGGATTTGGGCACACAATGACATCGTTGCCACTTAGGGGATAATTTATAATATGACCACCACAATCAGCAGAGCAGCCAACCTTAGAGATGCACGCAGATAGTTGAACTCATCCCAGAGACGGATAATCTTCTTTACGTGGGTAGGAGTTACAAAACACGACAAAGTCCTAATTACTAACCGCAGCAGGAGCAGCCGTTTAGATAATACAATTGTGATCTCTGTGAGCCGGTCATTTAGTAGTACGGTTTTCAAAAGATGTCCCCTCAGACCTCCATACCAGAATCACTCTTCAAAAATGGTCATGGCCCACAGTATATAGGCCCAGACCCAGACCTTACGTCCGTCTGCTTGGAGTGTAGATCCTGTACTGGCACAGCTCTGTGACCAATAGGACCATATTTATTCCGATATCAAAATAAGGAATCTATCAAGCAACTGTCTTCAAGCCCCTGATGAGCCCTATACCACTAAGATGTTAATGGGCGAAATGCGTCGGGCAACTTCGTGAAGAGGGCAACTTTGTTTAATTGGATAATCCTTATTATTAACTGTGTCTTAAAAATTTTATATATTGAGCATTAAATTGTGCTGAACAACCTTGAACAGCATAAGTATTTAAACTGTAATTTACAGCTAATTATCTGAGCACACTGACAGATTTGACGAATCGGATGACGACCCTTAAGCCCCACCCCATAATCCTTGTATTATAGTAATAACAACTCTAAATCATCCTTGACTGTGCACTATGTTCACTGTGGTGAAAAAATTCTAAGGATTTCTATCTAATAGATGGGGTGCACTACTCTGGCATAGAGAGGGCGATCTTTAGGGATTTAGTCGTCGTTGAACGGGGGCGTCATCGACTTAGGACGCCGACCCCCGTATGGTAGGAAGGAAACAGGATAGGGATAACCTCCTTATTTCCTTCTTACATATTCTTTTAATGAATTTATGTATGTTTGTGAATTATTAAATAAAATTTATTTTTTAACCAAAGTAGTAAGACAATCAGGTTTGCATATAATATCTACTTTTCATGACCTTTTTGGTATATAATATAAAAATAGCATAGCATAATGTGCATGAGGATTGAATGCAGAGGTGCTGGAAAATGCTTGGCACCAGTGGGACAACAATGGAGTATAGCAGCCACTTTTTTTATGCCACTTATGTTCAGTACAGTAGCAAAATGTGCATGAGAGTTGAATGCAGAGGTGCTGGAAAATGCTTGGCACCAGTGGGACAACAATGGAGTATAGCAGCCACTTTTTAAATGCCCCTTAAGTTTAGCACTGTTTGCTATAAAAATAGTGTAGCAAAATGTGCATGAGGGTTGAATGCAAAGGTGCTGCAAAATGATTGGCTCCAGTGGGACAACAATGGAGTATGACAGCCACTTTTTGGATGCCAACTGTGTTCAGCACTGTTGGCTATAAAAATAGCGTAGCAAAATGTGCATGAATATTGAATGCAGAGGTGCTGGAAAATGCTTGGCACCAGTGGGACAATATTGAAGTATAGCAGCCACTTTTTGGATGCCACTTATGTTCAGCACTGTTTCCTATAAAAATAGTGTAGCAAAATGTGCATGAGGGTTGAATGCAGAGGTGCTGCAAAATGCTTGGCACCAGTGGTACAACAATGGAGTATAGCAGCCACTTTTTGGATGCCACTTATGTTAAGCACTGTTTGCTATAAAAATAGCTTAGCCAAATGTGCATGAGGGTTAAATGCAGAGGTGCTGGAAAATGATTGGCACCAGTGGGACAACAATGGAGTATAGCAGCCTCTTTTTGGATGCCAGTTATGTTCAGCACTGTTTGCTATATAAATAGCGTAGCAAAATGTGCATGAGGAATAAATGCAGAGGTGCTGGAAAAAGATTGGCAACAGTGGGACAAAAATGGAGTATAGCAGCCACTTTTTGGATGCCACCTATGTTCAGCACTTTTTGCTATAAAAATAGCGTAGCAAAATGTGCATCAGGGTTTAATGCAGAGGTGCTGGAAAGTGCTTGGCACCAGTAGGACAACAATGGAGTATAGCAGCCTCTTTTTGGATGCGACTTATGTTCACCACTGTTTGCTATAAATATTGCGTAGCAAAATGTGCATGAGGGTTGAATGCAGAGGAGCTGGAAAATGCTTGGCACAAGAGGGACAACAATGGAGAACAGCAGCCACTTTTTGAATGCCACTTATGTTCAGCACTGTTGTCTATAAAAATAGCGTTGCAAAATGTGCATAAGGTTTGAATGCAGAGGTGCTGGAAAATGCTTGGCACCAGTGGGACAACAATGGAATATAGCAGCCACTTTTTGAATGCCACCTATGTTCAGCACTGTTGGCTATAAAAATAGCGTAGCAAAATGTGCATGGGGGTTTAATGCAGAGGTGCTGGAAAATACTTGGCACAAGTGGGACAACAATGGAGAATAGCAGCCACTTTTTGGATGCCAATTATGTTCAGTACTGTTTGCTATAAAAATAGCGTACCAAAATGTGCATGAGGATTGAATGCAGAGGTGCTGGAAAATGCTTGGCTCCAGTTGGATAACAATGGAGTATAGCAGCCACTTTTTGGATGCTACTTATGTTCAGCATTGTTTGCTATAAAAATAGCGTAGCAAAATGTGCATGAGGGTTGAATGCAGAGGTGCTGGAAAATGCTTGGCACCAGTGAGAAAACAATGGAGTATAGCAGCCACTTTGGATGCCACTTATGTTCAGCACTGTTTGCTATAAAAATAGCGTAGCAAAATGTGCATGAGGGTTAACTGCAGAGGTGCTGGAAAATGCTTGGCACCAGCGGGAAAACAAAGGAGTATAGCAGCCTCTTTTTGGATGCCACTTATGTTTAGAGCTGTTTGCTATAAATACTGCGTAGCAAAATGTGCATGAGGGTTGAATGCAGATGTGACGGAAAATGATTGGCACAAGTGGGACTACAAGGGAGAATAGCAGCCACTTTTTGGATGCCACTTCTGTTCAGCACTGTTTGCTATAAAAATAGGGTAGTAAAATGTGCATGAGGATTGAATGCAGAGGTGCTGGAAAATGCTTCGCACCAGTGGGACAACAATGGAGTATAGCAGCCACTTTTTGGATGCCACTTATGTTCAGCACTGTTTGTTAAAAAAATAGCGTAGCAAAATGTGCATGAGAGTTGAATGCAGAGGTGCTGGAAAATGCTTGGCACCAGTAGGACAACAATTTAGTAAAGCAGCCACTTTTTGGATGCCACTTTTGTTCAGTACTGTTTGCTATAAAAATAGCGTAGAAAAATTTGCATGAGGGTTAAATACAGAGGTGCTGGAAAATGCTTGGCACCAGTGGGACAACAATGGAATATAGCAGACACTTTTTGGATGCCACTTATGTTCAGCACTGTTTGCTATAAAAATAGCATAGCAAAATGTGCATGAGGGTTGAATGCAGAGGTGCTGGTAATTGCTTGGCACCAGTGGCACAACAATGGTGTATAGCAGCCACTTTTTGGATGCTACTTATGTTCAGCACTGTTTGATATAAAAATAGTGTAGCAAAATGTGCATGAGGATTGAATGCAGAGGTGCTGGAAAATGCTTGGCACCAGTGAGACAACAATGGAGTATAGCAGCCACTTTTTGGATGCCACCTATGTTCAGCACTGTTTGCTATAAATATTGCGTAGCAAAATGTGCATGACGGTTTAATGCAGTGGTGCTGGAAAATGCTTGGCACAAGTGGGACAACAATGGAGAATAGCAGCCACTTTTTGGATGCCACTTATGTTCAGCACTGTTGGCTATAAAAATAGCGTAGCAAAATGTGCATGAGGGTTGAATGCAGAGGTGCTGGAAAATGCTTGGCACCAGAGGGACAACAATGGATTATACCAGCCACATTTTGAATGCCACATATGTTCAGCACTGTTTGCTAAAAAAATAGTGTAGCAAAATGTGCATGAGGGTTGAATGCAGAGGTTCTGGAAAATGCTTGGCACAAGTGGGACACAAAATTAGTAATGCAGCCACTTTTTGGATGCCACATATGTTCAGCACTGTTTGTTATAAAAAAATAGCGTAGCAAATTGAGCATGAGGGTTGAATGCAGAGGTGCTGGAAAATGCTTGGCATCAGTGGGACAATATTGAAGTATAGCAGCCACTTTTTGGATGCCACTTATGTTCAGCACTGTTTGCTATAAAAATAGTGTAGCAAAATGTGCATGAGGGTTGAATGCAGAGGTGCTGCAAAATGCTTGGCACCAGTGGTACAACAATGGAGTATAGCAGCCACTTTTTGGATGCCACTTATGTTAAGCACTGTTTGCTATAAAAATAGCTTAGCAAAATGTGCATGAGGAATAAATGCAGAGGTGCTGGAAAAAGATTGGCAACAGTGGGACAAAAATGGAGTATAGCAGCCACTTTTTGGATGCCACCTATGTTCAGCACTTTTTGCTATATAAATAGCGTAGCAAAATGTGCATCAGGGTTTAATGCAGAGGTGCTGGAAAGTGCTTGGCACCAGTAGGACAACAATGGAGTATAGCAGCCTCTTTTTGGATGCCACTTATGTTCAGCACTGTTTGCTATAAATATTGCGTAGCAAAATGTGCATGAGGGTTGAATGCAGAGGAGCTGGAAAATGCTTGGCACAAGAGGGACAACAATGGAGAACAGCAGCCACTTTTTGGATGCCACTTATGTTCAGCACTGTTGTCTATAAAAATAGCGTTACAAAATGTGCATAAGGTTTGAATGCAGAGGTGCTGGAAAATGCTTGGCACCAGTGGGACAACAATGGAGTATAGCAGCCACTTTTTGAATGCCACCTATGTTCAGCACTGTTGGCTATAAAAATAGCGTAGCAAAATGTGCATGAGGGTTTAATGCAGAGGTGCTGGAAAATGTTTGGCACAAGTGGGACAACAATGGAGAATAGCAGCCACTTTTTGGATGCCACTTATGTTCAGCACTGTTGGCTATAAAAATAGCGTTCCAAAATGTACATAAGGGTTGAATGCAGAGGTGCTGGAAAATGCTTGGCACCAGTGGGACAACAATGGAGTATAGCAGCCTCTTTTTGGATGCCAGTTATGTTCAGCACTGTTTGCTATATAAATAGCGTAGCAAAATGTGCATGAGGAATAAATGCAGAGGTGCTGGAAAAAAATTGGCAACAGTGGGACAAAAATGGAGTATAGCAGCCTCTTTTTGGATGCCAGTTATGTTCAGCACTGTTTGCTATAAATATTGCGTAGCAAAATATGCATGAGGGTTGAATTCAGGGGTGCTGGAAATTGCTTGGCACAAGTGGGAGAACAATTGAGAACAGCAGCCACTTTTTGGATGCCATCTATGTTGAGCACTGTTAGCTATTAAAATAGCGTAGCAAAATGTGCATCAGGGTTTAATGCAGAGGTGCTGGAAAATGCTTGGCACCAGTAGGACAACAATGGAGTATAGCAGCCTCTTTTTGGATGCCACTTATGTTCAGAACTGTTTGCTATAAATATTGCGCAGCAAAATGTGCATGAGGGTTTAATGCAGAGGTGCTGGAATATGCTTGGCACAAGTGGAACAACAATGGAGAATAGCAGCCACTTTTTGGATGCCACTTATGTTCAGCACTGTTGGCTATAAAATTTGCGTAGCAAAATGTGCATGAGGGTTGAATGCAGAGGTGCTGCAAAATGCTTGGCACCAGTGGGACAACAATGGAGTATAGCAGCCACTTTTTGAATGGCACTTATGTTCAGCACTGTTTGCTATGAAAATAGCGTAGCAAAATGTGCATGAGGGTTTAATGCAGAGGAGCTAGAAAATGCTTGACACCAGTGGGACAACAGTGGAGTATTGCAGCCACTTTTTAGATGCCACTTATGTTCAGCACTGTTTGCTATAAAAATAGCGTAGCAAAATGTGCATGAGGATTGAATGCAGAGGTGCTGGAAAATGATTGGCTCCAGTGGGACAACAATGGAGTATAGCAGCCACTTTTTGGATGCCACCTGTGTTCAGCACTGTTGGCTATAAAAATAGCGTAGCAAAATGTGCATGACTATTGAATGCAGAGGTGCTGGAAAATGCATGGCACCAGTGGGACAACAATGGAGTATAGCAGCCGCTTTTTGGATGCCAGTTATGTTCAGCACTGTGGGTATAAAAATAGCGTAGCAAAATGTGCATGAGGGTTGAATGCAGAGGTGCTGGAAAATGCTTGGCACTAGTGGGAAAACAATGGAGTATAGCAGTCACTTTTTGGATGCCACTTATGTTCAGCACTGTTTGCTATAAAAATAGCGTAGCATAATGTGCATGAGGGTTGAATGCAGAGATGCTGGAAAATGCTTGGCACCAGTGGGACAACAATGGAGTATAGCAGCCACTTTTTAGATGCCACTTATGTTCAGCACTGTTTGCTATAAAAATAGCATGGCAAAATGTGTATGAGGGTTGAATGCATAAGTGCTGGAAATTGCTTGGCACCAGTGGGACAACAATGGAGTATATCAGCCACTTTTTTGATGCCACTTATGTTCAGTACTGTTTGCTATAAAAATAGCGTACCAAAATGTGCATGAGGATTGAATGCAGAGGTGCTGGAAAATGCTTGGCTCCAGTTGGATAACAATGGAGTATAGCAGCCACTTTTTGGATGCCACCTGTGTTCAGCACTGTTTGATATAAAAATAGCATAGGAAAATGTGCATGAGGGTTTAATGCAGAGGTGCTGGAAAATGCTTGACACCAGTGGGACAACAATGGAGTATAGCAGCCACTTTTTGGATGCTACTTATGTTCAGCTCTGTTTGCTATAAAAATAGCATAGCAAAATGTGCATGAGGGTTGAATGCAGAGGTGCTGGAAAATGCTTGACACCAGTGGGACAACAATGGAGTATAGCAGCCACTTTTTGGATGCCACTTATGTTCAGCACTGTTGTCTATAAAAATAGCGTTGCAAAATGTGCATAAGGTTTGAATGCAGAGGTGCTGGAAAATGCTTGGCACCAGTGGGACAACAATGGAGTATAGCAGCCACTTTTTGAATGCCACCTATGTTCAGCACTGTTGGCTATAAAAATAGCGTAGCAAAATGTGCATGAGGGTTTAATGCAGAGGTGCTGGAAAATGCTTGGCACAAGTGGGACAACAATGGAGAATAGCAGCCACTTTTTGGATGCCAATTATGTTCAGTACTGTTTGCTATAAAAATAGCGTACCAAATTGTGCATGAGGATTGAATGCAGAGGTGCTGGAAAATGCTTGGCTCCAGTTGGATAACAATGGAGTATAGCAGCCACTTTTTGGATGCTACTTATGTTCAGCACTGTTTGCTATAAAAATAGCGTAGCAAAATGTGCATGAGGGTTGAATGCAGAGGTGCTGGAAAATGCTTGGCACCAGTGAGAAAACAATGGAGTATAGCAGCCACTTTGGATGCCACTTATGTTCAGCACTGTTTGCTATAAAAATAGCGTAGCAAAATGTGCATGAGGGTTAACTGCAGAGGTGCTGGAAAATGCTTGGCACCAGCGGGAAAACAAAGGAGTATAGCAGCCTCTTTTTGGATGCCACTTATGTTTAGAGCTGTTTGCTATAAATACTGCGTAGCAAAATGTGCATGAGGGTTGAATGCAGATGTGACGGAAAATGATTGGCACAAGTGGGACTACAAGGGAGAATAGCAGCCACTTTTTGGATGCCACTTCTGTTCAGCACTGTTTGCTATAAAAATAGGGTAGTAAAATGTGCATGAGGATTGAATGCAGAGGTGCTGGAAAATGCTTCGCACCAGTGGGACAACAATGGAGTATAGCAGCCACTTTTTGGATGCCACTTATGTTCAGCACTGTTTGCTAAAAAAATAGCGTAGCAAAATGTGCATGAGAGTTGAATGCAGAGGTGCTGGAAAATGCTTGGCACCAGTAGGACAACAATTTAGTAAAGCAGCCACATTTTTGATGCCACTTTTGTTCAGTACTGTTTGCTATAAAAATAGCGTAGAAAAATGTGCATGAGGGTTAAATACAGAGGTGCTGGAAAATGCTTGGCACCAGTGGTACAACAATGGAGAATAGCAGCCACTTTTTGGATGCTACTTATGTTCAGCACTGTTAGCTATAAAAAATAGCGTAGCAAAATGTGCATGAGGGTTGGATGCAGAGGTGCTGGAAAGAGCTTGGCACCAGTGGGACAACTATGGAGTATACCAGCCACTTTTTGAATGCCACTAATGTTCAGCACTGTTTGCTATAAAAATAGTGTAGCAAAATGTGCATGAGGATTGAATGCAGAGGTGCTGGAAAATGCTTGGCACCAGTGAGACAACAATGGAGTATAGCAGCCACATTTTTGATGCCACTTTTGTTCAGTACTGTTTGCTATAAATATTGCGTAGCAAAATGTGCATGACGGTTTAATGCAGTGGTGCTGGAAAATGCTTGGCACAAATGGGACAACAATGGAGAATAGCAGCCACTTTTTGGATGCCACTTATGTTCAGCACTGTTGGCTATAAAAATAGCGTAGCAAAATGTGCATGTGGGTTGAATGCAGAGGTGCTGGAAAATGCTTGGAACCAGAGAGACAACAATGGATTATACCAGCCACATTTTGAATGCCACATATGTTCAGCACTGTTTGCTAAAAAAATAGTGTAGCAAAATGTGCATGAGGGTTGAATGCAGAGGTTCTGGAAAATGCTTGACACAAGTGGGACACAAAATTAGTAATGCAGCCACTTTTTGGATGCCACATATGTTCAGCACTGTTTGTTATAAAAAAATAGCGTAGCAAATTGAGCATGAGGGTTGAATGCAGAGGTGCTGGAAAATGCTTGGCATCAGTGGGACAATATTGAAGTATAGCAGCCACTTTTTGGATGCCACTTATGTTCAGCACTGTTTGCTATAAAAATAGTGTAGCAAAATGTGCATGAGGGTTGAATGCAGAGGTGCTGCAATATGCTTGGCACCAGTGGTACAACAATGGAGTATAGCAGCCACTTTTTGGATGCCACTTATGTTAAGCACTGTTTGCTATAAAAATAGCTTAGCAAAATGTGCATGAGGGTTGAATGCAGAGGTGCTGGAAAATGATTGGCACCAGTGGGACAACAATGGAGTATAGCAGCCTCTTTTTGGATGCCAGTTATGTTCAGCACTGTTTGCTATATAAATAGCGTAGCAAAATGTGCATGAGGAATAAATGCAGAGGTGCTGGAAAAATATTGGCAACAGTGGGACAAAAATGGAGTATAGCAGCCACTTTTTGGATGCCACCTATGTTCAGCACTTTTTGCTATATAAATAGCGTAGCAAAATGTGCATCAGGGTTTAATGCAGAGGTGCTGGAAAGTGTTTGGCACCAGTAGGACAACAATGGAGTATAGCAGCCTCTTTTTGGATGCCACTTATGTTCAGCACTGTTTGCTATAAATATTGCGTAGCAAAATGTGCATGAGGGTTGAATGCAGAGGAGCTGGAAAATGCTTGGCACAAGAGGGACAACAATGGAGAACAGCAGCCACTTTTTGGATGCCACTTATGTTCAGCACTGTTGTCTATAAAAATAGCGTTACAAAATGTGCATAAGGTTTGAATGCAGAGGTGCTGGAAAATGCTTGGCACCAGTGGGACAACAATGGAGTATAGCAGCCACTTTTTGAATGCCACCTATGTTCAGCACTGTTGGCTATAAAAATAGCGTAGCAAAATGTGCATGAGGGTTTAATGCAGAAGTGCTGGAACATGTTTGGCACAAGTGGGACAACAATGGAGAATAGCAGCCACTTTTTGGATGCCACTTATGTTCAGCACTGTTGGCTATAAAAATAGTGTAGCAAAATGTGCATGAGGGTTGAATGCAGAGGTTCTGGAAAATGCTTGGCACAAGTGGGACACAAAATTAGTAATGCAGCCACTTTTTGGATGCCACATATGTTCAGCACTGTTTGTTATAAAAAAATAGCGTAGCAAATTGAGCATGAGGGTTGAATGCAGAGGTGCTGGAAAATGCTTGGCATCAGTGGGACAATATGGATGTATAGCAGCCACTTTTTGGATGCCACTTATGTTCAGCACTGTTTGCTATAAAAATAGTGTAGCAAAATGTGCATGAGGGTTGAATGCAGAGGTGCTGCAAAATGCCTGGCACCAGTGGTACAACAATGGAGTATAGCAGCCACTTTTTGGATGCCACTTATGTTAAGCACTGTTTGCTATAAAAATAGCTTAGCAAAATGTGCATGAGGGTTGAATGCAGAGGTGCTGGAAAATGATTGGCACCAGTGGGACAACAATGGAGTATAGCAGCCTCTTTTTGGATGCCAGTTATGTTCAGCACTGTTTGCTATATAAATAGCGTAGCAAAATGTGCATGAGGAATAAATGCAGAGGTGCTGGAAAAAGATTGGCAACAGTGGGACAAAAATGGAGTATAGCAGCCTCTTTTTGGATGCCATTTATGTTCAGCACTGTTTGCTATAAATATTGCGTAGCAACATATGCATGAGGGTTGAATTCAGGGGTGCTGGAAATTGCTTGGCACAAGTGGGAGAACAATTGAGAACAGCAGCCACTTTTTGGATGCCATCTATGTTGAGCACTGTTAGCTATTAAAATAGCGTAGCAAAATGTGCATCAGGGTTTAATGCAGAGGTGCTGGAAAATGCTTGGCACCAGTAGGACAACAATGGAGTATAGCAGCCTCTTTTTGGATGCCACTTATGTTCAGAACTGTTTGCTATAAATATTGCGCAGCAAAATGTGCATGAGGGTTTAATGCAGAGGTGCTGGAATATGCTTGGCACAAGTGGAACAACAATGGAGAATAGCAGCCACTTTTTGGATGCCACTTATGTTCAGCACTGTTGGCTATAAAATTTGCGTAGCAAAATGTGCATGAGGGTTTAATGCAGAGGTGCTGGAATATGCTTGGCACTAGTGGAACAACAATGGAGAATAGCAGCCACTTTTTGAATGGCACTTATGTTCAGCACTGTTTGCTATGAAAATAGCGTAGCAAAATGTGCATGAGGGCTTAATGCAGAGGAGCTAGAAAATGCTTGACACCAGTGGGACTACAGTGGAGTATTGCAGCCACTTTTTAGATGCCACTTATGTTCAGCACTGTTTGCTATAAAAATAGCGTAGCAAAATGTGCATGAGGATTGAATGCAGAGGTGCTGGAAAATGATTGGCTCCAGTGGGACAACAATGGAGTATAGCAGCCACTTTTTGGATGCCACCTGTGTTCAGCACTGTTGGCTATAAAAATAGCGTAGCAAAATGTGCATGACTATTGAATGCAGAGGTGCTGGAAAATGCTTGGCACCAGTGGGAAAACAATGGAGTATAGCAGCCGCTTTTTGGATGCCAGTTATGTTCAGCACTGTGGGTATAAAAATAGCGTAGCAAAATGTGCATGAGGGTTGAATGCAGAGGTGCTGGAAAATGCTTGGCACTAGTGGGACAACAATGGAGTATACCAGCCACTTTTTGAATGCCATTTATGTTCAGCACTGTTTGCTATAAAAATAGCGTAGCAAACTGTGCATGAGGGTTGAATACAGAGGTGCTGGAAAATGCTTGGCACTAGTGGGACATCAATGGAGTATAGCAGTCACTTTTTGGATGCCACTTATGTTCAGCACTGTTTGCTATAAAAATAGCGTAGTAAAATGTGCATCAGGGTTTAATGCAGAGGTGCTGGATAATGCTTGGCACAAGTGGGACAACAATGGAGAATAGCAGCCAATTTTTGGATGCCACTTATGTTCAACACTGTTTGCTATAAAAATAGCATAGCAAAATGTGCATGAGGGTTGAATGCAGAGGTGCTGGAGAATGCTTGGCACCAGTGGGACAACAGTGGAGTATAGCAGCCTCTTTTTGGATGCCACTTATGTTCAGCACTGTTTGCTATAAATATTGCGTTTCAAAATGTGCATGAGGGTTGAATGCAGAGGTGCAGGAAAATGCTTGGCACCAGTGGGACAACAATGGAGTATAGCAGCCACTTTTTGCATTGCCACTTATGTTCAGCACTGTTTGCTTTAAAAATAGCGTAGCAAAATGTGCATGAGGGTTTAATGCAGAGGGGCTAGAAAATGCTTGACACCAGTGGGACAACAGTGGACTATAGCAGCCACTTTTTGGATGCCACCTATGTTCAGCACTGTTTGCTATAAAAATAGCATACCAAAATGTGCATCAGGGTTTAATGCAGAGATGCTGGAAAATGCTTGGCACCAGTAGGACAACAATGGAGTATAGCAGCCTCTTTTTGGATGCCACCTATGTTCAACACTGTTTGCTATAAAAATAGCGTAGCAAAATGTGCATCAGGGTTTTATTGCAGAGGTGCTGGAAAATGCTTGGCACCAGTAGGACAACAATGGAGTATAGCAGCCTCTTTTTGGATGCCACTTATGTTCAGCACTGTTTGCTATAAATATTGCGTAGCAAAATGTCCATGAGAATTGAATGCAGAGGTGCTGAAAAATGCTTGGCACAAGTGGGACAACAATGGAGAATAGCAGCCACTTTTTGGATGCCACTTATGTTCAACACTGTTTGCTATAAAAAAAGCACAGCAAAATGTGCATGAGGGTTGAATGCAGAGGTGCTGGAAAATGCTTGGCACCAGTGAGACAACAATGGAGTATAGCAGCCACTTTTTGGATGCCACTTATGTTCAGCACTGTTTGCTATAAAAATAGCGTAGCAAAATGTGCATGAGGGTTTAATGCAGAGGGGCTAGAAAATGCTTGACACCAGTTGGACAACAGTGAAGTATAGCAGCCTCTTTTTGGATGCCACTTATATTCAGCAGTGTTTGCTATAAATATTGCGTAGCAAAATGTGCATGAGGGTTGAATGCAGAGGTTCTGGAAAATGCTTGGCACCAGTAGGACAATAATGGAGTATAGCCGCCTCTTATTGGATGCCACTTATGTTCAGCACTGTTTGCTATAAATATTGCGTAGCAAAATGTGCATGAGAGTTGAATGCAGAGGTGCTGAAAAATGCTTGGCACAAGTGTGTCAACAATGGAGAATATTAGCCACTTTTTGGATGCCACTTTTGTTAAGCACTGTTTGCTATAAATATTGCGTAGCAAAATGTGCATGAGGGTTGAATGGAGAGGTGCTGGAAAATGCTTTGCACCAGTGGGACAACAATGGAGTATAGCAGCCACTTTTTAAATGCCCCTTATGTTTAGCACTGTTTGCTATAAAAATAGTGTAGCAAAATGTGCATGAGGGTTGAATGCAGAGGTGCTGCAAAATGCTTGGCACCAGTTGTACAACAATGGAGTATAGCAGCCACTTTTTGATGCCACTTATGTTAAGCACTATGAATAAGATCAAGGACAAAGGGAAAAATTGCAATAACATAGTAGTAATTTCATCTACTTCCCTTATGTATGGAAAAATAAGTGGAATAACTCCATCAACAGACTGCAAAGAATGTATGAGTCCCAAAAGAACCACATACACATAGGAGTGTAAATTTCCAAAAATACATCAATTTTTATTAAAGATTTATCAACAGACTGCAAAGAATGTATGAGTCCCAAAAGAACCACATACACATAGGAGTGTAAATTTCCAAAAATACATCAATTTTTATTAAAGATTTATGTTCAGCACTGTTTGCTATGAAAATAGCGTAGCAAAATGTGTATGAGGGTTGAATGCAGAGGTGCTGGAAAATGCTTGGCACAAGTGGGACACAAAATTAGTATAGCAGCCACATTTTGGATGCCACTTATGTTAAGCACTGTTTGCTATAAAAATAGCGTAACAAAATGTGCATGAGGATTGAATGCAGAGGTGCTGGAAAATGCTTGTCACCAGGGGGACAACAATGGAGTATAGCAGCCACTTTTTGGATGCCACTTATGTTCAGCACTGTTTGCTATAAAAATAGCGTAGCAAAATGTGCATCAGGGTTTAATGCAGAGGTGCTAGAAAATGCTTGGCACCAGTAGGGCAATAATGGAGTATAGCAGCCTCTTTTTGGATGCCACTTATGTTCAGTACTGTTTTCTATAAAAATAGCGTAGCAAAATGTGCATGAGGGTTGAATGCAGAGGTGCTGGAAAATGCTTGGCACCAGTGGGACAACAATGGAGTATAGCAGCCACTTTTTGGATGCCACTTATGTTCAGCACTGTTTGCTAAAAAAATAGCGTGGCAAAAGTGGGCAGGTGGGTACAGTGGCCAGGTTCTCTGGGTCAGTGAACATGAAAGGAAGCTTCACTTTCTATCCCTTCTAATGGTGAAATATAGCATGGAATTCCCTGAGCTTAGGTACACATACGCTGTTATCTGAAGCTGTATACAGCATTTCCACGGATCTGATTGTCACCTATGGCTTGGAGCCCGAGAAAATGAGCCCTGAAAAGGGCTGAAATAAACTTTTGTCCCCAATCTGTAGAGCGCTGTGTGTATAGCGTATGCAGCCGGAGCGGTGACAGGAGCTGCGTGAGCAGTGACTGTCACCTACACGCAGAAAGCAGATAATGGTGCCGTGAGGGAAAATGGCCGTATTTATAATTCAAGGACATGTGACATGGACAGCCTATGACACATGCCCTTGCTTGTCTGGCAAAAAAGATTACTTAGCTGTGTGTGTGTCTGGGATTGGCTGACATGCTGGCCCGCGCCAATGCACACGCACTAAGATAAAAAATAAAAATAAATGGCCATTACCTCAGCAGCACTGATCTAAACGCACCGCCTCCGCACACTATATGCTGAAATTAGATAATAATGTGAATCACAGAGTGACTCACACTATTACAGTGAAAAGCCAGCTAGTAACTAGCTAGGCTTTTGCTAATCGAACCGTTCTCGAATGTAACTCCAGCTATCGAGCTTTTAGTATAAAGCTCGTGTTCGAGTTCGATCTCAAGCGACCCCAAAATCACTCGAACATGAAATTGGTCAACCTCGAACCTCGAACATCGCTCAACTCTAATTATGACTGACGGGGCCTTTTTATTGCTGAAGGAAAGTATTTTTGGTTAACCCCTTCAGCTCCGGGGCACTTTCCGTTTTTGCGTTTTTGTTTTTTGCTCCCCTTCTTCCGAGAGCCGTAACTTTTTTTATTTTTCTGTCAATCTTTCCATATCAGGTTGTTTTTTGCAGGACAAGTTGTACTTTTAAATGAAACCATAAGATTTACCATATGGTGTACTGGAAAATAGCAAAAAAATTCCAAATGCGGAAAAATTGTAAAAAAAAGTGTAATGGCACAATAGTTTTTGGGATGTTTTATTCACGGTGTTCTTTATATAGTAAAACTGATGTGTGGGTATGATGCCTTAGGTCAGTGCGAGTTTGTAGACTCCAAACATGTATAGGTTTACTTGTATCTAAGGGGTTAAAAAAATGTCACAAGTTTGTCCAATAAAAGTGGCGCACGTTTTGCGCCATTTTCCGAAACACAGTGTTCTTATTTTTTGGGATCTATGGCTCAGTGATGGCTTATTTTTTGTGTCTTGAGCTGTCGTTTCTAATGGTAACATTTTTGCGCAGATGCTACGTTTTGATCGCCTGTTATTGCATTTTGCCTAAAACTTGTGGCGACCAAAAAACGTAATTTTGGCATTTGGAACTTTTTTTGCCACTACGCCGTTTATCAATCACATTAATTGGTTTTATATGTTGATAGATCAGGCATTTCTTAACGCGGCGATACCAAATATGTGTATATTTATTTATTTTTTAACTCTTTAATTTTCAATGGGGGGAAAGGCGGGTGATTTAAACTTTTTAGGTTTTTTTTGTTTTTTTATTTTTTAAAACTTTTTTTTTACTTTTTTTTTATTTTACTCGTCCCCCTAGGGGGCTATAGCGATCAGCAATCCGATCGCTATTCTCTATCTGCTGATCACAGCTATACAGCTATAAACAACAAATTCAGTCACTTTCTGTTTCTCTCTGTTCGCGGCCGAGGGAAACGAAACTGAAACTTCACAGCTGCAGGCGTCATCACATGACCCTGTGCTACGATGGCAACCACCGATAGTCACGTGATCACGCACGTGACTTCCGGTGGGGGAGACGGTAAGTAAAAAACATGGCCGCGCGCATTTAGATCTTGCTGCCAGACTTTGGCAGCAAGATTTAAAGGGTTAATGGCTGCGGGTGGAAGCGATTCCACCCGCGGCTAGCAGGCACACATGTCAGCTGTTGAAAACAGCTGATATGTGTGCCGACCGCCGCCGCCTGCCTGCGGCAGGGGGCGGGCTTAACGGGACACGCACCATGACGAATATATCCGTCCATGGTCATAAAGAGGTTAATGAAACATTTACAGTTTTCATTATATATTTTACCAGTTTTATTCCTATAAAGGGATTTTGCTTAAATTGAAGTTTATATTGAATGTGTTACTTTTTTCTCCATAGTTTGGTCTTTTGCTTTTGTATTTCTGGTAACTATATATTTTGAAACAAACAGGATTTTTATAATATGGGATTATGTTTTCTCATAAAATGGTCAATAAAAAAGAAACCCAAAATCGTAGTTCTCTTGGTGATGGAAGCCAAAATGTATTGTCATTTGGCAACTAAACCAAGAATTTCATATATTACAAGTTAATAGAAAATTACTTCAACACTTCAATGGATTTGTTACACTGTGGATTGAACCCAGGACCTTCTGCATGTGAAGCAGACGTGATGACAACTACACTATGAAACCTTTGAAATCCTGCAAAGTAATCGCAATTAGAGACGAGTTTTGACCTCCTGGGAAAAAAAAAAAAAAATCGTAGTTCTGTTGGTGATGGAAGCCAAAACATCCCGTCATTCGGCAACAAAGCCTAGAACTTCATATATTGCAGGTTAATTGGGTTTTATTTCAACACCATGAACAGATTGGGCTTACTGAGGATTGAACCCAGGGACATCTGCATGTTAAGCAGACAGGATGACCACTACACTATGAAAACTAATGGAAAGTTACTGTGTATTGGCTAGCAGAGCAGAATTGTGACTGACGGAACCTTTTTATTGCTGAAGGAAAGTATTTTTGGTTAATGAAACATTTACAATTTTTATTACATATTTTACCAGTCTTATTCCGACAAAGGGATTTTGCTTAAATTGAAGTTTACATTGAATGTGTTACTTTTTTCTACATAGTTTTTTTTTTTGCTTTTGTATTTATGAGAACTATATATTTTGAAAAAAAGAGGATTTTTATAATATGGGATTATTTTCTGCTAAAATGGTCAATTAAAAAGAAACCCAAAATCGTAGTTCTCTTGGTGATGAAAGCCAAAATGTATTGTCATTTGGCAACGAAACCAAGAATTTCATTTCTTACAGGTTGATAGGAAATTACTTCAACACAGAAAAAAGATCGTTTTTACTAGGGATTGAACCCAGGACCTTCTGTGTGTGAAGCAGATGTGATGACTACTACACTTTGAAGCCTGTGAAATCCTGCGAAGTAATGGCAATTAGAGACGAGTTTTGACCACCAGGGGAAAAAAAAATAATTCGTAGTTCTGTTGGTGATGGAAGCCAAAACATCCCATCATTCGGCAACAAAGCCAAGAACTTCATATATTGTAATAATAGGGTATTATTTCAACACCAAGAACAGATTGGATTTACTGGGGATTGAACCCAGGACCTTCTACGTGTTAAGCAGACGTGATGACCACTACACTATGAAACCTGATGAAAAGTTAGTGTGTATTGGCTAGCAGAGCAGAATTGTGACTGACAGGGCCTTTTTATTGCTGATGGAAAGTATTTTTGGTAATGAAACATTTACAATTTTTATTACATATTTTACCAGTTTTATTCCTACAAAGGGATATTGCTTAAATTGAAGTTTACATTGAATGTGTTACTTTTTTCTACACAGTTTAGTCGTTTGCTTTTGTATTTATGGGAACTTTATATTTTGAATCAAACGGGATTTTTATAATATGGGATTATGTTTTCTGCTAAAATGGTCAATAAAAAAGAAACCCAAATTCGTAGTTCACTTTGTGATGGAAACCAAAATGTATTGTCATTTGGCAACGAAACCAAGAATTTGATATTTTACAGGTTGATAGCAAATTACTTCAACAGCGAAAACAGATTAGTTTCACTGGGAATTGAACCCAGGACCTTCTGCGTGTGAAGCAGACGTGATGACCACTTCACTATGAAACCTGTGAAATCCTGCAAAGCAATGGCAATTGGAGACGAGTTTTGACCGCCAGGGGAAAAAAAAAAATTCATAGTTCTGTTGGTGATGGAAGCCAAAACATCCCATCATTCGAAAACAAAGCCAAGAACTTCATATATTGTAGTTTGATAGGGTATTATTTCAACACCAAGAACAGATTGGTTTTACTGTGGATTGAACCCAGGACCTTCTGCGTGTTAAGTAGAGATGAGCGAAATGGTCGCGGTTCGGCTCGAGGTCAGTTCGCCGAACGGAGGTCCCGTTCGATTTGGTTCGTCGAACGTTCGACGAACCGAACTCGAACTGCATAGGAAACAATGGCAGGCAATCACAAACACATAAAAACACCTAGAAAACACCCTCAAAGGTGTCCAAAAGGTGATAAACAACTCACAACACAACACAAACACATGGGAAAGTGACAAGGACATATACACAAGCGAAAACAAAATAGCTGGACAAGGAAAATAGGAGGAGACACAGATATATGAGTATATGCAAGGAAACATCGATGCCATTACTGTGCAACTTGAGCCCTGCTCATTTTAGGCTTCCAATCTGGATAAATTGCCTGAGCTCAACACGTACGCCTTGGGGATCTTGTCATGTCCTGCAGCAAGCGTTCTCTCGGAACCTGTCTTCAGTGCTGCTGGGGGTCTGCTGGCAGATAAGCACACGTGTCTGTCCACTGACAATGTGAACATGGCCCTCAGAGGACTTTTCTTCCCCTGGGTCAGCCAGGGGAGGTGAAAGGCACGCGTATTTTTGAGAGTGCTTCATGCAAAGCATCTTTTTATTTTTCAAAAGGGGGGTCAACTGATACCAGTCAAGTGGGGTGTGTGTGGCCCAATTAGTGGCAACCAGGGAGACTGTGGTTGGAGTCCCCTCGCTGTGTTTGTAGAAGAACCAGGATGAACAAGTCATGGCTCTCAGAGGACTTTTCTTCCCCTGGGTCAGCCAGGGGACGGGAAAGGCACGCGTCTTTTTGAGAGTGCTTCATGCAAAGCATCTTTTTCTTTTTCAAAAGGGGGGTCAACTGATGCCAGTCAAGTGGGGTGTGTGTGGCCCAATTAGTGGCAATGAGGGAGACTGTGGTTGGAGTCCCCTCGCTGTGTTTGTAAAAGAACCAAGATGAACAAGTCATGGCTCTCAGAGGACTTTTCTTCCCCTGGGTCAGCCAGGGGATGGGAAAGGCACGCGTATTTTTGAGAGTGCTTCATGCAAAGCATATTTTTCTTTTTCAAAAGGGGGGTCAACTGATGCTAGTCAAGTGGGGTGTGTGTGGCCCAATTAGTGGCAACGAGGTAGACTATGGTTGGAGTCCCCTCGCTGTGTTTGTAAAAGAACCAAGATGAACAAGTCATGGCTCTCAGAGGACTTTTCTTCCCCTGGGTCAGCCATGGGACGGGAAAGGCACACGTATTTTTGAGAGTGCTTCATGCAAAGCATCTTTTTCTTTTTCAAAAGGGGGTTCAACCGATGCTAGTCAAGTGGGGTGTGTGTGGCCCAATTAGTGGCAACGAGGGAGACTGTGGTAGGAGTCTCCTCGCTGTGTTTTACATGATTTTCGAAGGGCATGACATGACTTAGAGGTTTTCTTTCAGCATCTGCAAATGGTTGGGTACAGAAATGCTGTCTTTCTAACCTTTTTTAAAGAGGATTTTCAAGACCTTATGCCCATCACAGTGCCCCAATAGCCGATGCCCTGTCGCCACTCCTTCTCCAAGAAAGTTATGCCCGCGCTACACCAGCATATTGCACACATCATCATCACTTCCTTGAGAAAGTCTGTGTGTGACAGGGTGCATTTCACCACAGATACTTGGACCAGTAAGCATGGATAGTGGCGTTACATGTCGCTGACTGGGCACTGGGTAACTATGGTTAGAGATGGAGAAGGGTTTGCTGTACAAGTCTTGCCATCCCCACGACTTGTGTGTCAATCCTTCCTCTGTATGTACAAGTTCCTCCACTGCTTCTGCCTCCTCAACCTCGTGTGGCTCCTCCACCTCGGTCCAAACCCTGTGTGGTCAGGCCACCCTTCCTTGTAACTGCGCCCAAGGAATCCCACACACCTCCTTACTATACTGGCAGCAGAGCTCAAGGCCATCAGGCGGTCAAATGTTTACTTTGAAATGTAGGGGAAATGTGAGACACCGCTGAGGAATTGTGGACGGTTAGCTCTGGAGAGTGAGACCGAGTTTCATCAATGGTTGTCTCCACTCAACCAGCAGCCAGGGAAGGTCGGGTGCGACAATGATGCAAACCAGTCTGCGACCCTTCTTCAGGGCAATGTGGCACACGTGCCTTGTATGGCTCACGTGTTGAACCTGGTTGTCCAGCAATTTTTAAAACACTATCCCGGCCTACATGGCCTTCTGCAGAGGGCACGGTGTAACGCCTGACTGGATCGACACACTCAGATGGGCTGTAAAGGATAGGCTAGAGGCAAGCCTCTCACCAAGCTGGACACCCAAAACCCTGAAACCCTTTAACCCCTATACAGTGATTTGGAATTACACAGGGCCCAAGTTGATCAATACCTGTGGAAGGCTGCAGTTCCAGAGAATAGTAGTCATGCAGGGTCAAAAACATTAATTGAGTAAAAGGGAACAGAATTGGATGGCCAGGACTTAATCAGAAAACAAGCAGAGGTGAAATGCGGAAAGGCCAACGAGGTACATAAACAGCAAGCAGGAAAAGTAGTCAGGTAACAAGCACACAAACTCATAAAACTGAACTGGGGGTAACAGTAACAAAAGGTTCATAGCTTTGTCTGGCAGTGGTCTGCAGACAGGAGGGGCCTAAAAAAGGGTGTGGTGTCTTCCCATTGGTTGTAGCTGAATGATGGTACTTCATCTGTGAGATACCCACCACCTACATTCAGCCTGTGGCTCTGTATCTGTCAAGGTAACGCAACCCAGTGGGTGACCATAACCTGCGTCCACCTGCGCCGCAGGTATCGACTCCTTTCCCATCATCAGCACTATGCATGAAAGGAACACGTCACCTGGCGACCGGAGTACAAATTGATTGAGTGGACTACGTTGGTGACTTAACAGCCGTGTGCGGCAATGATGCAAACCTGTCTGCGGCCCTTCGTCAGGGCAATGTGACACACGTGCCTTGTATGGCTCACGTGTTGAATCTGATTCTCCAGCAATTTTTAAAATACCATCCCGGCCTACATGGCCTTGTGCAGCGGGCACGCTGCTATGTGCTCACTTTCATCCTTCGCACCCAGCAGCTCAACAACTTTCATCGCTCCTGAAGTCTTAGGGTCTGGCGGTTAAACGCCGGAAATGCGATGTTCCGACACGCAGGAATTGGAATCTGCACATGTTGCAGCGTCTGTGGCAGCACCGCAGAGCCCTGCTGAAATACGGTATGACGTATAGCCTGGGATAACTTGATCCAGAGGTGGTGCAGATCACGCTGCTTGAGTGGTGTCAGATCAAGGACCTATGCACCCTTCTACACAGTTTACAAATGTCGACGAAGATGTTTAGCACTAGCGATGCCATTCTCAGCGTGACAATTCTGGTCATCTACAAGATGGAGCACACTGTAAGCATTATTCGGAGTCAGGTGTTGGTCCAAGAGGAAGGGGAGGAAGTACAGGAGGAGTCATATGCAGAAGGGATAATAAGATGTACAAGGTCCATACGGTGAGCGGCACCTAGGCGGCAGTCATGGTGGGGGATAGGGATTAACAAGGGCGCATAGTATCAGCAAAAATTGTTGAGGAAGGTGCAGGAGCCCATGAAGAAATGGAGGACGAACTTGCGATGTGCATGGAAGACACAGCAGATGAGTGAGAGCTTGCTCACATTTCGGTTGTGCGAGGTTGGGGGGAGAGGGCAGAGGAAGGAGGCACGATTCTCACCTCTCTGCCACCAACAAACCAAGGACTTGGTCCTCCTGGATGCACAAGACACATAAGCGCCTTCTTGCTGCACTACCTACAACATGACCCTCGGATTGTACGAATTCGAAGTAATGCTAACTACTGGGTTGCCACACTGTTAGATCCTCGGTACAAGACCAAATTTGGCTAAATAATTCCTGCCATAGAAAGGGACGCACGTATACAGGAGTATCTGCAGAAGGTGGTACGGATTCTTAGATCTGCTTTTTCAGTAAACACCAGTGCTGCACAGAGTGAATCTCAACGCTTTGTCATGGATAGGAGGAAATGGTCTTTTACTTGTCCACATCTGAGGGACCGAGGGCTGGCTGCTGTGCTGAGACGGCATTGAGTACGGTGTCCCTGCAGAGTTGCACTTTTGGTCATATACCAAATGAGTTGAAAAAGGACAGATGCTGGTGGAAAGGGGAACAGGTGTGTTGGAAAGGGGAAAAAAGTTTTTGTCCGTGGGTTTGTTGGTTAAGCAAAAGTAACATTTGATGAAGAAACACCATCTGTTACGGTGGGACTGGCAGATTTGGATAAGGTGGTATATACTATGTTACCGCTATATAACGAAAATTAATAAGAAAAGAAAGAGAAAGGTATATATCCCCATCAGCAGTCAGTGTCCACCGTGCTCCCAGATGGAAAAGGAGAGGTTGGCAACTGGAAGGTTAGGTGGAGGATACAGAGCTGTGCGGCTATGAAACTAATTGTTGCCTGAACCGAGTTAGACGCCACTCGGATCTTGAGACTGGGAGCCCTGTTAGCGTCACAGGGTCCACACGCACACCCAGCCCAGGAACTCCCTGTTAACATCACAGGGGCCATTCAGTACGCTGACCGTGTGCATTGGGGCCACACCTGTGGACAGCAGGCGCAGAAGCAGGCCTGTTAATGCCACTGGGCGGTACAAGCAGGACTTGTAGGACAGGAGCTGGTCTTAACCGTTCTGCGTTACCAACTGTGGTGGCGGCCTGCATCGACGCCCTATCCCTGCCTACCTCTGGCCTAAAGCCGCAATGGGTTCAACACATGGAGGTGTGCTCTTTCGGAGCATAATAGAAGACTGCGCACCTCCTTGTTGGCTCCAGCCCGTTTTATAACCTGGGTCCGCCCCAAACCAGGGTGGACCACAATGCACCTCCTGGAGACAAAAGCAGAGTGACACGTCATGAGTGGCATAACTAGCGTCCTATTTGGAACCGCAACTTCAATAATGACCTCATGGCTGCCACAACACAAACACCTCACCAGTCATCGTCTGACCATCAATAATGAGGTGACAAGTCATAGGGGCGGGCCTCTGCAAGCCATTTGGGAGTGACCTGGACACATCGTCAGGACACCTGATGCCCTGTGGTCTATATGGGCCCCCCCACATCAGGGGCAGGGCCAAAGAGTTCATTACCGGACCTAGTTTCTGATGCAGTAAGTGCCTGAGCATGGTCAGTTGCATAAAATACAGTCTCTGAAAAAAGACTATCAGCTTTAGCATGGTGTCTCGGCACAAAACAGGACTTAAACCCGACACGGAATGCAAGTATCTGTGCAAAGAGGCTTTTGGCACTAAGTGTGGGAGCATGCGCTGTATCCCGAAATGAAGAGTTAGCCTCAGGAATGGCACAGTCAGGCTGAGCATACTCACTAGGCGAAACACTGTAGTTAGGCTGCAGCTGGGGTAAATCGGCACACGCATACGCACTAGCTGCCTCTCCACACTTACACGTGGAGGAGAAATTGCTCTTCGGGTGTGGACTTGGAGATGCTGTCTATGAACAGAAGGAAAAGATAAAGGAAGCCTCACTTTCTATCTCTCCGAATGATCAAATGCAGCAACGAATTCCCTGAGTTTGCTATAAAATTAGCGTAGCAAAATGTGCATAAGGGTGTCATGCAGAGGTGCTGCACATAGATTTGCACCAGTGGGGCACTAATGGAGTCCAACAGCCACTTCTTGTATGCCACTAAGTTTACTCAATTTGTAGTATTATAATGTATTAGTAACAATGAGTTTGAGTGTGCAATGCAGGCAGACGTGCTGCTAATATCTTTGCACTAGTGGGACAATACAGAAGTCCAACAGCCACTTCTTGCATGCCACTAAATGGCAGCATTTTTTGCTATCATTACAGCTTATTAAAAACAGAGAAGGAGAGTGTCATGCAGAGGTGCTGCACATAGATTTGCACCAGTGGGGCACTAATGGAGTACAACAGCCACATCTTGTATGCCACTAAGTTGCAGCAATTTTTGATATTAATATAGCTTTTAAAAACAGAGCAGGAGGGTGTCATGCAGAGGTGCTGCACATAGATTTGCACCAGTGGGACACTAATGGAGTACAACAGCCACTTCTTGTATGCCACTAAGTTTACTCAATTTTTGGTATTCTAATGTCTTAGTAAGTAACAATGAGTTTGAGTGTGCAATGCAGGCAGACGTGCTGCAAATATCTTTGCACTAGTGGGACTATACAGAAGTCCAACAGCCACGTTTAGGATGCCACTAAGTTTCCTCAGTGTTTGCTAGTATAATGGCTTAGTAACAATGAGTTTGAGTGTGCAATGCAGGCAGAGGTGCTGCAAATATCTTTGCACTTGTGGGACGATACAGAAGTCTAACAGCCATGTTTAGGATGCCACTAAGTTCACTCAGTGTTTGCTAGTATAATGCCTTAGTAACAATGAGTTTGAGTGTGCAATTCAGGCAGACGTGCTGCAAATATCTTTGCACTAGTGGGACTATACAGAAGTCCAATAGCCACGTTTAGGATGCCACTAGGTTCACTGAGTGTTTGCTAGTATAATGGCTTAGTAACAATGAGTTGGAGTGTGCAAAGGGCAGGAGGGTACAGTGGCAGGGTTGTGGGTCTCTGGGTAGAGGAAAGGAAGCCTGCCTTTCTATCCCTCCTAATGGGGAAATGCAGCGAGGAAATCCCTGACCTTAGCTACACAGATGCTGTCATCTTGTGTAGCTGTTAAACTCTGTTTTCAGGACCTGTCACCTATTGCTCTGATGCTGCCGGTACGAGCCCTTAAAAGGACTGATAGAAAGTGCTATCCCTATGCTGTCCAGCGCTGTGTATGGAGCGTATACAGCTGTATCGGCGATAGGAGCTGTGCCAGTGATGTCTGACACCAAGGACGCAGAAGGCAGATAATGGCGTGCTGGAGGAAAATGTCCGGTTTTATAATGCAGGGACATGTGACATGGACATCCTATCATACATGCCGTTGCTTCTCTGGCTAAAAGTCCACTTAGCTGTGTGTGTGTCTGGGATTGGCTGACATGCTGGCCCTCCCCACTACACGCGCGCGCTTAGGGAAGGAAGACAAGGAAAAAAAAAAAAAATGGCGATCGACATTATCCATACAGCAGTGATCTGAATGCGCTGTTTCCGCACACTATACACTGAAATGTCATAATAGTGTGAGTCACAGAGTGACTTACACTATTACAGCGGAAATCCAGCTAGGAATTAGCTGTTTTTTTTGCTGCTAGAACCGTTCTCGAACGTATCTAGAACTATCGAGCTTTTGCAAAAAACCTCGAGTTCTAGTTCGATCTAGAACAGCCCCCAAAATCACTCCAGCCGCGAACTAGAGAATCACGAACCGCGCTAAACTCTAGTGTTAAGCAGACGTGATGACCACTACACTATAAAACCTGATGAAAAGTTACTGTGTATTGGCTAGCAGAGCAGAATTGTGACTGACGGGGCCTTTTTATTGCTGAAGGAAAGTATTTTTGGTAATGAAACATTTACAATTTTTATTACATATTTTACCAGTTTTATTCCTACAAAGGGATATTGCTTAAATTGAAGTTTACATTGAATGTGTTACTTTTTTCTACACAGTTTAGTCGTTTGCTTTTGTATTTATGGGAACTATATATTTTGAAACAAACAGGATTTTTATAATATGGGATTATGTTTTCTGCTAAAATGGTCAATAAAAAAGAAACCCAAAATCGTAGTTCTCTTTGTGATGGAAGCCAAAATGTATTGTCATTTGGCAACGAAACCAAGAATTTTATATATTACAGGTTGATAGCAAATTACTTCAACAGCGAAAACGGCTTGTTTTTACTGGGGACTGAACCCAGGACCTTCTGTTTGTTTTAATGTATTGTTTATTGAAGCAAAAAATAAGAATACAAAGTCAACAGAAATCACAGTCTTAACTAATATTATTGCAACTGTATCGTATGCTTCCCATTGTGTCTGTATAACTCAGACTACTGGTGCGCTGTCTGAGCTTATCCAAATAATAGACTTAGCCTTCCGGCTGTGGGAAAGTCCGATCCAGATTATTAGCCTGGTTTCTGGATTAATATGAAACAATTTTTAACAGTAAGTATCATAGGAACTAGGGGTAGGGGGGGTAGCTAGAATCTAGAAGAGCGAATTTATATCGCATGAAATTCAGTTAAGGGATTAGAGTTAATGGGTTCAAGAGACGGAGAAAGAAGGGGAAGAGATAGAAGAGAAAAGAGAAAGGAGAGGATTTTGGTCTTGGGTCCACTCATTTCGTGGTTGGTATGGTCCGACAGCTGTCCTTCATCTCATTGGAGGGGGGTAGGATGACTCACATTTCCCTATGTTGCTGTCTGCGAAGTAACTACTGAGAATTGGGGAGTAGACTTATAGGTTTGCCAAGCCTTCCAAACCTGGTGGAAAGGGAGCACATTCTGACGTGAAAGGGCCGAAAGTTCTTCAACGTGATATAATTGATCAATCTTCAGCAAGAGCTGCGTAAGAGTGGGAATTTTCGTTGTGCGCCACAATTGGGCAATGAGAAGTTTACAAGCTGAGCCTACAAATGTCGCTAGTTTCGAAGTAGCTTTATCTTTAGGCCACATTGGGAAGTTCAGGAGCATTTGTCTAGGGTCCAGGACCCCCCTTTTTGCCTGTGAGGTCAAATATTAACTGTGATGCTATCCGCCAGAAGGTCTGGATAATCGGACATTCCCACCACACATGTAGATATGTTCCCTTGTCCCTCTCACATCGCCAGCATTGATCTGAGGTGGAAGAGCTCCACGTACTAGACGAGGTGGGGACAATGTACCATCTCGCAATCACTTTGAAGGAATTCTCTTGAACTCTCACACAACATGACGGACCGTGTGAGGCATTATAAATTTGGCTCGTTTGTAGATCGGTAAATGTAGTTTTCAGGTCCCTTTCCCATCTTAGTATATATGCTCTCTTTACCACCAGTTTTTTTGTAAGCAGGGTATGGTATAGATTAGAAAGAACTTTTCTGGGAGCCCGGGTTTGCATGCAGAAAGATTCAAATGTAGTTAAAGGTCTGTCGAGATGGGTGTGAGGTAATAATGGGTGGATCACATGTTTTAATTTCGTATGATGGAGAAATGTGAGCCTAGCGAGGAGAGGGTTCGTACCCATCTCCTGTTCAGATATCAAAGAGCCATCCACCAAAAGATCAGCTAACGGAACATTCACATTGGTCAGGAATGTGGCCTTCGTGGACGCGGCTTGATTTACATCAGCGTCTAGTATGTCTGAAACTTGGGAAAGAGGTGGGGCCAATATCTCCCTATTTTCCTTCCATTTGTGCATAAGGGTTCTCGTTAGTTCATTTGAAATGGTTCTTTTATCTTTCTGGTTAGGAGGGGAAAGTAACATAGCTCATAGAGGGGTGGGGGCTAAGTATTCTTCTATAGATATCCACAATTTACTCGGTGGGCGTCTGATCCAGTCTACCGTTCTGGAGAGGACGGTGGCTTGGTAATATAACGATATATTGGGTAAACCCATGCCCCCTTTGTCTTTTGGAAGGGTCAATGTTTGAAAATTGATTCTTGGTTTATGTTTATTCCAGACGTAGTTGGAGATTAATGAGTTACATTGAGAAAGAAAAGCTGTGGGGATTGGTATGGGTAACATTTGAAAGAGGTAGATAAACTTTGGGAGTATAATGCTTTTAATTAAGTTTTTCCGGCCCATCCACGAAAGAATGGGAGCCTTCCATGAGGCTATTTGTGCGGTAAGATTAGGAAGAAGGGGCTTGTAGTTGAGATCAAACAAAGACTTGAAGGTTTTCCCTAGTTTAATGCCTAGGTATGTTATGTGGCTATTTGGCCACCGAAAAGGAAATGAGTTTTGGAGAGACTTTGTAACTTTACTGGCGATATTAATGCTTAATGCTTCTGATTTAGATAGGTTAATTTTGAAGTTAGACCAGTGGCCGTATTCCTCTAGTAATTTCATAAAGGCAGGGAAACCCCTTTCTGGCCTGGACATTACCACCAACAAGTCGTCGGCAAAGGCGGCCGACTTGTGGTGAACTCCCTGCAGGTTGAACCCCTCGATTTCCCGGTCCTGCTGGATGGAAGCTAGCAGTGGCTCCTTGACCAAGACAAAGAGTAGGGGGGGATAAGGGGCATCCCTGCCTTGTGCCATTTTTAATGTCGAGGGGGTCGGTGAGAGTATTATTTATCTTAATCCTGGCCGTGGGGGATGTGTACATCTGTAGGATTGCGCGTATGGTATCTGGAGGAAAATGGAAGGCCTCCAGCGTCCCCTGCAAGAAGGTCCAGTCCACCCTGTCAAACGCTTTCTCAGCGTCCGTTCCCAGCAGCACCAGAGGCAGCTTATGGGTCCTGGCGTGTTGCATTAAGTTTATTACTCTTAGCGCGTTATCCTTCCCCTCTCTACCTCTAACAAACCCCGATTGTTCAGGGGAGATGAGATCTGGAAGGATATCGGCCACTCGGTTAGCAATTAAGCTAGCATATATCTTTAGGTCCACATTCAAGAGTGAGATGGGCCTATAGTTTCCACAACACTCCGGATCTTTCCCGTCTTTGTGTATTAATGATATATGCGCCTCTAGTGCTTGCTTGGGTATAGGATCGCCGTGTAGTAGAGCGTTGCATGATGCTAAGAGGTGTTCCCCCAGGATGTCAAAAATTTTTTTATAATAGATAATGGGAAGGCCATCTGGACCTGGAGCCTTCCCCACGGGGCTCCTGGACAGGATGGACTGAACCTCCGCTCGAGAGAACGGTTTTCCCAGGGTCGCCTGCTGTATTTTAGAGAGTTTCGGGAGATTTAATTTAGCTAAGTAGTTTTGTATACCACATTTCCTCTTGTCCCTTTCCGTAGCCGACTCCTCTGGCCGAATTTGATATAAATTTTTATAAAAACGAAGGAATTCATCCGAGATTTGGGAATAGTCTTGCGTACGATGACCCTGTGAGGTTTTAATTGCATGTATAAAAGTGCGAGCCTGTCTTTTTTTTATCAGGGACATCATAAGTTTAGAGGCTTTATCCCCGTGGAGGAACATACGATTCCTCCAACCGAGATAAAATTTAGCCGACTGTTTATTGAGCATATCCCTAAGTTCCACACGCTTCGCAGTCAGTTGTTCTAATGTCTGTTGGGATAGGGACTTTTTATGCTGAGCCTCCAGCGTGGCAATCTCAGCATACAAAGTCTGCAAGAACGATTTCCTTTGCTTGTTGAGGTATGAGGAAATGGAGATCAACTCTCCCCTAACGACCGTCTTATGCGCTTCCCACAACATTGGGGCCGCAATATCTTGTGTCTTGTTCTCTGCAAAATAATTACGGAGACATTCAGATATGCGTTTCTTATTTTCTTCCGAGGAGAGAATTGATTCATTCAATCTCCACGTACGGTGAAGCCAATACGGCCTCAGGAGTGAGAAACTGACTGAGACATAAGCATGGTCGGAGTAAGGTGTTGATTGGATCTCTGAGTCATTGACATTAGGTAGTAGATGCCTGGGTAGAAAAATGTAGTCTAGTCTGTGGTATGATTTATGAGGATTAGAGAAGAATGTAAAATCTTTAGTTGTGGGGTGTTGGTAGCGCCATATATCTATCAAAGAAAGGGAAAGGAGAGAGCATTTAATCCGAGATAGGTCCCTTAAAGAGAGGTGACTTTTTTTGCAGTGGAGTCCAGTTTAGGTTCCAAAGCCACATTAAAATCACCGCACAATATTGGAGTACCTTCTGAAAAAACGCGGAATTTTTTGAGTGTGGACATCAACCAACGAATCTGTTTGACATTTGGGGCATATACATTCCCTAGGGTTACCATAGAGCCGGCTAAAATACCCTTAACGAAAATGAACCGGCCCTCTGGGTCAATAGCGACATCTTGAGCTAGGAAGGGTATATCTTTAGCCAGGGCTATGGAGACCCCTCTAGAACCTTTACGTGGGGAGGGGGCATGGAACCAGGAGTTGTAGTGTGCTTTGTTAAAACTTGGGATTTTGCCTTCGCGGAAATGCGTTTCTTGGAAGAATATCATGTCTGCATGCTTCTTTTGTAGGCTATGTAGAGTCTGTGACCTTTGTATGGGGGAATTTAACCCATGTGCATTGAGGCTTATCGCCGTAAATACCTTATGATGTAATGCCATGGTAATACAGGCGGAAGGACATTCTGTTCTTTTTCCATCGGGATGAATGGACCAGACCTATGACCAATAGAAGAGAAGAAGAGATAGAGAGAGCAGGGGGTAGAGAGAGGTTCAGAGGAGAGCAGGGTATTAGTATCAACATTTTCAACTATTTGAAATTCAAACAAGTAAGAGTGTGCATCAAGAGGGAGCAATAGGTGCAAAACCCCTATAATAACTTCATGTTTTAACTAGCATAATCAGTTGTGTGCAACAACAGACCCACTCAAAGGTCCCTTCAGGGGGGCTCGCCCTCAGCATTCATCTGGAGTTTCTTCGCCGCTTTGCATCTGGATCTGTGGGTCTTTGGGGTGAGACTATGCCATGGTGCCGGATCTGGAAGCATTTGTAGCGTAGAAGCCGATCGATGGATTTCCAGCTCCGGGTATTTCTCCAATGTGATCCCCAAATCTTCACAAATCCGCCTTATCTCCGCAGAAGTTTTGGCTTGGTAGTGTTTTCCATTAGCAGATATGGCAATGCCAAATGGATATAACCAGCGGTACGGAAACTGGCGTTGGCGTAACACTGTTGTGAAGGGTTGTAGCAATCACCTTTTGGTCAGGGTGGTGGAAGCGAGGTCCTGGAAAATCAGAATTTTAGAGCCTTCATGACTTATAGACTCCGCTTCTCTGGCTTTTTTAATAATAAGTTCTTTAATTCGGTAATCCAGGAAGCGACATATGACATCCCTTGGTGGTTCCCCTTGTTTGGGTCGAGGTCTCAAAGATCTATGAGCTCTTATCAGTTCCAATGTTGGAGCAGGGTCAGAGTCTATCAGGTCAGAGAAGATGCCCTGTAGGGTCGGGATCAAAGCTTCATTTTCCACCGATTCTGGGAGTCCCTTTAGTCTGACGTTGTTTCGCCTTTCTCTGTTTTCATGGTCTTCCAGGATGGCATGAATTTGATTGATGTTGTCCTCCTGTTGGCGAAGGCAGGAGATGACAGTGTTGGAAGTGGAGGTTAATGTGGCTTGGCAGCTTCCAGGGTTTCCACTCTGTGTCCAATTTGGCCGATTTCTTGTTTAATATCTGATAGCTCCCTTGCCACCGGTTCCAGCGCATTTTTGAGGATCCGTTTTATAAAAGATCTTGAGATGGGGAGACTCTTGCTATTATCAGCACCTTCAGTGTCACTTTCGTCATCATCCATATCTTGTGCATCATTAGTAGACATGCTTTGGGGACTGTCTGTTTTAGCATCGGCTGTATGTAGGTGTTTTTTGAGAAACTTATCGACATCAGCCTGGGTAGTGGTTTTAACTGGTCTGGGCAGTGAGCTGGCTCTTGCGTTGCCGATTTTAACCATGTTAGAGTCAGACATATATGATTTTATGCTTGAGTGAATGAATAGCAGGGGTTAGGCCACCCTACTCCCTCTAGACAGCACGGAGACTAGAACATTGTACACCCCTAGAGAGGGGGAAGGAGGTAGGAAGAGAGTGTCTCTATGCTAGAGGTACTTCTGTGAGACCACTCTCTATATCGACTCCACTATGAGGCCTCTCTGATTGCTTCAGGGCCCGGACAGGTGTGTGGAGCTGTGTCTTAAAGAGGCTGCCTGCCCCAGCCAAGGTGTGGAAGTCCGCTTGCGTGACGATCAAGCTCCCTGCTGTGTGGGGGGCATGAAAAATCCCCCTTAGAATCTTAATTTCTCTGGGTTGGGTTGGGGTGGGGATCCCTTTCAACAACGTTCCGTTCCCCCTTCTTCTCCCTCACCAGACAGATACCCGGTATGGGGAGAAATTGTCCGGCATCTCCCACTCAGCACAGGCCCCTGCACTCCCCGCAGCTCAGAACTCCGCAGTGTGGCCGGCTGCTGATCCACTCGGGAGATCTGTGGGGGGGGGGCGGGACGCTGGGGCGCCGGATGCTTGCGGCTAGGCCTGTGCGGCACTGTGAGCAGGATTCAAGGCCCGCCGAGGGTCCCTGGAACGGGTGAGGAGCGGGCGCTTGTCCGGACTACAAAGTGCTACTCACTCACCGCCAGGTCCTCTCCCCGGGTGCCGCAGGATCTCCAGGAGCGCCGCTCGTCGCCACCGCGTGACCTCCAGCAAAGTCCCAGGAGCTCCAGGCGGTCTCCCCAGGATCCCACGCAGTTCACCGGCACCTCTTCTCCGGACCCGCCTCCAGATCTGGTAAGTGTCAGGGCTCTCGTTACCCGCCGGCCAACCGCTTCGCTCCCACAGCCCGTGGAATCGTCGCGCCCAGTGTGCTCCTCCAAGATGGCGGCGGATCCTCTCCTGACGCTTCTCTGTGCGGTGAGTTAGCGACGGGATAGTTTGATCTGGGACGAGGGGGGGTGAGGGCAGTCAGGCCTCCGGTTCCCGGTCCACTCTCTCAAAGCCCGCTGATGGTCTGCAAGTGTCTTCCGGGCGTCTGCGGTTCTTAGGTAACACGCTCCTCGGGCCCTGCCGCCCTCAGCGGCCTGTCCGGTCCCAGTGTTGGAGGGTTCCTGGAGAGTGCCCCAGTGGGGGCAGTTAGAAAATGAGGGTCTCTCCCCTTCCAGGGTGCTCTGGGGACGTGGATGGGGGAGCCAGACGGTCGTATTTTCCGTCTGGGAGCAGGATGTCCGTTGATAGTTCAGGAGCTCCCACATCCACGTCTGCCTTTGACAGCGGCCATTTTGGACTCTCAACCCAGGACCTTCTGAAAAAAGTGTGAAGCAGACGTGATAACTACTACACTTTGAAACCTGTGAAATCCTGCAAAGTAATGGCAATTAGAGACGAGTTTTGACCACCAGGGGAAAAAAATAATAATTCGTAGTTCTATTGGTGATGGAAGCCAAAACATCCCGTCATTCGGCAAAAAAGCCAAGAACTTCATATATTGTAGTTGGATAGGGTATTATTTCAACACCAAGAACAGATTGGTTTCACTGGGGATTGAACCCGGGACCTTCTGCGTGTTAAGCAGACGTGATGACCACTACACTACTCGAACGCATCTAGAGTTTCAGTGTGCAATGCAGGCAGACGTGCTGCAAATATCTTTGCACTAGTGGGACTATACAGAAGTCCAATAGCCACGTTTAGGATGCCACAAGGTTCACTCAGTGTTTGCTAGTATAATGCCTTAGTAACAATGAGTTTAAGTGTGCAATGCAGGCAGACGTGCTGCAAATATCTTTGCACTAGTGGGACTATACAGAAGTCCAATAGCCACGTTTAGGATGCCACAAGGTTCACTGAGTGTTTGCTAGTATAATGGCTTAGTAACAATGAGTTTGAGTGTGCAATGCAGGCAGACGTGCTGCAAATATCTTTGCACTAGTGGGACTATACAGAAGTCCAACAGCCACGTTTAGGATGCCACTAAGTTCACTCAGTGTTTGCTAGTATAATGGCTTAGTTATAATGAGTTTGAGTGTGCAATGCAGGCAGACGTGCTGCAAATATCTTTGCACTTGTGGGACGATACAGAAGTCCAACAGCCACGTTTAGGATGCCACTAAGTTCACTCAGTGTTTGCTAGTATAATGGCTTAGTAACAATGAGTTGGAGTGTGCAAAGGGCAAGAGGGTACAGTGGGAGGGTTGTGGGTCTCTTGGTAGAGGAAAGGAAGCCTGCCTTTCTATCCCTCCTAATGGGGAAATGCAGCGAGGAAATCCCTGACCTTAGCTACAAAGACGCTGTCATCTTGTGTAGCTTTTAAACTCTGTTTTCAGGACCTGTCACCTATGGCTCTGACCCTGCCGGTACGAGCCCTTAAAAGGACTGATAGAAAGTGCTATCCCTAAGCTGTCCAGCACTGTGTATGGAGCGTATACAGTTGTATCGGCGATAGGAGCTGCACCAGTGATGTCTGACACCAAGGACGAAGAAGGCAGATAATGGCATGCTGGAGGAAAATGTCCGGTTTTATAATGCAGGGACATGTGACATGGACATCCTATCACACATGCTGTTGCTTCTCTGGCTAAAAGTCCACTTAGCTGTGTGTGTCTGGGATTGGCTGACATCCTAACCCTCCCCACTACACGCGCGCGCTTAGGGAAGGAAGTCAAGGAAAAAAAAAAAAAATGGCGATCGCCATTATCCATACAGCAATGATCTGAATGCGCTGTTCCCGCACACTATACACTGAGATGTCATAATAGTGTGAGTCACAGAGTGACTTACACTATTAAAGCGGAAATCCAGCTAGGAATTAGCTGTTTTTTTTGCTGCTAGAACCGTTCTCGAACGTATCTAGAACTATCGAGCTTTTGCAAAAAAAGCTCGAATTCTAGTTCGATCTAGAACAGCCCCCAAAATCACTCGAGCCGCGAACTGTAGAACCACGAACTGCACTCAACTCTAGTGTTAAGCAGACGTGATGACCACTACACTATGAAACTTGATGAAAAGTTACTGTGTATTGGCTAGCAGAGCAAAATTGTGACTGACGGGGCCTTTTTATTGTTGAAGGATAGTATTTTTGGTAATGAAACATTTACAATTTTTATTACATATTTTTCCAGTTTTATTCCTACAAAGGGATATTGCTTAAATTGAAGTTTACATTGAATGTGTTACTTTTTTCTACACAGTTTAGTTGTTTGCTTTTGTATGTATGGGAACTATATATTTTAAAACAAACAGGATTTTTATAATATGGGATTATGTTTTCTGCTAAAATGGTCAATAAAAAAGGAACCCAAAATCATAGTTCTCTTTGTAACGGAAGCCAAAATGTATTGTCATTTGGCAACAAAACCAAGAATTTTATATATTACAGGTTGATAGGAAATTACTTCAACAGCGAAAACGGGTTGGTTTCACTGGGGATTGAACGCAGAACTTACTGAATGTGAAGCAAACTTGATGACAACCACACTAGAAAACCTGTGAAATCCTGCACAGTAATGGCAATTAGAGACGAGTTTTGACCGCCAGGGAAAAAAAAAATAATTCGTAGTACTGTTGGTGATGGAAGACAAAACATACCGTTATTCGTGAACAAAGCCAAGAACTTTTTATATTGCAGGTTGATAGAGTATTACTTCAACACCAAGAACAGATAGGTTTCACTGGGGATTGAATCAGGACCTTCTGCATGTAAAGCACACATGATTACAACTACACTATGAAACATGACAAAAAAATTAGAGTATTGGCTATCGGAGCAAAATTGTGACTGACGTGGCCTTTTTATTGCTGAAGGAAAGTATTTTTGGTAATGAAACATTTACAATTTTTATTACATACTTTACTAGTTTTATTCCCACAAAGGGATTTTGCTTAAATTGAAGATTATATTAAATGTGTTACTTTTTTCCACATAGTTTGGTCTTTTGCTTTTGTATTTATGGGAACTAAATTTTTTGAAACAAACAGGATTTTTATAATATGAGATTATGTTTTCTGCTAAAATGGTCAATAAAAAAGAAACCCAAAATCGTAGTTCTCTTGGTGATGGAATCCAAAATGTATTGTCATTTGGCAATGAAACCAAGAATTTCATATATTACAAGTCGATAGGAAATTACTTCAACACCGAAAACATATTGGTTTCACTGGGGATTGAACCCAGGACCTTCTGCGTGTGAAGCAGACGTGATGACCACTACACTATAAAACCTGTGAAATCCTGCAAAGCAATGGCAATTGGAAACGAGTTTTGACCGCCAGGGGAAAAAAAAAAATTCGTAGTTCTGTTGGTGATGGAAGCCAAAACATCCCATCATTCGGCAAAAAAGCCAAGAACTTCATATATTGTAGTTTGAGAGGGTATTATTTCAACACCAAGAACAGATTGGTTTTACTGGGGATTGAACCCAGGACATTCTGCGTGTTAAGCAGACGTGATGACCACTACACTATGAAACCTGATGGAAAGTTACTGTGTATTGGCAAGCAGAGCAGAATTGTAACTGACGGGGCCTTTGTATTGCTGAAGAAAAGTGTTTTTGGTTAATGAAACATTTACAATTTTTATTACATATTTTGCCAGTTTTATTCCTACAAAGGGATATTGCTTAAATTGAAGTTTACATTGAATGTGTTACTTTTTTCTACACAGTTTAGTCGTTTGCTTTTGTATTTATGGGAACTATATATTTTGAAACAAACAGGATTTTTATAATATGGGATTATGTTTCCTGCTAAAATGGACAATAAAAAAGAAACCAAAAATCGTAGTTCTCTTTGTGATGGAAGCCAAAATGTATTGTCATTTGGCAACGAAACCAAGAATTTTATATATTACAGGTTGATAGCAAATTACTTCAACAGCGAAAACAGCTTGTTTTTACTGGGGATTGAACCCAGGACCTCCTGCGTGTGAAGCAGACTTGATGACTACTACACTTTGAAACCTGTGAAATCATGCAAAGCAATGGCAATTAGAGACGAGTTATGACCACCTGGGGAAAATAAATAAATTCGTAGTTCTGTTGGTGATGGAAGCCAAAACATCCTGTTATTTGACAACAAAGCCAAGAACTTTATATATTGCTGGTTGATAGGGTATTATTTCAACACCAAGAACAGATTGGTTTCACTGGGGATTTAACTCTGGACCTTTTGCGTGTTACGCAGACGTGATGACTAGAGTTGAGTGCGGTTCGCGGTTCGAGGTTCTCTAGTTCTAGGCTCGAGTGATTTTGGGGCCTGTTCTAGATCGAACTAGAACTCGAGCTTTTTGCAAAAGCTCGATACTTCTAGAAACGTTCGAGAACGGTTCTAGCAGCAAAAAAACAGCTAATTCCTAGCTGGCTTTCCGCTGTAATAGTGTAAGTCACTCTGTGACTCACACTATTATGAAATTTCAGTGTATAGTGTGCGGGAACAGCGCCTTCAAATCACTGCTGTTTGTATAATGGCGATCGCCATTTTTTTTTTCCTTGTCTTCCTTCCATAAGCGCGCGTGTGTAGTGGGGAGGGCCATTATGGCAGCCAATCCCAGACACACACACAGCTAAGAGGACTTTTAGCCAGAGAAGCAACGGCATGTGTGATAGGATGTCCATGTCACTGCATTATAAAAATGGACATTTTCCTCCAGCACGCCATTATCTGCCTTCTGCGTCCTTGGTGTCAGACATCACTGGCGCAGCTCCGTCCTGAGTCCTATCGCCGATACTGCTGTATGCGCTCCATACACAGCGCTGGACAGCTTAGGGATAGCACTTTCTATCAGTCCTTTTAAGGGCTCGTACCGGCAGGGTCAGAGCCATAGGTGACAGGTCCTGAAAACAGAGACAGCGTCTGTGTAGCTAAGGTCAGGGATTTCATCGCTGCATTTCCCCATTAGGAGGGAATAGAAAGGCAGGCTTCCATTCCTCTACCCAGAGCCCCACAATCCTGGCACTGTACCCTCCTGTCCTCTGCACACTCCAACTCATTATAACTAAGCTATTATACTAGCAAACGCTGAGTGTACCTAGTGTCATCCTAAATGTGGCTATTGGACTTTTGTATAGTCCCACTAGTGCAAAGATATTTGCAGCACGTCTGCCTGCATTTCACACTCAAACTCATTATAACTAAGCCATTATACTAGCAAACACTGAGTGAACCTAGTGGCATCCTAAACGTGGCTATTGGACTTCTGTATAGTCCCACTAGTGCAAAGATATTTGCAGCATGTCTGCCTGCATTGCACACTCAAACTCATTATAACTAAGCCATTATACTAGCAAACACTGAGTGTACCTAGTGGCATCCTAAACGTGGCTATTGGACTTTTGTATAGTCCCACTAGTGCAAAGATATTTGCAGCACGTCTGCCTGCATTGCACACTCAAACTCATTGTAACTAAGCCATTACACTAGCAAACACTGATTGTACCTAGTGGCATCCTAAACGTGGCTGTTGGACTTCTGTATAGTCCCAGTGGTGCAAAGATATTTGCAGCACGTCTGCCTGCATTGCACACTCAAACTCATTGTTACTAAGCCATTATACTAGCAAACACTGAGTGTACCTAGTGGCATCCTAAACGTGGCTATTGGACTTTTGTATAGTCCCACTAGTGCAAAGATATTTGCAGCACGTCTGCCTGCATTGCACACTCAAACTCATTGTAACTAAGCCATTATACTAGCAAATACTGAGTGTACCTAGTGGCATCCTAAACGTGGCTATTGGACTTTTGTATAGTCCCACCAGTGCAAAGATATTTGCAGCACGTCTGCCTGCATTGCACACTCAAACTCATTATAACTAAGCCATTATACTAGCAAACAGTGAGTGTACCTAGTGGCATCCTAAACGTGACTATTGGACTTTTGTATAGTCCCACCAGTGCAAAGATATTTGCAGCACGTCTGCCTGCATTGCACACTCAAACTCATTATAACTAAGCCATTATACTAGCAAACACTGATTGTACCTAGTGGCATCCTAAACGTGGCTATTGGACTTTTGTATAGTCCCACTAGTGCAAAGATATTTGCAGCACGTCTGCCTGCATTGCACACTCAAACTCATTGTAACTAAGCCATTATACTAGCAAACTCTGATTGAACCTAGTGGCATCCTAAACGTGGCTATTGGACTTCTGTATAGTCCCACTAGTGCAAAGATATTTGCAGCACGTCTGCCTGCATTGCACACTCAAACTCATTATAACTAAGCCATTATACTAGCAAACACTGAGTGTACCTAGTGGCATCCTAAACGTGGCTATTGGACTTTTGTATAGTCCTACTAGTGCAAAGATATTTGCAGCACGTCTGCCTGCATTGCACACTCAAACTCATTGTAATTAAGCTATTATACTAGCAAACACTGATTGGACCTAGTGGCATCCTAAACTTGGCTATTGGACTTCTGTATAGTCCCACTAGTGCAAAGATATTTGCAGCACGTCTGCCTGCATTGCACACTCAAAGTCATTATAACTAAGCCATTATACTAGCAAACACTGAGTGTACCTAGTGGCACCCTAAACGTGACTATTGGACTTTTGTATAGTCCCACCAGTGCAAAGAAATTTGCAGCACGTCTGCCTGCATTGCACACTCAAACTCATTATAACTAAGCCATTATACTAGCAAACACTGATTGTACCTAGTGGCATCCTAAACGTGGCTATTGGACTTTTGTATAGTCCCACTAGTGCAAAGATATTTGCAGCACGTCTGCCTGCATTGCACACTCAAACTCATTGTAACTAAGCCATTATACTAGCAAACTCTGATTGAACTTAGTGGCATCCTAAACGTGGCTATTGGACTTCTGTATAGTCCCACTAGTGCAAAGATATTTGCAGCACGTCTGCCTGCATTGCACACTCAAACTCATTATAACTAAGCCATTATACTAGCAAACACTGAGTGTACCTAGTGGCATCCTAAACGTGGCTATTGGACTTTTGTATAGTCCTACTAGTGCAAAGATATTTGCAGCACGTCTGCCTGCATTGCTCACTCAAACTCATTGTAACTAAGCCATTATACTAGCAAACACTGATTGAACCTAGTGGGATCCTAAACGTGGCTGTTGGACTTCTGTATAGTCCCACTAGTGCAAAGATATTTGCAGCACGTCTGCCTGCATTGCACACTCAAACTCATTGTAACTAAGCCATTATACTAGCAAAGACTGATTGAACCAAGTGGCATCCTAAACGTGGCTATTGGACTTTTGTATAGTCCCACTAGTGCAAAGCTATTTGCAGCACGTCTGCCTGCATTGCACACTCAAACTCATTGTAACTAAGCTATTATACTAGCAAACACTGATTGGACCTAGTGGCATCCTAAACGTGGCTATTGGACTTCTGTATAGTCCCACTAGTGCAAAGATATTTGCAGCACGTCTGCCTGCATTGCACACTCAAACTCATTATAACTAAGCCATTATACTAGCAAACACTGAGTGTACCTAGTGGCATCCTAAACGTGGCTATTGGACTTTTGTATAGTCCCACTAGTGCAAAGATATTTGCAGCACGTCTGCCTGCATTGCACACTCAAACTCATTATAACTGTTAGGGCCAGGTGGACGGGCAGACCCAGGAGGGGGATCCACTGGGCCGAACACCTTACTGAAGGCAAGGGGTCCGGTAGCCGGAGCTTTACAGGTAGCAGGACAGTCCGTTCAAAAGAATGGAGTGGAGAAGTCCCTGGGACCACGGAGTCACTGATGGTAGTCCGGGTGACGGAGCTCAGGTTCGGAGGCCGAGATGTTGTCAGGCAGATTCCGGAACCGATGGAGCGAAAGGACGGGTAACCACAGGGATCAGAGATGGTACGGACTGACGGGATGGCAGACAGTCAGCGTTCGGGGTTCGGGAATCGTCAGGACCGGATGACGAGGCAGGAGCGGCTCTAGAAGAGAGATAGGTAAGTATACCAGCAGACGCAAGGAGACCTGACTCCTAGCTTAGGAAACACGAAGAACAGGCCCCGCCCACTTGACACTAAACCCCTTTATACCCTGTACCTGTGTGTTCAATATCCTGTCAGTGGACGCTGGCCCTTTAAGAGAGGGTCAATGACCGCGCGCGCGCCCTAATGCGCATGCGCGAGGCCCGGGTGCCAGAAGCCAGGGCAGGGAGCGGTGAATAGGAAGCAGGGGAGTCAGCCTGGAGCAGAGCTGCCGACGGGCGCCGGGAGCGGGGACCGGGCCGCCTGGGGACCGCAGGTGATGGGGGCTGGAGGCTGTGGAGCGGGGGACGCCTAACAGAGGAGCCGGGGAGCGTGGCAGGTGAGCCGGGGAGCAGGGCAGGGGACCCGGGGAGCGTGACAGTACCCCCCCCACGCCCCCCTCCCCGCAACCGGGACAGGAAGGCACGTATCAGAGGAGTACCCACATTCTCCCGGGGTTCCCAGGACCTATCCTCAGGACCATACCCTGCCCAGTCCACCAGGAAGAACTGTCGGCCCCGTACGGTTTTCATGGCCACGATATCCCTTACCGCATAGATGTCATCATCAGCAATAGGTGGAGGAGCCGAACTGGCAGCAGTGGAGAAGGGACCAAGGACAACCGGCTTGAGCAGGGAGACGTGGAAGGAGTTGGGTATCCTCATCGTGGCCGGGAGCTGCAGCTTGTAGGAGACCTCATTTATTTTGCTGAGGACTTTAAATGGCCCGATGTAGCGAGGACCCAGCTTGTATGATGGTAGCTTCAATCGGACGTACTTGGAAGCAAGCCAGACCAGATCTCCTGGAGAGAAACGCGGAGGATCCAGACGCCTCTTGTCTGCGTGTCTCTTCATCCGCAGGGAAGCACGTCCAAGGGACGCCTTGACAGAGTCCCAAATTGTCGTAAAGTCACGGGCTACAGCATCAGCAGCAGGGACATCCGAGGAAGAGGATGCAGGTAACGGGACGGAAGGCTGAAGTCTGTAAACGACATGGAAGGGAGAGCTGGAGGAGGACTCACTGACGTGGTGGTTATGGGAGAATTCAGCCCAAGGAAGAAGCGTGGACCAGTCGTCGTGATGGGCGTTGACGTAGTGACGTAAGAAGGAGGTCAAGATCTGATTGACTCGTTCCACTTGGCCATTCGACTGAGGATGGTAGGCTGAAGAAAAGTCCAGAGTCACTCCCATATGTTTGCAGAGAGCCCTCCAGAAGCGGGAGGTAAACTGAGTTCCTCTGTCGGACACAATGTGAGATGGAAAGCCATGCAACCGGAAGATGTGCTGTATGTAAGCATCAGCGAGTTCCTGGGCTGAGGGCAGTCCGGCCATAGGGACGAAATGAGCCATTTTGGAGAACCGATCCACCACGACCCATATGACTGTGTGTCCGGAGGACAGGGGCAAGTCCGTAATAAAGTCCATTGCAATGTGTTGCCACGGAACGGAGGGTATAGGCAGAGGCAGAAGACGGCCATATGGCAGATGTTTGGGCGTCTTGTTCCTGGCACAAGAGGAGCAGGCTGAGACAAAAGAAGCGACGTCCGTGCGAAGGGATGGCCACCAGTAGTGACGTACAATTGTACTCCATGTTCTCTTCTGACCAGCATGGCTGGCTGTTTTCGAGGCATGGCCCCAGTGCAACACTTTTTGCCTGTCAGTCTCAGAGACATAGGTCTTCCCGGGCGGTATCTGGGCCAGGGTGACAGGGGCCACCGGAATGATTTTACTAGGGCAGATGATGGGCTGGGACGTCTCCTCCTCCTGCTGCATGGGCATGAATGACCTGGACAAGGCATCTGCGCGTACATTCTTGTCCGCGGGTCGGAAATGGAGCTGGAAATCGAACCTGGCAAAGAACAAGGACCACCTGGCTTGCCGTGGGTTCAGGCGCTGAGCGGACCGCAGGTATTCCAGGTTCTTGTGGTCCGTGTAAATGATCACGGGGTACACTGCTCCCTCCAGAAGGTAGCGCCATTCCTCCAGAGCCAGTTTGACTGCCAATAGCTCTCGGTCACCGATGGTGTAGTTGCGTTCAGGCGCTGAGAAGCTCTTGGAGAAGAAACCGCAAGTAACCATCTTCCCGGAGGAGGACTTCTGCATGAGCACTGCTCCGGCTCCCGAGGAAAAGGCATCCACCTCCAAGGTGAACTGTCGGTTTAACTCCGGACGGTGGAGCACAGGGGAGGAAGCAAATGCCCGCTTCAGGGAGCCAAACGCGGCATCGGCCGCAAGCAACCAGTCCTTTGGATTAGCCCCCTTCTTGGTCAAGGCGGAGAGAGGTGCTGTCAGAGCAGAGAAGTGAGGGATGAACTGACGGTAATAGTTTGCGAATCCCAGAAAGCGTTGGATTGCCTTCAGTCCAGAAGGAGGGGGCCAGTTGAGAATGGAAGAGACTTTCTCCGGATCCATCTGCAGGCCGGTATCGGAGATTACGTAACCCAGGAAGGGAAGAGAAGACTGCTCGAAGACACACTTCTCGTACTTGGCGTACAGACGATTCTCCCTCAGTCTTTGTAGTACCAGCTGCACGTTCTCTCTGTGGGTCTGGACGTCCGGAGAAAAGACCAGGATATCATCAAGATACACCACCACACAGACGTAGAGAAGGTCCCGGAACACGTCGTTCACCAATTCCTGAAAAACTGCTGGTGCGTTACACAGGCCGAAGGGCATCACACAGTATTCATAGTGCCCATCACGAGTATTGAACGCGGTCTTCCATTCGTCCCCAGAGCGGATGCGGACCAGGTTGTAGGCACCCCGAAGATCCAACTTGGTGAACACACGAGCTCCTCTAAGCCGATCAAACAATTCGGGGATGAGCGGCAGAGGGTATTTATTTTTTACGGTGATTTGGTTCAATCCCCGGAAGTCAATGCATGGGCGTAGGTCGCCCTCTTTCTTCTTAACGAAGAAGAAGCCTGCTCCAGCAGGAGAGGAGGATCTCCGAATAAATCCCCTTGCCAGGTTCTCTGTGATGTAGGTAGACATGGCCCTTGTTTCGGCAGGAGACAGCGGATATATCCGTCCTCGAGGTGGTGTAGTTCCCGGGAGCAGGTCGATGGCACAATCGTAAGGACGATGTGGCGGCAGTACCTCTGACTCCTTTTTATCAAAGACGTCCGCGAAGGACCAATAGGCCGAGGGCAGTCCCGGTAGGGACTCTGGAACCGGAGGTCGTCGGATGGGTTGTATAGTCTTCAGACAGTTCTCGTGGCAAGAGGAGCCCCATCGGGTGATTTCACCAGTACCCCAGCTGACTGACGGTTCGTGTGTTCGTAACCAGGGGAGTCCCAGCAGGATTTGATGAGACATGTGTGGGAGGACGTAGAGAGCAATGTTCTCGGTGTGCAGGGCACCGATACGTAGTTCCACCAGCTTGGTGACCCACGAGATGGTGTCAGAGAGGGGTCTCCCATCTACTGAGGCAATCACGAGGGGTTTGTCGAGTGGAGTAACAGGCACCTGGTACTTGTCCACCGTGGCCTGCTGGATGAAATTGCCTGCTGCCCCAGAATCGAGGTACGCCTCGGCCGTGAACCGCGTCTCTCCCGTTGTCACTTGAACAGTCCATGTAACCGGGTCTGTGAGAGTCCCAGCACCTAGGGTGGCCTCTCCTACCAACCCTAGGCTTTGGAGTTTCCCGGCCTCTCTGGACAGGAGTGTAGAAGGTGTGTACCCTCTCCGCAGTAGAAGCAGAGACCCTTGGCGAGCCGTTCTGCTCGGCGTTGTTCGGACTGCCGCAAACGGTCGATCTGCATGGGCTCGTGGACGGAGACACCAGACGATGTTGACTGAAGTACGGCGGGCTTCTGCGGAGGAGAGGAATGCCGTATCGGACGTCTCTCACGGGACACCTCTTTGGATCGTTCCTGAAAGCGAAGATCCACTCGAGTCGCTAGGGCAATCAGGGCATCCAGGGTGGACGGCACGTCACGACCAGCCAGCTCATCTTTAATTTGACCCGAGAGTCCTTCCCAGAAGGCGGCGGTTAGAGCCTCATTGTTCCACCCGAGTTCCGAAGCCAAGGTGCGAAAACGGATGGCATATTGGCCCACCGTCAGAGTCCCCTGACGTAGCCGGAGGAGAGATGAGGCAGACGCGGAGGCGCGTCCGGGCTCGTCAAAGGTGCCACGAAATGCCTGCAGGAATTCCTGGATGTTGGTGGTCACCGGATCCTCCTTCTCCCACAAGGGGTTCATCCAGGCCAGTGCCTCTCCCTCCAGATGGGACATCATAAACGCGACCTTGGCTTGGTCGGAGGCAAACAAGTGCGGCAGCAGCTTGAAATGGAGAGAGCATTGATTGATGAATCCCCTGCAGGTCTTGGGATCTCCGGCGTACCGGGGTGGTGAGGCCAAACGAAGACTGGAGGCATCCGAAGAGGCTGCCACGGGAGCAGTGGCCGTGGATTGTACAGTGGAAACCCGAGATGCCGAGGATGTGGCCGCTGCTTGTAGCGCGTTCAGGAGGGTATCCACAGAAGTCATGAAGTTCAGCATGCGGGTCTGGGTCTCACGCTGGCGTGTGAGTTCCTGCTGCAAGGCCACTAGTGCTTCGGCGGGATCCATGGCCTGTTCTTACTGTTAGGGCCAGGTGGACGGGCAGACCCAGGAGGTGGATCCACTGGGCCGAACACCTTACTGAAGGCAAGGGGTCCGGTAGCCGGAGCACTACAGGTAGCAGGACAGTCCGTTCAAAAGAATGGAGTGGAGAAGTCCCCTGGACCACGGAGTCACTGATGGTAGTCCGGGTGACGGAGCTCAGGTTCGGAGGCCGAGATGTTGTCAGGCAGATTCCGGAACCGATGGAGCGAAAGGAGGGGTCACCACAGGGATCAGAGATGGTACGGACTGATGGGATGGCAGACAGTCAGCGTTCGGGGTTCGGGAATCGTCAGGACCGGATGACGAGGCAGGAGCGGCTCTAGAAGAGAGATAGGTAAGTATACCAGCAGACGCAAGGAGACCTGACTCCTAGCTTAGGAAACACGAAGAACAGGCCCCGCCCACTTGGACACTAAACCCCTTTATACCCTGTACCTGTGTGTTCAATATCCTGTCAGTGGACGCTGGCCCCTTAAGAGAGGGTCAATGACCGCGCGCGCGCCCTAATGCGCATGCGCGAGGCCCAGGTGCCAGAAGCCAGGGCAGGGAGCGGTGAATAGGAAGCAGGGGAGTCGGCCTGGAGCAGAGCTGCCGACGGGCGCCGGGAGCGGGGACCGGGCCGCCTGGGGACCGCAAGTGATGGGGGCTGGAGGCTGTGGAGCGGGGGATGCCTAACAGAGGAGCAGGGGAGCGTGGCAGGTGAGCCGGGGAGCAGGGCAGGGGACCCGGGGAGCGTGACAATAACTAAGGCATTATACTAGCAAACACTGAGTGTACCTAGTGGCATCCTAAACGTGGCTATTGGACTTTTGTATAGTCCCACTAGTGCAAAGATATTTGCAGCACCTCTGCCTGCATTGCACGCTCCAACTCATAGTTACTAATCCATTATACTAGCAATTTAGGCTGCCAGTTTAAGGGCCGTAGTTGCATTGTCAGGGATATTTATTCTTTATTATTCTACTGTTAATAAAGCTAGACCACCGCTGCAATCTACACCACCTCTCAATTTTTACTACCACATTTTCAGTGCACAATCTTGTCGCAATCAACATGAGTGGCAAAATAACAGATGCTGGTGGAAAGGGGAAGAGGCGTGGTGGAAAAGGAAAAAAAGGGTTTGTCCGTGGGGAAGGTGGCAAAGCTCCGTTATCATCTGCTGAAGATAGACCATCTACCAGCAGAAGTAAGATGTTTACTACTTACCGTGGACAATCCGATGTGCTCCCTTTTTTACGGACACGAACAACAGGAACAAAGGTAGATGATGGCCAAAAAAGGAAAATGCTTGAATGGATCTCAAGTGGTACAACAAGTGCCCTCTCAGCCACTTCAAGTACCGCATCCAAAAAACACCAGTCCTCTGAGTTGTCATCCCAATCAAACTTGCTTTCTCCCAGCTCTGAAGTCTCCATCAGCCCTGCACAGTATGGTGGAACTGAGATGGCTGAGTCTGCAGAGCTGTTCAGTCACACTATAGCCTGGGAATCAGAGGTCTGCTCCCAAGATACAGTGAGTACAGAACAGGAAATGGTCTGCAGTGATGCCCAGAACCTTTGTGACTCTGATTCAAGCCGTGAGGACCAAGTTTCTGAGCATAATGTTGACCCTTTGTCACAAACTGTAACACCTGTGGTTATAGACAATGAGGAACATACTGATGAAGATGAGACGCAGATACCCGATTGGGATGACAACTTAAATATTCGGTCAGGGCAAGAAGAGGCTCGGTCTGAGGGGGAGGGGAGTGCAAACACAACAATTGATGATGAAGTTCTAGATCCCACCTACTGTCAACCCACAGTCAGGCACTCGAGGAGGTCAACAGAGGTGGTGGAGGAGGATGCAACTGATGACGAAGTTACCTTGCGCCTTCCTGGACAGAGTCGGAGTACTGGTAGCACGTCTACAACTGCATCCTCAGCCACCACTCTGCCTCTGAGCACTAGTCGGGGTGGATCAACAGGTCGCATGCCCTCTAAGCCTTGCCTAGCCTGGTCCTTTTTTGACATAGCAAACGATCGCCCAAATTATGTGATCTGTAAAATTTGTCATGGTTCTATTAGTAGAGGTCAAAACCTCAGCAGTTTGACTTCTTCCATGAATCGTCACATGAATAAATATCATATGTCCCGGTGGGAAGCTCACCGTGCTGCAATGCGGCCTAGCGGAGCGAACCATCCACCGCCTGCCCCTTCCAGTGCATCCGTGTGCTCTTCATCTTCTAGGACTGTGGGGACAGCTGTCACACCTGTTTTTCCACGCACAACTTCCACCACTGTAACCGCAACAGGCAGTTTGCTTGGTAGGTCGTCAGTTGGTTTGGAAGGGGAAACAAGTGAGTGTGTACAGCTCTCTCAGACATCGATAGCACCAACGTTGGATGAAGGCAACATCATGTCTCCGCCTGCACTTTCCTCACAAACCTGCATTTTTCCAGGGACACCCTACTCAACACCGTCTACACACAGCAGCCAGATCTCTGTCCCTCAGATGTGGTCAAATAAAAGGCCACTTCCTGCGACCCATGACAAAGCTAAGAGGTTGACTCTATCCCTCTGTAAGCTCTTGGCTACCGAAATGCTGCCTTTCCGCCTAGTGGACACACAGGATTTTAGAGACCTTATGTCTGTCGCTGTGCCCCAGTACCAGATGCCTAGTAGCCACTACTTCTCTAAGAAAGATGTGCCCGCGCTACACCAGCATGTCGCACACAACATCACCGCTTCCTTGAGAAACTCTGTGTGTGAACGGGTGCATTTCACCACCGATACTTGGACCAGTAAGCATGGACAGGGACGTTACATGTCGCTGACTGGGCACTTGGTAACTATGGTGATAGATGGTGAAGGGTCTGCTGCACAAGTCTTGCCGTCCCCACGACTTGTGTGTCAATCCTCTGTCTGTCCAAGTTCCGCCACTGCTTCTGCCTCCTCCACCTCATCTGGGTCCTCCACCTCCGCCCCAAGCCTGCCTGGTCAGGCCACCAGCGTTCTCACTGCGCAGAAGGAATCATGCACCCCTCATTACTATGCTGGCAGCAGAGCGCAACGGCATCAGGCGGTCTTTAGCTTGACATGTCTTGGGAATAAGAGTCATACAGCTGAGGAGTTGTAGTCAGCTCTGCGGTCCGAGTTTAATAAATGGTTGTCTCCACTCAACCTGCAGCCTGGTAAGGCCGTGTGCGACAATGCTGCAAACCTGGGTGCGGCCCTTCGCCTGGGCAAGGTGACACACGTACCTTGTATGGCTCACGTGTTGAACCTTGTCGTCCAGCAATTTTTAACACACTATCCCGGCCTAGATGGCCTTCTGAACAGGGCACGAAAACTGTCTGCTCACTTCCGCCGTTCAAGCGCCGCAGCTGAGCGACTTGCATCGCTCCAGAAGTCTTTCGGCCTGCCGGTTCATCGCCTGAAATGCGATGTGGCGACACGCTGGAATTCAACTCTCCACATGTTACAGCGACTGTGGCAGCACCGCCGAGCCCTGGTGCAATACGTCATGACGTATAGCCTGGGCCAACGAGATACAGAGGTGGGGCAGATCACCCTGATGGAGTGGTCTCAGATCAAGGACCTATGCACCCTTCTGCACAGTTTCGACATGGCGACGAATATGTTTAGCGCTGACAATGCCATTATCAGCATGACAATTCCAGTCATTTACATGCTGGAGCACACGCTAAACACTACTCGGAGTCAGGGGGTGGGACAACAGGAAGGGGAGGAACTACAGGAGGATTCATATGCGCAAGACACAACAACATCACCAAGGTCCAGACGTTCATCATCACCAACGCGGCAGGCATGGGACCATGGGGGAGAGGGATCAACAAGGGCGCATGGTAGCAGGCTAAATGTTGAGGAAGGTGCAGGAGAAAATGAAGAAATGGAGGACGAACTGTCCATGGACATAGAAGACTCAGCGGATGAGATAGACCTTGGTCAAATTTCTGTTGAAAGAGGTTGGGGGGAGATGTCAGAGGAAGAAAGAACGGTTAGCACCTCTATGCCACAAACACAGCGTGGACTTGGTCCGCATGGCTGCGCAAGACACATGAGTGCCTTCTTGTTGCACTACCTCCAACATGACCCTCGTATTTTCAAAATTAGAAGTGATGATGACTACTGGATTGCCACACTATTAGATCCCCGATACAAGTCCAAATTTTGTGACATAATTCCAGCCATAGAAAGGGACGCACATATGCAGGAGTATCAGCAGAAGCTGCTACTCGATCTTAGCTCGGCTTTTCCACCAAACAACCGTGCAGGTGCAGGGAGTGATTCTCCCAGTTGTAACTTGACAAACATGGGACGGTCTCGTCATCTTCAACAGTCTACCCGTACCAGTAGGACCATATCTGGTGCTGGTAACAGCAATTTTATGGAATCTTTTCATAATTTTTTTAGACCCTCCTTTGCAAGGCCACCAGAGACAACAAGTCTGACACATAGTCAACGTCTAGAGAGGATGATACAGGAGTATCTCCAAATGAACATCGATGCCATGACTTTGCAAATGGAGCCTTGCTCCTTTTGGGCTTCAAATCTAGAAAAATGGCCAGTGCTCTCCAGTTACGCCTTGGAGATTTTGTCGTGTCCAGCTGCCAGCGTTGTCTCTGAATGTGTCTTCAGTGCTGCTGGGTGTGTGCTGACAGATAAGCGCACGCGTCTGTCCAGTGACAATGTGGACAGACTGACGTTCATCAAAATGAACAAGTCATGGATCCAGAAGGAATTTACTACACCTGTGTCATCCTGGGGAGAGTAAATGCTTGTGGATTTGGAATGTGCTTGATGCAAATCAAAACATCCTGTTTGCAACTAGGGCACAAGTGCTGCCACTGATAAGGTGTCTGTGTGGGGCCCAATTTTTGGAAAAAAGGGAGGCTCCGCTTGGAGTAACCCTTGCTTACATTGTTTTTAAAAATGATCCAAGATGAACAGAGCTGGGATCAGGAAAGACTTTGCTACCTACCCTGGTGTCATCCTGGAGACGGTTAATTATGGCGTATTTTTGAATGTGCTTGATGCAAATCTAGCTGTGAAGTGTACAACTGGGGCACAAGTGCTGCCACTGAAGGGGTGGGTGTGTGTGGGGCCCAATTTTTGGAAAAAAGGGAGACTCCGCTTGGAGTAACCCTTGATTGCTGTGTTTTTTTTAAATGATCCAAGATGCACAGAGCTGGGATTAGGAAAGACTTTGCTACCTACCCCGGTGTCATCCTGGGGACGGTTAATTATGGCGTATTTTTGAATGTGCTTGATGCAAATCTAGCTGTGAAGTGTACAACTGGGGCACAACTGCTGCCACTGAAGGGGTTAGTGTCTGTGTGGCCCAATTTTTGGAAAAAAATAGAGACTCCGCTTGGAGTAACCCTTGCTTGCTGTGTTTTTTAAAAGAAGCCAAGATGAACAAGTCATGGTTCAGCAAAGACTTTGCTACCTACCCCGGTGTCATCCTGGGGATGGTTAAGAATAGCATATTTTTGAATGTGCTTGATGCAAATGTAGCTGTGAATTTTACAACTGGGGCACACCTGCTGCCACTGAATGGGTGGGTGTGTGTGGGGCCCAATTTTTGGAAAAAAGGTTGACTCCGCTTTGAGTAACCCTTGCTTGCTGTGTTTTTTATAAATGATCCAAGATGCACAGAGCTGGGATCAGGAAAGACTTTGCTACCTACCCCAGTGTCATCCTGGGGACGGTTAAGAATAGCGTATTTTTGAATGTGCTTGATGCAAATCTCGCTGTGAAGTGTACAACTGGGGCACAACTGCTGCCACTGAAGGGGTGGGTGTGTGTGGGGCCCAATTTTTGGAAAAAAGGGAGACTCCGCTTTGAGTAACCCTTGCTTGCTGTGTTTTTTATAAATGATCCAAGATGAACAGAGCTGGGATCAGGAAAGACTTTGCAACCTACCCCGGAGTCATCCTGGGGACGGTTAAGTATGACTTATTTTTGAATGTGCTTGATGCAAATCTAGCTGTGAAGTGTACAACTGGGGCACAACTGCTGCCACTGAAGGGGTGGGTGTGTGTGGGGCCCAATTTTTGGAAAAAAGGGAGACTCCGCTTGGAGTTACCCTTGCTTACATTGTTTTTAAAAATGATCCAAGATGAACAGAGCTGGGATCAGGAAAGACTTTGCTACCTACCCTGGTGTCATCCTGGGGACGGTTAATTATGGCGTATTTTTGAATGTGCTTGATGCAAATCTAGCTGTGAAGTGTACAACTGGGGCACAACTGCTGCCACTGAAGGGGTGGGTGTGTGTGATGCCCAATTTTTGGAAAAAAGGGAGACTCCGCTTGGAGTAACCCTTGCTTACATTGTTTTTAAAAGAAGCCAAGATGAACAGAGCTGGGATCAGGAAAGACTTTGCTACCTACCCCGGAGTCATTCTGGGGACGGTTAAGTATGGCTTATTTTTGAATGTGCTTGATGCAAATCTAGCTGTGAAGTGTATAACTAGGGCACAAGTGCTGCCACTGAATGGGTGGGTGTGTGTGGGGCACAATTTTTGGAAAAAAAGGGAGACTCCGCTTGGAGTAACCCTTGCTTGCTGTGTTTTTTAAAAGAAGCCAAGATGAATAAGTCATGGTTCAGCAAAGACTTTGTTACCTACCCCGGTGCCATCCTGGGGACGGTTAAGAATAGCGTATTTTTGAATGTGCTTGATGCAAATGTAGCTGTGAATTGTACAACTGGGGCACAAGTGCTGCCACTGAATGGGTGGGTGTGTGTGGGGCCCAATTTTTGGAAAAAAAGGGAGACTCTGCTTGGAGTAACCCTTGATTGCTGTGTTTTTTATAAATGATCCAAGATGCACAGAGCTGGGATCAGGAAAGACTTTGCTACCTACCCCGGTGTCATCCTGGGGACGGTTAAGAATAGCGTATTTTTGAATGCGCTTGATGCAAATCTAGCTGTGAAGTGTACAACTGGGGCACAACTGCTGCCACTGAAGGGGTGGGTGTGTGTGGGGCCCAATTTTTGGAAAAAAGGGAGACTCCGCTTTGAGTAACCCTTGCTTGCTGTGTTTTTTATAAATGATCCAAGATGAACAGAGCTGGGATCAGGAAAGACTTTGCTACCTACCCCGGAGTCACCCTGGGGACGGTTAAGTATGGCTTATTTTTTAATGTGCTTGATGCAAATCTAGCTGTGAAGTGTATAACTAGGGCACAAGTGCTGCCACTGAATGGGTGGGTGTGTGTGGGGCACAATTTTTTGAAAAAAAAGGAGACTCCGCTTGGAGTAACCCTTGCTTGCTGTGTTTTTTAAAAGGAGCCAAGATGAACAAGTCATGGTTCAGCAAAGACTTTGGTACCTACCCCGGTGTCATCCTGGGGACGGTTAAGGATGGCGTATTTTTGAATGTGCTTGATGCAAATCTAGCTGTGAAGTGTACAACTAGGGCAAAAGTGCTGCCACTGAATGGGTGGGTGTGTGTGGGCCCAAATTTTTGGAAAAAAGGGATACTCCGCTTGGAGTCACCTTGCGGTGTTTTACATGATTTTAGAAGGGCGTGCCATGCCTATATCTGTGTGTCCTCCACTTTTTCCTTGTCCTGCTCTTTTGTTTTCGCATGAGTATATGTCCTTGTCACTTTCCCATGTGTTTGTGTTGTGAGTTGTTTGTCACCTTTTGGACACCTTTGAGGGTGTTTTCTAGGTGTTTTTATGTGTTTGTGAATGCCTGCCATTGTTTCATATGCAGTTCGAGTTCGGTTCGTCGAACGTTCGACGAACCGAACTCGAACGGGAGCTCCGTTCGGAGAACCGACCTCGAGGCGAACCGGGACCGGTTCGCTCATCTCTAGTGATGACCATTACACTATGAAACCTGATGGAAATTTACTGTGTATTGGCAAACAGAGCAGAATTGTGACTGACGGGGCCTTTTTATTGCTGAAGGAAAGTATTTTTGGTAATGAAACATTTACAATTTTTATTACATATTTTACCAGTTTTATTCCTACAAAGGGATATTGCTTAAATTGAAGGTTACATTGAATGTTTTACTTTTTTATACACAGTTTAGTCATTTGCTTTTGTATTTATGGGAACTATATATTTTGAAACAAACAGAATTTTTATAATATGGGATTATGTTTTCTGCTAAAATGGACAATAAAAAAGAAACCCAAAATCGTAGTTCTCTTTGTGATGGAAGCCAAAATGTATTATAATTTGGCACTGAAACCAAGAATTTTATATATTACAGGTTGATAGCAAATTACTTCAACAGCAAAAACGGCTTATTTTTACTAGGGATTAAATTCATGACCTTCTGCATGTGAAGCAGATGGGATGACTACTACACTTTGAAACCTGTGAAATCCTGCCAAGTAATGGCAATTAGAGACGAGTTTTGGTCACCAGGGGAAAAAAAAACAATTCGTAGTTCTGTTGGTGATGGATGCCAAAACATCCTGTTATTCGGCAACAAAGCCAAGTACTTAACATATTGCAGGTTGATAGGGTATTATTTCAACACCAAGAACAGATGAGTTTCACTGGGATAGGACCCAGGATCTTCAGCATGTATAGCAGACGTGATTACCACTACACTATGAAACCTGACAAAAAATTATAGAGTATTGGCTATCGGAGCCGAATTGTAACTGACGGGGCCTTTTTGTTGCTGAAGAAAAGTGTTTTTGGTTAATGAAACATTTACAATTTTTATTTCATATTTTACTAGTTTTATTCCTACAAAGGGATTTTGCTTAAACTGAAGTTTATATTGAATGTGTTACCTTTTTCCACATAGTTTGGTCTTTTGCTTTTGTATTTATGGGAACTATATTTTTTGAAACAAACAGGATTTTTATAATATGGGATTATGTTTTCTGCTAAAATGGTCAATAAAAAAGAAACCCAAAATCGTAGTTCTCTTGGTGATGGAAGCCAAAATGTATTGTCATTTGGCAATGAAACCAAGAATTTCATATATTACAAGTCGATAGGAAATTACTTCAACACCGAAAACAGATTGGTTTCACTGGGAATTGAACACAGGACCTTCTGCGTGTGAGGCAGATGTGATGACTACTACACTATGAAACCTGTTAAATCCTGCAAAGCAATGGCAATTGGAGATGAGTTTTGACCGCCAGGGGCAAAAAAAAAATAATTCGTAGTTCTGTTGGTGATGGAAGCCAAAACATCCTGTTATTCGGCAACAAAGCCAAGAACTTTATATACTGCAGGTTGATAGGGTATTATTTCAACACCAAGAATTGTGACTGACGGGGCCTTTTTATTGCTGATAGAAAGTATTTTTGGTAATGAAACATTTACAATTTTTATTACATATTTTACCAGTTTTATTCCTACAAAGGGATTTTGCTTAAATTGAAGTTTATATTGAATGTGTTACCTTTTTCCACATAGTTTGGTCTTTTGCTTTTGTATTTATGGGAACTATATTTTTTGAAACAAACAGGATTTTTATAATATGGGATTATGTTTTCTGCTAAAATGGTCAATAAAAAAGAAAGCCAAATTCGTAGTTCTCTTTGTGATGGAAGCCAAAATGTATTGTCATTTGGCAACGAAACCAAGAATTTCATTTCCTACAGGTTGATAGGAAATTACTTCAACACCGAAAACAGGTTGGTTTCACTGGGGATTGAACCCAGAACGTACTGCATGTGAAGCAGACTTGATGACAACCACACTAGAAAACCTGTGAAATCCTGCACAGTAATGGCAATTAGAGACGAGTTATGACCGCCAGGGGAAAAAATAAAAATAATTCGTAGTACTGTTGGTGATGGAAGACAAAACATACCGTTATTCGTAAACAAAGCCAAGAACTTTTTATATTGCAGGTTGATAGAGTATTACTACAACACCAAGAACAGATAGGTTTCAGTGGGGATTGAATCAGGACCTTCTGCATGGGAAGCACAAATAATTACCACTACACTATGAAACCTGACAAAAAAATTATAGAGTATTGGCTATCGGAGCAAAATTGTGACTGACGGGGCCTTTTTATTGCTGAAGAAAAGTATTTTTGGTAATGAAAAATTTACAATTTTTATTACATATTTTACCAGTTTTATTCCTACAAAGGGATATTGCTTAAATTAAAGTTTACATTGAATGTGTTACTTTTTTCTACACAGTTTAGTCGTTTGCTTTTGTATTTATGGGAACTATATATTTTGAAACAAAAAGGATTTTTATAATATGGGATTATGTTTTCTGCTAAAATGGTCAATAAAAAAGAAACCCAAAATCGTAGTTCTCTTTGTGATGGAAGCCAATATGTATTGTCATTTGGCAACGAAACCAAGAATTTCATATACTACAGGTTGAGAGCAAATTACTTCAACACCGAAAAAAGATTGGTTTCACTGGGGATTGAACCCAGAACGTTCGGCATGTGAAGCAGACTTGATGACCACCACACTAGAAAACCTGTGAAATCCTGCAAAGTAATGGCAATTAGAGACGAGTTTTGACCGCCAGGGGAAAAAAAAAATAAGTCGTAGTTCTGTTGGTGATGGAAGCCAAAACATCCCTTAATTCAGCAACAAAGCCAAGAACTTCATATACTGCAGGTTGATAGGGTATTATTTCAACACCAAGAAGAGATTGGTTTCACTGGGGATTGAACCCAGGACCTTCAGCATGGAAAGAAGGTGTGCTTACCACTACACTATGAAACTTGACAAAAATTATAGAGTATTGGCTATCGGAGCAGAATTGTGACTGACGGGGCCTTTTTTTATTGATGAAGGAAAGTGTTTTTGGTTAATGAAACATTTACAATTTTTATTACATATTTTACCAGTTTTATTCCTACAAAGGGATTTTGCTTAAATTGAAGTTTACATTGAATGTGTTACTTTTTTCCACATAGTTTGGTCTTTTTCTTTTGTATTTATGGGTAGAGTTGAGCGCTGTTCGCGGTTCTCCAGTTCGCGGCTCGAGTGATTTTGGGGGCTGTTCTAGATCGAACTAGAACTCAAGCTTTTTTGCTAAAGCTCGATAGTTCTAGATACGTTCGAGAACAGTTCTAGCAGCAAAAATCCCCAGATTGGTTTCACTGGGAATTGAACCCAGGATCTTCTGCGTGTTAAGCAGATGTGATGACCACTTCTCTATGAAACATGTGAAATCCTGGAAAGTAATGGCAATTAGAGACGAGTTTTGACCGCCAGGGGAAAAAAAAAATAATTCGTAGTTCTGTTGGTGATGTAAGCCAAAACATCCTGTTTTTCGGCAACAAAGCCAAGAAATTGTTATAATGCAGGTTGATAGGGTATTATTTCAACACCATGAACAGATGGGTTTCACGGGGGATTGAACACAGGACCTTCTGCGTGTAAAGCAGACGTGATGATCACTACACTATGAAACCTGATGGAAAGTTATTGTGTATTGGCAAGCAGAGCAAAATTGTGACTGACGGGGCCTTTTAATTGATGAAGAAAAGTGTTTTTGGTTAAGGAAACATTTACAATTTTTATAACATATTTTACCAGTTTTATTCCTACAAAGGGATTTTGCTTAAATTGAAGTTTACATTGAATGTGTTACTTTTTTTCTGCACAGTTTAGTCGTTTGCTTTTGTATTTATGGTAACTATATATTTTGAAACAAACAGGTTTTTTTATAATATGGGATTATGTTTTCTGCTAAAATTGTCAATAAAAAAGAAACCCAAAATCGTAGTTCTCTTTGTGATGGAAGCCAAAATGTATTGTCATTTGGCAACGAAACCAATAATTTTATATATTACAGGTAGATAGCAAATTACTTCAACAGCGAAAATGGCTTGTTTTTACTGGGGATTGAACCCAGGACCTTCTGCGTGTGAAGCAGATGTGATGATTACTACACTTTGAAACCTGTGAAATCCTGCAAAGTAATGGCAATTAGAGACGAGTTTTGACCACCAGGGGAAAAATAAAATAATTTGTTATTCTATTAGTGATGGAAGCCAAAACATCCCGTCATTCGGCAACAAAGCCGAGAACTTCATACATTGTAGTTTGATAGGGTATTATTACAACACCAAGAACAGATTGGTTTCACTGGGGATTGAACCAAGGACCTTCTGTATGTTAAGCAGACGTGATGACCACTACACTATGAAACTTCTGAAATTTTGCAAAGCAGTGGCAATTGAAGACGAGTTTTGACCGCCAGGGGAAAAAAAAAATAATTCGTAGTTCTGTTGGTGATGGAAGCCAAAACATCCTGTTATTCGGCAACAAAGCCAAGAACTTTATATATTGCAGGTTGATAGGGTATTATATCAGCACCAAGAACAGCTTGGTTTTACAGTGGATTGAATCCAGGACTTTATGCATGTAAAGCAGACGTGATTACCACTACACTATGAAACCTGACAAAAATTATAGAGTATTGGCTATCGGAGCAGAATTGTGACTGACGGGGCCTTTTAATTGATGAAGGAAAGTGTTTTTGGTTAATGAAACATTTACAATTTTTATTACATATTTTACCAGTTTTATTCCTACAAAGGGATATTGCTTAAATTGAAGTTTACATTGAATGTGTTACTTTTTTCTACACAGTTTAGTCGTTTGCTTTTGTATTTATGGTAACTATATATTTTGAAACAAACAGGATTTTTATAATATGGGATTATGTTTTCTGCTAAAATGGACAATAAAAAAGAAACCCAAAATCGTAGTTCTCTTTGTGATGGAAGCCAAAATGTAATGTCATTTGGCACTGAAACCAAGAATTTTATATATTACAGGTTGATAGCAAATTACTTCAACAGCGAAAACGGCTTGTTTTTACTAGGGATTGAACCCAAGACCTTCTGCGTGTGAAGCAGACGTGATGACAACTAAACTTTGAAACCTGTGAAATCCTGCAAAGTAATGGCAATTAGAGACGAGTTTTGATAACCAGGGGAAAAAAATAATTCGTAGTTCTATTGGTGATGGAAGCCAAAACATCCCGTCATTCAGCAACAAAGCCAAGAACTTCATATATTGTAGTTGGATGGGGTATTATTTCAACACCAAGAACAGATTGGTTTCAATGGGGATTGAACTCAGGACCTTCTGTGTGTTAAGCAGACGTGATGACCACTACACTATGAAACCTGATGGAAAGTTACTGTGTATTGGTAAGCAGAACAGAATTGTGACTGGCGGGACCTTTTTATTGCTGAAGGAAAGTATATTTGGTAATGAAACATTTACAATTTTTATAACATATTTTACCAGTTTTATTCCTACAAAGGGGTATTGCTTAAATTGAAGTTTACATTGAATGTGTTACTTTTTTCTACACAGTTTAGTCGTTTGCTTTTGTATTTATGGGAACTATATATTTTGAAACAAACAGGATTTTTATAATATGGGATTATGTTTTCTGCTAAAATGGTCAATAAAAAAGAAACCCAAAATCGTAGTTCTCTTGGTGATGGAAGCCAAAATGTATTGTCATTTGGCAACGAAACCAAGAATTTCTTATATTACAAGTCGATAGGAAATTGCTTCAACACCGAAAACAGATTGGTTTCACTGGGGATTGAACCCAAGACCTTCTGTGTGTGAAGCAGACGTGATGACCATTACACTATGAAACCTGTGAAATCCTGCAAAGCAATGGCAATTGGAGACGAGTTTTGACCGCCAGGGGAAAAAAAACAAATTCGTATCTCTGTTGGTGATGGAAGCCAAAACATCCCGTCATTCAGCAACAAAGCCAAGAACTTCATATATTGCAGGTTGATAGGGTTTTATTTCAATCAGTAATATATATCAGCTCACCGCTCACCGTGTGTAGGCTTACTCCTGGTGTCCCCTGGAGCACAGACAGGCACTGCCACAGCCTAGTATTGCAGATAAAAAAGAAGGGATGTCCAGCTCTTCAGGCAGAGAAACTGTCAAGGGAGGAATTTTGGGTGAAGACTGCTAATGGAGTTTTCGTTTAGGATCCAGAGACGGTGCCACATTAATGCTGTATACCAGTGCCGATATATATCAATGTATATAGGACAAAGAACACACAGACAACATGCTCTCTCCTTGATTCAGCAATACCCACTGAGCTCATTATTATATTGAAACAAACTTAATTATTACAGAAGGCACCTTCGGCCTTGAAAATGATACACAGAGTTTATGGGAGTGTCACTCCCCTATTTCTCCCAGCAGATGTTCATTAAAACATTCTTTCTATGTGAACATTACTGATAACACTTCTTACAGCTTCACATTATGGCTTCATCTTTGGTTAACTCCTTCATGATTATACAACTTTAAATTATACTATAGGTCTGTGCAATGGCTACATAGACAGACAGATAATTTTGCATCTACATCTACATTTTAATTTAGTTATATACACAGATATTCTTATTACGTTTAAACAAACATACTACAGCTCAGGTGACCTCCACAGTCCCCCCTTAATAAAATATCTGTGAATATTATCAACCTTAAATTTAAAATTTTTCCCCATTTAGATATATTTTATTATTTGGGACTTATTTGTGACCTACTGCCCTTGGGACTTTAATTATATCCATATCTATATATGTGGGCTTCCTATGGGATTGTTGTTTAATTTAACACTACAGGCTTTAGCTCCCCCTTAAGTACTTATTCTTATTTATTAAACATAACTTTATGATTTATAGGGGCTATTAGAAATGGCGTTATTACTCTCATTAGGGCACATTTTCCTGATTAAGAAAAATTGAAGCTAGACCTTATTTAAAAACTAGCACATAATTAAAAAAAACACACAAAAAAAAAACAAAAGGACATTTGGAAATTGTCCATGGTTCTTCTTTCTGGATATGAAACAAAAAGGAGGATGCTTAGTCAGTGCTAGTCCACTTAGGGCCACTTTGTGAACCTGGATAATCTGCTCTTGATAAAAAAACAACAAAACATGATGAGGCTTCATGTGAACAGTTTGTGGTGCAGACTTGGAAAAACCTTCTGGGATAATGGGTAGAATAGCGGCCGCTTTCTGCTTCGGTTGTGTCGCGTCCATTGGTTTTTGAAATGTGACGTCAACTCGCGTGTCACTGCCAGTGCTCAGCAGACTAGGCCGGGGAGACATCAGCCTGATGGGATAGGCTCTTCTAAAACTTTTCCTGAGATGAGAGAATCCATATCTAGCATTTTGTATTAAGGAAAATCACTGAAATTAGTAGGAAACAAAAACATTTGTAAATGGTTAGATTACATTAACCAAACCACATTTTTTGGGTCTATGAAATGGCTGAATTAAGTATTTTCGACTACTCAATTCGTACTTTCAACAGTCCCCCCTTGACTTACTTCTGCCATTTCCAAATACTAAGGGTACTGTGTTCCCTTAGGAAAAGAGGAAGAAAGATCTGTTGGGAAATCCTGCCTGACTGAACGTTGAGGCATGGGTGGAGAGGGGAATGGGATTTCTTCACCGGTTTGAGACCAAGGACCTCTAGGTGAGTCCTCACCCTTTGTAGTTGGACTTTCCCATGTCTCAAAGTTCTCTAAGTCCTCTCTTCTAACTGTTTCGGCAATGATGGTTTGGGACTGTACAGGTTTTTTGTAAAGGATAAATATGAGCAGGACGCTTAGTGCAGCTCCGGTGGATCGACCCTTCTGCAATGCGGGGCGTGAATCCATGTTGTCCTGCCGTTGAGCTTTATCGAATTTTCTGTGTCCTTTTAGGATTAATCAGTCTCCTGACCGAAAACCATATACTACTAACTCTGATTTAGGATCTGGAATTAGAAAATACACTTGTTTATTTCTCTAATTAGTCAATCATATAAAAATTATACGTGGTTTGTGCTAGACCAAAGAACAACATTTTACATTGGAACCTGTATATTACTAAAGAGAAACACAACACACACTAAAGAGAAATATAACACGCATTGATTTACAACTTATCAGTTTGGGTTTTTTACATACCACTTGCATTATATGGATTTTCAGCAATGACGTCATTTTCTGCACTGGAAAGCCTCTGACCAGACCTGGAAAGAAATCTACACAACACGCACAGACTTGCATACAACGTGCTCATGATAAACATCTATAATCAGTTTGCAGTCTCTAAGAATGGGTAGAGCAGGTGCAGGGTGTTTTTACGGACTCTTTTCAGTTTTCTTCATTGTTTCAAAATCGTGTTTTACAAGACTGGGTGAATTTGCCTACCTGGGTACTGAACCCTGGTGTCACCAAAGCGCACACTGATATCCAACTGTCACAGATGTTAGTCCATGTTACTTGGGCCATCATTAAGAAGAGATCTCATGGCAGAGAAAGCTTACCGCCCTTCATCCACAGACCTTCCTCAGTCAGCCGGCTCCCTGCGTCTCACCCTCCACTCCCTGTTGATTCGCTTGTTCCTGTAGGGATTTAAGAACACAAGGAGCGACAGAAGTCACTGACGTGACAAATGTCACCGAGGCATGGTCTTTATGCATGGTAGAGGACTCCTCAACTCTAGGCCCGTTCACTGCTTCTTGGTCAGCTGCACCTGTACCGGGATCTCCATCCGATTACATCAGCACAGATCTAGACTTTCTTTTCGGCGTACCTAGCTTATTTGACAACAGGAAAGATCTACATCCTACATACATTTTGACTATCTTACCTACCTCTGCTCCACCCATCTAGAGAGGCACTTACGTCACTTCCTTTCGCACCGATAGGAGGGGAGGGAGTGGCCTAAATTTAGACTACCTCATGTTGTGCAAATTGTAGCATATCCAGTGCAGAATCGACCACCATCTGGTTTCATCTATAAAAACAAAAACTAAAAGAAATATAGATTAGATCACTCCTATAACAGACATATATTCCTACATTCATAATAATCCAATAACTGTTGCAAAAAAAAAAGGCCAGCTTCAAAGCCTGCTTTAAAGCCTATCCAATATGTCTGCTGCTAGAAAAATATAATAGATATCTACTTCCTCCCTTTTTATATATACTACTTTGACAAAATATATAGATCTATAACAGTAAACAATATGATTAACCAACAAATAAATATAACTTATACTCTACTGGGAAATTTTGAAACCTTACAACAGGGTGCATAGATATTTTGTATCTACAAAAGAAAAGGAAAGTAATCAATATTGGCAGTCTGTAGGCAAAAATAATACAAAACAAAAACATAACCATAAAAATAAAAAAAAACTAATTTGTATATTTTAAAAAATATATTTTTCCCTGCAAAATTAATTTAATTATTTAAATAGCAGCAGAATACTATTGATAATCTCCTATGAAATTTTGAACTCTAAGGATTAAACAAAATCTACTCCACCAGCTGGAAAAAGCACTGATTAGTACATAAGACAGAAACAGCTTTATAAATCTGCTGAAGCTACCTTTTTTTTTTTTTTTTTTTTTTTTACTTTTCTCTACTTCCTTATTTATTCTTTTTTTCCTGCCCTCTACAACTTGTGACTAGCAGCAGCTTACTGAAAAAAACACTCCCACACATCCCTGCGCTGACTTATGCCCCCCCTGTCTCCTTCAGGATGCGCGATATTAGAACAGCTGGTGGGAAAAACAGATACAAGAAAAAAACCATGGGCAGAACTTTCACTATAGAAATATATGAAATATATTTCTGTACCGTGTCAGCCAGCAGAGACAAAAGTACTACAGAAACATATATTATAGAAACCTTAAGATTGATGGAGTGGAATGGAGAGCATCATTAAAATAGATGGCTTGGGACTGGAAATAACTGCAACAAAAGCAAGCAGTCCGGGGCTCCCCCCTGTGTCATTAGGGAAGGTTGGGGCAGACTCCTGGGTGCAGCCGGACTGTGGGCAGTATCTTGGGAAATCTCCTGGGACTGATTTAAAGGGATACTGTGATACTCTGGGAAAAGGCACACCTGGCTTCAGGTAGATCATTACTGAATCTACAGGGAACACCTTTATTATAAATTTATGTGTTGCAAGTTTTGGTTACGGTTTTGAGGGTACCTGGCCAAACACGGAGATTTGGGGGCGTGACACTTTCTTTGATAGTGACCAAACTGACCACAACGCCAACAATTCTGTTGCCGGCTCTGCTGGTTTTGTTGATTGGGAGCTACGTATATGGGGTTTGGGCCCTGTCGGGGCATGGGCTGTGGTGGGGGCTGCACCGGCGCGGTTGTATACACAAGGGCCAAAAACTGTCTCCTGCTTTTACTTTGGTGAGATTATCTAAGTCCTTCCGCGCAGCTGAGTATAACTGATGGACCTGTAGCATCTTCCTATAAAATCGCATAGGGTTAATGCTGGGATCTGGCAGGCAGGGGATTAATGCCGCTGACTGGGTGGGGTTGAAAGGGACATATTTAAATGAGGGCTGTTCCTTGTCAGGTTCGGGGTAAGGCTCACTATGTGTCCTAAGGAAAAAAAGGGGGATCCAAGGGCAGGGGATTGGTAATTGGGGAGTGTGACGGCAGACTGGCCGGTATGGGGAGAGACGGCATTGCAGGTATGGGAGGGAAAAGGGGTATGGGTGTGGAAAGGGTTAAGGGATGCTGTCTAGTGACTGCAGCATCTGTAAATATCTCCAGGACGGGGGAATAGAATGGGGATCAGGTTGTGGGGCAGCAACAAAACAACCTATCGGAGGACCCTCAGATCTGTCCTCAGACTCGGGTAACATATAGTAAGACACAACATCTCCTCGCTCATCTTCATCTTCAACCTCAATATATCCTTCCAACAGCAATGCTGTCAGGGCCGGGAGGACTGGTGGGCCCAGGAGGTGGATCCACTGGACCGAGTACCCCACCGGGGGGCAGAGTACACGGCAGCCGGAGCACTGGCGTGGCCGGGACGGTTATAACCGGGTCACTAGGGTCACAGAGTTCTATAGGATACTGCAGGAAACAGGCACAGGTACCCGGTAGCAAAGGACAAACAGTAACAGGACACAGGACACAGCACAAGGGGACCTGAGCACCTAGCTCTAAAGACAAGCAAAAGGACACATTGATCAGGCCCCGCCCACATGGAAAGGCAAGTCTTATATACCCAGCACAGCCCCATGTCATTACCTGCATCAGGTGTGCTGGGCCCATAAGACCAGGAGAGTGGGCGCGGCCTGGTCCTATACAGAACCATGAGGCCAATACTCAAAGTCAGACTCCTGAGACCAGGAGCAGGAGTCAGGGGAGCAGGAGCGGGAGCGGCAGCCATGACTGGTGGACACATGGAGTGGATCAGTGGGTAAGGAGTGGTGCTGGGACACTGGGAGCGTGACAGTACCCCCCCCCTCTAAGCCCCCCCCTCCGAGCACAGAACCCCAGGGGCACCCCGGATCGAGACACCGGGCCGGGGCCCAACGCAAAGGCGGGGAAGGACCTCTGACCCCGTACCGCCTTCTTAGCCGCACGGCGCTTAGCCGATCTACCAGCAGTGGCAGCGGGGGCAACGGGAAGAGGAGGACCGACAGAAACAGTACTGACATCGTGGAGAACCGGCCCGGGCGACTCGGACCGGGCACAGGACGGTGACTCATCCCCGGTAGCTGGTGGCATCAGAGTCTCAATCGTCGGGGACGGTGGAACGACGCTGGGGTGCGTCATCACTTCCGGTTCCGGTGGCACCACAGGCACAAGTGCCAGGATCTGTGGTACAACGCTGGACTGCGTCATTTTCTCCTGTTCTTGTGACATGATAGGATCAGGTGCCAGGGGCTGAGGGACGGGCTGAAGACAGGTATCATGGCACGAGGGACTCCAGCGAGAGATTGCGCCGGAGCGCCAACTGATGTCAGGATCATGGAGTTTAAGCCAGGGCAGACCCAGCAGGAGCTCAGGAGCCATTCTCGGGATGACATAAAACGCAATAGTCTCAGTGTGCAGGGTACCAATACAAAGTCTCACGGGTTCGGTGGTGTACCGGACAGGTTCGTATAATTGTTTTCCGTCCACGGAGGCGAACCAGAGGGGTTTTGCAAGCGGGATGACCGGTATCCGATAACGGTCCACGGTAGCTTGTTGGATGAAATTACCCGCTGCTCCCGAATCAATGTGAGCCTCTGCCGTGAACTGGGTCTTCTCGGTCGTGACCTGGACAGTCTGTGTAACCGGGACTGACGGGATTCCGGTACCAAGGGTGGCGGTTCCCACCATCCCTTGGACTTGGGGTCTTCCTGGCCTCTCAGGGCAAGAGCGGAGCAGATGTGAACCGCTTCCACAATAGAAGCACAGGCCCCGGGCGAGTCGCTCTGCACGACGTTGCTCGGCTTGGCTCAGCCGGTCTATTTGCATTGGCTCAGGAGTGGAGTCGCAGAACGGCAGTGGCGGGGGAACGGTAGACCTCTGCGGGACAAAGGCGTGACGGACTGGTCGCTTTTCCCGGGATACCTCCTTGGTTCGTTCCTGAAAACGGAGATCAATCCGGGTGGCTAGTGATACCAAAGCATCCAAGGTACGGGGAACATCACGACCGGCTAATTCGTCCTTGATGCGACCGGAGAGCCCCTCCCAGAAGGCGGCAGTCAAGGCCTCATTGTTCCAGCCTAGCTCGGAGGTAAGCGTGCGGAACTGAATGGCGTATTGGCCGACGGTCAGGGTCCCTTGGCGTAGCCGGAGGAGCGAGGAGGTAACCGCGGTACTGCGTCCCGGTTCATCGAAGGTACTTCGGAAAGCCTGCAGGAATTCCCGGATGTCGGTCGTCACCGGATCCTCGTTCTCCCACAACGGATTTATCCAGGCCAACGCCTCGCCGTCCAGGTGCGACATCACAAAGGCTATCTTGGCTTGGTCGGAAGCGAAGAGGTGCGGGAGTAATTTGAAGTGCAGCGAGCACTGGTTCAAAAACCCCCGGCAGTTCTTGGGGTCCCCGGCATACCGAGGCGGAGCAGCGAGGCGAAGTTGCGAGGCTGCAGAGACAACAGGTTCAGACGTAGAGACTGGTTGCTGCGTGGACTCAGATGAGACGGCTGTCTGTAGCGTATATAACCGGTGGTCCACGGACGCCAGGAATTTCAGCATCCGGCTCAGGGTTTCACGCCGTTGTGCCAGCTCTTGGCGCAGCTCAGCCAGCTCTGATGTTTGTGCTCCAGCGGGATCCATGGCCTGATCAATCTGTCAGGGCCGGGAGGACTGGTGGGCCCAGGAGGTGGATCCACTGGACCGAGTACCCCACCGGGGGGCAGAGTACACGGCAGCCGGAGCACTGGCGTGGCCGGGACGGTTATAACCGGGTCACTAGGGTCACAGAGTTCTATAGGATACTGCAGGAAACAGGCACAGGTACCCGGTAGCAAAGGACAAACAGTAACAGGACACAGGACACAGCACAAGGGGACCTGAGCACCTAGCTCTAAAGACAAGCAAAAGGACACATTGATCAGGCCCCGCCCACATGGAAAGGCAAGTCTTATATACCCAGCACAGCCCCATGTCATTACCTGCATCAGGTGTGCTGGGCCCATAAGACCAGGAGAGTGGGCGCGGCCTGGTCCTATACAGAACCATGAGGCCAATACTCAAAGTCAGACTCCTGAGACCAGGAGCAGGAGTCAGGGGAGCAGGAGCGGGAGCGGCAGCCATGACTGGTGGACACATGGAGTGGATCAGTGGGTAAGGAGTGGTGCTGGGACACTGGGAGCGTGACAAATGCCTGCGATATTCTGCCAAACAATTCTGCATCATTCGACAATCTCCTGTCTTTTAACTTGCCCTTTTTTGCTTTCAATGCTGTTGCCCATAGTGACGGTTGTAACCGACCTCCTTTTGGTAATTCTAACATTTTGAAAATCTCCAAGGCATGGCGTACAGCTTTCTTCCCTTCTCTCTCTGCAACTAGCTCTAACACGTTCTGTGAACCTTCAGGCCTCTCAACTTTCTGTCTCCTCTGTCTGAACATTTTTGCTATGTTGGTGGTGTCTGGATTACACTAATATAACTATACGGTGAACGTTAGAGTCCGGCCGGCACCTAAGGCTACACCTCTATACTAGCTGGCAACTCCTCAGCTATATGGTAATAAGGGTATCCCGTGATATGGAGGAGGGGTACAAAATGTATTCCCTCCGGACTTGATCAGCTGCACCAAAATTAATGTCCTAATCCCTATCTTCAGCCACGGGAACCCCCTAATAAGGGTATCTCATGATATGGAGGAGGGGTACAAAAGGTATTCCCTCCGGACTTGGTCAACTGTATCAAAATTAATGTCCTAATCCCTATCTTCAGCCACGGGAACCCCCCCGCGTCTTTAATTACAGACCGGGTCAGTCTAACTAGCTATATCCAGCCACCACCGTCTTTCCTGCCCTAACAACCGTCCTCTGGATCCCGTGTGACACTCGATCCACACCTCAGGGATGGGATCGTGCTCTGAGCTCCAGCGGGCACTACCCCTGAGTCACAATCAGGTACCTTTTAACACCGATAAGGACACACAGCCCGTCACTCCCTCCTCTCCAAGAACAACCACAATGGCAGTAAATACAAAATATGTAACACTTACCAAGGGTTGTAGGTGATCAGCCTGGTTGGAGCGGAGGGAGGTCTCAGTCCGTGACATCCAAACGATCGGTATTTGCAGGTCGGTAATGCGTCCTTGAAGGAGCTCCACGTTGAGTGCGCCAAACTGTCAAGGGAGGAATTTTGGGTGAAGACTGCTAATGGAGTTTTCGTTTAGGATCCAGAGACGGTGCCACATTAATGCTGTATACCAGTGCCGATATATATCAATGTATATAAGACAAAGAACACACAGACAACATGCTCTCTCCTTGAGTCAGCAATACCCACTGAGCTCATTATTATATTGAAACAAACTTAATTATTACAGAAGGCACCTTCGGCCTTGAAAATGATACACAGAGTTTATGGGAGTGTCACTCCCCTATTTCTCCCAGCAGATGTTCATTAAAACATTCTTTCTATGTGAACATTACTGATAACACTTCTTACAGCTTCACATTATGGCTTCATCTTTGGTTAACTCCTTCATGATTATACAACTTTAAATTATACTATAGGTCTGTGCAATGGCTACATAGACAGACAGATAATTTTGAATCTACATCTACATTTTGATTTAGTTATATACACAGATATTCTTATTACGTTTAAACAAACATACTACAGCTCAGGTGACCTCCACAAAACCAAGGTCTTTAATTCATCATGCAGATACAACGAAATACATGGCCAGCACTACGCGTTTCAGGTGTAAAACTCACCCTTAATCATGATGCTGGAAAGGAGGCGCTACAGAGTTTATATACAATTGGCAAAGCAGGTGTTTAGAACACTTGAGCACCATACACATTTTAAGTGAGGCTTCCATAATGATTATAATATAATACAAACAAGATTTTTTTTAGATTTTTTGGATTTTCTTAAAAATATCTGGACTAAATATAGATATTAGTGATGAGCGAGTACTAAAAAGCTCGGGTGCTCGAGGCTCGGGCCGAGCATCCCAAGATACTCGTGTACTCGGCCCGAGCACCGAGCCCAATGTTATCCTATGGGAGACCCGAGTAGTTTTGTGAAATGACCACCGGCAGCATGTAGAAACCCTAAAAATGGCACAAAAGTCTCAGAAGAGTGCTCAAATGACATGGCAACAGCATGGGGAAGACCCCTTGAAGCATTTATCACTCAAAAGTCACAGCTGTGAACAATTTTGTCCGCGTTTTACGCCATTTTTACGGACTCACCAGAAAACCTTCCAAAATGACACCAAAATGAATTTTCATGGCGGAAATGTTAAGGGCACATACCCAATAGTGAGATAGAGCTAATGTATGTTACTTTTTGAGATCAATACATGAAAGATTTTACGTAAAACATTGTGTGGCACTCCGATGTCCCTGAGAAGAGACGTACATAAAGGCCTCTGAGTCTAATGTGCCCATTTTGAGGAACTGAGTCTTTGTAGTATTTTCCTTTGCCAGGGCAGTCCAAAATTGTGAGGTTCACCAATGACCCTGCATACAGACGTGCATGACGGCCTGTAAACCTGAAGTGCCTATTGGAAGGAAGTGGGTCTATTGTAGTATAGCCCTTAGGCAGGGCAGCCAAAAATTGGGAGGCTCCACGTTGTCCCTGGATAGAGACGTGCATGTGGGCCTGTAAACCTGAAGTGCCCATTGGAAGGAAGTGGGTCTATTGTAGTATAGCCCTTAGGCAGGGCAGCCAAAAATTGGGAGGCTCCACGTTGTCCCTGGATAGAGACGTGCATGAGGGCCTGTAAAGCTGAAGTGCCCATTGGAAGGAAGTGGGTCTATTGTAGTATAGCCCTTAGGCAGGGCAGCCAAAAATTGGGAGGCTCCACGTTGTCCCTGGATAGAGACGTGCATGAGGGCCTGTAAACCTGAAGTGCCCATTGGAAGGAAGTGGGTCTATTGTAGTATAGCCCTTAGGCAGGGCAGCCAAAAATTGGGAGGCTCCACGTTGTCCCTGGATAGAGACGTGCATGAGGGCCTGTAAACCTGAAGTGCCCATTGGAAGGAAGTGGGTCTATTGTAGTATAGCCCTTAGGCAGGGCGGCCAAAAATTGGGAGGCTCCACGTTGTCCCTGGATAGAGACGTGCATGAGGGCCTGTAAACCTGAAGTGCCCATTGGAAGGAAGTCGGTCTATTGTAGTATAGCCCTTAGGCAGGGCAGCCAAAAATTTGGAGGCTCCACGTTGTCCCTGGATAGAGACGTGTATGAGGGCCTGTAAACCTGAAGTGCCCATTGGAAGGAAGTGGGTCTATTGTAGTATAGCCCTTTGGCAGGGCAGCCAAAAATTGGGAGGCTCCACGTTGTCCCTGGATAGAGACGTGCATGAGGGCCTCAAAACATTAAGTGTCCATTGTCAGGAAGTGGGTATATTATAGTATAGCCCTTTGGCAGGGCAGCCAAAAATTGGGAGGCTCCACGTTGTCCCTGGATAGAGACGTGCATGAGGGCCTCAAAACATTAAGTGTCTATTGTCAGGAAGTGGGTGTATTATAGTATAGCCCTTTGGCAGGGCAGCCAAAAATTGTGAGGCTCCACGTTGTCCCTGGATAGAGACGTGCATGAGGGCCTCAAAACATTAAGTGTCCATTGTCAGGAAGTGGGTGTATTATAGTATAGCCCTTTGGCAGGGCAGCCAAAAATTGGGAGGCTCCACGTTGTCCCTGGATAGAGACGTGCATGAGGGCCTCAAAACATTAAGTGTCCATTGTCAGGAAGTGGGTGTATTATAGTATAGCCCTTTGGCAGGGCAGCCAAAAATTGGGAGGCTCCACGTTGTCCCTGGATAGAGACATGCATGAGGGCCTCAAAACATTAAGTGTCCATTGTCAGGAAGTGGGTGTATTATAGTATAGCCCTTTGGCAGGGCAGCCAAAAATTGGGAGGCTCCACGTTGTCCCTGGATAGAGACGTGCATGAGGGCCTCAAAACATTGTTCCCATTGCAAAGGAGCGGGTCTCCTGTCGTTGTAATGTCCATTCTGCAAAGAATGGGCGAAAAAATTTACCACTGTGGGTATACCTGAAACAAAGGCCTAACTCTTGTAACGGTCATCATGGTGGCGCATGAGGAGAAGGAGGAGCAGTCCAGCGATTATCCAAAGTCCAGAAGTGTGTACCCATGGGTGACTGGAGGTACATGGCAAATTCCCGTTACAAACTTTAAATTCCGCTCTCATTTGCTGGTGGTGTGGTGAAGTCTGGCCCAATCCAACCCTTGTTCATCTTGATCAGAGTCAGCCTATCAGCATTTTCAGTTGACAGGCGGGTGCGTTTATCTGTAATGATTCCACCTGCGGCACTAAAAACACGCTCTGACAAAATGCTAGCGGCAGGGCAGGCCAGGACTTCCAAGGCGTAGAGAGCCAATTCATGCCACGTGTCCACCTTGGATACCCAATAATTGTAAGGCACAGAGGAATGTCGGAGTACAGTTGTTCGATCTGCAAAGTACTCCTTGAGCATCTGGGCAAACTTAGGATTTCTTGTGGCACTACCCCGCACCTCAGGGGCTGTGGTACGTGAGGGGCTGAGAAAACTGTCCCACATCTTAAAGACTGTTCCCCTACCTCTGGCGGATTGGACTTGTGCCTCTCTCGGCTGTACGCCTTGGTTGTCCACTGATTCCTGACCTATGCCGCTAGCGTTTTGTGAGGGGAATGCTTTGCCTACTTCCGTGACTATGGCCTTCCGGAACTGCTGCATTTTGGTTGACCTCTCCGCCTCGGGAATAAGAGACATAAAGTTCTCCTTGTAGCGTGGGTCTAACAGTGTTACCAACCAGTAATGATTGTCGGCCAAGATGTTCTTAACGCGAGGGTCACGAGACAGGCAGCTTACCATAAAGTCAGCCATGTGCGCCAGACTCTTAACAGCCAGGACTTCAGTAGCCTGACCAACACGATGACTGAACATGCTGTCCTCCTCCTCCTCCTCCTCCTCCTCATCTACCCTGTCCTCTGGCCAGCCACGCTGAACCGAGGATATGACTGGTGTGCATGTCATATCCTCAATTTGGCCGGAGATTTGCTCCATGTCTTCATCCTCCTCCTCGTCATAGTCCTCCACTGCACGTTGTGATGAGACGAGGCTGGGCTGTGTGTTATCACCCACACCCACTACTGTTTCTTGCTGCAACTCATCGCGCTCCGCCTGCAATGCATCATGTTTGGTTTTGAGCAGAGACCGTTTTAGAAGGCAGAGTAGCGGTATGGTGACGCTAATAATGGCGTCATCACCACTCACCATCTTGGTGGAGTCCTCAAAGTTTTGGAGGATGGTACATAGGTCGGACATCCATCTCCACTCCTCAGGTGTTATGTGTGGAGTTTGACCCATTTCCCGACGGCTTAGGTGATGCAGGTACTCAACAACTGCCCTCTTCTGCTCACATATCCTGACCAACATGTGCAGAGTTGAATTCCAACGCGTGGGGACATCACACACCAGTCTGTGAGCCGGAAGATGCAAACGGCGCTGAAAGCCGGCAAGGCCGGCTGAAACAGTAGGTGACTTTCGAAAATGTGCAGACAGGCGGCGAACTTTTACCAGCAGATCAGACAGCTCTGGGTATGACTTTAGAAACCGCTGAACCACGAGGTTGAGCACATGGGCCACGCATGGAACATGTGTCAGCTGGCCTCGCCTCAAAGCCGCCACCAGGTTCCGGCCATTGTCACACACGACCTTTCCTGGCTTTAGGTTCAGAGGTGTGAGCCAGTGATCTGCCTGCTGTTTCAGAGCTGTCCACACCTCTTCTGCATTGTGGGGTTTGTCACCTATGCAGATTAGCTTCAGCACAGCCTGTTGCCGCTTCGCCGAGGCAGTGCTGCAGTGCTTCCAGCTTGGGACTGGTGTGGAGGGTAAAGTGGATGAGGATGCGCAGGAGGAGGAGGAGGCTGAAGAGCATGACATTCCGGAGCTGTAGAGTGTGGGTGAAACACTGACTGAGGTAGGGCCTGCAAACCTTGGTGTGGGAAGGACATGTTCCGTCCCTCGCTCAGACTGGGTCCCAGCTTCCACAATATTAACCCAGTGTGCCGTCAACGAGATGTAGCGGCCTTGCCCACAAGCACTTGTCCACGTGTCTGTGGTTAGGTGGACTTTGGGTGAAACAGCGTTGTTCAGGGCACGTGTGATGTTTTGTGACACGTGGTTATGCAAAGCGGGGACGGCACACCGGGAGAAATAGTGGCGGCTGGGGACCGAGTAACGTGGGACAGCTGCCGCCATCAGGTCGCGGAATGCTTCTGTCTCCACCAGCCTAAAAGGCAACATTTCCAGCGCAAGCAGTCGCGAAATGTTAGCATTTAGAACTGTGGCATGTGGGGTGTTGGCAGTGTATTTGCGCCTGCGTTCAAAGGTTTGCTGAATGGATAACTGAACGCTGCGCTGGGACAAGGACGTGCTTGATGATGGTGTTATTTCTGCGTAGGCAACTGCAGGTGCAGGACCGGAGGAGGCTTGTTCGCAGGCAGCATGGACAGGGGATTGGCTCGCATGCACAACCAGCGAAGACGTAGCAGTGACATCAGCAAGCACTGCTCCTCGACTCTGTTGTACTTCCCACAAAGTCGGGTGCTTGGCTGACATGTGCCTGATCATGCTGGTGGTGGTCAGGCTGCTAGTTTTGGTACCCCTGCTGATGCTGGCACGGCAGGTGTTGCAAATGGCCTTTTTAGAATCATCTGGAGCCAACTTAAAAAACTGACAGACTCGGGAAGACTTAACATTTGTACAGGCACCTTGTGTCGTGTTGTTGTTCCGGGGAACGGTTGCCTGACTTCTGCCTGGAGCCACCACCCTGCTTCTTACTGCCTGTTGGGATGCTACGCCTCCCTCCCCCTGTGCACTGCTGTCCTCGCTCTGCATATCCTCCTGCCAGGTTGGGTCAGTTACTGGATCATCCACCACGTCGTCTTCCTCTTCCGCACCCTGCTCCTCCTCCTGACTTCCTGACAATTGTGTCTCATCATCGTCCACCCCTTGTTGAGACACGTTGCCAACTTCGTGAGAACGTGGCTGCTCAAATATTTGGGCATCTGTACATACGATCTCCTCATGACCCACTTCAACATTAGCTGGCGAGAGGCCAGAATGTGCGAATGGAAACGTGAACAGCTCTTCCGAGTGTCCAAGTGTGGGATCATTAATGTCCGAGGACGTGTACTCAGCCTTGTGGTAGGAAGGAGGATCAGGTTCTGAAATGTGCGGTGCAGTATCACGGCTACTGACACTTGACCGTGTGGAAGACAGAGTGTTTGTGGTGGTGCCAATCTGACTGGAAGCATTATCCGCTATCCAACTAACAACCTGTTGACACTGGTCTTGGTTCAAGAGCGGTGTACTGTTGCGGTCCCCAAGAATTTGGGACAGGACTTGCGAGCGACTAGATGTGGCCCTTTGTTGTGGCGAAATTAGAGCTTGCCCACGACCTCGGCCTCTGCCTGCACCACCATCACGTCCACTTCCTTGTTCCTTGCCAACGCCCTTGCGCATTTTGCAATGCTGTGCTGACATGTATTCACTAGACTTGGGCGTTATATCCAAGTTTGTGCAAATCGTGCACCTGTACGCTGCCACCGACAGGCACACACGTGCGGTTTTTAAATGCAAGCACGGACGCACTAAGAACCTAACAGGTTTTAGGAGCAAAAATTAATGAGAACTCTGACACTATCAGCCACTGCTGACTGACGTGTATTATACACTACACTTGTGCGTTATATAATAGTTTGGTAAAAACGCACACAAGTGCACCTGTACGCTGCCACCGACAGGCACACACGTGCGGTTTTTAAATGCAAGCACGGACGCACTAAGAACCTAACAGGTTTTAGGAGCAAAAATTAATGAGAACTCTGACACTATCAGCCACTGCTGACTGACGTGTATTATACACTACACTTGTGCGTTATATAATAGTTTGGTAAAAACGCACACAAGTGCACCTGTACGCTGCCACCGACAGGCACACACGTGCGGTTTTTAAATGCAAGCACGGACGCACTAAGAACCTAACAGGTTTTAGGAGCAAAAATTAATGAGAACTCTGACACTATCAGCCACTGCTGACTGACGTGTATTATACACTACACTTGTGCGTTATATAATAGTTTGGTAAAAACGCACACAAGTGCACCTGTACGCTGCCACCGACAGGCACACACGTGCGGTTTTTAAATGCAAGCACGGACGCACTAAGAACCTAACAGGTTTTTAGGAGCGACAATTAATGAGAAGTCTGACACTATCTGGACTGTTTTAGACTGTGTACACCAGCCCCAGATATGATGAAGGCTGGTATACGGTCACCACTAGGAATGGCTATATACCCTGCCTGCCTGCCTGCCTGTATACTGCTACAATAGTCCTGACAAGGACTCTTCTGGTCACTAGCCTGTATTCCGACCTGGCTATACCCTGCCTGTATACAGCAACAATAGTCCTGAGAAGGACTCTGCTACTGTACTCCGACCTGGCTATACCCTGCCTGCCTGTATACAACTACAATAGTCCTGAGAAGGACTTTTGGTCACACTGTTTGCAGCCCTGCTACGGAAATAGCTATAAAGGGCCGCAAACCTTTCCCTGAAGCAGCGACACTTTCCCTGCACTGACTGTCTGGATGGCTGTGAGCAGAGCACAGCGCGCCGGCCGGTATAAAGGCTCGGTCACGCTGTGCGGGCCGGCCAATCACTGCAATTCCACAACTAACAGGGCTGTGGCATTGCAGTGGTCTGCCAGCCAATACCTGCATGAGGGCTGGCTCTCAAAAGAGCGCCAACATGCAGAAATGAAGACCACGAGTACAGCACGAGTACAGCACGAGTATCGCGAGATTACTTGGTCCCCGCCGAGTAGCCCGAGTACAGTGATACTCGTGTGAGTACCGAGTAGTAACAAGCATACTCGCTCATCACTAATAGATATATATTACAGCATACTGGTTATGGTGCGCCAATATACAGTGCAAATATGCATACTTGAAAATACACGCACATATTAGTACATAAATATACATAAACATGCACAATTACAATGACACCTATAAACCTGCACATGGAAATAATTGTTTTTTTCTGTGATTTTTCTCTTTTTATTTTAATTATTTAATAGTGACACCTTATATAAGATTTAATTCAAAAACAAAATGTTCTTTAAATTGAATGATGTCCTACATTTATGTGCAGTTGGTAATCATGCTTTTGTTGAATATATTTCTGAAAACTACCCATTTCTATGTAGCTCATCTATAATACTGGATTCGTATTGAGAAAAAAAATTATCAGTTCTTAAAATTTTAATAATTTATTTGGTGATTTTTTTGATGATTTTTTGGCTGTGTCTGCCTAGATATAATACAAAGTACAATTAATAGTAAGCAAAGGTTGTTGAGATTGTATTTTAAATTGCAGCCATTCATGTCAAGCTGTTATCTGTGATAATTATTGCTTTTGCTTAACTCAGTGTGTGGAAAATCGGCCGTACACCTCCACGGCAAACTATAAGATTAGCACTAACAGATCAAAGCCGCAAGTTGTAATCAGTGCCATTAAGACTGTAGCACGATCATCCATAAACTTCACATGGGAGAACTTCTGTTGTGAACACTGGGAGATAAGCCCCAAGCTTTTTTCTAGGGACATGAACACACCCTACTACCAATAGGATCATTGTGAATCACACGATCGCAGGTAGTATGAAGCAGACTTAAAAGTTCCACATTGCAGAAGCAGACCTACATGTTGCAAATGTTCGTTTATTAACAGTAGAGTTGAGCGTGGTTCGCAGTTCGCGGTTCGAGTGATTTTGGGAGGTGTTCTAGAACGAACTAGAACTCGAGCTTTTTGCTAAAGTTCGATAGTTCTAGTTACGTTCGAGAACGGTTCTAGCAGCAAAAAGCAGGGCTTTTTACAGCTACAGTGTGCAGGAGCCATCGCTGGCAGCCTAACAGAAGCTGGTAACCAAGATAAACATCGGGTATCCAAGCAAAGCGCTTTGGTTAGTAACCCGATATTTATCCTAGTTACGTGTGCAGGAAGCCCAAACTTCCCCGCTCAGCACACTCCGCCCCCTCCTGCACGCGGCCTGTACACACACACACACACACACTCACACTCACCTGTCCCCAGCCAAGCAGTCCACGACACTGACGTCTTCAGCGCCACATGACCCCACTAGGCTCCACCCACTTCGCACTCCGCCGCCAGCACACATGGCTCCGCCCACCTGGCACTCTTCACACATGGTTCTGCAAGGCTCTGCCCACCTGACAATCTGCACACATGGTCCCGCTAGGCTCCGCCCACCTGGAACTCTGCACACATTACCCCGCTAGGCTCCGCCCACCTGGCACTCTGCACACATGGCTCTGCTAGGCTCCGCCCACCTGGCACTTTGCACACATTACCCCGCTTGGCTAAACCCACCTGTCACTCTGCACACATGGTCCCGCTAGGCTACGCCCATCTGGCACTCTGCACACATGGTCCCGCTAGGCTCCGCCCACCTGACACTCTGCACACATGGTCCCGCTAGGATCCGCCCACCTGGCACTCTGCACACATGGTCCCGCTTGGCTCCGCCCACCTGGCACTCTGCACACATTGCCCCGCTAGGCTCCGCCCACCTGGAACTCTGCTCACATGGTCCCGCTAGGCTCCGCCCACCTGGCACTCTGCACACATGGTCCCGCTAGGCTCCGCCCACCTGGCACTCTGCACACATTACCCCGCTAGGCTTTGCTCACCTGGCACTCTGCACACATGGTCCCGCTCGGCTTACCTGCGGTGATGAAGTCCCGACCTCAGCGCTGTCACTGTCCTCCATAGCCGCCGCTTGTCACATCACCTTCTCTCGCTTCCGACCCGAGACTGACTAGCGGTGACGTCACGGGTCGCTCACGATACTTGGCTGTGAAGATGATTGAAGTCAGTGTGCAGGATATCAGCGCAGGTAATGTACCTCGCTGACAGCAGCACTTGTCATCCCCTGCAGTGACCTGGGCTGACCCATTGATGTTAGCTCAGGTCACTGCACTGCTCTCCCAGCCAATGGGGAACATCCTGCTCTTCATTGACTGGGACAGTGTGGATCGTCATGGGAACCCCTTGGAATACACTAGACCTGGATTTGTTTTTCTATCTAATAAAATGGTTAAAGAGGGAATGTATTGGGGAGTGTTTTTTCAAATAAAAATGTGTTTGTCGTCTATTTTTTTTTATTACTGACTGGGTTGGTGATGTCGGGTATCTGATAGACGCCTGACCTCACAAACCCCAGGGCTTGGTGCCAAGTGACATTACACATCTGGTATTAACCCCATATATTACCCCGTTTGCCACCGCACCAGGGCACGGGATGAGCTGGGGCAAAGCACCAGATTTGGCGCATCTAATGGATGCGCCACTTCTGGGGCGGCTGCGGCCTGCTATTTTTAGGCTGGGGAGAGTCCAATAACCATGGACCTCCCTAGTCTGAGAATATCAGACCCCAGCTGTCTGCTTTACCTTGGCTGGTGATCCAATTTTGGGGGGACCCCTACGTTTTTGTTTTTTTTTAATTATTTATTTAATTTAAAATAACAGCGTGGGGTGCCTCAGTTTTGGATTACCAGCCAAGGTGAAGCTGCCAGCTGTGGTCTGCAGGCTGCAGCCGTCTGCTTTACCCAAGTTGGCTACAAAAATAGGGGGAACCATACGTCACTTTTTTTTTTCTTTTTTTGGCTAAATACAAAGCTAAGCACCCCTTAGTGCCACATGAAAGGCACCAAAGGGTGCAAAATTACAAAATGCAGGAGAGTGGGACATTATGTGTCTTTCTGCCATTATAATGACAGAAAAGACTGATATAAAGTGTACAAGCACTGTAAAATCACCAGAGCGCTCTACGCTGTGAAAAGCAGTAGAAAATGGCACTGGAGTGAACATGTGACCGCCTCATGTAGGTTGAAGCTATGGATCCTGGGTAAATTTATGTATTTTCCCTCCTTCAGTTTTTTTGCAGTACGCAAAAAAAATAGAAGGCACACAGATGACAAATAGATGACATACGGACCGTCTACGGAACGGAAACGGATGCCACACGGATGCACCCGTGAAAAAAAACGGACTGTTTTTTGCAGACCACAAAAATGGATCGGTCGTGTTAATGTAGCCTTATTCTGATCTGCCGTTTATAAACAGCAGGCAGAAATAAGTGAAAAGCGCCCCCCAGCGTCAGAAAATCTCCGGGGTTTCAGGCGTAGCTGAGACCCTGGAGATCCTGATTCAGGACGGTTTTTCCGGTCCCCGCTCACGTGATCACAGGTATACACCGTACACTGATGATCACGTTACAGTAAATGACAGTGTCAGTAAAAAATTATTTATCTCCCATCTGGCATGAACAAACATGATAAATCTCCTACCCGGTCCCCTCCGGTCCCCCGGTGTCGCCAAAGTGCCCCCCCTGATGCCCTCCCAGAAATCCAAGATGGCCGCGCGCACAGCAGCGCGCCGGCCGCATTCACCCTACTCTTCTGATTTCTGTCACATGTGCCATGACACATGCGACAGAAAACTCCTCCCCAGGCCCTGCCAGGTCACCCCCTATAACACCACCGGTGTTCCCCGGTGTTCCCCGGTGTCCCATGGTACCTGTGCAGTGTTGATCCCCCGCGGCCCTCTCCTTCACAATAGACGCTGCCGCATGCACAGAGCGGCTGTCAGCTCAAGTTCCTGTGTTCAGACACAGTGAGTGGTGGTTATGCATCTGTAATCTAAATGGGCGGCACGGTGGCTCAGTGGTTAGCACTGCAGTCTTACAGCGCTTAAGTTCTGGGTTCAATTCCCACCAAGGACACCATCTGCAAGGAGTTTGTATGTTCTTACTGTGTTTGTGTGGGTTTCCTCTGGGTACTCTGGTTTCCTCCCACACTCCAAAGACATACAGATAGGGAATTTAGATTGTGAGCCCAAATAGGGACAGTGTTCCCAATGTATGCAAAGTGCAATGGAATTAATAGCGCTAAATAAATGAATAAAGTATTATTATTACTGCAATGCCCTGCTCATGAGGTAAGGAACATAGTTGATCAGGAGAGCTATATACTACATTTCTAAATGGAGGCATTTGATTTTATAGTTGCCCTGCTGAACGACTACCAAACATGAGTCCGTTATACGCCACAAGAAAACACATCTAAATAACGAGCTCTGTTGTTTAGTATTCATTCAGCTGGATAACTGGACTTAAAGGGGTATTCCATCTCCAAGATCCTATCCCCAATATATAGTAGGTGGAATAGCAATAATATCAGCAACTACCAAGATTTGGAAATAAGGAGAGAGGGGAGCCAGCACGATCTGAAAATGGCATGCATCATATAGAAAGTGCAAATTCACAGATTTATTCCAACTGTACTGTAATATAAATGAGATTTTTAGCAAATAATTGATCAATTCTTTGAGCCACCCCTGCCAACGTCACGGCAAATCTCAATAGGGGGGTCCTACTCTATATTCTGTATTTCATGTGCCAAGCGGCCTCCTAGATAAAGTTAAAAGCAGAACCATAATGGAGCACACATACCTGTAACCTGTATATATAACTGCTTCTATGTTGCAAAAGAGGCAATTGTGGATCTGGTCCGCCTTTATCAATGGTTGCTGTTTGGCACTGGGAGGATCAGTTCTGATATAGTCCTGGTATGTGTAGAGCTTGCTCCACATGCTGGGACCTTGGCTGGTCTCTATCCACAATTGCCTTTTTTGCAACATGGAAGCGGCTATATACAGGTTACAGGTATGTGTGCTCCATTATGGTTCTGCTTTTAACTTTATCTAGGAGGCCGCATGGCACATGAAATACAGAATATAGAGTAGGACCCCCTATTGAGATTTGCCGTGACGTTAGCAGGGGTGGCTCAAAAAATTGATCAATTATTTGCTAAAAATCTCATTTTTTTATTATAGTACAGTTGGAATAAATCTGTGAATTTTCACTTTTTATATGATGCATACCAATTTCAGATCGTGCTGGCTCCTTTTTTTCTCTGTTATGACTGTAGTTATGCTACAATTCTGGTGACTGACCATCACCATACCATGCACGCCTGATTTTGGTTTGCAATGTATTCCTCCTGTTGGTAGCTGTTAAGATTCAGTTACCTCATCCCTTTCCACAGGCAATGCTAATTAAGCACCATTCTTGGATCTGGTCCGCCTTTATCAATGGTTGCTGTTTGGCACTGGGAGGATCAGTTCTGATATAGTCCTGGTATGTGTAGACCTTGCTCCACATGCTGGGACCTGGGCTGGTCTCTATCCACAATTGCCTTTTTTGCAACATGGAAGCAGCTATATACAGGTTACAGGTATGTGTGCTCCATTATGGTTCTGCTTCTAACTTTATCTAGGAGGCCGCATGGCACATGAAATACAGAAAATAGAGTAGGACCCCCCTATTGAGATTTGCCGTGACGTTGGCAGGGGTGGCTCAAAAAATTGATCAATTATTTGCTAAAAATCTCATTTTTTTATTATAGTACAGTTGAAATAAATCTCTGAATTTTCACTTTTTATATGATGCATGCCAATTTCAGATCATGCTGGCTCCTTTTTTTTTCTCTTTTTTCCAAGATTTGGAAATGTAGAATAGTTCTCCTGATTAGGCATGCCCTTACCTCATGAGCAGGGCATTGCAGCTTTGGTAGCAACCGTTACGACATGGACTCTGCTGCTGTGGACCCGGGGAGAGTGGGTGCAGATTCATTGCACCCACACTCCTCACATGGAAGGTCTGCACTCCTAGAAAATGGGGGATACGTTCCCGTTTTTTCCTTACAATAAATTTGTTAAAGAGGGAATGTTTTGAGGAGTTTTCTTTCAAATACATTTATTTTTTTTATTTTTTTTGTTAGTACTGACAGTTTGTGATGTCAGGTATCTGACAGACGCCATGACATCACAAACTGCTGGGCTTGATGTCAGGTGACTTTACAACTAGTATCAACCCCATTTATTACCCCGTTTGCCACTGCACCAGGGCACGGGATGAGCTGTGGTGAAGCGCCAGGATTGGCGCATCTAGTGGATGCGCCACATCTGGGGTGCCTGTGGCCTGCTATTTTTAGGCTGTGAAGGCCCAATAACTATGGACCTTCCCACCCTGAGAATACCAGACCACAGCTGTCCTCTTTACCTTGGCTGGTGATCCAATTTGGGGGGGACCCTACTTTTTTTTTGTAATTATTATTATTTATAAAATAATTATAAAAAAAGAGCCTGGGGTGACCTCCACATTGGATCCCCAAGCACGGTAAAGCTGCCAGCTGTGGTTTTCAGGCTACAGCCGTCTGCTTTACCCTAGCTGGCTATCAAAAATGGGGGGACCCAACATCATTTTTTTAACTATTTTTTAAATAAAAAAATTAATGGGCTTCCCTGTATTTTGATTGCCAACCAAGGTAACGGCAGGCAGATGGGGGTGGCAACCCATAGCTGTCTGCTTTATCTGCACTGAGAATCAAAAATACCGCGGAGCGCTACGTCATTTTTTTTAAAGATTTATTTTTACAGCACTGTCATGTCAGGCAATCAAAATACAGGGAAGCCCTTTTTGTTTTTAGTTATTTAAGTAAATAATTAAAAAAAATATATATGGGCTCCTGCTGCATTTTCTGTATTGCTAGCTAAGGGTAATCCAAGCAGCTACTGGCTGCTAACCCCCACTGCTTGGTGTTACCTTCACTGGCAATGGAAAATCCAGGGAAGCATTTTTTTATTTTTTTTTGCCAAAAAACTACAAAAGAAAGTGGGCTTCGCCATATTTTTGTATGCTAGCCAGGTACAGCAGGCAGGTACGGGCTGCCCGTAACCCCCAGCTGCCTATTTGTACCCGGCTGGGAACTAAAAATATAGGGAAGCCCTTTTTTTAATTAATTCATGAATTTTATGAAATAATAAAAAAACAAACAAAAAAACGACGTGGGCTTCGCCCCATTTTTGTGTCCAGCTGGGTACAACAAGGCAGCTGGGGATTGGAATCCACAGCACAGGTTAGCCCGGGGTTTCTGGGCCCCTCTGCTGCGAATTGCAGTCCGCAGCCGCCCCAGAAAATGGCGCTCTCATAGAAGCGCCATCATCTGGCGCTGTATCCAACTCTTCCAACAGCCCTGGAGCCAGGTGGCTTGTTGGGTAATCATGAGTTAATACTGGCTTTGTTTTACTAGCCAGTATTAAGCCAGAGATTCTTAATGTCAGGCACGTTTGACCTGGCCATTAAGAATCTCCAATAAAGGGTTAAAAAAAACACCACACAGAAAAAAAATACTTTAATAGAAATAAATACACAGACACATTAGAGACTCCATCTTTATTACCCCTTGTCAGCCCTCCACGATCCTGCTCTTATGTCTTCTTTCTCCTTCAACACATGCAGCTCTGTCTGCTCCATCAAACAGCACAGCTGCATGAGGGAAGACGCTTTGCTCCGTGCAGAAATCACTCTGTGAGAGTGACCACAGGCTCCCGGCTGTAAGCGGTGGCACGGGTTGCCATAGCAACGCTGCTCCGATCACGTGATTCCGGTGCCGCTGCGTGCTGGTAGCGGGACGTCCCCGTCACTGCTACCAAGCGCGTTGCTATGGCAACGGTGATCTCCGTGATTGACCGGCTGTGTCAGCCGGTCAGGAGCCGGCTTCTGCGGACGCTGGTAACTACGGTAAACATCGGGTAAGCAAGAAGCCCTTTCCTTGGTTACCCGATGTTTACTGTAGCTACCAGCATCCGACGCTCTCACGCTGCCAGTGCCGGCCCCCTGCATACATAGACAGACTACACATCGGGTTAAATTAACCCGATGTGTACTCTGGCTAGGAGTGCAGGGAGCCAGCGCTAAGCGGGTGCGCTGGTAACCAAGGTAAATATCGGGTTGGTTACCCGATATTTACCTTTGTTACCAAGTGCAGCATCGCTTCCATGCATCGCTGCTGGCTGGGGGCTGTGGTCACTGGTTGCTGGTGAGATCTGCCTGTGTGACAGCTCACCAGCAACCCGTGTAGCGACGCTCCAGCGATCCCTGCCAGGTCAGGTTGCTGGTGGGATCGCTGGAGCTTCGCTTAGTGTGACGGTACCTTAAGGGAATGGGGAAGCAGAGCGGGGAGTCGAGCTAGAGCACCTTGTAACAGATATGCAATGACAGGTTCTACATGACGCGTCATAGTCATGTGACCAGTCTGTAGCCAATGAGATAACAGGCACCTGACTGGTCACATGGCTATTTTTCACGTCACGATATGTCCTGCATCACTGCTGGCAGTGCTGGTTACCGGGAGGATTCAGCGATCATCGGATGGAATAGCGGCAGGAGACAGAGTGCAGGAGGGATCGCGGGGACCGATAAGTGTTATGGCAATGTTTATTAACTGTATGTGTACATTTGGAATGTGTTTTTATGTGTTTGTGATTGCCTCCTATTGTTCCCTATGTGGTTCGAGTTTGGTTCGTCGAACGTTCGCCGAACCGAACTCGAACGAGACCTTCGTTCGGCGAACCTAACTCGAGCCGAACCACGGCCGGTTCGCTCATCTCTAATTAACAGTCATTATGAAGTCACAGTATCCACACATTATCCACACACGGAGTCAAAGTTAACAACAATGGTAACTGGCAGTTAATTTATATATTGTGGAAAATTATATGGATCACAATATGGTGGCAAGGGAGACTTATTTAATATATATTTTTTAATAATGAATCATGAGGTCTCTGCAAAGATTTATTTGATGATTTTTGGCTGTGTCTGCCTAGATGTAGTACAAAGTACAAGGATTGTTGAGATTATAATTTAAATTGTGACTATTCATGTCAAACTGTTATCTATGGTATAATTAATGCTTTTGTTATGCTCAGTGTGTGGAAAATCGGCCACACACCTCCACGGCAAGCTGTCAGATTAACACTATCAGATGAAAACCGCATGTTGTAATCAGTGCCATTAAATCAGTAGCTCCATCATTCATAAACTTCACGTAGGAAAACCTCTGTTGTGAACACTGGGATACCAGCCCCAAGCTTTTTTTTTAGGGACGTGAACACACCCTGCTAACAATAGGATCATTGTGAATCACACGTTCGCAGATAGTATAAAGCAAACTTGAAAGTTCACCATTACAGAAGCAGACCTACGTGTTGCAAATGTTCGTTTACTACTAGACATTATAAAATCAAATTATCCACACACTGAGTCAAGATTGATAACAATGGTAACTGGCAATCGATTTATACATTGTGGAAAATTCTATAAGCCACAATATGATGGCAAAAGAGACTTATTTAATATATATTTTTTAATAATAAATCATGAAGTCTCTGCGGAGATTCAGACCATGAGGGAAAGTAGTTCCTAGTCTGAATATCCACCAGACCTCTCTTTTACGTAAAAATGTTTCTAAGTTACCCCCTCTATAAGACTTCTGTATTTTTTCTATGCCATATACTCGTAGGGTGTCAAATTGTCCATTGTGTTTATTAATGAAGTGTTTTGATAATTGGGAGGTGCCTCTGGAAGTTTTTTTGTGTGTTATGTCGTACAGATGTTCCTTAATGCGTATATGCAGTTCCCGTTTAGTACTACCTATATATTTTAATTTGCAGATTGTGCATTCTGCCAAGTAGATAATATATGTACTTTTACAGTTTATAAAGGATTTAATTGCATAGCTACTACTGGCATTACTATTATCAAAGGATGTGATTTTTTTAGAAGTTAATGGACATAATTTGCAATGTTTCCTGGCACATTGGTAGAAACCTTTTAAGGATAACCAGTTAGTGCCTATAAGGTTCGATTTCTTACTGATAATTTCACTTGGGGATAATTTGTCACCCAGAGAGGTTGATCGTTTAGCAACCACTCTACAGTTGTTATCGAGAATTTTTTTCAGAACTCTGTCTGTTTTTAATGTATTTAAATTACGATAAAAGATTTTACGTATATCATTAAATTGGTTGCTGTATTGTAATGCAAGGGTAATGACTGAATTAATGGTAGATCGATTCTTAGATGAATTATGGGGATGAACTTTAGTTGGAGTGATTCGAGATTTTACGATTTTTTGTGCTCTATTGAGCATCCAGTTCTTATATCCTCTGTTTCTAAGTCTAGAATTAATTGTATTTATTTCAGTTTGTAAGGTTGTTTGTGAATTACAATTCCTATAGACACGTTGAGTTTCCCCTACTGGTATAGCTTTAATAGTATGTATTGGGTGATGGCTTGCTGCATGCAATATGGTGTTACCTGATACTTGTTTTCTATGGGTGCATGTTTCAATGTAACCATTACTATGCCCTGTCAGCCGCAAATCAAGGAACTCCACAGCAAATTGCTGGAAGTTCACTTTAAATTTTATGTTGAGAGGATTATTGTTTAAATAGGTAGTGAGGTCTGATACGAGAGACCCACCGCCCGCCCACACCAGGAGGACGTCATTGATGAATCTCCCATACCAGACCACACACTCTGCAAATGGATTGTCATCGCTGTAAATATACATTTCCTCCCACCAACTCATAACTAGGTTTGCGACTGACGGGGAATATTTAGCACCCATAGATACTCCTACCCTTTGGATGAAAAATGTAGAATCAAATAGAAAGTAGTTATTAGCCATAAGAAACTTAATGGTGTCCAATATGAACAACACCTTTTCATTGTCAAAATTCGAATATTTTACTAAATGATGTTGAACCGCCATTAATGCTACCTGCTGGGGTATTGAAGTATATAAAGAGATGACATCTGCTGTTATCCACCCATAACCATTCTGCCATTTGAAGTTTTTGATTCCATTCAAGACACTGATAGTGTCTCTAAGGTAACCTGGGACTCGACGGGCCAGAGGCTGCAACACCGAATCAATCCATTGTCCAAGCCTCTCACCCACCGAGCTAATACCTGACATTATAGGCCGCATGGGAGGTGGATTTTCCCCTTTGTGTGTTTTAGGTAACCCGTATAAAATGGGTATTTTGGGGGTATCAATTTCGAAATATTCAGCATGTTTTTTACTATAACAACCAAGGGAGGCCCCTTCACTTATTAACTTGTAAATTTTTTTGTTGATGGTAAGGGTGGGATCGGTGGCAACAGGGGCATATGTATTATTATCTGATAACAAAAGATACATCCAATCAATATAATCAGTCTTATCCATTAGTACCACCGATACCCCCTTATCAGATTTTTTGATGATAATATTACTATTATTTTCTAGTTGATGTAGTGCCTCCCTCTGCTGGACATTCAAGTTATTGAGATTGGTGTTTTTGCCCGAATCATGTAGTACTCTCAAATCCCTTTCCATATTTTTTTGAAAATCAACTATGGCTTCACATCTTTCATTTAAGGGATAAAAATCTGGATTGGGGACTCGAGCTGCAATATTGCTATCAAAGGGGGACTCTGGTTTGTGTTGATTATCTAGGTCTTCCAATGACAATAATGCAAGTTGTTCTCTAAAATCAAAATTTGCATACACATTTTCATGCTTAGCCTTATTAGTGTTTAATTGTGCATCAGCCTCTTCTTTATAACAGCATTACGTACAAATCTATTGATATCACACAATGTACCAAAAAAAAATCAAAATTGTTTGTTGGGGCAAAATTTAAACCTAGTGCAAGAAGTGCTCTTTGTGTTTCTGACACATTATGTGACGACAAATTAATGACATCAAAATTGGCATCTAGGTCTAAGTCCTTTTTGGACGTAGGGCATAACCTTTTGGATTTATGCTTCCTACCTCCTCTTCTACATTTCTTTTGAAATTTTTCTGTTTTCTGTAGTAGTTTTTTGAAGGTTGAAATGTTGATTCAACAGATGAATCATCAGTAGTGTATCCCATAGAAGTGTCCAGATCAGAGGAACCAAATGAGACTTTAGATTTCATTTTGGGAGTTTTTAGTATGGAGCGCGGGCTTTTCCATTTATTTGCATTCTCCCATCTGCCCCATTCATAGACTTGGTTAGATGAATAGTCATTTAAGTCCCTATTAAGCTTGCGTTTTTTCATGTCCATAATACTTGATTCAATTTTATCAACAGATACTTGTATGCGATTAATAGTTTCCAGAAAATCTTCTTCCGAAACAGTAGATTTAAATGTAGATTTTGCTTTATCCAAACTTGTCTGGGTCTCTTTAAGTGTGATCTCTTCATGTTCGATAATTAGACCCATGAGCTTCAGAGAGCATAAAGATAATAAATCATTCCATTTGGAGACAAATTCTTCAGAATAGACTGTGTTGGGAATTTTTTTCAGGCGTAAGCCCCTTGGAATCATAAAGTTTTCAGCATAGTTCTTTAAGGTGGTTACATTCCACCAAATTCTATTTTCTTTTTCTGCCAATTTTTGCAATATTTTCACAGATTCATTGCTTGATACAGAAATGGCAGGTGCATGCGTGTTTGTAGCACCAAATAGTAACTTAGCTTTATCTAGGCGTTGGCTATGGCCATTCATCTTACTGGTTAGATGAACAAAATGGGTTAAGTCCAGAAAGGTAACAACGTTGTATGCTCAATTAGTATGGAGAGCAAAGCCACGGGAGTCCCGAAAGGCAGAAAATAATCCAGTAATATATATCAGCTCACCATGTGTAGGCACACTCCTGGTTGTCCCCTGGAGCACAGACAGGCACTGCCATAGCCTAGTATTGCAAATAAAAAAGAAGGGATGTCCAGCTCTTCAGGCAGAGAAACCAAGGTCTTTAATTCATCACGCATATACAATGAAAAACATGACCAGCACTACACGTTTCAGGTGAAACACTTAATTCAACATCATGAAGAGATTGGTTTTACTGGGGATTGAACCTAGGACATTTTGCGTGTTAAGCAGACGTGATGACGACTACACTATGAAACCTGATGGAAAGTTACTGTGTATTGGCTAGCAGAGCAGAATTGTGACTGACGGGGCCTTTTTATTGCTGAAGAAAAGTGTTTTTGGTTAATGAAACATTTACAATTTTTATAACATATTTTACCAGTTTTATTCCTACAAAGGGATTTTGCTTAAATTCAAGTTTTCATTGAATGTGTTACTTTTTTCTACATAGTTTAGTTGTTTGCTTTTGTATTTATGGGAACTATATATTTTGAAAAAAACAGGATTTTTATAATATGGGATTATGTTTTCTGCTAAAAGGTCAATAAAAAAGAAACCCAAAATCGTAGTTCTCTTGGTGATGGAAGCCAAAATGTATTGTCATTTGGCAACGAAACCAATAATTTCACATATTACAAGTCGATAGGAAATAACTTCAACTCCGAAAACGGATTGGTTTCACTGGGGATTGAACCCAGGACCTTCTGCGTGTAAATCCGACGTGATGACCTCTACACTATGAAACCTGTGAAATCCTGCAAAGTAATGGCAATTAGAGATGAGTTTTGACCGCCAGGGAAAAAAAAAAAAAAAATTCGTAGTTGTATTGGTGATAGAAGCCAAAACATCCCGTCATTCGGCAACATAGCTAAGAACTTCATATATTGTAGTTGGATAGGGTATTATTTCAACACCAAGAATAGATTGGTTTCACTGGGGATTGAACCCAGGACTTTCTGCGTGTGAAGTAGACGTGATAACCACTACACTATGAAACCTGTGAAATCCTGCAAAGTAATGGCTACTAGAGACGAGTTTTGACCGCCAGGGGGAAAAAAAAAATAGTTTGTAGTTCTGTTGGTGATGGAAGCCAAAACATACCATCATTCGGCAACAAAGCCAAGAACTTCATATATTGCAGATTGATAGGGTATTATTTCAACACCAAGAACAGATTGGTTTTTACAGGGGATTGAACCTAGGACCTTCTGAGTGTTAAGCAGAAGTGATGACCACTACACTATGAAACCTGACAAAAATTATAGAGTATTGGCTATCAGAGCAGAATTGTGACTGATGTGGCCTTTTTATTGCTAAAGAAAAGTGTTTTTGGTTAATGAAACATTTACAATTTTTATTACATATTTTACCAGTTTTATTCCTACAAAGGGATTTTGCTTAAATTCAAGTTTACATTGAATGTGTTACTTTTTTCTACATAGTTTAGTTGTTTGCTTTTGTATTTATAGGAACTATATATTTTGAAACAAACAGGATTTTTATAATATGGGATTATGTTTTCTGCTAAAATGGTCAATAAAAAAGAAACAAAAAATCGTACTTCTCTTGGTGATGGAAGCCAAAATGTATTGTCATTTGGCAACGAAACCAATAAGTTCATATATTACAAGTCGATAGGAAATAACTTAAACTCTGAAAACGGATTGGTTTCAGTGGGGATTGAACCCAGGACCTTCTACATGTGAAGCAGACTTGATGATCAGCACACTAGAAAACCTGTGAAATACTGCAAAGTAATGGCAATTAGAGACGAGTTTTGACCACCAGGGGAAAAAAAAAATAAGTCGTAGTTCTGTTGGTGATGGAAGCCAAAACATCCCATCATTCGGCAACAAAGCCAAGAACTTCATATTTTGTAGTTTGATAGGGTATTATTTCAACACCAAGAACAGATTGGTTTTACTGGGGATTGAACCAAGGACCTTCTGCGTGTTAACAGACACGATGACCACTACACTATGAAACCTGATGGAATGTTACTGTGTATTGGTTTGCAGAGCAGAATTGTGACTGACGGGGCCTTTTTATTGCTGAAGGAAAGTGTTTTTGGTTAATGAAACATTTACAATTTTTATTACATATTTTACCAGTTTTATTCCTACAAACGGATTTTGCTGAAATTGAAGTTTACATTGAATGTGTCATTTTTTTCTACATAGTTTAGTCGTTTGCTTTTGTATTTATGGGAACCATATATTTTAAAACAAACAGGATTTTTATAATATGGGATTATGTTTTCTGCTAAAATGGTCAATAAAAAAGAAACCCAAAATCGTAGTTCTCTTGGTGATGGAAGCCAAAATGTATTGTCATTTGTCAACAAAACCAATAATTTCATATATTACAAGTCGATAGGAAATTACTTCAACTCCGAAAACGTATTGGTTTCACTGGGGATTGAATCCAGGAACTTCTGGGTGTGAAGCAGAAAAGTTTGTGATTTCTTCTGGTGGACCAACCCAAATCAGCAGCATGTCATCCAAGTATCTGCCATACCAAAGGATGCTACTGCTGCTGCTGCTGCTGAATGGGTTGGCATCACCGTATAAAAACTGTTCCTTCCACCTCACCATGACAATGTTAGCTAGCGAGGGGGAGAATCGAGCCCCCATACTAACTCCCCTACACTGCAAATAATACTGTCCATCAAAGGTAAAATAATTGTGTTGTAAGAGAAACTGTACAGCCATCAAAATAAATTCCTTAAGTTCAGTTTCATAAGTGCTGAATCTGTCCAGATTTTGTGACAGAGATCTTAATGCTATAATGTGTGGTATTGAAGGGTACAATGAAATTAAATCGCATGAGAGCCATCGATAGTTTTTTTGCCAATTAAATTTATCTAATGCTTTGACAATCTCTTTCGTGTCTTTGATAAAATCTAAGAAGTTATAAACCAATGGTTGCAAAAATTGATCCACCCAACCTCCTAATTTTTCCCCCAAAGACCCTATGCCGGAGGGGAGGAGGAAAAATGTTTTTATGTATTTTAGGTAATGAATGGTATATTGGTACCACAGGAAATGACACAAATAGATTGTCTTTTATTTTACTATCAATGGCTCCCATACAAACACCCTCTTCCAAGATTTTTAACATAAGAATATTGTAATGGTCAGTAGGATCCTTTCGTAGTTCCATATAGGTATCCGGGTCCTGTAGATCAGAGAGAATTAATTTCTTATATAGGCCAGAGTCAAGCAGGACAATCAACCCTCCTTTATCTGCTTATCTGATCACTATTTTAGTATTATGAATTAGTTCAGACAATGCGGTTCTTTCTCCTTTTGTGAGATTATCTCTGTGGGGGGAGAATGTCCTGCTCAGCTCTGTTAATTCTTGGACTATCAGTTCTTGAAAAGTGTCCATTATCATTGGTCGCGATTGAACTGGATAATATGTCTAATTAGACAACTGAATTTTTGATCTAATGTCTTCAGAGTAAAATTGCTGATTCTGGTCCGACTGGAGTAGACGGAGGTCCATGATGGCTTTTTGTTCTTGGAACAATGGGTAGTCATTTGCAATATAAGGTTTATCAGTTGGTACAATAGTCTTTTGGATATTTTCTGTTGTCTCTGTATCTTGAAAGAAGTGTCGCTTTAACGTTATATTTCTGGCAAATTTTTTCAGGTCTAAGATGGTATGGAAGACAACAAAATTAGTATTAGGTGAGAATCCCAAGCCCTTGCTTAATAGTGAAATTTGATTCTCTGAAAGGATATAAGCAGATAGGTTCCAGACTGGCACATTATCAGGCTCTAATTGTAATTTCGGGCTCCTTTTATGTTTTTTTTATGAAATTCTGCGAAGTAATGGCAATTAGAGACAACTTTTGACCACCAGGAAAAAAAAAACAAATTCGTAGTTCTAATGGTGATGGAAGCCAAAATGTATCCTCATTTGGCAACGAAGCCAAGAAATTTATATATTGTAGGTTGATAGGAAATTATCTCAACATTGAAAACGGATTGGTTTCACTGGGGATTGAACCCAGGACCTTTTGCATGTGAAGCAGATGTCATTCCCACTACACTAAGAAACCTGTGAAAGCTAATGGCAATTAGAGACGAGTTTTGACTGCCAAGGAACTAAACCAAAATCTGTAGTTGTCTTGGTGATGGAAGCCTAAACGTACTGTTATCCAGCTATGAAGCTAAGAACTTCAAATGTACAGATAAGCGAACCGGCCGCGGTTCGGCTCGCCGAACCGAGGTCTGTTTCGAGTTCGGTTCGGTGAACCGCTCGAACCCCATAGGAAACAATGGGAGGCAATCACAAACACATAAAAACACATTATAAATGTACACATACAGTTAATAAACATTGCCATAACATTTACGTGTTCCTGTGATCCGTCCTGCACTCTGTCTCCTGCCGCTATTCCATCCGATGATCGCTGAATCTTCCCAGTAACCAGCACTGCCAGCAGTGTCTATTATCTCATTGGCTACAGACTGGTCACATGACTATGACGCTGACATGCTAGGACCTGTCATTGCATCTCTCTGTTATGCTCCAGCGATCCCACCAGCAACCTGACCTGGCAGGGATCGCTGGAGCGTCGCTACATGGGTTGCTGGTGAGCTGTCAGGCAGATCTCACCAGCAACCAGTGACCAGCCCCCAGCCAGCAGTGACGCGTGGAAGCGATCTAGCCAGAGTACACATCGGGTTAATTTTACCCGATGTGTAGTCTAGCTATGTGTGCACGGAGCAGGGATCCAGCGGTGGACGCTGGTAACGAAGGTAAACATCGGGTAACCAAGGAAAGGGCTTCTTGGTTACCCGATGTTTACCGTGGTTACCAGCCTCTGCAGAAGCCGGCTCCTGACCGGTGACAAAGCCAGTCAATAACGCAGATCATCGTTGCCATAGCAACATGTTTGGTAGTGGTGACGGGGACGTCCCGCTACCAGCACGCAGCGGCACTGGAATCACGTGATTAGAGCACTGTTGCTATGGCAACCCGTGCCACCACTTAGAGCCGGGAGCCTGTGGTCACTCTCAAGGAGTGATTTCTGCACGGAGCACAGCGTCTTCCCCCATTAAGCTGTGCTGTCTGATGGAGCAGACAGAGCTGCATGTGTTGAAGGAGAAAGAAGACAGAAGACCATGGATCGTGGAGGGATGACAGGGGGTAATAAAGATGGAGTCTCTAAGTGTTTCTGTGTATTTATTTCTTTTAAAGTAGTTTTTCTTTGTGTGGTGTTTTTTTTATCCCTTTTTGGGAGATTCTTAATGGCTGGGTCAAACGTGCCTGACATTAAGAATCTCTGGCTTAATACTAGCTAGTAAAACATAACTAGTATTAACTCATTATTACCCAGCAAGCCACCCGGCTTCAGGGCTGCTGGAAGAGTTGGATACAGCGGCAGAAAATGGCGATTCTATGAGAGCGCCATTTTCTGGGGCGGCTGCGGACTGCAATTCGCAGCAGAGGGGCCCAGAAACCTCGGGCTAACCTGTGCTGCGGATCCAATCCCCAGCTGCCTAGTTGTACCTGGCTGGACACAAAAATGGGGCGAAGCCCACGTCATTTTTTTTTAAATTATTTCATGAAATTCATGAAATAATTAAAAAAAGGGTTTCCCTATATTTTTAGTTCACAGCCGGGTACAAATAGGTAGCTGGGGGTTGGGGGCAGCCTGTACCTGCCCGCTGTACCTGGCTAGCATACAAAAATATGGCGAAGCCCACGTCATGTTTTTTTTAGTTTTTTGGCAAAAAAAATGCTTCCCTGGATTTTCAATTGCCAGTGAAGGTAACACCAAGCAGTAGGGGTTAGCAGCTAGTAGCTGCTTGGATTACCCCTAGCTAGCAATACAAAAAATGCAGTGGGAGCCCATATATTTTTTTTAATTATTTATTTAAATAACCAAAAAAAAAGGGCTTCCCTGTATTTTGATTGCCTGACATGACAGTGCTGTAAAAAAAAATAATTAAAAAAATGAAATAGCACTCCGCGATATTTTTGATTCTCAGCGCAGATAAAGCAGACAGCTACGGGTTGCCACCCCCATCTTCCTGGCATTACCTTGGCTGGCAATCAAAATACAGGGAAGCCCATTAATTTTTTTTATTTAAAAAAATAGTTAAAAAAAAATGACGTGGGGTCTCCCCATTTTTGATAGCCAGCTAGGGTAAAGCAGAAGGCTGCAGGCTAAAAACCACAGCTGGCAGCTTTACCGTTGTCGGGGATCCAATGTGGAGGTCACCCCAGGCTCTTTTTTAATTAATTATGTAATTATTAATAATAATAATTACAAAAAAAAAGTAGGGTCCCCCCAAATTGGATCACCAGCCAAGGTAAAGTAGACAGCTGTGGTCTGGTATTCTCAGGGTGGGAAGGTCCATAGTTATTGGCCCTTCACAGTCTAAACATAGCAGGCCACTAGATGCGCAAATCCTGGCGCTTCACCCCAGCTCATCCCGTGCCCTGGTGCAGTGGCAAACGGGGTAATAAATGGGTTTGATACTAGCTGTAAAGTCACCTGACATCAAGCCCAGCAGTTTGTGATGTCATGGCGTCTATCAGATACCCGACATCACAAACTGTCAGTACTAACAAAACAAATAGACGAAAAAAAAAGGATTTGAAAAAACACTCCCCAAAACATTCCCTCTTTCACTAATTTATTGTAAGGAAAAAAAATAAAGGGGTCCCACAATGACTCTGGACCATCTAAAACATGGGGGGGACATGCTAGGGGAACGTATCCCCCATTATCTAGGAGTGCAGACCCTCCATGTCAGGAGTGTGGGTGCAATGAATCTACACCCACTCTCCCCGGATCCACAGCAGCAGAGTCCATGTCGTAACTGTTGCTACCAAAGCTGCAATGCCCTGCTCATGAGGTAAGGGCATTCCTAATCAGGAGAACTATTCTACATTTCCAAATATTGGTATTTGCTGATATTATTGCTATTCCACCTACTATATATTGGGGATAGGATCTTGGAGATGGAATACCCCTTTAAGTCCAGTTATCCAGCTGAATAAATACTAAACAACAGAGCTTGCTGTTTACACATATTTTCTTGTGGCGTATAACGGACTCTCATGTTTGGTAGTCGTTCAGCAGGGCAACTATAAAATCAAATCCCTCCATTTGGAAATGTAGTATAGCTCTCCTGATCAACTATGTTCCTTACCTCATGAGCAGGGCATTGCAGTAGCTTACTGATGCATGGTTACCACCACTCACTGTGTCTGAACACAGGAACTTGAGCTCACAGCCGCTCTGTGCATGTGGCAGCGTCTATTGTGAAGGAGGGGGCCGCGGGGGATCAACGCTGCACAGGTACCGTGGGACACCGGGGAACACCAGTGGGGTTATAGGGGGTGACCTGGCAGGGCCTGGGGAGGAGTTCTCTGTCGCGTGTGTCATGGCACATGTGACAGAAATCAGAGGAGTAGGGTGCATGCTGCCGGCGCGCTGCTGTGCGCACGGCCATCTTTGATTTTCCGGGAGGGGGTCGGGGGGGCACTTTGGCGACACCGGGGGACCGGGGAGGAGATTTATCTCCCATCTGACATGTTTGTTCATGCCAGATGGGAGATAAATAATTTTTTACCGGCGCTGTCATTTACTGTAACGTGATCACCGGTATACGGTGTATACCGGTGATCACGTGAGCGGGAACGGACAAACTGACCTGAACCATGATCTCCAGGGTCTCAGCTACCCCTGAAACCCTGGAGATTTTCTGACGCTGGGGGGCACTATTCACTTATTTCTGCCTGCTGTTTCTAAACGGCAGATTAGAATAAGGCTACATTCACACGACCGATCCGTTTTTGCGGTTTGCAAAAAACAGTCCGTTTTTTTCACGGGTGGATCCGTGTGGCATCCGTTTCTGTTCCGTATTGTTAGGTCCGGGTGGTGGATCCACTGGGCTGTGCATCCCACCGGAGGCCTGGGTGCACGGTAGCCGGAGCACTAGCATGGCAGGGACTGTGTCTCACAGGGGACGGGTAGAACAGTCACTGGGGCTTCAGAGTGCCTAGAGACAGTGCAGGCAATAGTATTGATCACAGGACACGGCACAAGGGGGACCTGAGCACCTAGCTTTTAAGACAAGGCTTACAAGACACGTTGATCAGGCCCCACCCACATGGCAAGGCCAGTTTTATATACCCAGCACAGCTTCATGTCATATTCTGCTGTAGCAGTGCTAGGCCCATAAGACCAGGTGAGTGTGCGCGGCCCGACCCTATACAGAAGCATGAGTCAGACACATGAGACTGGGGACAGGACACAGGAGAGCACGAGCTGGAGCGGCAGCCGTGACCGGTGGACACGTGGACCGGATCAGTGGTTAAGGAGCGGTGCAATGCAGGTGCGACCGGATCAGTGGGTAAGGAGCGGTGCCGAGGCATCGGAAGCGTGACACGTATATGGACCGTATCTCATCTGTTTGTCATCCGTGTGCCTTCCGTTTTTTTGGCGTACTGCCAAAAAACTGAAGGAGGGAAAATACATAAATTTACCCAGGATCCATAGCTTCAACCTACATGAGGCGGTCACATGTTCACTCCAGTGCCATTTTCTACTGCTTTTCACAGCGTAGAGCGCTCTGGTGATTTTCCTGTGCTTGTACACTTCATATCAGTCTTTTCTGTCATTATAATGGCAGAAAGACACATAATGTCCCATTCTACTGCATTTTGTAATTTTACACCCTTTGGTGCCTTTCATGTGGCACTAAGAGGTGCTTAGTAGAGTTGAGCGCGGTTCTCGGTTCGCGGTTCTCCAGTTCGCGGTTCGAGTGATTTTGGGGCTGTTCTAGATCGAACTAGAACTCGAGCTTTTTTGCTAAAATTCGATAGTTCTAGATACGTTCGAGAACGGTTCTAGCAGCAAAAAGCAGGGCTTTTTACAGCTACAGTGTGCAGGAGCCATCGCTGGCAGCCTGCCACAAGCTGGTAACCAAGAAAAACATCGGGTATCCAACCAAAGCGCTTTGGTTAGTAACCCGATGTTTATCCTAGTTACGTGCAGGAAGCCCACACTTCCCCGCTCAGCTCGCTCTGCCCCCTCCTGCCCGCGGCATGTACACATGTACACACACACACATGGTCCCGCTCGGCTTACCTGCGGTGATGAAGTCCCACCATCCCGACCTCAGCGCTTTCACTGTCCTCCATGGCCGCCGCTTGTCACATCACCTTCTCTCGCTTCCGAGCCGAGACTGACTAGCGGTGACATCATGAGCCTCTCACGATACTTGGCTGTGAAGGCGGCGGTCATTGAACTCAGTGACAGGTGCTGTCAGTGTGCAGGAGATCAGCGCAGGTAATGTACCTCGCTGTTAGCAGCACTTGTCATGCCCTGCAGTGACCTGGGCTGACCCATTGATGTTAGCTCAGGTCACTGCATTGCTCTCCCAGCCAAAGGGGAACATTCTGCTCTTCATTGACTGGGTCAGTGTGGATTGTCATGGCAACCTCTTGGATTACGCCAGACCTGGATTTGTTTTTCTTTCTAAAAAATTGGTTAAAGAGGGAATGTTTTTGGGAGTGTTTTTTCAAATAAAAATGTGTTTGTCGTCTATTTTTTTTTATTACTGACTGGGTTGGTGATGTCGGGTATCTGATAGACGCCTGACCTCACCAACCCCAGGGCTTGATGCCAGGTGACATTACACATCTGGTATTAACCCCATATATTACCCCGTTTGCCACCGCACCAGGGCGCGGGATGAGCTGGGGCGAAGCACCAGGATTGGCGCATATAATGGATGCGCCACTTCTGGGGCGGCTGCGGCCTGCTATTTTTAGGCTGGGGAGAGTCCAATAACCATGGACCTCCCTAGTCTGAGAATATCAGACCCCAGCTGTCTGCTTTACCTTGGCTGGTGATCCAATTTTGGGGGGACCCCTACGTGTTTTTTTTTTTAAATTATTTATTTAATTTAAAATAACAGCGTGGGGTGCCCTCAGTTTTGGATTACCAGCTGTCACAAACCACCGGGGGGGTCACTCAGAAATCCCCCGCGCTGGCTACCAGTACGTCACAATCGGGGGGGTAACAAGTGGGGGTCACCCCTACTTTATACCTCCCGACCGACAGACAGAGCACGTGACGCGCTCTCTAGCGCCCCTCTTATAGTCAGGCCAATTATGGAATTGCCCGACAATAAGCAAGGAGGCCGCTATACTACTTATGCCGATTATGGAAGGGTCCCCGGTGAGAGTAAGGTATATATTCCCCCGACCTCCGCGGGCGGAATATATAATATCTTCCCGAATCTCACTGGCCTCCCCACAATAATCCTTGGCACAACTCGCTGCCACCAACCGCTTTACGGTAACTATTAGCCGAACACACAGACGTGGGATTCAAGATCGAGATAACAGAACAGCCCAAGATTAATTATATAATTTAATCGCCTAAGGCACACTAGAAACTACAATATATACAATAGGGAATCTACAGAATATACATATGTCAGAGTACAGTCACAGATAAAGCATGGTTTACAAACAGGCATACACAGTTCAATCAGTTACCTTGTGCGTCTGGCCACAGGGGGCGCTGTAGACCAGGTTTCCAGGAACTCTCTCACAGGTCTGTCCCAACCAGGCCCCCGAGCAGAAGAACACTGGAAAATGGCCGAAGTAGGGTTATCAACCTGGGCAGATCCAGGTCCCCTCCTACCTTAGTGACCTCACAGGGAAGCACTGCCACTCCCCCTGCATGGATCAGAATTATCCAGCAAAGGGGATATTGGCCCTAACTTTGCCTGGGAGCGTCGTAGGCAGACGCCAATGCTCTCATTGTGACAGTTATGAATTTAGCTACAGAACGAGGGGACTCATGACCTGTCTGCCAGTTCCCCATTGGCTGATATCACGCCTGGGGCATTTCCCAATGTCCTGTTCCCATAAAAAGGGGGTGCCGGCATCGTCCACATGCGGAGACACCATTTTTATGGTTGCCATATTTATCGGAAATATGGCTTGCGAGATATGAACCATTTTTTACTGGAGTCGTTCTGTCTGGCTATTTCCATAGCCTTGCTAACTAGCTAGCAGCTCCTACTACAGGGTGACGGCAGGGAGTCATCCTGTGTCCTTTGTCCTAAAGCCACCTAATTTCCATATCACAGGACATGGCCATGGAGTTTGTTGCTAAACCAGTTGTGTGAAGGAAAGGGGGGGGGGGGTGACACCAGGAGAGGGCTTCCTGACATACTTGAATATCATGATTTATCGTCATATCTCCGGATTTACCTCACACCTCCCCCCTTTTGAGGGCGCTAGGGGGCAGCACACTCGTGTTCCCCCGTGCGCCCGTCCGCGACCTCTCCTTGTCGGGACAGCCCGTCTGCGTTACCGTGGTCACGGCCCCTTTTGTGGCGAATGGTGAAGTTGTATTGCTGGAGCGCAAGGCTCCATCGCAACAATCGCCCATTCGTCCCAGAGACGGTGTGCAACCAGCTGAGGGGATTGTGGTCCGTCTCCACGATGAAGTGGCGCCCGTATAGATAGGGTTGCAGACGCTGCAGGGCCCACACTATGGCCAGGCACTCCTTCTCCATCGTGGAATAGGCAACTTCCCTTGGTAACAGCTTCCTGCTCAGGTACAAGACTGGGTGCTCTTGGCTCGCAGAGTCCACCTGGCTGAGCACCGCACCGAGGCCGAAGTCACTGGCGTAGGTCTGTACTACAAACGGCCGCGTGAAGTCGGCTGCCTGTAGTACGGGCGGGCTGGACAGGGCGTCCTTTAGGGCCCGGAAGGCTGTCTCGCAGTCCATTGTCCAATCGACTGCAGAGGGCAGCTTCTTCTTGGTGAGGTCCGTCAAGGGCTTTGCCAGGCTACTATAGCATGGAACAAACCTCCTATAGTACCCCGCGGTCCCCAAGAAGGACATCACCTGCTTCTTGGTCCTGGGGGTGGGCCAGGATGTGATGGCTTCCACTTTCTCAGGCTCGGGCTTCAGTGTTCCCCCGCCTACCCGGTGACCGAGGTACTGGACCTCGCTCATGGCCAGCTGACACTTTCCCGGCTTGATGGTCAAACCTGCCCGGTGGATCCGCCTGAGCACCTGTGCTAGATGCTCTAGGTGGTCCTCCCAGGTGGGACTGAAGACGGCAATGTCATCCAGGTACGCGGCCGCGTACCCTTCAAGTCCCTTGAGCAGGGTGTTGACCATCCGCTGGAAAGTGGCAGGGGCATTCCTCATCCCGAATGGCATCACCGTGGACTCGTACAGTCCAAATGGGGTAATAAAGGCAGAGCGTTCCCTGGCCTTGTGAGTCAGGGGGATCTGCCAATATCCCCGGCTCAGATCCATGATGGTCAGGTACTGAGCCCCGGCCAACTGATCGAGCAGGTCATCGATGCGTGGCATTGGGTACGCATCGGCGACCGTGACCGCATTGAGCCCCCTGTAGTCCACGCAGAACCGAGTGGTTCGGTCCTTCTTAGGGACGAGGACTACAGGCGAGGCCCAAGCGCTGTTGGATGCCTGGATCACCCCCAGCTCCAGCATCTCGTCAATCTCCTGGCGCATGTGTTGCTGCACCTCCAGGGAGACCCGATATGCTGAACGCCGGATCGGGGGATGATCCCCAGTGTCCACGTGATGGACAGCCAAGTCAGTCCTTCCGGGCTGGTTGGTAAACAACCCCCGGAAGGGGTGTAGGGTGGCCCACAGCTGGGACCGTTGGTCCTCCAAGAGCTGGTGGCCAACCTCCACATCCTCAATGGATCCGCCTGCCCTAACCTGGGCTAGCATATCCAAGAGGGTTTCCGCTTCTCCCTCCTCGGGCAGGTTGCACACGGGGAGCGCACATGCCTCCCGCTCATGATGTGCCTTCATCATGTTCACATGGAAGGGCTTCCGCCTTCCACGGGCAGGGTCCAGGGTGACCAGGTACGTCACAGGGTTGAGCTGCTGGTACACGAGGTATGGGCCTTCCCAGGCTGCCTGAAGCTTGTCCTGTGGTACGGGGACCAGTACCCACACCTCTTGACCCACTTGGTAGGTCCTCTCACAAGCGTTCTGGTCGTACCAACGCTTCTGATCGGCCTGGGCTTGAGCCATATTGTCGTGTACCAGTTGCGTCAAGGCCTGCATTTTGTCCCGGAAGCGCATGACATACTCGATAACCGACACTCCAGGGGTGGCCAAATCCCCTTCCCAAGCCTCTTTCACCAGAGCCAGGGGGCCCCGCACACGTCGCCCGTACAGGAGCTCAAACGGTGAGAATCCTGTTGAGGCCTGTGGAACCTCCCGGTAAGCAAATAACAGGTGTGGGAGATACCGCTCCCAGTCACGCCCATGGGAGTCGACCAACATCTTAAGCATCTGCTTTAAGGTGCCATTGAACCGCTCGCACAGGCCATTAGTCTGTGGATGGTACGGGCTGGCCACCAGATGTCGCACCTGGACTTGCTTACAGAGGGTCTCCATCAGCTGGGACATGAATTGGGTCCCCCGGTCGGTGAGCATTTCCTGGGGAAAACCCACTCGGGAGAAAATCTCCAGCAATGCGGTGGCCACCTTGTCAGCCCGAATGGACGACAAGGCCACTGCTTCTGGGTACCGGGTGGCATAGTCCACTACCGTCAGTATGAAGCGTTTCCCGGAGCTGCTGGGGATGGCCAGCGGGCCGACCAGATCCACAGCCACCCTCCTGAAAGGCTCATCGATGATGGGCAGAGATACCAGTGGGGCTTTGGGGCGTGGCCCCGCCTTCCCCACTCTCTGACAGGTTTCACACGAACGGCAGTAGGCAGCCACATCGGCCCCCATTTTTGGCCAGTAGAAATGCTGGTTTAACCTGGCCTTGGTCTTAGCGATCCCTAGGTGTCCGGCCATCGGAATCTCATGTGCGATCCGCAACAACTCCGTCCGGAACGGATAGGGTACCACCAACTGTCGGTCCCTGGGCCACGCCTCCGGTGAACCCTGCTGGACCGTGGCCCGGTACAGCCGTCCTTGGTCCCAGACCACTCGCTCCGGGTCCGAGTCCGAGGGAGGCTGTGCCGCCTGCTCCTTTAGAGCTTTCAGGCTGTCGTCAGCTTCTAACGCTGCCTGAAACCCCTGACTAGATGTGGCCAGAATCGACGAGACTGTCACATCTTCGGTCAGTACCCCGGGACCTGTGTCCTGGCCTCCACCTGACTCGGCTGCCACTTGGTCAGAAGGGGAAGAGCTATCGGACCTCCGGGAGGCCCCTTGGCTCCCAGCACTCCCACTGCGGGTGACAGCGGCCACAGCCGCTGCGACCGTGGGTCGTGCCTGCTCCTCCTCCGTTCCTGACCAAGTCGCCGGTTCAGGCAGACCTACCTGGCTTCCTGACACCCCGGTTGTGGGGGAACCATGCACCGAGATCTTACCTGGGAGCACTTCCGCTCCTGGACCGGCCCCAATCTCACCTGCCTGTTCCCCTCCTGCAGCAACAGAACCCCGCTGTGAAATCTCTGGGGACCCCACATTTGCTGTGGTAGCCCCCACCCCACACACTGGTCCTCCCCCTGCAGCACCCTGCTCTCTGCTTATCCCTGCAGAGGGCAACAGATCCCAGCTCACAGGCTGGTTACTTGTAGAGGCATTGTCACACCTTTCTCTGACCCCCTCCCCTCCTGTCACAGCTGCAGCTGCGTGTGTGTCTATGGTGTCTATGCAAGCAGAAATATCAGAGTTCACTCCCTCCTCCCTTACATCATTCATAGATAACACATTAACATTGTCAGGAGTCATGTCAGTACTGGCTGAAGGTTTAGCCCTTGGTTGGGGCCCAAACTGGGAGGTTATCTGCCCCAAATCTGTCCCAAGTAGCACGTTTGCAGGGATCCAATCAGTTACCCCCACCTCCCTCACCCCTCGCCCTGCGCCCCAGTCCACATAAATGTCAGCAACAGGCAGCGCCGGGTCAATGCCTCCAATCCCGGAGACAGCGAGGGTTTTTCCAGGGATCAAGTCTTGGGGGGACACCATCTCAGGCCGCACCAGAGTCACCTCCGAGGCGCTGTCTCGCAGTCCTATGGTCACAGACCGGCCGACGGTGACAGGTTGGAAGCTGTCCAGGGACCTACCACCACCCCCACCCACACAATACACCTTGGGCGGCCCTTGGGACGGGGACGGAGCCGGGGCCTTGGGACGCTGAGGGCACATGGCCTTGAAGTGTCCAGGTAGGTTGCACTGGTGGCACCGTCTTGGTTCTGCCACGGGCCTGGAGAGGGGAGTTGAGGGGGACACCCCCTGCAGTCTAGGGGCAGGTGGGGCAGTCGCAGAGTTCATCTTACCCCCTCTCCAGGTGCTGCTGGTGGCTACTCTCCTGGCTTCAGGAGCCCGATTGTTGGTGTAGTCATCTGCCAGGGCAGCTGTAGCCGTGGACCCCTTTGGCTTCTGGTCTCGGATGAACTGGCGGAGATCCTCAGGGCAGTTCCACAAGAGTTGCTCCGTGATGAACGAGTCCAGGATCTCCGGTCCGGTGGAAAGCTGCAGGCCTTGGGTCCAGTGGTCGGCAGCTCGGGCAAGTGCCCGCCGGTGGTCAGCCCAGGAGTCCTTTGGTCCCTTCTGCAGCGTCCGGAACTTCTTGCGGTAGGACTCCGGGGTGAGGTTGTACTGTTGGATCAGGGCCCGCTTGATGGTGTCGTAGCCCTGATCCGCCTCAGCAGGCAAGTCCCCAAGGATATCCAGGGCCTTACCCCTTAAACGGGGGGTCAGGTATTTGGCCCACTGGTCCTTGTTCAGATGATGCTGCAAGCAAGTCCGTTCAAAAGCAGTCAAGAAAGAGTCCAAGTCTCCATCCTTCTCCAGCACTGGGAAGTCCTCAACACGGACCTTTGGAAGTTTGGTGTCTGGAAGGTCACGGGTGGCTGATGAGGGCCGGAGCTGAGCTAGCTGCAGCTGGTAGTTACGCTCTGCCTGGCGCTCTTCACGCGCTGCTTGCCGCTCACGCTCGGCCATGAGTTCCTTGTAGCCCTCCCGGTCTCCAGCCTGGCGTAGGGCCATAGCCATTTGAAGAAGGCTATCCGAGCCTCCCAGGCTCGGTGGAATGGCACGTGGTGATCTGCGGCCCGCTGCGGAGCCTGGTGCTTCACTGTCCATTGCAGAGCGGAGGGCTGGCGTCTGGCTCGTTGAGGACCCTTGGGCGAGCTGCTCCTCATCTTGTCCAGCAGTGCCCGGTTGTGCAATGTCCTCTGCAGAGCTGTTTTCTGGCGTCGAGCTCCTGGAGGACTCGTGGACAACCTCCTCATCGTCTCTGGCCTTAGCATCGGCCATTCCTTTGGCTTTGCTCCTGGTGCTCTCAGCCATTCTTGCAGACTTTTGGTCACTGACACAGAACTGACACCTGATGCCTCCACACACCTTACAGTATCTGCACTCTGACACTCTAGTGTTGAGCTAGTCTGAAGACCCCAGCAGCCACAGCTGCTGCAGGCAGTCTTTAGTGTCTGGGAGTATGGGTCTCACACTCACACACACTATTATCTCGATCCCACCGCTTGCCACCAATATGTCACAAACCACCGGGGGGGTCACTCAGAAATCCCCCGCGCTGGCTACCAGTACGTCACAATCGGGGGGGTAACAAGTGGGGGTCACCCCTACTTTATACCTCCCGACCGACAGACAGAGCACGTGACGCGCTCTCTAGCGCCCCTCTTATAGTCAGGCCAATTATGGAATTGCCCGACAATAAGCAAGGAGGCCGCTATACTACTTATGCCGATTATGGAAGGGTCCCCGGTGAGAGTAAGGTATATATTCCCCCGACCTCCGCGGGCGGAATATATAATATCTTCCCGAATCTCACTGGCCTCCCCACAATAATCCTTGGCACAACTCGCTGCCACCAACCGCTTTACGGTAACTATTAGCCGAACACACAGACGTGGGATTCAAGATCGAGATAACAGAACAGCCCAAGATTAATTATATAATTTAATCGCCTAAGGCACACTAGAAACTACAATATATACAATAGGGAATCTACAGAATATACATATGTCAGAGTACAGTCACAGATAAAGCATGGTTTACAAACAGGCATACACAGTTCAATCAGTTACCTTGTGCGTCTGGCCACAGGGGGGCGCTGTAGACCAGGTTTCCAGGAACTCTCTCACAGGTCTGTCCCAACCAGGCCCCCGAGCAGAAGAACACTGGAAAATGGCCGAAGTAGGGTTATCAACCTGGGCAGATCCAGGTCCCCTCCTACCTTAGTGACCTCACAGGGAAGCACTGCCACTCCCCCTGCATGGATCAGAATTATCCAGCAAAGGGGATATTGGCCCTAACTTTGCCTGGGAGCGTCGTAGGCAGACGCCAATGCTCTCATTGTGACAGTTATGAATTTAGCTACAGAACGAGGGGACTCATGACCTGTCTGCCAGTTCCCCATTGGCTGATATCACGCCTGGGGCATTTCCCAATGTCCTGTTCCCATAAAAAGGGGGTGCCGGCATCGTCCACATGCGGAGACACCATTTTTATGGTTGCCATATTTATCGGAAATATGGCTTGCGAGATATGAACCATTTTTTACTGGAGTCGTTCTGTCTGGCTATTTCCATAGCCTTGCTAACTAGCTAGCAGCTCCTACTACAGGGTGACGGCAGGGAGTCATCCTGTGTCCTTTGTCCTAAAGCCACCTAATTTCCATATCACAGGACATGGCCATGGAGTTTGTTGCTAAACCAGTTGTGTGAAGGAAAGGGGGGGGGGGGGGTGACACCAGGAGAGGGCTTCCTGACATACTTGAATATCATGATTTATCGTCATATCTCCGGATTTACCTCACACCAGCCAAGGTGAGGTTGCCAGCTGTGGTCTGCAGGCTGCAGCCGTCTGCTTTACCCTAGCTGGCTACAAAACTAGGGGGAACCCTATGTCATTTTTTTTTTCATTTTTTTGGCTAAATACAAAGCTAAGCACCCCTTAGTGCCACATGAAAGGCACCAAAGGGTGCAAAATTACAAAATGCTGGAGATTGGGACATTATGTGTCTTTCTGCCATTATAATGACAGAAAAGACTGATATGAAGTGCACAAGCACAGGAAAATCACCAGAGCGCTCTACGCTGTGAAAAGCAGTAGAAAATGGCACTGGAGTGAACATGTGACCGCCTCATGTAGAATGAAGCTATGGATCCTGGGTAAATTTATGCATTTACCCTCCTTCAGTTTTTTTGCAGTACACAAAAAAAACGGAAGGCACACGGATGACAAACAGATGACATACGGACCGTCTACAGAACGGAAATGGATGCCACACGGATGCACCCGTGAAAAAAAACGGACTGTTTTTTGCAGACCGCAAAAATTGATCGGTCGTGTTAATGTAGCCTTATTCTGATCTGCCGTTTATAAACAGCAGGCAGAAATAAGTGAATAGCGCCCCCCAGCATCAGAAAATCTCCGGGGTTTCAGGGCTAGCTGAGACCCTGGAGATCATGATTCAGGACAGTTTTTCCGGTCCCCGCTCACGTGATCACAGGTATACACTGTACACCGATGATCACGTTACAGTAAATGACAGCGCCGGTAAAAAATTATTTATCTCCCATCTGGCATGAACAAACATGATAAATCTCCTCCCCGGTCCCCTCCGGTCCCCCGGTGTCGCCAAAGTGCCCCCCTGATGCCCTCACAGAAATCCAAGATGGCCGCGTGCACAGCAGCGCGCCAGCCGCATTCACCCTACTCCTCTGATTTCTGTCGCATGTGCCATGACACATGCGACAGAAAACTCCTCCCCAGGCCCTGCCAGGTCACCCCCTATAAACCCACCGGTGTTCCCCGGTTTCCCACGGTACCTCTGCAGCGTTGATCCCCCGCGGCCCTCTCCTTCATAATAGACGCTGCATGCACAGAGCGGCTGTCAGCTCAGCTTCCTGTGTTCAGACACAGTGAGTGGTGGTTATGCATCTGTAAGCTAAATGGTGGCACGGTGGCTCAGTGGTTAGCACTGCAGTCTTGCAGCGCTGAAGTCCTGGGTTCAATTCTCACCAAGGACACCATCTGCAAGGAGTTTGTATGTTCTCCCCGTGTTTGCGTGGGTTTCCTCCCACACTCCAAAGACATACAGCGCAATGGAATTAATAACGCTATATAAATGAATAAATTATTAATATTACTGCAATGCCCTGCTCATGAGGTAAGGAACATAATTGATCAGGAGAGCTATACTAAATTTCCAAATGGAGGGATTTGCTTTTATAGTTGCCCTGCTGAATGACTACCAAACATGAGAGTCCGTTATACGCCACAAGAAAACACATCTAAATAGCGAGCTCTGTTGTTAAGTATTCATTCAGCTGGATAACTGGACTTAAAGGGATATTCCATCTCCAAGATCCTATCCCCAATATATAGTATGTGGAATAGCAATAATATCAGCAAATACCAATATTTGGAAATGTAGAATAGTTCTCCTGATTAGGCATGCCCTTACCTCATGAGCAGGGCATTGCAGCTTTGGTAGCAACCATTACGACATGGACTCTGCTGCTGTGGACCCGGGGAGAGTGAGTGCAGATTCATTGCACCCACACTCCTCACATGAAGGGTCTGCACTTGTTAGGACCAGGATGACGGGTAGGCCCAGGAGGTGGATCCACTGGACTGAGCACCCCACCGAGGGCAAGGTGGCAGGTAGCCGAAGCACTACGAGTAGCAGGACAGTCCGTTCAGAGGAGTGGGTGTAGAAGTCCCTGGGACCACGGAGTCTCTGAAGGTAGTCCGGGTGACGGAGCGCAGGTTCGGAGGCCGAGATGATGTCAGGCAGGGTCCGAAACCAGCGGAACGGGGAGGTCGGTCACCACACGGATCCAGGGATCGGAGACGGTAGGAACTGAGAAGATGGCGGACAGTCCGTTCGGGGTTCTGGAACCGTCAGGACCGGTTGGCGAGACAGGAGCGGCTCTACAAGAGAGATAGGTAAGTACGAGAAAAAGGCACAGGGAAACCTGACTCCTAGCTTAGCAAACACGAAGAACAGGCCCCGCCCACTTGAAAAGGAACCCCCTATATACCCTGCACCTGAATCTTCAATATCCTTTTGGAGTACGCTGGCCCTTTAAGAGAGGGTCAATGACCGCGCGCACGCCCTAATGCGATTGCGCGAGGCCCAGGTGCCATAAGCCAGAGCAGGGAGCGGTGCACAGAAGGCAGGACCGCTCAGCATCGCAGATGGGCGCCGGGACGGGGGACCGGGTTGCCTGGAGGACGCAAGTGAGGGAGCATGGAGGCCGTGGAGCGGGGGACGCCTGGCAAAGGAGCTGGGGAGCGTGGCAGGGGAGCCAGGGAGCGTGACAGCACTCCTAGAAAATGGGGGATACGTTCCCTGAGTGTCTCCCCCCCATATTCTAGACGGTCCAGAGTCATCGTGGGACCCCTTTATTTTTTTTCTTACAATAAATTTGTGAAAGAGGGAATGTTTTGGGGACTGTTTTTTCAAATAAATTTCTTTTGTCGATTTTTTTTTTTTGATAGTACTGACAGTTTATGATGTTGGGTATCTAATAGACGCCATGACATCACAAACTGCTGGGCTTGATGTCAGGTGACCTTACAGCTAGTATCAACCCGATTTATTACCCCGTTTGCCACTGCACCAGGGCACGGGATGAGCTGGGGTGAAGCGCCAGGATTGGCGCATCTAGTGGATGCGCCACATCTGGGGTGCCTGCGGCCTGCTATTTTTAGGCTGTGAAGGCCCAATAACTATGGACCTTCCCACCCTGAGAATACCAGACCACAACTGTCCGCTTTACCTTGGCTGGTGATCCAATTTGGGGGGGACCCTACATTTTTTGTGTAATTATTAATATTTATAAAATAATTATAAAAAAAGAGCCTGGGGGGACCTCCACATTGGATCCCCAACCACGGTAAAGCTGCCAGCTGTGGTTTTCAGGCTACAGCCGTCTGCTTTACCCTAGCTGGCTATCAAAAATGGGGGGACCCAACGTCATTTTTTTTTAACTAATTTTTAAATAGAAAAAATTAATGGGCTTCCCTGTATTTTGATTGCCAACGAAGGTAACGGTAGGCAGATGGGGGTGGCAACCCATAGCTGTCTGCTTTATCTGCGCTGAGAATCAAAAATACCGCGGAGCGCTACGTCATTTTTTTTAAAGATTTATTTTTACAGCACTGTGATGTCCAGCAATCAAAAAACAGGGAAGCCCATTTTGTTTTTAGTTATTTAAATAAATAATTAAAAAAAATATCTATGGGCTCCTGTTGCATTTTTTGTATTGCTAGCTAAGGGTAATCCAAGCAGCTACTGGCTGCTAACCCCCACTGCTTGGTGTTACCTTCACTGGCAATGGAAAATCCAGGGAAGCATTTTTTATTTTTTTTGCCAAAAAACTACAAAAAAAGGACGTGAGCTTCGCCATATTTTTGTATGCTAGCCAGGTATAGCAGGCAGGTGCTGGAAGAGTTGGATACTTCTATGAAAGGGCCATTTTCTGAGGCGGCTGCAGACTGCAATTCACAGCAGTGGGGCCAAGAAAGCTCAGGCCAACCTGTGCTGCGGATTCCAATCCCCAGCTGCCTAGTTGTACCTGGCTGGACACAAAAATGGGGCGAAGCCTACGTCATTTGTTTTCTAATTATTTCATGAAATTCATGAAATAATAAAAAAAGGGCTTCCCTTTATTTTTGGTTCCTAGCCGGGTACAAATAGGCAACTGGGGGTTGGGGGCAGCCGTACCTGCCTGCTGTACCTGGCTAGCATACAAAAATATGGCAAAGCCCACATAATTTTTTCAGGGGGCAAAAAACTTCTGCATAAAGTCCTGGATGGAGTATGCTGAGCCTTGTAGTTCTGCAGCTGCTGTCTGTCTGTATGGAGAAGAGCAGACAGCAGCTGCAGAACTACAAGGCTCAGCATACTCCATCCAGGACTGTATGCAGAAGTTTTTTGCCCACCAAAAAAATGACGTGGGCTTCGCCATATTTTTGTATGCTAGCCAGGTACAGCAGGCAGCCACGGGCTGCCTCCAACCCCCAGTTGCCTATTTGTACCCGGCTGGGAACTAAAAATATGGGGAAGCCCGTTTTTTTTAATTATTTCACTTATTTCATGAAATAATTGAAAAAAAAACGACGTGAGCTTCGCTCCATTTTTGTGTCCAGCCGGGTACAACTAGGCAGCTGGGGATTGGAATCCGCAGCACAGGTTAGTCCGAGGTTTCTGGGCGCCACTGCTGTGAATTGCAGTCCGCAGCCGCCCCAGAAAATGGCGCTTTCATAGAAGCGCCATCATCTGGCGCTGTATCCAACTCTTCCAACAGCCCTGGAGCCGGGTGGCTTGTTGGGTAATCATGAGTTAATACTGGCTTTGTTTTACTAGCTAGTATTAAGCCAGAGATTCTTAATGTCAGGCACGTTTGACCCAGCCATTAAGAATCTCCAGTAAAGGGTTAAAAAAAAGACACCACACAGAGAAAAAATACTTTAATAGAAATAAATACACAGACACATTAGAGACTCCATCTTTATTACCCCCTGTCAGCCCTCCACGATCCATGGTCTTCTGTCTTTCTCGTTCAACAAATGCAGCTCTGCTACATCACTGCTGCATGAGGGAAGACGCTGCTTCCCGTGCAGAATTCACTCTGTGAAGGGTGCACGGAAAGCAGCGTGCAGCCTTCACGGAGTGAGAGATCAGTGCTGCTGGCGGTGACAGTCGCGTTACCATAGCAACATGGCTCCGATCATGTGATTCCCGGAGCCGCGGTTAGCGGTGACGTCACCGCTAACTGCGTTGCTATCGCAACGGTGATCTCCGTTAATGATCGGCTGTGTCAGCCGGTCCCTAACGGAACGGGGAGTCGACCGTGTGCTACAGCATGTCGCCGGTACATGGCGATACACAAATGTGCACCGTGTACCGGAGAGATGCACTCGCAGGTCCTACATGACGCGTCATAGTCATGTGACCAGTCTGTAGCCAATGAGATAATAGCCACGTGACTGGTCACATGGCTATTTTGACGTCACGATAGGTCCTGCATCTCTGCTGGCAGTGCCGGTCACCGGGAGGATTCAGCGATCATCGGATGGAATAGCGGCAGGAGACAGAGTGCAGGAGGGATCGCGGGGACCGGTAATTGTTATGGCAATGTTTATTAACTGTATGTGTACATTTGTAATGCATTTTTATGTGTTTGTGATTGCCTCCCATTATAGCCTATTGGTTTGAGTTCGGTTCGTCGAACGTTCGACGAACCGAAATCGAACGGGAGCTCCGTTCTGCGAACCGACCTCAAGCCGAACCGCGACCGGTTCGCTCATCTCCAGTGCTTAGCCTTCTATTTACCAAAATAAATAAATAAATTTTAAAAAAAAATGACGTGGGATTCCCCCTATTTTTGTAGCCAGCTAGGGTAAAGCAGACGTCTGCAGCCTGCAGACCACAGCTTGCAGCTTCACCTTGGCTGGTAATCCAAAACTGAGGGCACCCCACGCTGTTATTTTAAATTAAATAAATAATTTAAAAAAAACAACACGTAGGGATCCCCCCAAAATTGGACCACCAGCCCAGGTAAAGCAGACAGCTGGGGTCTGATATTCTCAGACTAGGGAGGTCCACTGTTATTGGACACTCCCCAGCCTAAAAATAGCAGGCCGCAGCCGCCCCAGAAGTGGCGCATCCATTAGATGCGCCAATCCTGGTGCTTCGCCCCAGCTCATCCCGTGCCCTGGTGCGGTGGCAAACGGGGTAATATATGGGGTTAATACCAGATGTGTAATGTCACCTGGCATCAAGCCCGGGGTTGGTGAGGTCAGGCGTCTATCAGATACCCGACATTACCAACCCAGTCAATAACAAAAAAAAAAAATAGACGACAAACACATTTTTATTTGAAAAAACACTGCCCAACACATTGCCTCTTTCACCAATTTATTGGAAATAAAAACAAATCCAGGTCTGCTGTAATCCAAGCGGTTCCCATGACGATCCATGCCATAGTCACTGTCGCAGTCAATGAAGAACAGAATGTTCCCCATTGAGTTGGAGAGCAATGCAGTGACCTGAGCTAACATCAGAAGGTCAGCCCAGGTCACTGCAAGGTATGACAAGTGCTGCTGTCAGCGAGGTACATTACCTGCGCTGATCTCCTGCACTGCTGATACTGCACACTGACGTCAATCACCTTCACTGCCAAGAATCGCGAGCGGCCCGTGACGTCACCGCTAGTGACAGTCTCGGGCCGCAGTGACAGATGTGAAGCGGCAGCCATGGAGGACAGTGTCAGCGCTAAGGTCGGGAGGGCAGGACTTCATCACTGCAGGTAAGCCGAGCAGGGCGGTAATGTGTGCGGGTGCAAGGTGGGCGGAGCCTAGCGAGGTAATGTGTGGGTGCGAGGTGGGCGGAGCCTAGCAGGGTAATGTGTGTGGTGCGAGGTGGGCGGAGCCTAGCGAGGTAATGTGTGCGGGTGCAAGGTGGGCGGAGCCTAGCGAGGTGATGTGTGCGGGTGCGAGGTGGGCGGAGCCTAGCGGGGTAATGTGTGCGGGTGCGAGGTGGGCGAAGCCTAGCGGGGTAATGTGTGCGGGTGCAAGGAAGGCGGAGCCTAGCAAGGCAATGTCTACGGGTGCGAGGTGGGCGGAGCATAGCGGGGCTATGTGTGGTGCGAGGTGGGCGTAGCGTAGCTGGGTAATGTGTGTGGGTGCGAGGTGGGCGGAGCCTAGCGGGGTAATGTGTGCCGTGCGAGGTGGGCGGAGCCTAGTGAGGTAATGTGTGCGGGTGCGAGGTGGGCGTAGCCTAGCAAGGTAATGTGTGCAGGAGCAAGGTGGGCGGAGCCTAGCGGGGTAATTGTGTGGTGTGAGGTGGGCGGAGCCTAGCAGGGCTATGTGTGCGGTGTGAGGTGGGTGGAGCCTAGCGGAGTAATGTGTGCGGGTGCGAGGTGACCGGAGCCTAGCGGGGTAATGTGTGCGGGTGCGAGGTGTGCGGAGCCAAGCATTGCTATGTGTGCGGTGCGAGGTGGGCAGAGCCTAGCGGGGCTATGTGTGTGGTGCGAGGTGGGCGGAGCCTAGCGGGGTAATGTGTGCCGTGCGAGGTGGGCGGAGCCTAGTGAGGTAATGTGTGCGGGTGCGAGGTGGGCGTAGCCTAGCAAGGTAATGTGTGCAGGAGCAAGGTGGGCGGAGCCTAGCGGGGTAATTGTGTGGTGTGAGGTGGGCGGAGCCTAGCAGGGCTATGTGTGCGGTGTGAGGTGGGTGGAGCCTAGCGGAGTAATGTGTGCGGGTGCGAGGTGACCGGAGCCTAGCGGGGTAATGTGTGCGGGTGCGAGGTGTGCGGAGCCAAGCATTGCTATGTGTGCGGTGCGAGGTGGGCAGAGCCTAGCGGGGCTATGTGTGTGGTGCGAGGTGGGCGGAGCCTAGTGGGGTAATGTGTGCGGTGCGTGGTGGGCGGAGCCGAGCGGGGCTATGTGTTCAGTGTGAGGTGGGCGGAGCCTAGCGGGGTAATGTGTGTGGGTGCGAGGTGGGCGGAGCCGAGCAGGGTAATGTGTGCGGGTGCGAGGTGGGCGGAGCCTAGCAAAGTAATGTGTGCGGGTGCGAGGTGGGCGGAGCCAAGCACGGCCATGTGTGTGGTGGGAGGTGAGCGGAGCCTAGCGGGGTAATGTGTGTGGTTGCGAGGTGGGCGGAGCCTAGCAAGGTAATGTGTGCGGGTGCGAGGTGGGCGGAGCCTAGCAGGGCTATGTGTGCGGGTGCGTGGTGGGCGAGCCTAGCGGGGCCATGTGTCGCTGGGGACATCAGTGTCGGGGACTGCATGGCTGGGTATAGGTGAGTGTGAGTGTGTGTGTGTGTGTGTGTACATGCTGAGTGCAGGAGGAGGCGGAGCCTAGCGGAGAAGTGTCGGCTCGCTGTAACCAGGGTAAATATCAGGTTACTAACTAAAGCGCTTTGGATACCAGATGTTTATCTTAGTTACCAGCTTCTGGCAGGCTGCCAGCGATTGCTCCCTGCACACTGTAGCTATAAAAAGCCCTGCTTTTGCTGATAGAACCGTTCTCAAACATAACTCGAACTGTCGAGCTTTTAGCAAAACGCTCGAGTTCTAGTTCGATCTAGAACACCCACCAAAATCACTCGAACTGTGAACTGGCGAACCTCGCTCAACTCTATTCATTTATTGCTGGTTGATACAGTATTATTTCAACACCAAGAACAGATTGGTTTCACTGAAGGTTGAACCCAGGACCTTCTGCATGTAAAGCAAACGTGATTAACACTAAACTATGAAACCTGACAAAAAGTTATAAAGTATTGGCTATCGGAGCAGAATTGTGACTGACGGGGCCTTTTTTTTCTGAAGGAAAGTATTTTTGGTTAATGAAACATTTACAATTTGTATTACATATTTTACCAGTTTTATTCCTACAAAGGGATTTGCTTCAATTGACGTTTATGTTGAATGAGTTACTTTTTTCTACATAGTTTGGTCTTTTGCTTTTGTATTTATCGGAACTATATATTTTGAAACAAACAGGATTTTTACAATATGGGATTATGTTTTCTTCTAAAATGGTCATTAAAAAAAGAAACCCAAAATCGTACTTCTTTTGGTGATGGAAGCCGAAATGTAACGTCATTTGGCAACAAAGCCAAGAATTGAGACGAGTTTTGACTGCCAGGGAACTAAACTAAAATTTGTAGTTCTCTTGGTGATGGAAACCAAAACGTACTATTATTTGGCTATGAAGCTAATAACTTCATATATTGCTGGTTGATAGGGTATTATTTCAACACCGAGAACAGATTTGTTTCACTGAGGATTGAACCCAGGACCTTCTGCGTGTAAAACAGACGTGATTTCCACTAAACTATGAAACCTACCAAAAAGTTATAGAGTATTGGCTATTAGAGCAGAATTGTGACTGACAGGGCCTTTTTATTGCTGAAGGAAAGTATTTTTGGTTAACCCCTTCAGCCCCGGGGCACTTTCCATTTTTGCGTTTTTGTTTTTTGCTCCCCTTCTTCCGAGAACCGTAACTTTTTTATTTTTCTGTCAATCTTGCCATATCAGGGCTTGTTTTTTCAAGGACAAGTTGTACTTTTAAATGAAACCATAAGATTTACCAAATGGTGTACTGGAAAATAGCAAACAAATTCCAAATGCGCAAAAGTTGTAAAAAAAAGTGTGATGGCACAATAGTTTTTGGGATGTTTTATTCACGGTGTTCTTTATATAGTAAAACTGATGTGTGGGTATGATGCCAGAGGTCGGTGCGAGTTTGTAGACTCCAAACATGTATAGGTTTACTTGTATCTAAGGGGTTACAAAAAAGTTCACAAGTTTGTCCAATAAAAGTGGCGCACTTCTTGCGCCATTTTCCGAAACACATAGCGTTCTTATTTTTTGGGACCAATGGCTCAGTGACGGCTTATTTTTTGTGTCTCGAGCTGTCGTTTCTAATGGTACCATTTTTGCGCAGATGCTACATTTTGATTGCCTGTTATTGCATTTTGCCTAAAACTTGTGGCGACCAAAAAACGTAATTTTGGCATTTGGAATTTATTTTGCCACTACGCCTTTTATCAATCAGATTAATTGATTTCATATTTTGATAGATCGGGCATTTCTGAACGTGGCGATACCAAATATGTGTATATTTATTTATTTTTGAACTCTTTAATTTTCAATGGGGGGAAAGGCGGGTGATTTAAACTTTTAGGTTTTTTGTTTTTTTTATTTTTGAAAACTTTTTTTTTACTTTTTTTTTATTTTACTAGTCCCCCTAAAGGGCTATAGCGATCAGCAATCCGATCGCTCTTCTCTATCTGCTGATCACAGCTATACAGCTGTAAACAACAAATTCAGTCACTTTCTGTTTCTCTCTGTTCGCGGCCGAGGGAAAACAAAAGTGAAGCTTCATAGCTGCATGCGTCATCACATGACCCTGTGCTACGATGGCAACCACCAATAGTCACGTGATAACGCATGGGACTTCCGGTGGGGGAGGCGGTAAGTAAAAAACATGGCCGCACGCATTTAGATCTTGCTGCCAGTCTTTGGCAGCAAGATTTAAGGGGTTAATGGCCACAGGTGGAAGCCATTCCACCCGCGGCTAGCAGGCACACATGTCAGCTGTTGAAAACAGCTGATATGTGTGCCAACCGCCGCCGCCTGCCCGCGGCATGGGGCGGGGCTTAACGGGACACGCTCCATGATGAATATATCCGTCCATGGTCGTGAAGAGGTTAATGAAACATTTACAATTTCCATTATATATTTTACCAGTTTTATTCCTACAAAGAAATTTATATTGAATGTGTTACTTTTTTCTACATAGTTTGGTCTTTTGCTTTTGTATTTATGGAAGCTATATATTTTGAAACAAACAGTATTTTTATAACATGGGATTATGTTTTCTCCTAAAATGGTCAATAAAAAAGAAACCCAAAATCGTAGTTCTCTTGGTAATGGAAGCCAAAATGTATCGTCATTTGGCAACAAATCCAAGAATTTTATATATTGTAGGTTGATAGGAAATTATCTCAACACCGAAAACGGATTGGTTTCACTGGGGATTGTACCCAGGACATTCTGCGCGTGAAGCAGACGTGATGACCACTACAGTATGAAACTTGTGAAATCCAGCAAAGTAATGCCAATTAGAGACGAGTTTTGACCGCCAGGGAAAAAAAAACAACTTCGTAGTTCTGTTGGTGATGGAAGCCAAAAGATACCATCATTCGGCAACAAAGCCGAGAACTTCATATGTTGCAGGTTGATGAATGTTATTTCAACACGATGAACAGATTGGTTTCACTGGGGATTGAACCCAGCACCTTCAGCTTATTAAGCAGACTGGATGACCACTACACTGTGAAACCTGATGGAAAATTATAGTGTATTGGCTAGTGGAGCAGAATTGTGACTGACGGGGCCTTTTTATTGCTGAAGGAAAGTATATTTGGTTAATGAAACATTTACAATTTGTATTGCATATTTTACCAGTTTTATTCCTACACAGGGACTTTGCTTAAATTGAAGTTTATATTGAATGTGTTACTTTTTTCTATATATTTTGGTCTTTTGCTTTTGTATTTATGGGAACTATACATTTTGAAACAAACAGGATTTTTATAATATCGGATTATGTTTTCTGCTAAAATGGTCAATAAAAAAGAAATCCAAAATCGAAGTTCTCTTGGTGAGGAAAGCCAAAATGTATTGTATTGTAGATCGGTTTCACTGGGGATTGAACCCAGTACCATCTGAATGTGAAGCAGATGTGATGACCGCTATACTATGACACCTGTGAAAGCCTGCAAAGTAATGGCAATTAGAGACGAGTTTTGACCACCAGGGAAAAAAAAAAAAATTGTAGTTCTGTTTGTGATGAAAGCTAAAACATCCCGTCATTCAGCAACAAAAACAAGAACTTCATATATTGCAGGTTGATGAATGTTTTTTCAACACGATGATCAGATTGGTTTTACTATGGATTGAACTCAGGACTTTCAGCGTGTTAAGCAGACGTGATGACCACTACACTATGAAACCCGATGTAAAGTTATAGTGTATTGGCTAGCAGAGAAGAATTGTGACTGACGGGGCCTTTTTATTGCTGAAGTAAAGTATTTTTGGTTAATGAAACATTTACAATTTTTATTACATATTTTACCAGTTTTATTCCTATAAAGGGATTTTGTTGAATTGAACTTTATATTGAATGTGTTACTTTTTTCTACATAGTTTGGTCTTTTGCTTTTGTATTTATGGGAACTATATATTTTGAAAAAAAGAGGATTTTTATAATATGGGATTATGTTTTCTGCTAAAATGGTCAATTAAAAAGAAACCCAAAATCCTAGTTCTCTTGGTGATGAAAGCCAAAATGTATTGTCATTTGGCAACGAAACCAAGAATTTCATATATTACAGGTTGATAGGAAATTACTTCAACACCGAAAATAGATTCTTTGTTACTTGGGATTGAAGCCAGGACCTTCTGTGTGTGAAGCAGACGTGATGATGAATACACTATGAAATCTGACGGAAAGTTATAGTGTATTGGCTAGCAAATGAGAATTTTACTGCTGAAGGAAAGTATTTTTGGTTAATGAAACATTTACAATTTAGTGCGTGTGAAGCAGATGTGATGAGTAGAGTTGAACGACGTTCGCGGTTTGTGGTTCGCGGTTAGAGTGGTTTTGGGGGCTGTTCTAGATCGAACTAGAACTCATACTTTTTGCTAAAGCTCGATAGTTCTAGTTACGTTCGAGAACGTTTCTAGCAGCAAAAAGCCAAGCTAATTACTAGCTGGCTTTCTACTGTAATAGTGTAAGTCACTCTGTTACTCACACTATTATGAGCTGTAGGGGGAAAAAGCGCAATAGGGTCTTACCCGGTATGAGGGTAGAGAGACAGAAAGAGGTACACTCACCTGATAGGGTTGTGAAAGTCACAACTCCTTATGATCGCATGTGAGTGCCTTTTTGTGGTTTAGCAGCGGCCCCGGAATGCAGTATATAAAATATAGGTCAGGTAAAGAGAAAACCGGTTTAAATGCCGCGCTAAAAACCACTGATGTTGTAGATGAAAAAGATTTCCTTTATTTCATAATTCTACGCGTTTCAGAGACATCTCCGTCTCCTTCCTCAGGAAAATAAATCATATTACAAAAAAGGGGCAACAGAGCCTATATAAAGGAAGACCAGTAGCCACATATGCATTTGAAAAGTGAACAGCCCATATGACTCAGAGCCGATGACTCAGCGCCGCATGGAGAAGAGAAAAAAAAAAAAAAAAAAAGGGGAAAGCACACATTAAATCAGCACAAATGAACCGAAGGAATTACCATGAAATAACATGAACATCTCAAGGAGAAAATTAGTGGATCAGTGAAGGATCAATAAAAAACATAAAAATAATAATTATTGCGTGTTATTTAATAAAAGAGTATAAAAAGAAAAAAGTGGGGACGAGGGTAAAAGAAAAGCAGATGGTGTGCGAACCCAGAAAGTGTAGGTGATAGCACGGGGGCCAAACCTCTACACTAAACAGGAATATGGTTACTGTGGATTTGTACTTGGGGAAAGTGAACATAAATAATATGTGGAACAGGCACAAGGTGGTGGGATTAAAATACATAGAAAGTGCATATTTGCTAAAATAAATCTCTCTTCTGTGTCTTTTGAATATATAAAAACGGCATATTTACATGTGAGAGGGACAGGAAGAAAAAAAAAAACAAAAAAACTTTTTTTTATTAAACTTGAGTTGCAAGAAAAAATTATATACATATATATACATATATACACACTTTATATATATATATATATATATATATATATTATATACATACATACATACACACAAAAAAATATTAGTGGTGTATAGGGAATCGCTAGATTAAAAGTAATTGATATTTAAGGGCAAAGAATCCACTCCACTATGGAGCGGTTCTATAGAAAGGGAAAATTGTTAAAGCGTATGCGTGGGAAAGGTGACAAGAGTTTCATAGACTGAAAGGTAATGAAAAATCATAACCGTGGGAAAAAAAAATCAATACACCTGTGCTCAGCAGGTAGAGAAGAGGAGCGGTTCCCTGTGAAAGAGAGAGGACTGCTAGAGCGTGTGCATGATGGGGTGATGTGAGTTCAAAACAGTAAGAAGTGCAGGAGTTCATACCCGTGAAAAATAAACTTACTGCGCCTACGTTAAACAATCGAAGAGAAAGAATTGCTTCCTTATAGTGCACGAAAGCACACAAATGAGTATGAAAAAAGGGAAAAAAAAACAAAACATGGAATACTATAGAGTAAAATCTACAGTGATTCAAATGAAGGTGTTGGGGATGTGTAGACAATAAGCTGGAGGAAAGAGAAAGGAATAGATAAAAACGCAATAGAAGCATATGATAAAAACATGAATAAATGCAGGGCTGTCATGATATTAAAATTACATATAATGTTATAGGTTGATATAAAATGGTATAAAAGACAATGAGTGTTAATGAAACAACACATAAATGAAGAGGGGGGTATTAAAAAGGGAAAAATATATATACATATATATGTATATATATATATATATATGAATAAATAAACATATGTATACATAAAAACATTCATGAAGATGCATACATATATACGTATAAAAACATTTTTGCAGTGGTCGAAACACCATTATAGGAACCTAAAAACAAGAAAGGGCAGCAGGAGAAGAAACCAGATCAATAAAACAAATCAGTGACCTCATTTAGGCCCAGGGGTTTCAAAGTGTTTAATTTATGGATCCAGAAAGTTTCCTTTCTGCTTAAGGTTTCCATTCTATTGAGAGCATCGGGGGCTACCTGTTCTATCGGTGTAATATTAAAAGCCATCTCTTTATTGTGCTTCAAGGCACAATGTTTTGAAAGACCGTGTAGCATATAGCCCTTCTTCACATTGTGCCTGTGCGAGTTCAGCCTATTATGAAGAGATTGGATAGTCCTCCCTACATATTGTTTGCCACACACACAGTCCACTAAATAGATCACAAAATCTGACTGGCATGTAAGTCGGCTTTTAATGGGGAAGTTCTCTGAACCCCCTTGAGAGCAAAAAGTGGTCCTTTTATGACAAATACTCTTACAGCACAAACAGTTCCTTGATCCACATTTGTAAGAGCCAATTGCATCACCCATGTAATTTTTCTTAACAAGGGGTGCCCTCAATCTGCTGGGCGCTACAATATTTTTAATGGTCGGTGCCCTCCTGAAGGTAACCCTAGGGCCACTAGGTAACATACCTTTGAGAATGGGGTCACTTAATAATATCCCCCAATGCCTAGAGAGGATGTTCCTGATGGTATTGTTATCACTACTATATGTGGTGATGAAGTTAATAGAGAAATCTTTTTTTACAACAGCAATATCAGTCCCTTCAGTGTCTAAAAGGGGTGAAGCTATTTTGGGTTTTAACAAATCTGTCTGCTTCAATTTAACCATTTCCTGAAATGCTTTCTTAATCAGTGATTTAGGATAATCCTTCTCTACAAAACGATCCCTCAATAATCCAACCTGTTCTCTGAAATCAGCATCCAGGGAGCAGTTTCTCCGGATGCGCTTATACTGATTTATGGGGATATTGTTTAGCCACTTAACGTAATGCTCACTCTGGTTGTGGATATAACTGTTGGCGTCAACCCTCTTAAAATACGTTTTTGTTAGGATTTTCTGATCTTGGTGAAAAATAGTGAGATCTAGAAAGTGTATCTCATTCTTATGAATAGTGGGTGCAAATTTTAGACCCCAATCATTGTTATTCAGATTGTCAAGGAAGGATTCTAAATCAGCATGATCACTGTCCCAAATGAGGAACAGGTCATCTATAAACCTTTTATAAATTATGATTCCACTACCGAAGATCCCATTCTCTATGTGTAGTAGCTCAAAACCCCCCATAAATAAGTTTGCATACGAGCATGCAGCCTTAGAACCCATGGCTGTGCCAAGGCACTGATGATACAAATTGCCATTGAATGTGAAGTAGTTATTGTTGAGGATAAAACTCATTCCCTCCAACAGGAATTCTTTCTGAGGATGTGGGATTCTGCTATCACTTTCGAGGAAATGTGATAAGCAAAACAGCCCTAGGTGATGATGAATATTTGAATACAGGGATGCTACATCTATGGTAAGAAATGCGTAAGAATCTTTCCATTGAATGTTTTTTAGAAAATCAATGAGATGAGCTGAATCCCTGAGGTGGCTTTTTAAGCCAAAAACAAGTGGTTGCATGAGTTGGTCTATGTAATGGGCCAAGTTTGCTGTCAGGGAGTCTATGCCCGATATAATGGGCCTCCCTGGGGGATTTTCCAGATCTTTATGTATCTTTGGCAGGTGATAAAAAAATGCCATCTTTGGGTCCTTGATTTGTAAAAATTTCTTTTCGGATGGATTTAAAATCTCCAGGTCTACCGCCTTTTGTATTAAAACCTTATAGTTTAATACGGCTGATTCATAATCATTTTTACCTGCTGCTTCATAGTACACTGAGTCAGATAATATCCTGGACGCCTCTTTCAAATAGTCAGTCCTGTTTTGAATCACAATCCCACCCCCCTTATCAGCTGCCCGTATAACAATATTGGGATTCTCCCTGAGATTATCTAGGGCTCTCCTTTCGATATTTGTGAGGTTATGATTCAGTCTCCTGCTGCTATTCATGACCTCCTTTAGGTCCGTTAGAATTAGATCACTAAAGGTTTTAATGAAGTGCCCCTTGCTTCCTGTGGGGTAAAATCTAGACTTTGGTCTGACGTTAGTGTGACAAAAGGGGGTAGTTTCTTTTGTGGAGGTCGTGGGGGCATCCCCTTTTAGCAGGAAATGCCTCTTAAGGGTCAGCTTCCTAATGTAGCTTTGAACATCCAGAAATATGTCGAAATCCCTGGATCTATAGGATGGGCAGAAGGAGAGACCCTTATTTAGTACCTTAATTTCTCCTTCATTTAGGATATAATCAGAAAGGTTAAAAATATTGCTGGTGGACCCATTCATATTAATTTCATTAGTCAGGCGCCCCTTTTTTCCTTTTTGTTTATGTTTGTGCCCTGCTCGGGTTCCTCTACTGTACTTTTTCTTTTTTTGGTGGACTTTGGTATTAGGAAATCCGTTATCATCCCTCCTTTCAAAATCTTGGCAGGGGGTAAAAAAGGTACCAGGGGCATTATTTTATTCGTATTGTCAACAATTATTTTATCACTGGTAGTGGGTATATCAGAGGAAATGGTCATATTTTGTGTTTCGGGAAGGGGGATGTATTCATCATGTGTGGACAGATCCAGCAGGTCAATAAAATCTTTATCCTGCATAGTGTCATTTTCTCTTAGAGTGTTGTTCAAAATAGGTGTCAAGAGTGCCGTCTCATTTCTAATCTTTTCTATTTGTGACCTAATCCTGGCCAAATGTTCCCTGGTCTCCTCTATGGTTCTAGGATTAGACTCCATATTGGGAGGTTCAATGTGATACCTAGAGGTGGAGGATTGAGAGGTAGTGGTTTCCTTGGTGTGAGAGGCTCTGTCTATATTAGATTGTGAAAAAACCTCATCCACCAATATGTCGATTTTATCTGGGGGTTTGCTGGTGATAATGGAATTTTTTCGTTAATTGGGATATAGATGGGCCGTCCGTAGGGTTAATGTCAGCATTTCGCTGGTTCTTATTTTGTTTATGGAATCTGCTATTGACAAAACTCCTATTGTTGTTGAAGTTATTATTAGCGGAGCTATGTCTCCTGAAACTCTTTTTTCTGGCTGGAACTCCTTCTGCAGGGAGGGATGGAAATACCGAAGTTTTTTCCTGTCTGTCCCTTTGGATCTTCCTAGATTTCCTAATGATGGAATCATGCTCTAATTGTAAGAGCCTGGTGTTGATACTCGAATTTAAATTTCTATATTCAGGGTGTAGTATATAGTGGGTTAAGTCCTCATACAGTTCAGAAATTTTTACAGTAGCTGCTATAGCAATATTGGATCTCTTATCATGCAGGCACAGCAACATACCTTGCATAAAGTCCGTGAAAAGTCCATCACATTTGGTTGTGAAGGTTGGATCCTGTGGAAAGGGGGAACTGCGGTGAATTTGCAGACCCCTGGGACAAAGTTTCTCCTCCATGTAAATGGACAGGAAACGAGCATCCAAGCTGTAATGCAATTCCTCTTTTAGGAGGTCCTCAAGGGAATGAAAAAGTTTCCTCATAGCGGTCTCCTCTTCTGTGAAGATGATGCCTGAGTCCATAATGGTGTCATCAATAGTATTCTCTGAAGATCCGACCGTCTGCAAAATCAGCCTTTCTCTGGAAGATAGGCGATTATTGAAGTAATCCATGATGTCCACGGGTGATGTTGTAGAGGACCCTCTGCAGCCGATTTTCCCACAAGGGAGGATTGGGTCAAACGCCAAATCCCAGTGTCCGGAGAACTTGTAGAGCTGTAGGGGGAAAAAGCGCAATAGGGTCTTACCCGGTATGAGGGTAGAGAGACAGAAAGAGGTACACTCACCTGGTAGGGTTGTGAAAGTCACAACTCCTTATGATCGCATGTGAGTGCCTTTTTGTGGTTTAGCAGCGGCCCCGGAATGCAGTATATAAAATATAGGTCAGGTAAAGAGAAAACCGGTTTAAATGCCGCGCTAAAAACCACTGATGTTGTAGATGAAAAAGATTTCCTTTATTTCATAATTCTACGCGTTTCAGAGACATCTCCGTCTCCTTCCTCAGGAAAATAAATCATATTACAAAAAAGGGGCAACAGAGCCTATATAAAGGAAGACCAGTAGCCACATATGCATTTGAAAAGTGAACAGCCCATATGACTCAGAGCCGATGACTCAGCGCCGCATGGAGAAGAGAAAAAAAAAAAAAAAAAAAAGGGGAAAGCACACATTAAATCAGCACAAATGAACCGAAGGAATTACCGTGAAATAACATGAACATCTCAAGGAGAAAATTAGTGGATCAGTGAAGGATCAATAAAAAACATAAAAATAATAATTATTGCGTGTTATTTAATAAAAGAGTATAAAAAGAAAAAAGTGGGGACGAGGGTAAAAGAAAAGCAGATGGTGTGCGAACCCAGAAAGTGTAGGTGATAGCACGGGGGCCAAACCTCTACACTAAACAGGAATATGGTTACTGTGGATTTGTACTTGGGGAAAGTGAACATAAATAATATGTGGAACAGGCACAAGGTGGTGGGATTAAAATACATAGAAAGTGCATATTTGCTAAAATAAATCTCTCTTATGTGTCTTTTGAATATATAAGGGGGGTGGGATTGTGATTCAAAACAGGACTGACTATTTGAAAGAGGCGTCCAGGATATTATCTGACCCAGTGTACTATGAAGCAGCAGGTAAAAATGATTATGAATCAGCCGTATTAAACTATAAGGTTTTAATACAAAAGGCGGTAGACCTGGAGATTTTAAATCCATCCGAAAAGAAATTTTTACAAATCAAGGACCCAAAGATGGCATTTTTTTATCACCTGCCAAAGATACATAAAGATCTGGAAAATCCCCCAGGGAGGCCCATTATATCGGGCATAGACTCCCTGACAGCAAACTTGGCCCATTACATAGACCAACTCATGCAACCACATGTTTTTGGCTTAAAAAGCCACCTCAGGGATTCAGCTCATCTCATTGATTTTCTAAAAAACATTCAATGGAAAGATTCTTACGCATTTCTTACCATAGATGTAGCATCCCTGTATTCAAATATTCATCATCACCTAGGGCTGTTTTGCTTATCACATTTCCTCGAAAGTGATAGCAGAATCCCACATGCTCAGAAAAAATTCCTGTTGGAGGGAATGAGTTTTATCCTCAACAATAACTACTTCACATTCAATGGCAATTTGTATCATCAGCGCCTTGGCACAGCCATGGGTTCTAAGGCTGCATGCTCATATGCAAACTTATTTATGGGGGTTTTTGAGCTACTACACATAGAGAATGGGATCTTCGGTAGTGGAATCATAATTTATAAAAGGTTTATAGATGACCTGTTCCTCATTTGGGACAGTGATCATGCTGATTTAGAATCCTTCCTTGACAATCTGAATAACAATGATTGGGGTCTAAAATTTGCACCCACTATTCATAAGAATGAGATACACTTTCTAGATCTCACTATTTTTCACTAAGATCAGAAAATCCTAACAAAAACGTATTTTAAGAGGGTTGACGCCAACAGTTATATCCACAACCAGAGTGAGCATTACGTTAAGTGGCTAAACAATATCCCCATAAATCAGTATAAGCGCATCCGGAGAAACTGCTCCCTGGATGCTGATTTCAGAGAACAGGTTGGATTATTGAGGGATCGTTTTGTAGAGAAGGATTATCCTAAATCACTGATTAAGAAAGCATTTCAGGAAACGGTTAAATTGAAGCAGACAGATTTGTTAAAACCCAAAATAGCTTCACCCCTTTTAGACACTGAAGGGACTGATATTGCTGTTGTAAAAAAAGATTTCTCTATTAACTTCATCACCACATATAGTAGTGATAACAATACCATCAGGAACATCCTCTCTAGGCATTGGGGGATATTATTAAGTGACCCCATTCTCAAAGGTATGTTACCTAGTGGCCCTAGGGTTACCTTCAGGAGGGCACCGACCATTAAAAATATTGTAGCGCCCAGCAGATTGAGGGCACCCCTTGTTAAGAAAAATTACATGGGTGATGCAATTGGCTCTTACAAATGTGGATCAAGGAACTGTTTGTGCTGTAAGAGTATTTGTCATAAAAGGACCACTTTTTGCTCTCAAGGGGGTTCAGAGAACTTCCCCATTAAAAGCCGACTTACATGCCAGTCAGATTTTGTGATCTATTTAGTGGACTGTGTGTGTGGCAAACAATATGTAGGGAGGACTATCCAATCTCTTCATAATAGGCTGAACTCGCACAGGCACAATGTGAAGAAGGGCTATATGCTACACGGTCTTTCAAAACATTGTGCCTTGAAGCAAAATAAAGAGATGGCTTTTAATATTACACCGATAGAACAGGTAGCCCCCGATGCTCTCAATAGAATGGAAACCTTAAGCAGAAAGGAAACTTTCTGGATCCATAAATTAAACACTTTGAAACCCCTGGGCCTAAATGAGGTCACTGATTTGTTTTATTGATCTGGTTTCTTCTCCTGCTGCCCTTTCTTGTTTTTAGGTTCCTATAATGGTGTTTCGACCACTGCAAAAATGTTTTTATACGTATGCATCTTCATGAATGTTTTTATGTATACATATGTTTATTTTTTCATATATATATATATACACATATATAGGTATATATTTTTATATATTTTTCCCTTTTTAATACCCCCCTCTTCATTTATGTGTTGTTTCATTAACACTCATTGTCTTTTATACCATTTTATATCAACCTATAACATTATATGTAATTTTAATATCATGACAGCCCTGCATTTATTCATGTTTTTATCATATGCTTCTATTGCGTTTTTATCTATTCCTTTCTCTTTCCTCCAGCTTATTGTCTACACATCCCCAACACCTTCATTTGAATCACTGTAGATTTTACTCTATAGTATTCCATGTTTTGTTTTTTTTTCCCTTTTTTCATACTCATTTGTGTGCTTTCGTGCACTATAAGGAAGCAATTCTTTCTCTTCGATTGTTTAACATAGGTGCAGTAAGTTTATTTTTCATGGGTATGAACTCCTGCACTTCTTACTGTTTTGAACTCACATCACCCCATCATGCACATGCTCTAGCAGTCCTCTCTCTTTCACAGGGAGCCGCTCCTCTTCTCTACCTGCTGAGCACAGGAGTATTGAGCTTTTTTTTCCACGGTTATGATTTTTCATTACCTTTCAGTCTATTAAACTCTTGTCACCTTTCCCACACATACGCTTTAACAATTTTCCCTTTCTATAGAACCGCTTCATAGTGGAGTGGATTCTTTGCCCTTAAATATCAATTACTTTTAATCTAGCGATTCCCTATACACCACTAATATTTTTTTGTGTGTATGTATGTATGTATATATATATATATATATATATATATATATAAAAGTGTGTATATATGTATATATATGTATATAATTTTTTCTTGCAACTCAAGTTTAATAAAAAAAGTTTTTTTTTTTTTTTTCTTCCTGTCCCTCTCACATGTAAATATGCCGTTTTTATATATTCAAAAGACACATAAGAGAGATTTATTTTAGCAAATATGCACTTTCTATGTATTTTAATCCCACTACCTTGTGCCTGTTCCACATATTATTTATGTTCACTTTCCCCAAGTACAAATCCACAGTAACCATATTCCTGTTTAGTGTAGAGGTTTGGCCCCTGTGCTATCACCTACACTTTCTGGGTTCGCACACCATCTGCTTTTCTTTTACCCTCGTCCCCACTTTTTTCTTTTTATACTCTTTTATTAAATAACACGCAATAATTATTATTTTTATGTTTTTTATTGATCCTTCACTGATCCACTAATTTTCTCCTTGAGATGTTCATGTTATTTCACGGTAATTCCTTCGGTTCATTTGTGCTGATTTAATGTGTGCTTTCCCCTTTTTTTTTTCTCTTCTCCATGCGGCGCTGAGTCATCGGCTCTGAGTCATATGGGCTGTTCACTTTTCAAATGCATATGTGGCTACTGGTCTTCCTTTATATAGGCTCTGTTGCCCCTTTTTTGTAATATGATTTATTTTCCTGAGGAAGGAGACGGAGATGTCCCTGAAACGCGTAGAATTATGAAATAAAGGAAATCTTTTTCATCTACAACATCAGTGGTTTTTAGCGCGGCATTTAAACCGGTTTTCTCTTTACCTGACCTATATTTTACTCACACTATTATGAAATTTCAGCGTATAGTGTGCGGGAACAGCGCATTCAGATCACTGCTGCTGGGATAATGGCGATCGCCATTTTTTTTTTTTCCGTTGTCTTCCTTCCCTAAGCGCGCACGTGTAGTGGGGCGGGCCAGCATGTCAGCCAATCCCAGACACACACACAGCTAAGTGGACTTTTAGCCAGAGAAGCAACTGCATGTGTGATAGGATGTCCATGTCACATGTCCCTGCATTATAAAAACGGGTATCTGCCCGTCCGGACGCCATTATCTCTTCTGCATCTTGGTGTCAGTCACCGCTGGCATAGCTCCTGTCTCTGATACTACTGTGTACGCTCTACACACAGCGCTATACAGAATAGGGATAGAAGTTTCTATTAGCCCTTGTAAGGGCTAATAACAGCAGGCTCAGAGCACCTTGTGACAGTCAGGTCCGTGGAAACAGATTTTAACAGCTACAGATAAAAGCGTCTGTGTAGCTAAGGTCAGGGACTTCCTCGCTACATTTCCCCATTAGGAGGGATATAAAGTGATGCTTCCTTTCCTGTACACTGACCCACAACCCTGCCACTGTCCCCTCCTGCCCTTTGCACACTCAAGCTCATTGTTACTAAGCCATTATACTAGGAAACACTGAGTAAACTTAGTGGTATCCTAAAAGTGGCTGTTGGACTTCCATTAGTGTCCCACTAGTGCAAATCTATTTGCAGCACCTATGCATTGCACACTCAAACTCATTGTTACTAAGTCATTATACTAGCAAACACTGAGTAAACTTAGTGGCATCCTAAAAGTGGCTGTTGGACTTCCATTAGTGTCCCACTAGTGCAAATCTATTTGCAGCAGCACTGCATTGCACACTCAAGCTCATTGTTACTAAGCCATTATATTAGCAAACACTGAGTAAACTTAGTGGCATCATAAAAGTGGCTGTTGGACTTCCATTAGTGTCCCACTAGAGCAAATATATTTCCAGCACCTTTGCATTGCACACTCAAACTCATTGTTACTAAGCCATTATACTAGCAAACACTGAGTAAACTTAGTGGCATCCTAAAAGTGGCTGTTGGACTTCCATTAGTGTCCCACTAGTGCAAATCTATTTGCAGCACCTCTGCATTGCACACTCAAACTCATTGTTGCTAAGCCATTATACTAGGAAACACTGAGTAAGCTTAGTGGCATCCTAAAAGTGGCTGTTGGACTTCCATTATTGTCCCACTGGTGCAAAGCTATTTGCAGCACCACTGCATTGCACACTCAAGCTCATTGTTACTAAGCCATTCTAATAGCAAACTATGCTGCCAGTTTAAGGGCCGTAGTTGCATTGTCAGGGATAGTTATTGTAGTTTATTCTGCTGTTAATAAAGCTAGACCACCGCTGCAATCTACACCACCTATCAATTTTTACTACCACATTTTAAGTACCCAATCTTGTCGCAATCAAAATGAGTGGCAAAATGACAGATGCTGGTGGAAAGGGGAAGAGGCGTGTTGGAAAAGGAAAAAAAGGGTTTGTCCGTGGGGAAGGTGGCAAAGCTACATTAGCATCTGCTGAAGATAAACCATCTTCCAGCAAAAGTAAGATGTCTACTACTTACCATGGACAATCCAATGTGCTCCCTTTTTTACGGACACGAACAACTAGAACAAAGGTTGATGATGGCCAAAAAAAGAAAATGCTTGAATGGATCTCAAGTGGTCCAACAAGTGCCCTCTCCGCCACCTCAATACTGCATCCAAAAAACACCAGTCCTCTGAGTTGTCATCCCAATCACACTTGCTTTCTCCCAGCTCTCAAGTCTCCGAAACGGCCGTCGGGCGGCTTCCTGCCGCATATCTGCCACGTGCTTGTTCATCTCTCTAGGTATGATAATAACCCTTTGATTTGGCCCCATATTGGTGGTCACAATAGTTTTCTGGGTGACTATGTAACTTTTGTCCATAGCCTGGATACTTATATACAGTTAGGTCCAGAAATATTTGGACAGTGACACAATTTTCGCGAGTTGGGCTCTGCATGCCACCACATTGGATTTGAAATGAAACCTCTACAACAGAATTCAAGTGCAGATTGTAACGTTTAATTTGAAGGTTTGAACAAAAATATCTGATAGAAATTGTAGGAATTGTACACATTTCTTTACAAACACTCCACATTTTAGGAGGTCAAAAGTAATTGGACAAATAAACCAAACCCAAACAAAATATTTTTATTTTCAATATTTTGTTGCGAATCCTTTGGAGGCAATCACTGCCTTAAGTCTGGAACCCATTGACATCACCAAACGCTGGGTTTCCTCATTCTTAATGCTTTGCCAGGCCTTTACAGCCGCAGCCTTCAGGTCTTGCTTGTTTGTGGGTCTTTCCGTCTTAAGTCTGTATTTGAGCAAGTGAAATGCATGCTCAATTGGGTTAAGATCTGGTGATTGACTTGGCCATTGCAGAATGTTCCACTTTTTTGCACTCATGAACTCCTGGGTTGCTTTGGCTGTATACTTGGGGTCATTGTCTATCTGTACTATGAAGCGCCGTCCAATCAACTTTGCGGCATTTGGCTGAATCTGGGCTGAAAGTATATCCCGGTACCCTTCAGAATTCATCCGGCTACTCTTGTCTGCTGTTATGTCATCAATAAACACAAGTGACCCAGTGCCATTGAAAGCCATGCATGCCCATGCCATCACGTTGCCTCCACCATGTTTTACAGAGGATGTGGTGTGCCTTGGATCATGTGCCGTTCCCTTTCTTCTCCAAACTTTTTTCTTCCCATCATTCTGGTACAGGTTGATCTTGGTCTCATCTGTCCATAGAATACTTTTCCAGAACTGAGCTGGCTTCATGAGGTGTTTTTCAGCAAATTTAACTATGGCCTGTCTATTTTTGGAATTGATGAATGGTTTGCATCTAGATGTGAACCCTTTGTATTTACTTTCATGGAGTCTTCTCTTTACTGTTGACTTAGAGACAGATACACCTACTTCACTGAGAGTGTTCTGGACTTCAGTTGATGTTGTGAACGGGTTCTTCTTCAGCAAAGAAAGTATGCGGCGATCATCCACCACTGTTGTCATCCGTGGACACCCAGGCCTTTTTGAGTTCCCAAGCTCACCAGTCAATTCCTTTTTTCTCAGAATGTACCCGACTGTTGATTTTGCTACTCCAAGCATGTCTGCTATCTCTCTGATGGATTTTTTCTTTTTTTTCAGCCTCAGGATGTTCTGCTTCACCTCAATTGAGAGTTCCTTAGACCGCATGTTGTCTGGTCACAGCAACAGCTTCCAAATGCAAAACCACACACCTGTAATCAACCCCAGACCTTTTAACTACTTCATTGATTACAGGTTAACGAGGGAGACGCCTTCAGAGTTAATTGCAGCCCTTAGAGTCACTTGTCCAATTACTTTTGGTCCCTTGAAAAAGAGGAGGCTATGCATTACAGAGCTATGATTCCTAAACCCTTTCTCCGATTTGGATGTGAAAACTCTCATATTGCAGCTGGGAGTGTGCACTTTCAGCCCATATTATATATATAATTGTATTTCTGAACATGTTTTTGTAAACAGCTAAATTAACAAAACTTGTGTCACTGTCCAAATATTTCTGGACCTGACTGTATATATTTGACTGTATACCTCCAGCATTTGCAAGGATTTTGTCTTTTGACATGGTTGTGGTTGCTATTTTCAACTACTAAATTGTATTAGTGTCCCTATGTTCTACATATATATGAATATATACATTGTTACATTGTTGTACACGTGCGATACTTAGCAGGATATGATTATTGTTCATCACTGATCTTTATTGTGTATATTCACCTACCGCTCTATATGCATTATCTTTATATATAAAAAAATTATTGTAACAATAAATACTGTTTTTGTTTGGAAATTGGACTCTGTTCACCTTCTTCTTCTCTTTTCTTGTTTCTTGTTTAAGCGAATGTTCAAAAAAGATTTTTATATCCATGAGTATCATAGTGAAATATGTATTAATATGAACATTTCACATTTCTCATTGTTTTCTCCCAGCTCTAAAGTCTCCATCTGCCCTGCACAGTAAGGTGGAACTGAGATGGCTGAGTCTGTAGAGCTGTTCAGTCACACTATAGCCTGAAAATCAGAGGTCTGCTCCCAAGGTACAGGGAGTACAGACCAGGAAATGGTCTGCAGTGATGCCCAGAACCTTTGTGACTCTGATTCAGGCCATGAGAACCAAGTTTCTGATCAGAATGTTGACCCTTATTCACAAACTGTAACACCTGTTGTTATAGACAATGAGGAACATACTGATGACGATGAGACGCAGATACCAGATTGGGATGACAACTTAAATATTGGTTCACGTCAGGAAGAGGCTCAGTCAGAGGGGGAGGGGAGTGCAAACACAACGCTTGATGAGGAAGTTCTAGATCCCACCTACTGTCAACCCACAGTCAGGCACTCGAGGAGGTCAACAGAGGCGGTGGAGGAGGATGCTACTAACAACGAAGTTACCTTGCGCCTTCCTGGACAGAGGAGTAGTACTGTTAGCATGTCTACAACTGCATCCTCAGCCACCACTGTGCCTCTGAGCACTAGTCGGGGTGGCTCAGCAGGTCGCATGCCCTCTAAGGCTTGCCTAGCCTGGTCCTTTTTTGACATAGCAAAAGATCACCCAAATCATGTGATATGTAAAATTTGTCGTGATTCTGTTAGTAGAGGTCAAAACCTCTGCAGTTTGACAACTTCTTCCATGAATCGTCACATGAATAAATATCATATGTCCCAGTGGGAAGCTCACCGTGCTGCAATGCGGTCTAGCGGAGCCAACCATCCACCGCCTGCCCCTTCAAGTGCATCCGCGCGCTCTTCATCTTCTAGTACTGTGGGGACAGCTGTCACACCTGGTTTTCCATGCATAACTTTCACCACTTTAACCACAACAGGCAGTTTGCTTGGTAGGTCGTCAGTTGGTTTGGAAGGGGAAACAAGTGCATGTGTACAGCTCTCTCAGACATCGATAGCATCAACGTTGGATGAAGGCAATATCATGTCTACGCCTGCACTTTCCTCACAAACCTGCATTTTTCCAGGGACACCCTACTCACCACCATCTACACACAGCAGCCAGATCTCTGTCCCTCAGATGTGGACAAATAAAAGGCCATTTCCTGCGACCCATGACAAAGCTAAGAGGTTGACTTTATCCCTCTGTAAGCTCTTGGCTACCGAAATGCTGCCTTTCCGCCTGGTGGACACACAGGATTTTAGAGACCTTATGTCTGTCGCTGTGCCCCAGTACCAGATGCCCAGTCACCACTACTTCTCTAAGAAAGGTGTGCCTGCGCTACTCCAGCATGTCACACACAACATCACAGCTTCCTTGAGAAACTCTGTGTGTGAACGGGTGCATTTCACCACCAATAATTGGACCAGTAAGCATGGACAGGGACGTTACATGTCGCTGACTGGGCAATGGGTAACTAGGGTGATAGATGGTGAAGGGTCTGCTGCACAAGTCTTGCCGTCCCCACGACTTGTGTGTCAATCCTCTGTCTGTCCATGTTCCGCCACTGCTTCTGCCTCCTCCACCTCGTCTGGGTCCTCCACCTCCGCCCCAAGCCTACCTGGTAAGGCCACCAGCGTTGTAACTGCGCAGAAGGAATCACGCACCCATCATTACTATGCTGGCAGCAGAGTGGAATGGCATCAGGCGGTCTTTAGCTTGAAATATCTTGGAAATAAAAGTCACACAGCGGCTGAGTTGTGGGCAGCTCTGGAGACTGAGTTTAATAAATGGTTGTCACCACTCAACCTGCAGCCTGGTAAGGCCGTGTGCGACAATGCTGCAAACCTGGGTGTGGCCCTTCGCCTGGGCAAGGTGACACACGTGTCTTGTATGGCTCACGTATTGAACCTTGTTATCCAGCAATTTTTAACACACTATACCGGCCTAGATGGCCTTCTGAACAGGGCACGAAAACTGTATGCTCATTTCCGCCGTTCAACCACCGCTGCTGAGCGACTTGCATCGCTCCAGAAGTATTTTGGCCTGCCGGTTCATTGCCTGAAATGCGATGTGCCGACACGCTGGAATTCGACTCTCCACATGTTACAGCGACTGTGACAGCACCGTCGAGCCCTGGTGCAATACGTCATGACGTATAGCCTAGGCCAACGAGATGCAGAGGTGGGGCAGATCACCCTGATGGAGTGGTCTCAGATCAAGGACCTATGCACCCTTCTGCACAGTTTCAACATGGCGACGAATATGTTTAGCGCTGACAATGCCTTTATCAGCATGACAATTCCAGTCATTTACATGCTGGAGCACACGCTAAACACTATTCGGAGTCAGGGGGTGGGAAAACAGGAAGGGGAGGAACTACAGGAGGATTCATATGCGCAAGACACAGCAACATCACCAAGGTCCAGATGTTCTTCTTCACCAACGCGGCAGGCATGGGACCATGGGGGACAGGGATCAACAAGGGCGCATAGTAGCAGACTAAATGTTAAGGAAGGTGCAGGAGAACATGAAGAAATGGAGGACGAACTGTCCATGGACATGGAAGACTCAGCGGATGAGGGAGACCTTGGTCAAATTTCAGTTGAAAGAGGTTGGGGGGAGATGTCAGAGGAAGAAAGAACGGTTAGCACCTCTATGCCACAAACACAGCGTGGACTTGGTCCGCATGGATGCGCAAGACACATGAGCGCCTTCTTTCTGCACTACCTCCAACATGACCCTCGTATTGTCAAAATTAGAAGTGATGATGACTACTGGTATGCCACACTATTAGATCTCTGGTACAAGTCCAAATTTTGTGACATAATTACAGCCATAGAAAGGGACGCACATATGCAGGAGTATCAGCAGAAGCTGTGACTCGATCTTAGCTCGGCTTTTCCAGCAAACAACCGTGGTACAGGGAGTGAATTTCCCAGTTGTAACTTGACAAACATGGGACGGTCTCGTCATCTTCAACAGTCCACTCGTACCAGTAGCACCATATCTGGTGCTGGTAACAGCAATTTTATTGAATCTTTTCATAATTTTTTTAGACCATCCTTTGCAAGGCCACCAGAGACAAGAAGTCTGACACATAGTCAACGGCTGGAGAGGATGATACAGGAGTATCTCCAAATGAACATCGATGCCATGACTTTGCAAATGGAGCCTTGCTCATTTAGGGCTTCAAATCTTGAAAAATGGCCAGAGCTCTCCACTTACGCCTTAGAGATTTTTCGTGTCCAGCTGCCAGTGTTGTCTCTGAACGTGTCTTCAGTGCTGCTGGGTGTGTGCTGACAGATAAGCGCACGCGTCTGTCCAGTTACAATGTGGACAGACTAACTAACAACTGGGGCACAAGTGCTGCCACTGAAGGGATGGGTGTGTGTGGGGCCCAATTTTTGGAAAAAAGGGAGACTCCGCTTGGAGTAACACATGCTTGCTGTGTTTTTTTAAAAGGAGCCAAGATGAACAAGTCATGGTTCAGCAAAGACTTTGCTACCTACCCCGGTGTCATCCTGGGGACGGTTAAGGATGGTGTATTTTTGAATGTGCTTGATGCAAATCTATCTGTGAAGTGTACAACTGGGGCACAAGTGCTGCCACTGAAGGGGTGGGTGTGTGTGGAGCCCAATTTTTGGAAAAAAAAGGAGACTCCGCTTGGAGTAACCCTTGCTTACATTGTTTTTAAAAATGATCCAAGATGAACAGAGCTAGGATCAGGAAAAACTTAGCTACCTACCCGGTGTCATCCTTGGGACGGTAAGGATGGCATATTTTTGAATGTGCTTGATGTAAATCTACCTGGGAAGTGTGCAACTGGGGCAAAAGTGCTGCCACTGAAGGGATGCGTGTGTGTGGCCCAATTTTGGGAGACTCCGCTTGGAGTAACATTGTGGTGTTCTACATGATTTTAGAAGGGCATGCCATGCCTATATCTGTGTCTCCTCCTCTTTTTCCTTGTCCAGCTCTTTTGTTTTCGCATGAGTATATGTCCTTGTCACTATCCCATGTGTTTGTGTTGTGAGTTGTTTGTCACCTTTTGGACACTTTTGAGGTATTATCTAGGTGTTTTTATGTGTTTGTGATTACTTCCCATCACCAATCGTAGTTCTCTTGGTGATGGAAGCCAAAAAGTATTGTCATTTGGCAACAAAGGAAAGAACTTCATATATTGTAGTTTGATAGGGTATTATCTCAACACCAAGAACAGATTGGTTTAACTGGAGATTGAACCCAGGACCGTCTGCGTGTTAAGCAGACGTGATGACCACTACACTATAAAACATTTGAAATCCTGCAAAGTAATGGCAATTAAAAATGAGTTTTGACCGCCAGGGAAAAAAAAAATAATTCGTAGTTCTGTTGGTGATGGAAGCCAAAACATCCCATCATTCGGCAACAAAGCCAAGAGCTTCATATATTGTAGTTGGATAGGGTATTATTTCAACACTAAGAACAGATTGGTTATACAGGGGATTAAACCCAGGACTTTCTGCGTGTTAAGTAGTCGTGATGACCACTACACTATGAAACCAGACAAAAAGTTATAGAGTATTGTCTATCGGAGCAGAATTGTGACTGACGGGGCCTTTGTATTGCTGAAGGAAAGTATTTTTGATTAATGAAACATTTACAATTTTTATTACATATTTTACCAGTTTTATTCCTACAAAGGGATTTTGCTTAAATTGAAGTTTACATTGAATGTGTTACTTTTTTCTACATAGTTTAGTCATTTGCTTTTTTATTTAATGGAACTATATATTTTGAAACAAACAGGATTTTTATAATATGTGATTATGTTTTCTGCTAAAATGGTCAATAAAAAAGAAACCCAAAATCGTAGTTCTCTTGGTGATGGAAGCCAAAATGTATTGTCATTTGGCAACAAAACCAAGATTTTCATATTTTACAGTTTGATAGGATATTACTTCAACACCGAAAATGGATTGGTTTCACTGGGGATTGAACCCAGGAACTTCTGGGTGTGAAGCAGAAATATTTGTGATTTCTTCTGGTATACCAACCCAAATCAGCAGCATGTCATCCAGGTATCTGCCATACCAAAGGATGCTGCTGCTGCTGCTGCTGCTGCTGCTGCTGCTGCTGCTGCTGCTGCTGCTGCTGCTGCTGCTGCTGCTGCTGCTGCTGCTGCTGCTGCTGCTGCTGCTGCTGCTGCTGCTGCTGCTGCTTCTTCTTCTGCTGCTGCTGCTGCTGCATGGGTTGGCATTACTGTATAAAAACTGTTCCTCCCACCTCGCTATGACAATATTAGCCAGCGAGTGGGAGAATCGAGCCCCATACTGACTCCCCTACACTGCAAATAATACTGTCCATCAATGGGAAAATAATTGTGTTGTAAGAGAAACTGTACAGCCATCAAAATAAAATCCTTAAGTTCAGTGGGATTCAGTGCTGAATCTGTCCATATGTTGTGACAGAGATCTTATTGCCATATTGTGTGGTATTGAAGGGTACAATGAAATTACATCGCAAGAGAGCCATCGATAGTTTTTTTGCCAATGAAATTTATCTAATGCTTTGACAATCTCTTTCGTGTCTTTGATAAAACCTGGGATGTTATAAACCAATGGTTGCAAAAATTGATCCACCCAACCTCCTAATTTTTCCCCCAAAGACCCTATGCTGGAGGGGGGGAGGAAAAATGTTTTTATGTATTTTTGGTAATGAATGGTAAATTGGTACCACAGGAAATGACACAAATTAATTGTCTTTTATTTTACTATCAATGGCTCCCATACAAACACCCTCTTCCAAGATTTTTAACATAAGAATATTGTAATGGTCAGTAGGATCATATTGTAGTTCAGCATAGGTATCCGGGTCCTGTAGATCAGAGAGAGTTAATTTCTTATATAGGCCAGAGTCGAGCAGGACAATCAACCCCCCTTTATCTGCTTGTCTGATCACTATGTTAGTATTATGATATAGTTCAGACAATGCGGTTCTTTCTCCTTTTGTGAGATTATCTCTGTAGGGGGAGAGTGTCCTACTCAGCTCTGTTAATTCTTGGACTATCAGTTCTTGAAAAGTGTACATTATCATTGGTCGTGATTGAACTGGATAATATGTCTGATTAGACAACTGAATTTTTGATCTAATGTCTTCAGAGTAAAATTGCTGATTCTGGTCCGACTGGAGTAGACGGAGGGCCATGATAGCTTTTTGTTCTTGGAACAATGGGTAGTCATTTGCAATATAAGGTTTATCAGTTGGTACAATAGTCTCTTGGAAATTTTCTGTTGTCTCTGTATCTTGAAAGAAGTGTCGCTTTAATGTTATATTTCTGGCAAATTTTTTCAGGTCTAAGATGGTATGGAAGACAACAAAATTAGTATTAGATGAGAATCCCAAGCCCTTGCTTAATAGTGAAATTTGATTCTCTGAAAGGATATAAGCAGATAGGTTCCAGACTGGCACATTATCGGGCTCTAATTGTAATTTCGGGCTCCTTTTATGTTTTTTTTATGAAATTCTGCGAAGTAATGGCAATTAGAGACAACTTTTGACCACCAGGAAAAAAAAACAAATTCGTAGTTCTAATGGTGATGGAAACCAAAACATCCAGTCATTCGGCAAAAAAACCAAGAACTTCATATATAGCAGGTTGATAGGGTGTTATTTCAACAACAAGAACAGATTGGTTTCACTGGGGATTAAACCTAGGACCTTCTGCATGTTAAGCAGACGCGATGACCACTTCACTATGAAACATGATGGAAAGTTATAGTGTATTGGCTAGCAGAGCAGAATTGTGACTGACGGGACCTTATTATTGCTGAAGGAAAGTATTTTTGGTTAATGAAACATTTACAATTTTTATTACATATTTTACCAGTTTTATTCCTACAAAGGGATTTTGCTTAAATTGAAGTTTATATTGAATGTGTTTCTTTTTTCTACATAGATGGTATTTTGCTTTTGTATTTATGAGAACTATATATTTTGAAACAAACAGGATTTTTGTAATGTGGGATTATGTTTTCTGCTAAAATGGTCAATAAAAAAGAAACCAAAAATCGTGGTTCTCTTGGTGATGGAAACAAAAATGTATCGTCATTTGGCAACAAAGCTAAGAATTTTATATATTGCAGGTTGATAGGAAAATATCTCAACACCGAAAACAGATTGGTTTCACTGGGGATTGAGCCCAGGACCTTTCTCTTGTGAAGCAGATGTGATGACCACTACACTAAGAAACCTGTGAAATCCTGCAAAGTAATGGCAATTAGAGACAAGTTTTGACTGCCAGGGAACTAAACGAAAAATTGTAGCTCTCTTCGTGATGGAAGCCTAAACGTACTGTTATCTGGCTATCAAGCTAAGAACTTCATATGTAGAGATGAGCGAACCGACTGCGGTTCGGCTTAAGTTCGGTTCGCCGAACCGAGGTCTGGTTCGAGTTCGGTTCAGGGAACCACTCGAACCCCTTAGGAAACAATGGGAGGCAATCACAAACACATAAAAACACATTATAAATGTACACATACAGTTAATAAACATTGCCATAGCATTTACGTGTTCCTGTGATCCGTCCTGCACTCTGTCTCCTGCCGCTATTCCATCCGATAATCGCTGAATCTTCCCGGTAACCAGCACTGATGCAGGACCTATCGTGACATCAAAATAGCCATGTGACCAGTCACGTGTCTATTAACTCATTGGCTACAGACTGGTCACATGACTATGATGCTGACATGCTAGGACCTGTCATTGCATCTTTCTGTTATGCTTCAGTGATCCCACCAGCAATATGACCTGGCAGGGATCGCTGGAGCTTCGTTACATGGGTTGCTGGTGAGCTGTCAGGCAGATCTCACCAGCAACCAGTGACCAGCCCCAGCCAGCAACGACGCGTGGAAGCGATCTAGCCAGAGTACACACCGGGTTAACTTTACCCGATGTGTAGTCTGGCTATGTGTGCATGGAGCAGGGAGCCGGCACTGTGACAGCGGCGGACGATGGTAACGAAGGTGAACATCGGGTAACCAAGGAAAGGGCTTCTTGGTTACCCGATGTTTACCGTGGTTACCAGCGTCCGCAGAAGCCGGCTCCTGACCGGTGACAAAGCTAGTCAATAACGGAGATCACCATTGCCATAGCAACGCACTTGGTAGCGGTGACGGGGACGTCCCGCTACCAGCACACAGCGGCACTGGAATCACGGGATCGGAGCACCGTTGCTATGGCAACACGTGCCACCGCTTAGAGCTGGGAGCCTGTGGTCACTCTCACAGAGTGATTTCTGCACGGAGCACAGCATCTTCCCCTATGCAGCTGTGCTGTCTAATGGAGCAGACAGAGCTGCATGTGTTGAAGGGGAAAGAAGACAGAAGACCATGGATCGTGGAGGGATGACAGGGGGTAATAAAGATAGAGTCTCTAAGTGTGTCTGTGTATTTATTGATATTAAAGTATTTTTTCTCTGTGGGTGTTTTTTTTAACCCTTTATGGGAGATTCTTATTGGCTAGGTCAAACGTGCCAGACATTAAGAATCTCTGGCTTAATACTAGCTAGTAAAACATAGCAAGTATTAACTCATTATTTAATTATTAACTCATTATTACCCATTATTACTCATTATTACCCATTACCCATTATTAGTATTAACTCATTATTTCATTATTAACTCATTATTACCCAGCAAGCCACCCGTCTTCAGGGCTGCTGGAAGAGTTGGATACAGCGCCAGAAGATGGCGATTCTATGAGAGCGCCATTTTCTGGGGTGGCTGCAGACTGCAATTCGCAGCAGAGGGGCCCAGAAACCTCGGGCTAACCTGTGCTGCGGATCCAATCCCCAGCTGCCTAGTTGTACCCGGCTGGACACAAAAATGGGGCGAAGCCCACGTCGTTTTTATTTTTAATTATTTCATGAAATTCATGAAATAATTAAAAAAAGGGCTTCCTTATATTTTTAGTTCACAGCCGGGTACAAATTGGCATCTGGGAGTTGGGGGCAGCCCGTACCTGCCTGCTGTACCTGGCTAGCATACAAAAATATGGCGAAGCCCACGTCATTTTTTTTTTAGTTTTTTGGCAAAAAAAATGCTTCCCTGGATTTTCCTTTGCCAGTGAAAGTAACACCAAGCAGTTAGCAGCCAGTAGCTGCTTGGATTACCCTTAGGTAGCAATACAAAAAATGCAGCTGGAGCCCATATATATTTTTTTTAATTATTTATTTAAATAACTAAAAAAAAAGGGCTTCCCTGTATTTTGATTGCCTGACATGACAGTGCTGTAGAAATAAATCATTAAAAAAATGACATAGCACTCCGCGATATTTTTGATTCTCAGCGCAGATAAAGCAGACAGCTACGGGTTGCCACCCCCATCTGCCTGGCGTTACCTTGGCTGGCAATCAAAATACAGGGAAGCCCATTAATTTTTTTTATTTAACAAAATAGTTTAAAAAAAAATGACGTGGGGTCTCCCCATTTTTGATAGCCAGCTAGGGTAAAGCAGAAGGCTGCAGGCTGAAAACCACAGCTGGCAGCTTTACCGTGGTTGGGGATCCAATATGGAGGTCAACCCAGGCTCTTTTTTATAATTATTTTATAAATAATAATAATTACAAAAAAAAGTAGTGTCCCCCCAAATTGGATCACCAGCCAAGGTAAAGCGGACAGCTGTGGTCTGGTATTCTCAGGGTGGGAAGGTCCATAATTATTGGCCATTCACAGCCTAAAAATAGCAGGCCGCAGACGCCCCAGAATTGGCGCATCCACTAGATGCGCCAATCCTGGCGCTTCACCCCAGCTCATCCCGTGCCCTGGTGCAGTGGCAAACGGGGTAATAAATGGGTTTGATACTAGCTGTAAAGTCACCTGACATCAAGCCCAGCAGTTTGTGATGTCATGGGGTCTATCAGATACCCGACATCACAAACTGTCAGTACTAACAAAACAAATAGACGAAAAAAAAATGTATTTGAAAAAACTCTCCCCAAAACCTTCCCTCTTTCACCAATTTATTGTAAAGAAAAAAAATAAAGCGGTCCCACGATAACTCTGGACCATCTAGAATATGGGGGGACACGCTCAGTGAATGTATCCCCCATTATCTAGGAGTGCATACCCTCCATGTGAGGAGTGTGGGTGCAATGAATCTACACCCACTCTTCCCGGGTCCACAGCAGCAGAGTCCATGTCGTAACTGTTGCTACCAAAGCTGCAATGCCCTGCTCATGAGGTAAGGGCATTCCTAATCAGGAGAACTATTCTACATTTCCAAATATTAGTATTTGCTGATATTATTGCTATTCCACCTACTATATATTGGGGATAGGATCTTGGAGATGGAATACCCCTTTAAGTCCAGTTATCCAGCTGAATGAATACTAAACAAAAGAGCACGCTATTTACACATGTTTTCTTGTGGCGTATAACGGACTCTCATGTTTGGTAGTTTTTCAGCAGGGCAGCTATAAAATCAAATCCCTCCATTTGGAAATGTAGTATAGCACTCCTGATCAACTATGTTCCTTACCTCATGAGCAGGGCATTGCAGTAGCTTACAGGTGCATGGTTACCACCACTCACTGTGTCTGAACACAGGAACTTGAGCTGACAGCCGCTCTGTGCATGCGGCAGCGTCTATTGTAAAGGAGGGGGCCGCGGGGGATCAACGCTGCACAGGTACCGTGGAACACCGGTGGGGTTATAGGGGGTGACCTGGCAGGGCCTGGGGAGGAGTTCTCTGTCGCGTGTGTCATGGCACATATGACAGAAATCAGAGGAGTAGGGTGAATGTGGCCAGCACACTGCTGTGCGCGTGGCCATCTTGGATTTTCCGGGAGGTGGTCGGGGGGGGCACTTTGGCGACACCGGGGTACCGGGGAGGAGATTTATCTCCCATCTGACATGTTTGTTCATGCCAGATGGGAGATAAATCATTTTTTACCGGCGCTGTCATTTACTGTAATGTGATCACGGGTATACGGTGTATACCAGTGATCACGTGAGCGGGGACCGGACAAACCGACCTGAATCATGATCTCCAGGGTCTCAGCTACCCCTTAAATCCTGGAGATTTTCTGATGCTGGGTTTCACTATTCACTTATTTCTGCCTGCTGTTTATAAACGGCAGATTAGACTAAGGCTACATTCACACGACCGATCCATTTTTGCGGTTTTCAAAAAACGGTCCGTTTTTTTCACGGGTGCATCCGTGTGGCATCCGTTTCCGTTCCGTATTGTTAGGTCCGGGTGGTGTATTATCTGGGCCGTGCAGCCCACCGGATGCCTGGGTGCGTGGTAGCCGGAGCACTAGCATGGCAGGGACTGCGTCCCACAGGGGACGGGTAGAACAGTTACTGGGGCTTCAGAGTTCCTGGAGACAGTGCAGGCAATAGTATTGATCACAGGACACGGCACAAGGGGGACCTGAGCACCTACCTTTCAAGACAAGGCTTACAAGACACGTAGATCAGGCCCCACCCACATGGCAAGGCCAGTTTTATATACCCAGCACAGCTTCATGTCATATTCTGCTGTAGCAGTGCTAGGCCCATAAGACCAGGTGAGTGTGCGCGGCCCGACCCTATACAGAAGCATGAGTCAGACACATGAGACTGGGGACAGGACACAGGAGAGCACGAGCTGGAGCGGCAGCCGTGACCAGTGGACACGTGGACCGGATCAGTGGTTAAGGAGCGGTGCCATGCAGGTGCGACCGGATCAGTGGGTAAGGAGTGGTGCTGAGGCATCGGAAGCGTGACACGTATATGGTCCGTATCTCATCTGTTTGTCATCCGTGTGCCTTCCGTTTTTTTGGCGTACTGCCAAAAAACTGAAGGAGGGAAAATACATAAATTTACCCAGGATTCATAGCTTCAACCTACATGAGGCGGTCACAAGTTCATTCCAGTGCCATTTTCTACTGCTTTTCACAGCGTAGAGCGCTCTGGTGATTTTCCTGTGCTTGTACACTTCATATCAGTCTTTTCTGTCATTATAATGGCAGAAAGACACATAATGTCCCACTCTACTGCATTTTGTAATTTTGCACCCTTTGGTGCCTTTCATGTGGCACTAAGAGGTGCTTAGCCTTCTATTTACCAAAATAAATAAATACATTTTTTAAAAAAATGACGTGGGATTCCCCCTATTTTTGTAGCCAGCTAGGGTAAAGCAGACGGCTGCAGCCTGCAGACCACAGCTGGCAGCTTCACCTTGGCTGGTAATCCAAAACTGAGGGCACCCCACGCTGTTATTTTAAATTAAATAAATAATTAAAAAAAAAAAAACCACGTAGGGGTCCCCCCAAAATTGGACCACCAGCCCAGGTAAAGCAGACGGCTGGGGTCTGATATTCTCAGACTAGGGAGGTCCACTGTTATTGGACACTCCCCAGCCTAAAAATAGCAGGCCGCAGCCGCCCCAGAAGTGGCGCATCCATTAGATGTGCCAATCCTGGTGCTTCGCCCCAGCTCATCCCGTGCCCTGGTGCGGTGGCAAACGGGGTAATATATGTGGTTAATACCAGATGTGTAATGTCACCTGGCATCAAGCCCTGGGGTTGGTGAGGTCAGGCGTCTATCAGATACCCGACATCACCAACCCAGTCAGTAATAAAAAAAAAATAGACGACAAACACATTTTTATTTGAAAAAACACTGCCCAACACATTGCCTCTTTCACCAATTTATTAGAAAGAAAAACAAATCCAGGTCTGCTGTAATCCAAGCGGTTCCCATGACGATCCATACCATAGTCACTGTCGCAGTCAATGAAGAACAGAATGTTCCCCATTGGCTGGGAGAGCAATGCAGTGACCTGAGCTAACATCAGAAGGTCAGCCCAGGTCACTGCAGGGCATGACAAGTGCTGCTGTCAGCGAGGTACATTACCTGCGCTGATCTCCTGCACTGCTGATACTGCACACTGACTTCAATCACCTTCACAGCCAAGTATCGCGAACGGCCTGTGACGTCACCGCTAGTGACAGTCTCAGGCCGCTGTGACAGATGTGAAGCAGCAGCCATGGAGGACAGTGTCAGCGCTGAGGTCGGGAGGGCAGGACTTCATCACCGCAGGTAAACCAAGCAGGGCCATGTGTGCGGTGCGAGGTGGGCGGAGCCTAGCAAGATAATGTGTGCGGGTGCAAGGTGGGCGGAGCCTAGCGAGGTAATGTGTGCGGGTGCGAGGTGGGCGGAGCCTAGCGGGGTAATGTGTGCGGGTGCGAGGTGGGTGGAGCCTAGATGGGTAATGTGTGCGGGTTAGAGGAAGGCGGAGCCTAGCAAGGTAATGTCTATGGGTGCGAGGTGGGAGGAGCCTAGCAGGGCTATGTGTGTGGTGCGAGGTGGGCGGAGTGTAGCCGGGTAATGTGTGCGGGTGGGAGGTGGGCGGAGCCTAGCGGGGTAATGTGTTCGGTGCGAGGCGGGCGGAGCCTAGTGAGGTTTTGTGTGCGGGTGCGAGGTGGGCGTAGCCTAGCGGGGCTTTGTGTGCGTGTGAGGTGGGCGGAGCCTAGCGAGGTAATGTGTGCGGGTGCGAGGTGTGCGGAGCCAAGTGGGGCCATGTGAGCGGTGCGAGGTGGCCAGATCCTAGCGGGGCTATGTGTGCGGTGCGAGGCGGGCGGAGCCTAGCAGGGTAATGTGTGTGGTGCATGGTGGGCGGAGCTTAGCGGGGCTATGTGTTCGGTGTGAGGTGGGTGAAGCCTAGCGGGGTAATGTGTGTGGGTGCGTGGTGGGCGGAGCCTAGCGGGGTAATGTGTGCGGTGCGAGGTAGACAGAGCCTAGCAGGGCAATGTGTTCGGTGCGAGGTGGGCGGAGCCTAGCTGGGTAATGTTTGCAAGGTGGGCGGAGCCTAGTGGGGTAAAGTGTTTGGGTGCAAGGTGGGCGGAGCCAAGCACTGCCATGTGATTGGTCGGAGGTGGGCAAAGCCTAGCGGGGTAATGTGTGTGGGTGTGAGGTGAGCAGACCCTAGCGAGGCAATTTGTGCGGGTGCGAGGTGGGGAGAGCCTAGCAGGGCTATGTGTGCGGGTGCGAGGTGGGCAAGCCAAGCGGGGCCATGTGGCGCTGGGGACGTCAGTGTCGGGGACTGCATGGCTGGGGATAAGTGAGTGTGGGTGTGTGTACATGCTGAGTGCAGGAGGAGGCAGAGCCTAGCGGAGAAGTGTCGGCTCCCTGCACGCGTGTAACCAGGGTAAATATCGGGTTACTAACCAAAGCGATTTGGATACCAGATGATTATCTTAGTTACCAGCTTCTGGCAGGCTGCCAGCGTTGGCTCCCTGCAAACTGTAGCTGTAAAAAGCCCTGCTTTTGCTGATAAAACCGCTGTCGAATGTAACTCGAACTGTCGAGCTTTTAGCAAAACGCTCGAGTTCTAGTTCGATCTAGAACACCCCAAAATCACTCGAACCGCGAACCTCGCTCAATTCTATTCATTTATTGCTGGTGGATACTGTATTATTTCAACACCGAGAACAGACTGGTTTCACTGAAGGTTGAACCAAGGACCTTCTGCGTGTAAAGCAGATGTGATTACCACTAAACTATGAAACACAACAAAAAGTTATAGAGTATTGGCTATTGGAGCAGAATTGTGACTGACGGGGCCTTTTTGTTGCTGAAGGAAAGTATTTTTGGTTAATGAAACATTTACAATTTTTATTACATATTTTACCAGTTTTATTCCTACAAAGTTATTTTGCTTAAATTGAAGTTTATATTGAATGTGTGACTTTTTTCTACATAGTTTGGTCTTTTGCTTTTGTATTTATAGGAACTATATATTTTGCAACAAACAGGATTTTTATAATATGGGATTATGTTTTCCGCTAAAATGGTCAATGAAAAAGAAACCCAAAATTGTAGTTCTCTTGGTGATGGAAGCCAAAATGTATTGTCATTTGGCAACAAAATCAATAATTTCATATATTACAGGTTGATAGGAAATTACTTCAACATCGAAAACAGATTGGTTTTACCGGAGATTGAACCCCAGACCTGACCACTATACTATGAAACCTGTGGAACCCTGCAAAGTAATTGCAATTAGAGATGAGTTTTGACCGCCAGGTAGAAAATACAAATTCGTAGTTCTGTTGGTGATGGAAGCCAAAACATCCCATCATTTGGCAACAAAGCCAAGAACTTCATATATTGCAGGTTGATAGGGTGTTATTTCAACACTAAGAACAGATTGGTTTCACTGGGGATTGATACCAGGACCCTCTGCGTGTAAAGCAGACGTGATTACCACTACACTATGAAACCTGTCAAAAAGTTATAGAGTATTGGCTATCGGAGCAGAATTGTAACTGACGGGTCCTTTTTATTGCTGAAGGAAAGTATTTTTTGTTAATGAAACATTTACAATTTTTATTACATATTTTACCATTTTTATTCCTACAAAGGGATTTTGCTTCAATTGAAGTTTATATTGAATGTGTTACTTTTTTCTACATAGTTTGGTCTTTTACTTTTGTATTTATGGGAACTATATATTTTGAAACAAACAGGATTTTTATAATATGGGATTATGTTTTCTGCTAAAATGGTCAATAAAAAGAAACCCAAAATCGTAGTTCTCTTGCTGATGGAAGCCAAAATGTATTGTCATTTGGCCACGAAACCAAAAATTTCATATATTACAGGTTGATAGGAAATTACTTCAACACTGGAAAAGGATTGGTTTCACTGGGGATTAAACCCAGGACCTTCTTCATGTGAAACAAACGTGATGACCATTTCACTAAGAATCAAGTGAAATCCTGCAAAGTAATGGCAATAAAAAATGAGTTTTGAACGCCAGGGGAAAAATAAACAAATTCGTAGTTCTGTTGGGGATGGAAGCCAAAACATCCCGTCATTCAGCAACAAAGCCAAGAACTTCATATATTGCAGGTTGACAAATATTACTTCAACACCAAGAACAGCTTGGTTTCACTGGGAATTTAACTCAGGACCTTCTGCGTATTAAGCAAACGTGATAACCACTACACTATGAAACCTGATGGAAAGTTATAGTGTATTGGCTAGCAGAGCAGAGTTGTGACTGACGGAGCCTTTTTCTTGCTGAAGGAAAGTATTTTTGGTTAATTAAACACTTACAATTTTTATTACATATTTTACCAGTTTTATTCCTACAAAGGGATTTTGCTTCAATTGAAGTTTATGTTTAATGTGTTACTTTTTTCTACATAGTTTGGTCTTTTGCTTTTGTATTTATCGGAACTATATATTTTGAAACAAACAGGATTTTTACAATATGGGATTATGTTTTCTGCTAAAATGGTCAATAAAAAAGAAACCCAAAATCATACTTCTTTTGGTGATGGAAGCAAAAATGTAACCTCATTTGGCAACAAAGCCAAGAATTGTATATTTTGAAGGGTGATAGGAAATTATCTCAACACGGAAAATGGATTGGGTTCACTGGGGTTTGAACCCAGGACTTTTTGCATGGGAAGCAGACGTGATGACCATTACACTTTGAAACCTGTGAAATACTACAAAGTAATGGCAATTAGAGGCGAGTTTTGACCGTCAGTGGAAAAAAAACAAATTCGCAGTTCTGTTTGTGATGAAAGCCAAAACATCGCGTAATTCAGCAACAAAGCCAAAATCTTCATATATTGCAGGTTGATGAATGTTTTTTCAACACGATGAACACATTGGTTTTACTGTGGATTGAACCCAGGACCTTCTGCGTGTTAAGCAGACGTGATGACCACTACACTATGAAACCTGATGGAAAGTTATAGAATCTTGGCTAGCAGAGCACAATTTTACTGCTGAAGGAAAGTATTTTTGGTTAATGAAACATTTACAATTAAGTGCATGTGAAGCAGATGTGATGACTAGAGTTGAGTGTGGTTCGCGGTTAGAGTGGTTTTGGGGGCTGTTCTAGATTGAACTAGAACTCGAGCTTTTTGCTAAAGCTTGATTGTACTAGTTAAGTTTGAGAACGGTTCTAGCAGGAAAAAGCCAAGCTAATTACCAGCTAGCTTTCCGCTGTAATAGTGTAAGTCACTCTGTGACTCCCACTATTATGAAATTTCAGCGTATAGTGTGCGGGGACAGCGCATTCAGATCACTGCTGCTGGGATAATTGTGATCGCCATTTTTTTTTTCCTTGTCTTCCTTCCCTAAGCGCGTGCGTGTAGTGGGGCGGACCAGCATGTCAGCCAATCCCAGACACACACACACAGCTAAGTGGACTTTAAGCCAGAGAAGCAACGGCATGTGTGATAGGATGTCCATGTCACATGTCCCTGCATTATAAAAACAGGTACCTGCCCATCCAGACGCCATTATCTCTTCTGCGTCTTGGTGTCAGTCACCGCTGGCATAGCTTCTGTCTCTGATACTGCTGTGTACGCTCTACACACAGCGCTATACAGAATAGGGATAGAAATTTCTATTAGCCGTTGTAAGGGCTAATAACAGCAGGCTCAGAGCCATAGGTGACAGTCAGGTCCATAGAAACAGATTTTAACAGCTACAGATAACAGCGTCTGTGTAGCTAAGGTCAAGGACTTCCTCGCTGCATTTCCCCATTAGGAGGGATAGAAAGTGAGGCTTCCTTTCCTGTACACTGACCCACAACCCTGCCACTGGCCCCTCCTGCCCTTTGCACACTCAAGCTCATTGTTACTAAGCCATTATACTAGCAAACACTGAGGAAACTTAGTGGCATCCTAAAATTGGCTGTTGGACTTCCATTAGTGTCCCACTAGTGCAAATCTATTTGCAGCACCTCTGCATTGCACACTCAAACTCATTGTTACTAAGCCATTATACTAGCAAACACTGAGTAAACTTAGTGGTATCCTAAAAGTGGCTGTTGGACTTCCATTAGTGTCCCACCGGTACAAAGCTATTTGCAGCACCACTGCATTGCACACTCAAACTCGTTGTTACTAAGCCATTATACTAGCAAACACTGAGTAACCTTAGTGGCATCCTAAAAGTGACTTTTGGACTTTCATTAGTGTCCCACTAGAGCAAATATATTTGCAGCACCTCTGCATTGCACACTCAAACTCATTGTTACTAAGTCAATATACTAGCAAACACTGAGTAAACTTAATGGCATCCTAAAAGTGGCTGTTGGACTTCCATTAGTGTCCCACTAGTGCAAATCTATTTGCAGCACCTCTGCATTGCACACTCAAACTCATTGTTACTAAGCCATTATACTAGCAAACACTGAGTAAACTTAGTGGCATCCTAAAAGTGGCTTTTGGACTTCCATTATTGTCCCACTGGTGCAAAGCTATTTGCAGCACCACTGCATTGCACACTGAAGCTCATTGTTACTAAGCCATTCTAATAGCAAACTATGCTGCCAGTTTAAGGGCCGTAGTTGCATTGTCAGGGATAGTTATTGTTGTTTATTCTGCTGTTAATAAAGCTTGACCACCGCTGCAATCTACACCACCTCTCAATTTTTACTACCACATTTTAAGTACCCAATCTTGTCGCAATCAAAATGAGTGGCAAAATGACAGATGCTGGTGGAAAGGGGAAGAGGCGTGTTGGAAAAGGAAAAAAAGGGTTTGTACGTGGGGAAGGTGGCAAAGCTACATTAACATCTGCTGAAGATAGACCATCTTTCAGCAAAAGTAAGATGTCTACTACTTACCGTGGACAATCCGATGTGCTCCCTTTTTTACGGACACGAACAACTAAAACAAAGGTTGATGATGGCCAAAAAAAGAAAATGCTTGAATGGATCTCAAGTGGTCAAACAAGTGCCCTCTCCGCCACCTCAACTACCACATCCAAAAAACACCAGTCCTCTGAGTTGTCATCCCAATCACACTTGCTTTCTCCCAGCTCTCAAGTCTCCGAAACAGCCATTGGGCTGCTTCCTGTCGCATATCTGCCATGTGTTTGTTCATCTCTCTAGGTATGATAATAACCCTTTGATTTGGCCATGTAAATATAGTATCTTGTGATGCAGCAATCCTTGGGAAGTCCTTATTAAGTTCCCTGCCAAACCTTGTTTGCTAACCAGCTGCTCAGTCATTGTATGCTAATTAATTGAAACTAGGGATTACACACTATGCAATTCAGGCTGTAGTATCTTTGCAGTTTTTATATGCTGAGGTATGGTAATAACCCCTTGGTTTGGCTATGTAAATATTGTATCTTTTGATGCAGTAATCCTTGGGAAGTCCTTATTATGTTCCTCCCCAAACCTTGTTTGCCAACTAGCTGTTTAGTCATTCTATGCTAATTAGTTGAAACTAGGGATTACACACTATGCAATTCAGGCTGTAGTTTCTTTGCAGTTTCTGTATGCTGTTGCTACCCAGGTTGTGGGTGGTTGTCCATTTAATCTTAATGGGTAATTGTGCCAATTAATCAGATGCTGGTGGTTTGTACAGTATATGTATGTAGTGCAGTGTATGCTGATATTTGTGTACACTTATGGGCATCCATTAGACCTTGTTATTACACCAATGTGGTCAATTATGGACTATATTTAAATTGACTCCATTGATTATATTAATTAGTATTATATACCCCATATTGGTGGTCACAATAGTTTTCTGGGTGCCTATGTAACTTTTGTCCATAGCCTGGATACTTATATATATATTTGACTGTATATCTCCAGCATTTGCAAGGATTTTGTCTTTTGACATGGTTGTGGTTGCTATTTTCAACTACTAAATTGTATTAGTGTCCCTATGTTCTACATATATATGAATATATACATTGTTACATTGTTGTACACGTGCGATACTTAGCAGGATATGATTATTGTTCATCACTGATCTTTATTGTGTATATTCACCTACCGCTCTATATGCATTATCTTTACATATAAAAAAAATATTGTAACAATAAATACTGTTTTTGTATGGAAATTGGACTTTGTTTGCCTTCTTCTTCTCTTTTCTTGTTTCTTGTTTAAGCGAATGTTCAAAAAAGATTTTTATATTCATGAGTATCATAGTGAAATATGTATTAATATGAACTTTTCACATTTCTCATTGTTTTTTCCCAGCTGTGAAGTCTCCATCCGCCCTGCACAGTATGGTGGAACTGAGATGGCTGAGTCGGTTGAGCTGTTCAGTCACACTATAGCCTGAAAATCAGAGGTCTGCTCTCAAGCTACAGTGAGTACAGACCAGGAAATGGTCTGCAGTGATGCCCAGAACCTTTGTGACTCTGATTCAGGCCATGAGGACCAAGTTTGGGAGCAGAATGTTGACCCTTATTCACAAACTGTAACACCTGTTGTTATAGACAATGAGGAACATACTGATGATGATGAGACGCAGATACCAGATTGGGATGACAACTTAAATATTGGTTCACGTCAGGAAGAGGCTCGGTCTGAGGGGGAGGGGAGTGCAAACACAACGCTTGATGAGGAAGTTCTAGATCCCACCTACTGTCAACCCACAGTCAGGCACTCGAGGAGGTCAACAGAGGCGGTGGAGGAGGATGCTACTGATGATGAAGTTATCTTGCGCCTTTCTGGACAGAGGAGTAGTACTGGTAGCATGTCTACAACTGCATTCTCAGCCACAACTCTGCCTCTGAGCACTAGTCGGGGTGGCTCAGCAGGTCGCATGCCCTCTAAGGCTTGCCTAGCCTGGTCCTTTTTTGACATAGCAAAAGATCACCCAAATCATGTGATATGTAAAAGTTGTCATGATTCTGTTAGTAGAGGTCAAAACCTCTGCAGTTTGCCAACTTCTTCCATGAATCGTCACATGAATAAAAATCATATGTCCCAGTGGGAAGCTCACCATGCTGCAATGCGGTCTAGCATTTAGGAATGAACCCAGGACCTTCTGCGTGTAAAGCAGAGGTGATTACCACTACACTATGCAACCTGACAAAATATTATAGAGTATTGGCTATCGGAGCCGAATTGTAACTGACGGGGCCTTTTTATTGCTGAAGAAAAGTGTTTTTGGTTAATGAAACATTTACAATTTTTATTACATATTTTACCAGTTTTACTCCTATAAAGGGATATTGCTTAAATTGAAGTTTACATTGAATGTTACTTTTTTCTACACAGTTTAGTCGTTTGCTTTTGTATTTATGGGAACTATATATTTTGAAACAAACAGGATTTTTATAACATGGGATTATGTTTTCTGCTAAAATGGACAATAAAAAAGAAACCCAAAATCGTAGTTCTCTTTGTGATGGAAGCCAGAATGTATCGTCATTTGGCAATGAAACCAAGAATTTTATATATTACAGGTTGATAGCAAATTACTTCAACAGTGAAAACAGCTTGTTTTTACTAGGGATTGAACCCTGGACCTCCTGCGTGTTGAGCAAACGTGATGACCAGTACACTATGAAACCTGATGGAAAATTAATGTGTATTGGCAAGCAGAGCAGAATTGTGACTGACGGGGCCTTTTTATTGCTGAAGGAAAGTATTTTTGGTTAATGAAACATTTACAATTTTTATTACATATTTTACCAGTTTTATTCCTACAAACGAATTTTGCTTAAATTGAAGTTTACATTGAAAGTGTTACTTTTTTCTACATAGTTTAGTCGTTTGCTTTTGTATTTATGGGAACTATATATTTTGAAACAAACAGATTTCTTTATAATATGGGATTATGTTTTCTGATAAAATGTTCAATAAAAAAGAAACCCAAAATCGTAGTTCTCCTTGTGATAGAAGCCAAAATGTATTGTCATTTGGCAACGAAACCAAGAATTTCATACTTTACAGGTTGATAGGAAAGTACTTCAACACCGAAAACATATTGGTTTCACTGGGGATTGAACCCAGAACGTTCTGCATGTGAAGCAGACTTGATGACCACCACACTAGAAAACCTGTGAAATCCTGCAAAGTAATGGCAATTAGAGACGAGTTTTGACTGCCACGAAAAAAAAAAAAAAATTTGTAGTTCTGTTGGTTATGGAAGCCAAAACATCCCGTCATTCGGCAACAAAGCCAATAACTTCATGTAATGTAGTTGGATAGGGTATTATTTCAACACCAAGAACAGATTTGTTTCACTGAGGATTAAACCCAGGACCTTCTGCGTGTTAAGCAGACGTGATGACCACTACACTATGAAACCTGATGAAAAGTTACTGTGTATTGGCTAGCAGAGCGGAATTGTGACTGACGGGGCCTTTTTATTGCTGAATGAAAGTATTTTTGGTAATTAAACATTTACAATTTTTATTACATATTTTACCAGTTTTATTCCTACAAAGGTATATTGCTTAAATTGCAGTTTACATTGAATGTGTTACTTTTTTCTACATAGTTTAGTCGTTTGCTTTTGTATTTATGGGAACTATATATTTTGAAACAAACAGGATTTTTATAATATGGGATTATGTTTTCTGCTTAAATGGACAATAAAAAAGAAACCCAAAATAGTAGTTCTCTTTGTGATGGAAGCCAAAATGTATTGTTATTTGGCAACGAAACCAAGAATTTTAGATATTACAGGTTGATAGCAAATTACTTCAACAGCGGAAACAGATTGGTTTCACTGGGGGTTGAACCCAAGACCTTCTGCGTGTGAAGCAGACGTGATGACCACTACACTATGAACCCTGTGAAATCCTGTAAAGCAATGGCAATTGGAGACGAGTTTTGACCGCCAGGGGAAAAAAAAAAAAATTCTTAGTTCTGTTGGTGATGGAAGCCAAAACATCCCATCATTCGGCAACAAAGCCAAGAACTTCATATATTGTAGTTTGATAGGGTATTATTTCAACACCAAAAACAGATTGCTTTTACTGGGGATTGAACAAGTGTTGAGCAGACGTGATGACCACTACACTATGAAACTTTATGGAAAGATACTGTGTATTGGCAAGCAAAGCAGAATTGTAACTGACGGGGCCTTTTTATTGCTGAAGAAAAGTGTTTTTGGTTAATGAAATATTTCAATTTTTATTACATATTTTACCAGTTTTATTCCTACAAAGGGATATTGCTTAAATTGAAGTTTACATTGAATGTGTTACTTTTTTCTACACAGTTTAGTCGTTTGCTTTTGTATTTATGGGTACTATATATTTTGAAACAAACAGGATTTTTATAATATGGGATTATGTTTTCTGCTAAAATGGACAATAAAAAAGAAACCCAAAATCGTAGTTCTCTTTGGGATGGAAGCCAAAATGTATTGTCATTTGGCAACTAAAGCAAGAGTTTTATATATTACAGGTTGATACCAAATTACTTCCACAGCCAAAACGGCTTGTTTTTACTAGGGATTGAACCCAGGAGTGGACCATCTGCATGTTGAGCAGACCTGATGACAACTACACTTTGAAACCTGTGAAATCCTGCAAAGTAATGGCAATTAGAGACGAGTTTTGACCAGCAGGGGGAAAAAAAAATAATTTGTAGTTCTATTGGTGATGGAAGCCAAAACATCCCATCATTCGGCAACAATGCCAAGAACTTCATATATTGTAGTTGCATAGGGTATTATTTCAACACCAAGAACAGATTGGTTTCACTGGGGATTGAGCCCAGGACCTTCTGCGTGTTAAGCAGACGTGATGACCACTACACTATAAAACCTGTGAAATCCTGCAAAACAATGGCAATTGGAGACGATTTTGACCGCCAGGGAAAAAAAAAAATTCAAAGTTCTGTTGGTGATGGAAGCCAAAACATCCTGTTATTCGACAACAAAGCCAAGAATGTCATATATTGTAGTTGGATAAGGTATTATTCAACACCAAGAACAGATTGGTTTCACTGGGGATTGAACCCAGGACCTTCTGCGTGTTAAGCAGACGTGATGACCACTACACTATGAAACCTGGTGAAAAGTTACTGTGTATTGGCAAGCAGAGCAGAATTGTGACTGACGGTGCCTTTTTATTGCTGAAGGAAAGTATTTTTATTAATGAAACATTTACAATTTTTATTACATATTTTACCAGTTCTATTCCTACAAAGGGGTATTGCTTAAATTGAAGTTTACATTGAATGTGTTACTTTTTTCTACACAGTTTAGTCGTTTGCTTTTGTATTTATGTGAACTATATATTTTGAAACAAACAGGATTTTTATAATATGGGATTATGTTTTCTGCTAAAATAGACAATAAAAAAGAAACCCAAAATCGTAGTTCTCTTTGTGATGGAAGACAAATTGTATTGTCATTTGGCACTGAAACCAAGAATTTTTTTATATTACAGGTTGATAGCAAATTACTTCAACAGCGAAAACGTCTTGTTTTTACTAGGGATTAAACCCAGGACCTTCTGCCTGTGAAGCAGATGTGATGACTACTACACTTTGAAACCTGTGAAATCCTGCAAAGTAATGTCAATTAGAGACGAGTTTTGACCGCCAGGGGAAAAAAAAAATAATTCGTAGTTCTGTTGATGATGGAAGCTAAAATAAACCATCATTCGGCAACAAGGACAAGATCTTCATATATTGTTGTTTGATAGGGTATTATTTCAACACCAAGAACAGATTGGTTTTACTGGGGAATGAAACCAGGACCTTCTGCATGTTAAGCAGACGTGATGACCACTACACTATGAAACCTTATGGAAAGGTACTGTGTATTGGCAAGCAGAGCAGAATTGTAACTGACGGGGCCTTTTTATTGCTGAAGGAAAGAATTTTTGGTTAATGAAACATTTACAATTTTTATTACATATTTTACCAGTTTTATTCCTACAAAGGGTTTTTGCTTAAATTGAAGTTTACATTGAATGTGTTACTTTATTCTACATAGTTTAGTCGTTTGCTTTTGTATTTATGGGAACTATATATTTTGAAACAAACAGGAATTTTATAATATGGGATTATGTTTTCTGCTAAAATGGACAATAAAAAAGAAACACAATATCGTAGTTCTCTTTGTGATGGAAGCCAAAATGTATTGTCATTTGGCAACTAAACCAAGAATTTTATACATTACAGTTTGATAGCAAATTACTTCCACAGCCAAAACGGCTTGTTTTTACTAGGGATTGAACCCAGGACCAACTGCATGTTGAGCAGACGTGAGGACCAGTACACTATGAAACCTGATGGAAAATTACTGTGTTTTGGCAATGAGAGCAGAATTGTGACTGACGGGGCCTTTTTATTGCTGAAGGAAAGTATTTTTGGTTAATGAAACATTTACAATTTTTATTACATATTTTACCAGTTTTATTCCTACAAAGGGATATTGCGTAAATTGAAGTTTACATTGAATGTGTTACTTTTTTCTACACAGTTTGTCGTTTGCTTTTGTATTTATGGGAACTATATATTTTAAAACAAACAGGATTTTTATAATATGGGATTATGTTTTCTGCTAAAATGGTCAATAAAAAAGACAGCCAAAATCGTAGTTCTCTTTGTGATAAAAGCCAAAATGTATTGTCATTTGGCAACGAAAGCAAGAACTTTTTATATTACAGGTTGATAGCAAATTACTTCAACAGCGAAAACAGGTTGTTTTTACTAGGGATTAAACCCAGGACCTTCTGCCTGTGAAGCAGATGTGATGACTACTACACTTTGAAACCTGTGAAATCCTGTAAAGTAATGGCATTTAGAGACGAGTTTTGACCGCCAGGGGAAAAAAAAATAATTCGTAGTTCTGTTGATGATGGAAGCTAAAATATCCCATCATTCGGCAACAAGGCCAAGAGCTCCATATATTGTAGTTTGATAGGGTATTATTTCAACACCAAGAACAGATTGGTTTTGACTGGGGATTGAACCCAGGACCTTCTGCATGTTAACCCCTTCAGCCCCCGGGCACTTTCCGTTTTTGCGTTTTTGTTTTTTGCTCCCCTTCTTCTGAGAGGCGTAACATTTTTATTTTTCCATCAATCTTGCCATATGAGGGCTTGTTTTTTGCGGGACGAGTTGTACTTTTAAATGAAACCATAAGTTTTACCATATAGTGTACTGGAAAACGGCAAAAAAATTCCAAGTGCGGAAAAATTGCAAAAAAAGTGTGATCGTACAATAGTTTTTGGGATATTTTATTCACCATGTTCACTATATGGTAAAACTGAGGTATCTATGTGATGCCTCAGGTCGGTGCGAGTTTGTAGACACCAAACATGTATAGGTTTACTTGTATCTAAGGGGTTAAAAAAAATTCACAAGTTTGTCCAATAAAAGTGGCGCACGTTTTGTGCCATTTTCCGAAACACGTAGTGTTCTTATTTTTAAGGATCTATGCCTCAGTGATGGCTTATTTTTTGCGTCTCGAGCTGACGTTTATAATGGTACCATTTTTGCGCAGATGCTACGTTTTGATCGCCTGTTATTGCATTTTGCGTAAAACTTGCGGCGACCAAAAAACGTAATTTTGGCGTTTGGAATTTTTTTGCGACTACGCCGTTTACCAATCAGATTAATTGATTTTATATTTTGACAGATCGGGCATTTCTGAACGCGGCGATACCAAATATGTGTATATTTATTTATTTTTTAACCCTTTAATTTTCAATGGGGGGAAAGGGGGGTGATTTGAACTTTTAGGTTTTTTGTTTTTTTTTTTTATTTTTTAAAACTTTTTTTTTACTTTTTTTTTTTATTTTACTAGTCCCCCTAGGGGGCTATAGCGATCAGCAATCCGATTGCTGATCGCTATCTGCTGATCACAGCAATACCGCTGTAATCAGCAGATTCAGTCACTTTGGTTTTCCCTCTGCTCTCGGCCGAGGGAAAATGAAAGTGAAACATCGTAGCAGCAGGCGTCATCACATGACCCTGTGCTACGATGGCAACCACCGATAGTCACGTGATAACACACGTGACTTCCGGTGGGGGCGGCGGTGAGTAACAAACATGGCCGCGCGCATTTAAATCTTGCTGCCAGACTTTGGCAGCAAGATTTAAGGGGTTAATGGCCGCGGGTGGAAGCGATTCCACCCGCGGCTAGCAGGCACACATGTCAGCTGTTGAAAACAGCTGATATGTGTGCCGATCCACGCCGCCTGCCCGCGGCAGGGGGCGGGGCTTAACGGGACACGATCCTGGACGGATAGATCCGTCCAAGGTCGTGAAGGGGTTAAGCAGACGTGATGAACACTACACTATGAAACCTTATGGAAAGTTACTGTGTATTGGCAAGCAGAGCAGAATTGTTACTGACGGGGCCTTTTTTATTGCTGAAGGAAAGAATTTTTGGTTAATGAAACATTCACAATTTTTATTACATATTTTACCAGTTTTATTCCTACAAAGGGATTTTGCTTAAATTGAAGTTTACATTAAATGTGTTACTTTTTTCTACATAGTTTAGTCGTTTGCTTTTGTATTTATGGGAACTATATATTTTGAAACAAACAGGATTTTTATAATATGGGATTATGTTTTCTGCTAAAATGGTCAATAAAAAAGAAACCCAAAATCGTAGTTCTCTTTGTGATGGAAGCCAAAATGTATTGTCGTTTGGCAACGAAACCAAGAATTTCTTATATTACAGGTTGATAGCAAATTACTTCAACAGCGAAAACAGCTTGTTTTTACTAGGGATTGAACCCAGGACCTTCTGCGTGTGAAGCAGACGTGATGACCACTACACTATGAAACCTGTGAAATCCTGCAAAGCAATGGCAATTGGAGACTATTTTGACCGCCAGGGGAAAAAAAAGAAAATAAATTTCTGTTGGTGATGGAAGCCAAAACATCATGTTATTCGGCAACAAAGCCAAGTACTTAATATATTGCAGGTTGATAGGGTATTATTTCAACACCAAGGACAGATGGGTTTCACTGGGGTTTGAACTCAGGATCTTCTGTGTGTAAAGCAGACGTGATTACCACTACACTATGAAACCAGTGAAGTCCTTCAAATCAATGGCAATTAGAGACGAGTTTTGACCGCCAGGGGAAAAAAAAAATAATTCGTAGTTCTGTTGGTTATGGAAGCCAAAATATCCCGTCATTCGGCAACAAAGCCAAGAACCTCATGTTTTGTAGTTGGATAGGGTACTATTTCAACACCAAGAACAAACTGTTTTTCTGGGGATTAAACCGAGGACCTTCTGCGTGTTAAGCAGACGTGATGACCACTACACTTTGAAACCTGTGAAATCCTGCAAATTAATGGCAATTAGAGACGAGTTTTGACCACCAGGGGAAAAAAAAAATAATTCGTAGTTCTGTTGGTGATGGAAGCTAAAACGTCCCGTCATTCGGCAACAATGCCAAGAACTTCATATATTGTAGTTGCATAGGGTATTATTTCAACACCAAGAACAGATTGGTTTCACTGGGGATTGAACCCAGGACCTTCTGCGTGTTAAGCAGATGTGATAACCACTACACTATGAAACCTGATGAAAAGTTACTGTGTATTGGCAAGCAGAGCAGAATTGTGACTGACGGTGCCTTTTTATTGCTGAAGGAAAGTATTTTTATTAATGAAACATTTACAATTTTTATTACATATTTTACCAGTTTTATTCCTACAAAGGGGTATTGCTTAAATTGAAGTTTACATTGAATGTGTTACTTTTTTCTACACAGTTTAGTCGTTTGCTTTTGTATTTATGGGAACTATATATTTTGAAACAAACAGGATTTTTATAAAATGGGATTATGTTTTCTGCTAAAATGGACAATAAAAAAGAAACCCAAAATCGTAGTTCTCTTTGTGATGGAAGACAAAATGTATTGTCATTTGGCACTGAAACCAAGAATTTTATATATTACAGGTTGATAGCAAATTACTTCAACAGCGAAAACAGCTTGTTTTTACTAGGGATTAAACCCAGGACCTTCTGCCTGTGAAGCAGATGTGATGACTACTACACTTTGAAACCTGTTAAATCCTGCAAAGTAATGGCAATTAGAGACGAGTTTTGACCGCCAGGGGAAAAAAAAAAATTCGTAGTTCTGTTGATGATGGAAGCTAAAATATCCCATCATTCGGCAACAAAGCCAAGAACTTCATATATTGTAGTTTGATATGGTATTATTTCAAAACCAAGAACAGATTGGTTTTACTGGGGATTGAACCCAGGACCTTCTGCATGTTAAGCAGACATGATGACCACTACACTATAAAAACCTTATGGAATGTTACTGTGTATTGGCAAGCAGAGCAGAATTGTGACTGACGGGGCCTTTTCATTGCTGAAGGAAAGTATTTTTGGTTAATGAAACATTTACAACTTTTATTACATATTTTACCAGTTTTATTCCTACAAAGGGATTTTGCTTAAATTGAAGTTTACATTGAATGTGTTACTTTTTTCTACACAGTTTAGTCGTTTGCTTTTGTATTTATGGGAACTATATATTTTGAAACAAAGAGGATTTTTATAATATGGGATTATGTTTTCTGCTAAAAAGGTCAATAAAAAAGAAACCCAAATTCGTAGTTCTCTTTGTGATGGAAGCCAAAATGTATTGTCATTTGGCAACAAAACCAAGAATTTCACTTCTTACAGGTTGATAGGAAATTACTTCAACACCGAAAACAGGTTGGTTTCACTGGGGATTGAACCCAGAACTTACTGCATGTGAAGCAGACTTGATGACAACCACACTAGAAAAACTGTGAAATCTTGCACAGTAATGGAAATTAGAGACGAGTTTTGACTAGAGTTGAGCGCGGTTCGTGGTTCGTGGTTCTCCAGTTCGCGGCTCGAGTGATTTTGGGGGCTGTTCTAGATCGATCTAGAACTCGAGCTTTTTGTTAAAAGCTCGATAGTTCTAGATACGTTAGAGAACGGTTCTAGCAGCAAAAAAAACAGCTAATTCCTAGCTGGCTTTCCGCTGTAATAGTGTAAGTCACTCTGTGACTCACACTATTATGACATTTCATTGTATAGTGTGCGGGAACAGCGCGTTCAGATCACTGCTGTATGGATAATGGCGATCGCCATTTTTTTTTTCCCTTGTCTTCCTTCCCTAAGCACGCGCATGTAGTGAGGAGGGCCAGAATGTCAGCCAATCCCAGACACACACACAGCTAAGTGGACTTTTAGCCAGAGAAGCAACGGCATGTGTGATAGGATGTCCATGTCACATGTCCCTGCATTATAAAAATGGACATTTTCCTCCAGCACGCCATTATCTGCCTTCTGCGTCCTTGGTGTCAGACATCACTGGCGCAGCTCCTATCGCCGATACAGCTGTTTACGCTCCATACCCAGCACTGGACAGCATAGGGATAGCACTTTCTATCAGTCCTTTTAAGGGCTCATACCGGCAGGGTCAGAGACATAGGTGACAGTTCCTGCAAACAGAGTTTAACAGCTACACAAGATGACAGCGTCTGTGTAGCTAAGGTCAGGGATTTCCTCGCTGCATTTCTCCATTAGGAGGGATAGAAAGGCAGGCTTCCTTTCCTCTACCCAGAGACCCACAACCCTGCCACTGTACCCTCCTGCCCTTTGCACACTCCAACTCATTGTTACTAAGTCATTATACTAGCAAACACTGAGTGAACTTAGTGGCATCCTAAACGTGGCTATTGGACTTCTGTATAGTCCCAGTAGTGCACAGATATTTGCAGCACCTCTGCCTGCATTGCACACTCAAACTCATTGTTACTAAGCCATTATACTAGCAAACACCGAGTGAACCTAGTGGCATCCTAAACATGGCTATTGGACTTCTGTATAGTCCCACTAGTGCAAAGATATTTGCAGCACGTCTGCCTGCATTGCACACTCAAACTCATTGTTACTAAGCCATTATACTAGCAAACACTGAGTGAACTTAGTGGCATCCTAAACGTGGCTATTGGACTTCTGTATAGTCCCAGTAGTGCACAGATATTTGCAGCACCTCTGCCTGCATTGCACACTCAAACTCATTGTAACTAAGCCATTATACTAGCAAACACTGAGTGAACCTAGTGGCATCCTAAACGTGGCTATTGGACTTCTGTATAGTCCCAGTAGTGCACAGATATTTGCAGCACCTCTGCCTGCATTGCACACTCAAACTCATTGTTACTAAGCCATTATACTAGCAAACACTGAGTGAACCTAGTGGCATCCTAAACGTGGCTATTGGACTTCTGTATAGTCCCACTAGTGCAACGATATTTTCAGCACGTCTGCCTGCATTGCACACTCAAACTCATTGTTACTAAGCCATTATACTAGCAAACACTGAGTGAACTTAGCGGCATCCTAAACGTGGCTATTGGACTTCTGTATAGTCCCAGTAGTGCACAGATATTTGCAGCACGTCTGCCTGCATTGCACACTCAAACTCATTGTTACTAAGCCATTATACTAGCAAACACTGAGTGAACCTAGTGGCATCCTACACGTGGCTATTGGACTTCTGTATAGTCCCAGTAGTGCACAGATATTTGCAGCACCTCTGCCTGCATTGCACACTCAAACTCATTGTTACTAAGCCATTATACTAGCAAACACTGAGTGAACCTAGTGGCATCCTAAACATGGCTATAGGACTTCTGTATAGTCCCAGTAGTGCACAGATATTTGCAGCACGTCTGCCTGCATTGCACACTCAAACTCATTGTTTCTAAGCCATTATACTAGCAAACACTGAGTGAACCTAGTGGCATCCTAAACGTGGCTATTGGATTTCTGTATAGTCCCACTAGTGCAAAGATATTTGCAGCATGTCTTCCTGCATTGCACACTCAAACTCATTGTTACTAAGCCATTATACTAGCAAACACTGAGTGAACCTAGTGGCATCCTAAACGTGGCTATTGGACTTCTGTATAGTCCCACTAGTGCACAGATATTTGCAGCACGTCTGTCTGCATTGCACACTCAAACTCATTGTTACTAAGCCATTATACTAGCAAACACTGAGTGAACCTCGTGGCATCCTAAACGTGGCTATTGGACTTCTGTATAATCCCACTAGTGCAAAGATATTTGTAGCACGTCTGCCTATATTGCACACTCAAACTCATTGTTACTAAGCCATTATACTAGCAAACACTGAGTGAACCTAGTGGCATCTTAAACGTGGCTATTGGACTTCTGTATAGTCCCACTAGTGCAAAGATATTTGCAGCACGTCTGCCTGCATTGCACACTCAAACTCATTGTTACTAAGCCATTATACTAGCAAACACTGAGTGAAACTAGTGGCATAAAAAACGTGGCTATTGGACTTCTGTATAGTCCCACTAGTGCAAAGATATTTGCAGCACGTCTGCCTGCATTGCACACTCAAACTCATTGTTACTAAGCCATTATACTAGCAAACACTGAGTGAACCTAGTGGCATTCTAAACGTGGCTATTGGACTTCTGTATAGTCCCAGTAGTGCACAGATATTTGCAGCATGTCTGCCTGCATTGCACACTCAAACTCATTGTTACTAAGCCATTATACTAGCAAACACTGAGTGAACCTAGTGGCATCCTAAACGTGGCTATTGGACTTCTGTATAGTCCCACTAGTGCACAGATATTTGCAGCACGTCTGCCTGCATTGCACACTCAAACTCATTGTTACTAAGCCATTATACTAGCAAACACTGAGTGAACCTAGTGGCATCCTAAACGTGGCTATTGGACTTCTGTATAGTCCCACTAGTGCACAGATATTTGCAGCACGTCTGCCTGCATTGCACACTCAAACTCATTGTTACTAAGCCATTATACTAGCAAACACTGAGTGAACCTAGTGGCATCCTAAACGTGGCTATTAGACTTCTGTATTGTCCCACTAGTGCAAAGATATTTGCAGCACGTCTGCCTGCATTGCACACTCAAACTCATTGTTACTAAGCCATTATACTAGCAAACACTGAGTGAACTTAGTGGCATCATAAAAGTGGATGTTGGACTTCTGTATTGTCCCACTAGTGCAAAGATATTTGCAGCACGTCTGCCTGCATTGCACACTCAAACTCATTGTTACTAAGCCATTATACTAGCAAACACTGAGTGAACCTAGTGGCATCCTAAACGTGGCTATTGGACTTCTGTATAGTCTCACTAGTGTGAAGATATTTGCAGCACGTCTGCCTGTATTGCACACTCAAACTCATTGTTACTAAGCCATTATACTAGCAAACACTGAGTGAACCTAGTGGCATCCTAAACGTGGCTATTGGACTTCTGTATAGTCCCACTAGTGCAAAGATATTTGCAGCACGTCTGCCTGCATTGCACACTCAAACTCATTGTTACTTACTAAGACATTATAATACCAAAAATTGAGTAAACTTAGTGGCATACAAGAAGTGGCTGTTGTACTCCATTAGTGGCCCACTGGTGCAAATCTATGTGCAGCACCTGTGCAGGACACCCTCCTGCTCTGTTTTTAATAAGCTATAATAATAGCAAAAAATACTGCCATTTAGTGGCATCATAGAACTGGATGTTGTATTCCATTATTGTCCCACTGGTGCCAAGCTATTTCTAGCACCTGTGCAGGACACCCTCCTGCTCTGTTTTTAATAAGCTATATTGATAGCAAAAAATACTGCCATTTAGTGGCATCATAGAACTGGATGTTGTATTCCATTATTGTCCCACTGGTGCCAAGCTATTTCTAGCACCTGTGCAGGACACCCTCATGCACATTTTGCTATGCTAATGTTATAGCAAACTCAGGGAATTCATTGCTGCATTTGATAATTCGGAGGGATAGAAAGTGAGGCTTTCTTTAGCTTTTCCTTCTGTTCATAGACAGCATCTCCAAGTCCACACCCGAAGAGCAATTTCTCCTCCATGTGTAAGTGTGGAGAGGCAGCTAGTGCGAATGCGTGTGCCGATTTACCCCAGCTGCAGCCTAACTACAGTGTTTCGCCTAGTGAGTATGCTCAGCCTGACTGTGCCATTCCTGACGCTAAGTCTTCATTTCGGGATACAGCGCATGCTCCCACACTTAGTGTGAAAAGCCTCTTTGCACAGGTACTTGCATTCCGTGCCGGGTCTAAGTCCTGTTTTGTGCCGAGACACCATGCTAAAGCTGATATTCTTTTTTCAGAGACTCTATTTCATGCAACTGACCATGCTCAGGCACTTACTGCATCAGAAACTAGGTCCGGTAATGAACTCTTTGGCCCTGCCCCTGATGTGGGGGGGCCCATATAGACCACAGGGCATCAGGTGTCCTGACGATGTGGCGAGGCCACTCCCAAATGGCTTGCAGAGGCCCGCCCCTATGACTTGTCACCTCATTATTGATGGTCAGACGATGACTGGTGAGGTGTTTGTGTTGTGGCAGTCATGAGGTCATTATTGAAGTTGCGGTTCCAAATAGGACGCTAGTTATGCCACTCATGACGTGTCACTCTGCTTTTGTCTCCAGGAGGTGCATTGTGGTCCACCCTGGTTTGGGGCGGACTTAGGTTATAAAACGGGCTGTCGGCCGGGATGGTATTTTAAAAATTGCTGGAGAATCAGATTCAACACGTGAGCCATACAAGGCACGTGTGTCACATTGCCCTGACGAAGGGCCGCAGACAGGTTTGCATCATTGCCGCACACGGCTGTTAAGTCACCAACGTAGTCCACTCAATCAATTTGTACTCCGGTCGCCAGGTGACAACGTGTTCCTTTCGTGCATAGTGCTGATGATGGGAAAGGAGTCGATGCCTGCGGCGCAGGTGGACGCAGGTTATGGTCACCCACTGGGTTGCGTTACCTTGACAGATACAGAGCCACAGGCTGAATGTAGGTGGTGGGTATCTCACAGATGAAGTACCATCATTCAGCTACAACCAATGGGAAGACACCACACCCTTTTTTAGGCCCCTCCTGTCTGCAGACCACTGCCAGACAAAGCTATGAACCTTTTGTTACTGTTAACCCCAGTTCAGTTTTATGAGTTTGTGTGCTTGTTACCTGACTACTTTTCCTGCTTGCTGTTTATGTACCTCGTTGGCCGATCCGCATTTCACCTCTGCTTGTTTTCTGATTAAGTCCTGGCCATCCCATTCTGTTCCTCTTCCTCAATTAATGTTTTTGACCCTGCATGACTACTATTCTCTGGAACTGCAGCCTTCCACAGGTATTGATCAACTTGGGCCCTGTGTAATTCCAAATCACTGTATAGGGGTTAAAGGGTTTCAGGGTTCTGGGTGTCCAGCTTGGTGAGTGGCTTGCCTCTAGCCTATCCTTTACAGCCCATCTGAGTGTGTCGATCCAGGCAGGCGTTACACCGTGCCCTCTGCAGAAGGCCATGTAGGCCGAGATAGTGTTTTAAAAATTGCTGGACAACCAGGTTCAACACGTGAGCCATACAAGGCACGTGTGCCACATTGCCCTGAAGAAGGGTCGCAGACTGGTTTGCATCATTGTCGCACCCGACCTTTCCTGGCTGCTGGTTGAGTGGAGACAACCATTGATGAAACTCGGTCTCACTCTCCAGAGCTAACCGTCCACAATTCCTCAGCGGTGTCTCACATTTCCCCTACATTTCAAAGTAAACATTTGACCGCCTGATGGCCTTGAGCTCTGCTGCCAGCATAGTAAGGAGGTGTGTGGGATTCCTTGGGCACAGTTACAAGGAAGGTTGGACTGACCACACAGGGTTTGGGCCGAGGTGGAGGACCCACACGAGGTTGAGGAGGCAGAAGCAGTGGAGGAACTTGTACATACAGAGGAAGGATTGACTTGTACAGCAAACCGTTCTCCATCTCTCACCATAGTTACCTAGTGCCCAGTCAGCAACATGTAACTCCCCTGTCCATGCTTACTGGTCCAAGTATCTGTGGTGAAATGCACCCTGTCACACACAGAGTTTCTCAAGGAATCGGTGAGGTTGTGTGCGACCTACTGTGGTAGCGCGAGCACGCCGTTCTTGGAGAAGGAGTGACGACTGGCCATCGGCTCTTGGGGCACTGCAATGGGCATAAGGTCTCGAAAATCCTCGGTCTCAAAAGGGTGTAAAGGCAGCCTTTCTGTTGCCAACAAGTTGCAGATGATGAAACTCAACCTCTTAGGCATGTCATGCCCTTCGAAAATCATGTAAAACACAGCGAGGGGACTCCAACCACAGTCTCCCTCGTTTCCACTAATTGGGCCCCACACACCCCACTTGACTGGCATCACTTGATCCCCCTTTTCAAAATGAAAACGATACTTTGCATGAAGCACTCTCAAAAATACGCGTGCCTTTCCCGTCCCCTGGCTGACCCAGGGGAAGAAAAGTCCTCTGAGAGCCATGAGTTGTTCACCTTGGTTCTTTTAGAAACACAGCGAGGGGACTCCAACCACAGTCTCCCTCGTTGCCACTAATTTGGCCACACACACCCCACTTGACTGGCATCAGTTGACCCCCCTTTTGAAAAAGAAAAAGATGCTTTGCATGAAGCACTCTCAAAAATACGCGTGCCTTTCCCATCCCCTGGATGACCCAGGGGAAGAAAAGTCCTCTGAGAGCCACGACTTGTTCATCTTGGTTGTTTTAGAAACACAGCGAGGGGACTCCAACCACAGTCTCCCTCATTGCCACTAATTGGGCCACACACACCCCACTTGACTGGCATCAGTTGACCCCCTTTTGAAAAAAAAAAAGATGCTTTGCATGAAGCACTCTCAAAAATAGGCGTGCCTTTCCCATCCCCTGGCTGACCCAGGGGAAGAAAAGTCCTCTGAGAGCCATGACTTGTTCATCTTGGTTCTTTTAGAAACACAGCGAGGGGACTCCAACCACAGTCTCCCTCGTTGCCACTAATTGGGCCACACACACGCCACTTGACTGGCATCAGTTGACCCCCTTTTGAAAAAGAAAAAGATGCTTTGCATGAAGCACTCTCAAAAATATGCGTGCCTTTCCCATCCCCTGGCTAACCCAGGGGAAGAAAAGTCCTCTGAGAGCCATGACTTGTTCATCTTGGTTCTTTTAGAAACACAGCGAGGGGACTCCAACCACAGTCTCCCTCGTTGCCACTAATTGGGCCACACACACCCCACTTGACTGGCATCAGTTGACCCCCCTTGTGAAAAAGAAAAAGATGCTTTGCATAAAGCACTCTCAAAAATACGCTTGCCTTTCCCGTCCCTTGGGTGACCCAGGGGAAGAAAAGTCCTCTGAGAGCCATGTCCACATTGTCAGTGGACAGACACGTGTGCTTATCTGCCAGCAGACCTTTAGCAGCACTGAAGAACGGTTCCAAGAGAACTCTGGCTGCAGGACACGACAAGATACCCAAGGCGTACGTGGCAATCTCAGGCAATTTATCCAGATTGGAAGCCTAAAATGAGCAGGGCTCAAGTTGCACAGTAATGGCATCGATGTTTCCTTGCATATACTCATATATCTGTGTGTCCTCCTCTTTTTCCTTGTCCAGCTCTTTTGTTTTCGCATGAGTATATGTCCTTGTCCCTTTCCCATGTGTTTGTGTTGTGAGTTGTTTGTCACCTTTTGGACACCTTTGAGGGTGTTTTCTAGGTGTTCTTATGTGTTTGTGAATGCCTGCCATTGTTTCCTATGCAGTTCGAGTTCGGTTCGTCGAACATTCAACGAACCAAACTCGAACGGGAGCTCCGTTCGGCGAACCGACCTCGAGCCGAACCGCGACCGGTTCGCTCATCTCTAGTTTTGACCGCCAGGGGGAAAAAAAATAATTCGTAGTACTGTTGGTGATGGAAGACAAAACATGCCGTTATTCGTGAACAAAGCCAAGAAATTTTTATATTGCAGGTTGATAGAGTATTACTTCAACACCAAGAACAGATAGGTTTCACTGGGGATTGAATCAGGACCTTCTGCATGTAAAGCACACATGATTACCACTACACTATGAAACCTGCCAAACTAAATAATAGAGTATTGGCTATCGGAGCAAAATTGTGACTGACAGGGCCTTTTTATTGCTGAAGAAAAGTATTTTTGGTAATGAAAAATTTACAATTTTTATTACATATTTTACCAGTTTTATTCCTACAAAGGGATATTGCTTAAATTGAAGTTTACATTGAATGTGTTATTTTTTTCTACACAGTTTAGTCGTTTGCTTTTGTATTTATGGGAACTATATATTTTGAAACAAAAAGGATTTTTTTAATATGGGATTATGTTTTCTGCTAAAATGGTCAATAAAAAAGAAACCCAAAATCGTAGTTCTCTTTGTGATGGAAGCCAATATGTATTGTCATTTGGCAACGAAACCAAGAATTTCATATTCTACAGGTTGAGAGCAAATTACTTCAACACCCAAAAAAGATTGGTTTTACTGGGGATTGAACCCAGAACGTTCTGCACGTGAAGTAGACTTGATGAACACCACACTAGAAAACCTGAGAAATCCTGCAAAGTAATGGCAATTAGAGAGGAGTTTTGACCACCAGGGAAAAAAAAAAAAATAATTCGTAGTTCTATTGGTGATGGAAGCCAAAACATTCCATCATTCGGCAACAATGCCAAGAACTTCATATATTGTAGTTGGATAGGGTATTATTTCAACACCAAGAACAGATTGGTTTCACTGGGGATTGAACCCAGGACCTTCTGCGTGTTAAGTAGACGTGATGACCACTACACTATGAAACCTGTCAAACTTTGCAAAGCAATGGCAATTAAAGACGAGTTTTTACCACCAGGGGAAAAAAAAATAATTCGTAGTTCTGTTGGTGATGGAAGCCAAAACATACTGTTATTCGACAACAAAGCCAAGAACTTTATATATTGTTGGTTGATAGTGTATTTTTTCAACACCAAGAACAGATTGGTTTCACTGGGGATTTAACTTAGGACCTTTTGCGTATTAAGCAGACGTGATGAACACTACACTATGAAACCTGATGGACAGTTACTGTGTATTGGCAAACAGAGCAGAATTGTGACTGACGGGGCCTTTTTATTGCTGAAGGAAAGTATTTTTGGTAATGAATAGTGATGAGCGAGTATGCTTGTTACTGCAAAAGATGAGGATGTCCAGCTCTTCAGGCAAAAAAATCACGTCTTTAAAAACCAATCTGTTCTTGGTGATGAAATAATACCCTATCAAACTACAATATATGAAGTTCTTGGCCTTGTTGCCGAATGATGGGATATTTTATCAAGACTGAGCTTTTTCCACGGTGAGCTGATTCATACTATTGAACTTTTATGCTTGTTACTACTCGGTACTCGCACGAGTATCACTGTACTCGGGCTACTCGGCGGGGACCGAGTAATCTCGCGATACTCGTGGTCTTCATCCCTGCATGTTGGTGCTCTTTTGAGAGCCAGCCCTTATGCAGGGATTGGCTGGCAGACCACTGCAATGCCACAACCCTGTTAGTTGTGGAATTGCAGTGATTGGCCGGCCTGCACAGCGTGACCGAGCCTTTATACCGGCGGGCGCGCTGTGCTCTGCACACAGCCATCCAGACAGTCAGTGCAGGGAGAGTGTTGCTGCTTCAGGGAAAGGTTTGCGGCCCTTTATAGCTATTTCCGTAGCAGGGCTGCAAACAGTGTGACCAGAAGTCCTTCTTAGGACTTTTATAATTGTATACAGGCAGGCAGGGTATAGCCAGGTCGGAGTACAGTAGCAGAGTCCTTCTCAGGACTATTGTTGCTGTATACAGGCAGGGTATAGCCAGGTCGGAATACAGGCTAGTGACTAGAAGAGTCTTTGTCAGGACTATTGTAGCAGTATACAGGCAAGCAGGCAGGCAGGCAGGGTATATAGCCATTCCTAGTGGTGACCGTATACCAGCCTTCATCATATCTGGGGCTGGTGTACACAGTCTAAAACAGTCCAGATAGTGTCAGACTTCTCAGTAATTGTCGCTCCTAAAAACCTGTTAGGTTCTTAGTGTGTCCGTGCTTGCATTTAAAATCCGCACGTGTGTGCCTGTCGGTGGCAGCGTACAGGTGCACGTTTTGCACAAACTATTATATAACGCACAAGTCTAGTGAATAATAGACGTCAGTCCGCAGTGTCTGATAGTGTCAGACTTCTCAGTAATTGTCGATCCTAAAAACCTGTTAGGTTCTTAGTGCGTCCGTGCTTGCATTTAAAAACCGCACGTGTGTGCCTGTCGGTGGCAGCGTACAGGTGCACGTTTTGCACAAACTATTATATAACGCACAAGTCTAGTGAATAATACACGTCAGTCAGCAGTGTCTGATAGTGTCAGACTTCTCAGTAATTGGCGCTCCTAAAAACCTGTTAGGTTCTTAGTGCGTCCGTGCTTGCATTTAAAAACCGCACGTGTGTGCCTGTCGGTGGCAGCGTACAGGTGCACGTTTTGCACAAACTATTATATAACGCACAAGTCTAGTGAATAATACACGTCAGTCAGCAGTGTCTGATAGTGTCAGACTTCTCAGTAATTGTCGCTCCTAAAAACCTGTTAGGTTCTTAGTGCGTCCGTGCTTGCATTTAAAAACCGCACGTGTGTGCCTGTCGGTGGCAGCGTACAGGTGCACGATTTGCACAAACTATTATATAACGCACAAGTCTAGTGAATAATACACGTCAGTCAGCAGTGTCTGATAGTGTCAGACTTCTCAGTAATTGTCGCTCCTAAAAACCTGTTAGGTTCTTAGTGCGTCCGTGCTTGCATTTAAAAACCACACGTGTGTGCCTGTCGGTGGCAGCGTACAGGTGCACGATTTGCACAAACTTGGATATAACGCACAAGTCTAGTGTATAATACATGTCAGTCAGCAGTGTCTGATAGTGTCAGACTTCTCAGTAATTGTCGCTCCTAAAAACCTGTTAGGTTCTTAGTGCGTCCGTGCTTGCATTTAAAAACTGCACGTGTGTGCCTGTCGGTGGCAGCGTACAGGTGCACGTTTTTTACAAACTATTATATAACGCACAAGTCTAGTGAATAATACACGCCAGTCAGCAGTGTCTGATAGTGTCAGACTTCTCAGTAATTGTCGCTCCTAAAAACCTGTTAGGTTCTTAGTGCGTCCGTGCTTGCATTTAAAAACCGCACGTGTGTGCCTGTCGGTGGCAGCGTACAGGTGCACGATTTGCACAAACTATTATATAACGCACAAGTCTAGTGAATAATACACGTCAGTCAGCAGTGTCTGATAGTGTCAGACTTCTCAGTAATTGTCGCTCCTAAAAACCTGTTAGGTTCTTAGTGCGTCCGTGCTTGCATTTAAAAACCGCACGTGTGTGCCTGTCGGTGGCAGCGTACAGGTGCACGATTTGCACAAACTTGGATATAACGCACAAGTCTAGTGTATAATACACGTCAGTCAGCAGTGTCTGTTAGTGTCAGACTTCTCAGTAATTGTCGCTCCTAAAAACCTGTTAGATTCTTAGTGCGTCCGTGCTTGCATTTAAAAACCGCACGTGTGTGCCTGTTGGTGGTGTCACGGCCAGGTGGACGGGCAGACCCAGGAGGTGGATCCACTGGGCCGAACTCCTAGATGGTAGTAAAGAGTCCGGTAGCTGGAACACTATAAACAGCAGAACAGTCCGTGCACACGAGTATAGCGGAGAAGTCCCTGGGACCACGGAGTCAAGGGTGGTAGTCCGGGTGACGCAGCTCAGGTTCGGAAGCCGAGATGATGTCAGGCGGGGTCCGGAACCTTTGGAGCGAGATGACGGGTCACCGCAGGGATCCGAGATGGTGCGGACTGTCAGGATGGCAGATGGACAGCGTTCGGGGTTCAGGATACGGCAGGACTGGATGGCGAGGCAGGCACGGCTCTACAAGAGAGATAGGTGAGTATATGCACAGAGACACCAGGAGACCTGACTCCTAGCTTAGGAAACACGAAGATCAGGCCCCGCCCCCTTGGACAATAAACCCCTTTATACCCTGTACCTGTTTAGCCTCATTTCCTGTTAATGGACGCTGGCCCTTTAAGAAAGGGTCAGTGACCGCGCGCGCGCCCTAATGCGCATGCGCGCGGCACGGGTGCCAGAAGCCAGGGAAGGAAGCTGAGAGGAGGACGCAGGGGAGCCGGCCAGGGCCTGGGAAGCCGTCGGGCGCCGGGATCGGAGACCAGGGGGCCTGGGAAGGACGGGCACCGGAGGCTGGAGAGCGGGGAGCGTGGCAGGTGAGCCGGGGAGCGGGGCTGAGGACCCGGGGAGCGGAACAGAGGACCCAGGAAGGGGAGCCGAGGACCCGGGGAGCGTGACAGTACCCCCCCCCACGCCCCCCTCCCCGCAACCGGGACATGAAGGCACGGATCAGAGGAGTGCCTACGTTCTCCCTGGGCTCCCAGGACCTATCCTCAGGACCATACCCTTCCCAGTCCACCAGGAAGAACTGTCGACCTCGTACGGTCTTCATGGCCACGATATCCCTTACCGCATAGATGTCGTCATCGGCAATAGGTGGAGGAGCTGGACTGGCAGCAGCGGAGAAGGGACCAAGGACAACCGGCTTGAGCAGGGAGACGTGGAATGAGTTGGGTATCCTCATCGTGGCCGGGAGCTGTAGCTTGTAGGAGACCTCATTGATCTTGTTGAGGACTTTAAACGGCCCAATGTAGCGAGGACCCAGCTTGTATGATGGTATCTTCAGGCGGACGTACTGGGAAGCAAGCCAGACGAGATCTCCAGGAGAGAAACACGGAGGGTCCAGACGTTTCTTGTCTGCGTGTCTTTTCATCCGCAGGGAAGCACGCCCAAGGGACGCTTTGACAGAGTCCCAAATAGTTGCAAAGTCACGGGCTACTGTATCTGCAGCAGGGACATCCGAAGAAGGGGATACAGGCAATGGGATGGAAGGCTGAAGTCCGTAAACGACATGGAAGGGAGAGCTGGAGGACGACTCACTGATGTGGTGGTTGTGGGAGAATTCAGCCCAAGGAAGAAGAGCGGACCAGTCGTCGTGATGGGCGTTAACATAGTGACGTAAGAAAGAGGTCAAGATTTGATTGACCCTCTCTAGCTGGCCATTAGACTGAGGATGGTATGCAGATAAAAAGTCCAGAGTCACTCCCAGATGTTTACAGAGAGCCCTCCAGAAGCGGGAGGTGAACTGAGTTCCTCTGTCGGATACGATGTGTAATGGAAAGCCATGCAAGCGGAAGATGTGTAGTATATAGGCGTCCGCGAGTTCCTGAGCAGAGGGCAGTCCAGCCATAGGGACGAAATGGGCCATTTTAGAGAACCGGTCCACCACGACCCATATGACTGTGTGTCCGGAGGACAATGGCAAGTCCGTAATAAAGTCCATTGCTATGTGTTGCCACGGAACTGAGGGTATCGGCAGAGGCAGAAGACGGCCATATGGGAGGTGTTTGGGCGTCTTGTTCCTGGCACAAGAGGAACAGGCGGATACAAAAGCAGCGACGTCCGTGCGAAGGGATGGCCACCAATAATGACGTACAATCGCACCCCATGTCTTTTTCTGACCAGCATGACCGGCTGTTTTCGAGGCATGACCCCAGTGTAACACTTTTTTCCTGTCTACCTCGGAGACATAGGTCTTCCCGGGCGGTATCTGGGCCAGGGTGACAGGGGCCACCGGAATGATTTTACTAGGACAAATGATGGGTTGGGTAGTCTCTTCCTCCTGCTCCATGGGCATGAAAGACCTGGACAAGGCATCAGCGCGTACATTCTTGTCCGCGGGTCGGAAGTGAAGCTGGAAATCAAACCTGGCAAAGAATAGGGACCACCTGGCTTGCCGTGGGTTCAGACGCTGAGCGGACCGTAGGTATTCCAAGTTCTTGTGGTCCGTGTAAATAATCACGGGGTACACTGCACCTTCCAGGAGGTAGCGCCATTCCTCCAAAGCCAGTTTGACTGCCAAGAGCTCTCGGTCACCGATGGTGTAGTTGCGTTCAGGCGCTGAGAAGCCCTTGGAGAAGAATCCGCAAGTCACCATCTTCCCGGAGGAGGACTTTTGCATGAGCACTGCTCCGGCTCCTGAGGAGGAGGCATCCACCTCCAAGGTGAACTGGCGGTTTAACTCCGGACGGTGAAGTACAGGAGAGGAAGCAAAAGCCCGCTTCAGAGAGCCAAACGCGGCGTCAGCCGCAGGTGACCAGTCCTTTGGATTAGCCTCCTTCTTAGTCAAAGCGGAGAGAGGAGCAGTCAAGGCAGAGAAGTGAGGGATAAACTGGCGGTAGTAGTTGGCGAATCCCAGGAAGCGTTGGATTGCCTTCAGTCCAGAAGGAGGAGGCCAGTTGAGAATGGCGGAGACCTTCTTGGGATCCATCTGCAGTCCAGTATCAGAGATGATGTACCCCAGGAAGGGGAGAGAAGACTGCTCAAAGACACACTTCTCATACTTCGCGTACAGACGATTCTCTCTCAGTCTTTGTAGAACCAGCTGTACGTTTTCTCTGTGGGTTTGGAGGTCCGGAGAGAAGACAAGGATGTCATCTAGATACACTACCACACAGATGTAGAGAAGGTCCCGGAACACGTCGTTCACCAGTTCTTGAAAGACGGCAGGAGCGTTACACAGGCCGAAGGGCATCACGCAGTATTCATAATGTCCATCGCGCGTATTGAACGCGGTTTTCCATTCGTCACCAGAGCGGATGCGTACCAGATTGTAAGCACCCCGAAGATCCAGCTTGGTGAACACACGAGCTCCTCTAAGCCGGTCAAACAATTCGGGAATGAGCGGCAGAGGGTACTTGTTTTTTACGGTGATTTGATTCAAACCCCGGTAGTCTATGCATGGGCGTAAGTCGCCCTCTTTCTTCTTGACAAAGAAGAAACCTGCTCCAGCAGGAGAGGAGGATCTCCGAATGAACCCCCTTGCCAGGCTCTCTGAGATGTAAGCAGACATGGCCCTTGTTTCGGCTGGAGATAAAGGATATATCCGTCCTCGTGGTGGGGTTGTTCCTGGGAGCAGATCGATGGCACAATCGTATGGACGATGTGGCGGCAGTACCTCGGATTCCTTTTTATCAAAGACATCTGCAAAGGACCAATAGGCCGAGGGCAGCCCCGGTAGGTTCTCTGGAACCGGAGGTCGTCGGATGGGTTGTATGGACTTTAGGCACCTCTCATGACACGAAGAGCCCCATCGGGTGATTTCGCCAGTGCCCCAGCTAACTGATGGTTCGTGTGTCCGCAACCATGGAAGTCCCAGCAGGATCTGGTGGGACATGTGTGGGAGGACGTAGAAAGCGATGTTCTCGGTGTGAAGGGCACCGATACGCAGTTCGACCGGCCTGGTGATCCAGGAGATGGTGTCAGAGAGGGGTCTCCCATCCACCGAGGCAATCACTAGGGGCTTGTCGAGTGGAATAACAGGCACCCGGTACTTGTCCACCGTGGCCTGCTGGATGAAATTGCCTGCTGCCCCGGAATCGAGGTAGGCATCAGCCGTGAACCGCGTCTCTCTCGTTGTCACTTGCACTGTCCATGTAACCGGGTCAGAGAGAGTCCCAGCACCTAGGGTGGCCTCTCCTACCAACCCTAGGCTTTGGAGTTTCCCGGCCTCTCTGGACAGGAGCGTAGCAGGTGTGTGCCCTCACCGCAGTACAAGCAGAGACCCTTGGCGAGCCGCTCTGCTCGACGTTGTTCAGACTGACGCACTCGGTCGATCTGCATGTGCTCGTGGACGGGAGCCCAAGCTGTCGATGACTGAAGTACGGAGGGTTTCTGTGGAGGAGAGGAATGCCGTACCGGACGTCTCTCACGGGACACTTCCTTGGATCGCTCCTGAAAGCGAATGTCCACTCGAGTCGCTAGGGCAATCAGGGCATCCAGGGTGGTCGGTACGTCACGACCCGCCAGCTCGTCTTTAATTCGCCCTGAGAGTCCTTCCCAGAAGGCGGCGGTTAGGGCCTCGTTGTTCCACCCGAGTTCTGAGGCCAGGGTGCGAAACCGGATCGCGTATTGACCCACCGTCAGAGTCCCCTGACGTAACCGGAGAAGAGACGAAGCAGATGCGGAGGCGCGTCCGGGCTCATCAAAGGTACCACGGAATGCCTGCAGGAAGTCCTGGATGTTCGTGGTCACAGGATCCCCCTTCTCCCACAAGGGGTTCATCCACGCCAGTGCCTCACCCTCCAGATGGGACATGATGAAGGCGACCTTGGCTTGGTCGGAGGCAAACAAATGCGGCAGCTGCGTGAAATGGAGGGAGCATTGGTTTAAGAATCCCCTGCAGGTCTTGGGGTCTCCGGCGTACCGGGGTGGTGAAGCCAACCGAAGTCTGGTGGTATCTGAAGAAGTCGCCACAGGAGCTGGATCCGTGGATTGACTAGTGGAAGCCCGGGATGTTGAAGTCGTAACTGCCGCTTGTAGCGTGTTCAGGCGGGCGTCCACAGAAGACATGAATTGCAGCATGCGGGTCTGGACTTCACGCTGGCGTTGGAGTTCCTCCTGTACGGCTGCTAGTGCTGCAGCGGGATCCATGGCCTGATCTTACTGTCACGGCCAGGTGGACGGGCAGACCCAGGAGGTGGATCCACTGGGCCGAACTCCTAGATGGTAGTAAAGAGTCCGGTAGCTGGAACACTATAAACAGCAGAACAGTCCGTGCACACGAGTATAGCGGAGAAGTCCCTGGGACCACGGAATCAAGGGTGGTAGTCCGGGTGACGCAGCTCAGGTTCGGAAGCCGAGATGATGTCAGGCGGGGTCCGGAACCTTTGGAGCGAGATGACGGGTCACCGCAGGGATCCGAGATGGTGCGGACTGTCAGGATGGCAGATGGACAGCGTTCGGGGTTCAGGATACGGCAGGACTGGATGGCGAGGCAGGCACGGCTCTACAAGAGAGATAGGTGAGTATATGCACAGAGACACCAGGAGACCTGACTCCTAGCTTAGGAAACACGAAGATCAGGCCCCGCCCCCTTGGACAATAAACCCCTTTATACCCTGTACCTGTTTAGCCTCATTTCCTGTTAATGGACGCTGGCCCTTTAAGAAAGGGTCAGTGACCGCGCGCGCGCCCTAATGCGCATGCGCGCGGCCCGGGTGCCAGAAGCCAGGGAAGGAAGCTGAGAGGAGGACGCAGGGGAGCCGGCCAGGGCCTGGGAAGCCGTCGGGCGCCGGGATCGGAGACCAGGGGGCCTGGGAAGGACGGGCACCGGAGGCTGGAGAGCGGGGAGCGTGGCAGGTGAGCCGGGGAGCGGGGCTGAGGACCCGGGGAGCGGAACAGAGGACCCGGGAAGGGGAGCCGAGGACCCGGGGAGCGTGACAGGTGGCAGCGTACAGGTGCACGATTTGCACAAACTTGGATATAACGCACAAGTCTAGTGAATACACGTCAGCACAGCATTGCAAAATGCGCAAGTTCGTTGGCAAGGAACAAGGAAGTGGACGTGATGGTGGTGCAGGCAGATGCCGAGGTCGTGGGCAAGCTCTAATTTCGCCACAACAAAGGGCCACATCTAGTCGCTCGCACGTCCTGTCCCAAATTCTTGGGGACCGCAGCAGTACACCGCTCTTGAACCAAGACCAGTGTCAACAGGTTGTTAGTTGGATAGCGGATAATGCTTCCAGTCAGATTGGCACCACCACAAACACTCTGTCTTCCACACGGTCAAGTGTCAGTAGCCGTGATACTGCACCGCACATTTCAGAACCTGATCCTCCTTCCTACCACAAGGCTGAGTACACGTCCTCGGACATTACTGATCCCACACTTGGACACTCGGAAGAGCTGTTCACGTTTCCATTCGCACATTCTGGCCTCTCGCCAGCTCATGTTGAAGTGGGTCATGAGGAGATCGTATGTACAGAAGCCCAAATATTTGAGCAGCCACGTTCTCACGAAGTTGGCAACGTGTCTCAACAAGGGGTGGACGATGATGAGACACAATTGTCAGGAAGTCAGGAGGAGGAGCAGGGTGCGGAAGAGGAAGACGACGTGGTGGATGATCCAGTAACTGACCCAACCTGGCAGGAGGATATGCAGAGCGAGGACAGCAGTGCACAGGGGGAGGGAGGCGTAGCATCCCAACAGGCAGTAAGAAGCAGGGTGGTGGCTCCAGGCAGAAGTCAGGCAACCGTTCCCCGGAACAACAACACGACACAAGGTGCCTGTACAAATGTTAGGTCTTCCCGAGTCTGGCAGTTTTTTAAGTTGGCTCCAGATGATTCTAAAAAGGCCATTTGCAGTATCAGCAGGGGTACCAAAACTAGCAGCCTGACCACCACCAGCATGATCAGGCACATGTCAGCCAAGCACCCGACTTTGTGGGAAGTACAACAGAGTCGAGGAGCAGTGCTTGCTGATGTCACTGCTACGTCTTCGCTTGTTGTGCATGCGAGCCAATCCCCTGGCCATGCTGCCGGCGAACAAGCCTCCTCCGGTCCTGCACCTGCAGTTGCCTACGCAGAAATAACACCATCATCAAGCACGTCCTTGTCCCAGCGCAGCGTACAGTTATCCATTCAGCAAACCTTTGAACGCAGGCGCAAATACACTGCCAACGCCCCACATGCCACAGTTCTAAATGCTAACATTTCGCGACTGCTTGCGCTGGAAATGTTGCCTTTTAGGCTGGTGGAGACAGAAGCATTCCGCGACCTGATGGCGGCAGCTGTCCCACGTTTCTCGGTCCCCAGTCGCCACTATTTCTCCCGGTGTGCCGTCCCCGCGTTGCATAACCACGTGTCACAAAACATCACACGTGCCCTGAACAACGCTGTTTCACCCAAAGTCCACCTAACCACAGACACGTGGACAAGTGCTTGTGGGCAAGGCCGCTACATCTCGTTGACGGCACACTGGGTTAATATTGTGGAAGCTGGGACCCAGTCTGAGTGAAGGACAGAACACGTCCGTCCCACACCAAGGTTTGCAGGCCCTACCTCAGTCAGGGTTTCACCCACACTCTACAGCTCCGGAATGTCATGTTCTTTAGCCTCCTCCTCCTGCGCATCCTCATCCACTTTACCCTCCACACCAGTCCCAAGCTGGAAGCACTGCAGCACTGCCTCGGCGAAGTGGCAACAGGCTGTGCTGAAGCTAATCTGCATAGGTGACAAACCCCACAATGCAGAAGAGGTGTGGACAGCTCTGAAACAGCAGGCAGATCACTGGCTCACACCTCTGAACCTAAAGCCAGGAAAGGTCGTGTGTGACAATGGCCGGAACCTGGTGGCGGCTTTGAGGCGAGGCCAGCTGACACATGTTCCATGCGTGGCCCATGTGCTCAACCTCGTGGTTCAGCGGTTTCTAAAGTCATACCCAGAGCTGTCTGATCTGCTGGTAAAAGTTCGCCGCCTGTCTGCACATTTTCGAAAGTCACCTACTGCTTCAGCCGGCCTTGCCGGCTTTCAGCGCCGTTTGCATCTTCCGGCTCACAGACTGGTGTGTGATGTCCCCACGCATTGGAATTCAACTCAGCACATGTTGGTCAGGATATGTGAGCAGAAGAGGGCAGTTGTTGAGTACCTGCATCACCTAAGCCGTCGGGAAATGGGTCAAACTCCACACATAACACCTGAGGAGTGGAGATGGATGTCTGACCTATGTACCATCCTCCAAAACTTTGAGGACTCCACCAAGATGGTGAGTGGTGATGTCGCCATTATTAGCGTCACCATACCGCTTCTCTGCCTTCTAAAACGGTCTCTGCTCAAAAACAAACATGATGCATTGCAGGCGGAGCGCGATGAGTTGCAGCAAGAAACAGTAGTGGGTGTGAGTGATAACACACAGCCGAGCCTCGTCTCATCACAACGTGCAGTGCAGGACTATGACGAGGAGGAGGATGAAGACATGGAGCAACTCTCCGGCCAAATTGAGGATATGACATGCACACCAGTCATATCCTCGGTTCAGCGTGGCTGGCCAGAGGACAGGGTAGATGAGGAGGAGGAGGAGGACAGCATGTTCAGTCATCGTGTTGGTAAGGATACTGAAGTACTGGCTGTTAAGAGTCTGGCGCACATGGCTGACTTTATGGTAAGCTGCCTGTCTCGTGACCCTCGCGTTAAGAACATCTTGGCCGACAATCATTACTGGTTGGTAACACTGTTAGACCCATGCTACAAGGAGAACTTTATGTCTCTTATTCCTGAGGCGGAGAGGTCAACCAAAATGCAGCAGTTCTGGAAGGCTATAGTCAAAGAAGTAGGCAAAGCATTCCCCTCACAAAACGCTAGCGGCATAGGTCAGGAATCAGTGGACACCCAAGGCGTACAGCCGAGAGAGGCACAAGTCCAATCCGCCAGAGGTAGGGGAACAGTCTTTAAGATGTGGGACAGTTTTCTCAGCCCCTCACGTACCACAGCCCCTGAGGTGCGGGGTAGTGCCACAAGAAATTCTAAGTTTGCCCAGATGCTTAAGGAGTACCTTGCAGATCGAACAACTGTACTCCAACATTCCTCTGTGCCTTACAATTATTGGGTATCCAAGGTGGACACGTGGCATGAATTGGCTCTCTACGCCTTGGAAGTCCTGGCCTGCCCTGCCGCTAGCGTTTTGTCAGAGCGTGTTTTTAGTGCCGCAGGTGGAATCATTACAGATAAACGCACCCGCCTGTCAACTGAAAATGCCGACAGGCTGACTCTGATCAAGATGAACAAGGGTTGGATTGGGCCAGACTTCACCACACCACCAGCAAATGAGAGCGGAATTTAAAGTTTGAAACGGGAATTTGCCATGTACCTCCACTCACCCATGGGTACACACTTCTGGACTTTAGATAATCGCTGGACTGCTCCTCCTTCTCCTCATGCGCCACCATGATGACGATTACAATAGTTAGGCCTTTGTTTCAGGTATACCCCCAGTGGTAAATTTTTTCGCCCATTCTTTCAGAATGGACATTACAACGACAGGAGACCCGCTCCTTTGCAATGGGAACAATGTTTTGAGGCCCTCATGCACGTCTCTATCCAGGGACAACGTGGAGCCTCCCAATTTTTGGCTGCCCTGCCAAAGGGCTATACTACAATAGACCCACTTCCTTACAATGGGCACTTCAGGGTTACAGGCCCTCATGCACGTCTCTATCCAGGGACAACGTGGAGCCTCCCAATTTTTGGCTGCCCTGCCAAAGGGCTATACTACAATAGACCCACTTCCTTACAATGGGCACTTCAGGTTTACAGGCCCTCATGCACGTCTCTATCCAGGGACAACGTGGAGCCTCCCAATTTTTGGCTGCCCTGCCAAAGGGCTATACTACAATACACCCACTTCCTGACAATGGACACTTCAGGTTTACAGGCCCTCATGCACGTCTCTATCCAGGGACAACGTGGAGCCTCCCAATTTTTGGCTGCCCTGCCAAAGGGCTATACTACAATAGACCCACTTCCTTACAATAGGCACTTCAGGTTTACAGGCCCTCATGCACGTCTGTATGCAGGGGCATTGGTGAACCTCACAATTTTGGACTGCCCTGGCAAAGGAAAATACTACAAAGACTCACTTCCTCAAAATGGGCACATTAGACTCAAGAGGCCTTCATGTACGTCTCTTCTCAGGGACATCGGAGTGCCTCACAATGTTTTACGTAAAATCTTTCATGTATTAATCTCAAAAAGTAACATACACCAGCTCTATCTCACTATTGGGTATGTGCCCTTAACATTTCTGCCATGAAAATTCATTTTGGTGTCATTTTGGAAGGTTTTCTGGTGAGTCCGTAAAAATGGTGTAAAACGCGGACAAAATTCTTCACAGCTGTGACTTTTGAGTGATAAATGCTTCAAGGGGTCTTCCCCATGCTGTTGCCATGTCAATTGAGCACTCTTCTGAGACTTTTGTGACATTTTTAGGGTTTCTACATGCTGCCGGGGGTCATTTCATAAAAATACTCGGGTCTCCCATAGGATAACATTGGGCTCGGTGCTCGGGCCGAGTACACGAGTATCTTGGGATGCTCGGCCCGAGCCTCGAGCACCCGAGCTTTTTAGTACTCGCTCATCACTAGTAATGAAACATTTATAATTTTTATTACATATTTTACCAGTTTTATTCCTACAAAGGGATATTGCTTAAATTGAAGTTTACATTGAATGTGTTACTTTTTTCTACACAGTTTAGTTGTTTGCTTTTGTATTTTTGGGAACTATATTTTTTGAAACAAACAGGATTTTTATAATATGGGATTATGTTTTCTGCTAAAATGGACAATAAAAAAGAAACCCAAAATCGTAGTTCTCTTTGTGATGGAAGCCAAAATGTATTGTCATTTGGCACTGAAACCAAGAATTTTATATATTACAGGTTGAGAACAAATTACTTCAACAGCGAAAACGGCTTGATTTACTAGGGATTAAACCCAGGACCTTCTGCGTGTGAAGCAGATGTAATGACTACTACACTTTGAAACATGAGAAATCCTGCAAAGTAATGGCAATTAGAGACGAGTTTTGACCGCCAGGGGAAAAAAAAAATAATTCGCAGTTCTGTTGATGATGGAAGCGAAAACATCCCATCATTCGGCAACAAAGCCAAGAACTTCATATATTGTGGTTTGATAGGGTATTATTTCAACACCAAGAATAGATTGGTTTCACTGGGGATTGTACCCAGGACCTTCTGCGCATTAAGCAGACATGTTGACCACTACACTATGAAACCAGATGGAAAGTTACTCTGTATTGGCAAGCAGAGCAGAATTGTGACTGACGGGGCCTTTTTATTGCTGAAGGAAAGTATTTTTGGTAATGAAACATTTACAATTTTTATTACATATTTTACCAGTTTTATTCCTACAAAGGGGTATTGCTTAAATTGAAGTTTACATTGAATGTGTTACTTTTTTCTACACAGTTTAGTCGTTTGCTTTTGTATTTATGGGAACTATATATTTTGAAACAAACAGGATTTTTATAATATGGGATTATGTTTTCTGCTAAAATGGACAATAAAAAAGAAACCCAAAATCGTAGTTCTCTTTGTGATGGAAGCCAAAATGTATTGTCATTTGGCACTGAAACCAAGAATTTTAAATATAACAGGTTGATAGCAAATTACATCAACAGCGAAAACAGCTTGTTTTTACTAGGGATTAAACCCAGGACCTTCTGCGTGTGAAGCAGACGTGATGACTACTACACTTTGAAACCTGTGAAATCCTGCAAAGTAATGGCCATTAGAGACGAGTTTTGACCGCCAGGGGAAAAAAAAAATAATTCGTAGTTCTGTTGGTGATGGAAGCCAAAACATCCCGTCATTCGGCAAAAAAGCAAAGCACTTCATATATTATAGTTGGATAGGGTATTATTTCAACACCAAGAACAGATTGGTTTCACTGAGGATTGAACCCAGGACCTTCTGCGTGTTAAACAGACGTGATGACCACTACACTATGAAACCTGTGAAAGCCTGCAAAGCAATGGCAATTAGAGACGAGTTTTGACCGCCAGGGGAAAAAAAAAATAATTCGTAGTTCTGTTGGTGATGGAAGCCAAAACATCCTGTTATTCGGCAACAAAGCCAAGAACTATATATATTGCAGGTTGATAGGGTATTATTTCAACATCAAGAACAGATGGGTTTCACTGGGGATTTAACTCAGGCCCTTCTGCGTGTAAAGCAGACGTGATGACCACTACACTATGAAGCCTGATGAAAAGTTTCTGTGTATTGGCTAGCAGAGCAGAATTGTGACTGACGGGGCCTTTTTATTGCTGAAGGAAAGTATTTTTGGTAATGAAACATTTACAATTTTTATTACATATTTTACCAGTTTTATTCCTACAAAGGGATATTGCTTAAATTGAAGTTTACATCGAATGGGATTGTTTTCTGCTAAAATGCACAATAAAAAAGAAACCCAAAATCGTAGTTCTCATTGTGATGGAAGCCAAAATGTATTGTCATTTGGCACTGAAACCAAGAATTTTATATATTACAGTTTGATAGCAAATTACTTCAACAGTGAAAACGGCTTGTTTTTACTAGGGATTAAACCCAGGACCTTCTGCGTGTGAAGCAGACGTGATGACAACTACACTTTGACACCTGTGAAATCCTGCAAAGTAATGGCAATTAGAGACGAGTTTTGATAACCAGGGGAAAAAAAAAATAATTCGTAGCTCTATTCGTGATGGAAGCCAAAACATCCCGTCATTCGGCAACAAAACCAAGAACTTCATATATTGTAGTTGGATAGGGTATTATTTCAACACAAAGAACAGATTGGTTTCACTGGGGATTGAACCCAGGCCCTTCTGCGTGTTAAGCAGATGTGATGCCCACTACACTATGAAACCTGATGGAAAGTTACTGTGTATTGGCAAGCAGAGCAGAATTGTGACTGACGGGGCCTTTTTATTGCTGAAGGAAAGTATTTTTGGTAATTAAACATTTACAATTTTTATTACATATTTTACCAGTTTTATTCCTACAAAGGGGTATTGCTTAAATTGAAGTTTACATTGAATGTGTTACTTTTTTCTACACAGTTTAGTCGTTTGCTTTTGTATTTATGGGAACTATATATTTTGAAACAAACAGGATTTTTATAAAATGGGATTATGTTTTCTGCTAAAATGGACAATAAAAAAGAAACCCAAAATCGTAGTTCTCTTTGTGATGGAAGCCAAAATGTATTGTCATTTGGCACTGAAACCAAGAATTTTAAATATAACAGGTTGATAGCAAATTACATCAACAGCGAAAACGGCTTGTTTTTACTAGGGATTAAACCCAGGACCTTCTGCATGTGAAGCAGATGTGATGACTACTACACTTTGAAACCTGTGAAATCCTGCAAAGTAATGACAATTAGAGACGAGTTTTGACCGCCAGGGGAAAAAAATAATAATTCGTAGTTCTGTTTATGATGGAAGCTAAAACATCCCATCATTCGGCAACAAAGCCAAGAACTTCATATATTGTAGATTGATAGGGTATTATTTCAACACCAAGAACAGATTGGTTTTACTGGGGATTGAACCCAGGACCTTCTGCATGTTAAGCAGACGTGATGACCACTACACTATGAAACCTTACGGAAAGTTACTATGTATTGGTAAGCAGAGCAGAATTGTGACTGATGGGGCATTTTTATTGCTGAAGGAAAGTATTTTTGGTTACATAGTTACATAGTTACTTAGGTTGAAAAAAGACCTAGGTCCATCTAGTTCAACCTTCCTCCACCAGTTCTACATTTAGTCACTAAGTCATTTATAACCAACAATGTTTTGTGTACTGAGGAAATCATCCAGCCCTTTTTTAAAAGCTGTTACAGTATCTGCCATTACTACCTCTTGTGGTAGGGCATTCCACATCTGACTGCTCTAACTGTAAAGAACCCTTTCCTATTTAGCTGTTGGAATCGCTTTTCTTCCACTCGCAGTGAGTGCCCCCTTGTCCTTAGTACTGTCTTTGGAAGAAATAAGTCATGTGCCAGTCCTTTATATTGACCACACATGTATTTATACATATAAATGAGATCTCCTCTGAGACGTCTTTTTTGTAAGCTAAACATATCTAACTTTTTCAACCTGTCATCATATGGGAGGCCTTCCATTCCTTGTAATAGTCTAGTTGCCCGCCTTTGAACTGACTATAACTTCTGAATGTCCTTTTTAAAATGTGGAGCCCAAATCTGGGTCCCTTATTCCAGATGTGGCCTTACAAGTGATTTATAGAGGGGTAACAATACGTTGGGATCACGGGATCTAATCTCTCTTTTCATACACGCTAAAATCTTGTTTGCTTTAGCAGCTGCTGCTTGACATTGAGTGCTGCTGCTCAGCTTATTTGTAATGAGAATACCCAAGTCCTTCTCCTGTTCTGTAGTCCCGAGTTTACTTCCATTTAATATATACGCAGCTATAGGATCACTCCATCCTAGGTGCATTACTTTACATTTATCAACATTAAATCTCATTTGCCAAGTATCTGCCCATTCTGACATCTTATCCAGATCTTTTTGTAATATTGTACTATCCAGGTCAGTTTTTAATATCCTACATAGTTTGGTGTCATCGGCAAAGACTGACACTGTACTATCAATCCCATCCACAAGGTCATTAATAAAGAGATTAAAAAGAATCGGTACAAGCACAGATCCCTGCGGCACCCCACTGCTGACTATAGCCCATTTAGAGAATGTACCATTTATGACTACTCTTTGTTTCCTATCTTTTAGCCAATTCCTTACCCAGTTGCATATTGTGTCCCCTAGTCCCTGCTTCTGGAGCTTTAGTATAAGGCTATTATGTGGTACAGTATCAAATGCCTTTGCAAAGTCTAAATAAATCACATCAGCTGCATTACCAATATCCAGGTTTGAACTTACCCCCTCATAGAACCCCAACAGGTTGGTTAGACACGACTTGTCTTTCATGAATCCATGCTGTTTGTCAGTTATCATATTATTTTCTGCAATATATTTTTGCATGTCATCCCTTAAAATGCCCTCAAAAACTTTGCATTCTACTGATGTCAGGCTTACTGGACGGTAGTTGCCTGGATCTACCCTCTTACCTTTCCTAAATATCGGTACCACATCAGCAATCCTCCAATCCTGAGGCACCAACCCTGTTACAAGTGAGTCTAAAAAGATGAGATACAGCGGTCTGTTGATTACGGAGCTCAATTCCCTCAATATTCGTGGATGAATGCCATCTGGCCCTGGGGATTTGTCAATGTTTAATTTACTCAGACGTAGGCGTACTTCATCTTGTGTTAAATTAATTATATCGGGTGGTGAACTTTGATTTTTCACTTGTTGAATGATCCCTGGTACAGTCAGTTCCTTGGTGAATACAGATGAGAAATGCCTATTTAATATCTCAGTCTTTTGTTTGTCCTCTATAACTAACTTGTTATTATATTTTAAGGGGCCGATACTATCCTTTGTTTTCCTTTTGGCATTAATGTATTTATAAAAGATTTTGGGATTTATTTTAATGTCATTGGCGATTTTTGTTTCAGTAGCTTATTTTGCTTGTTTGATTTCTTTTTTACATTTCCTATTGATATCTTTATACTTCTGAAATGCTATTTCTGTATTCTCAGCCTTTAAGATTTTAAATGCCCTTTGTTTTCGTTTTATTATACTTTGTACAGTCTTAATTATCCATAGTGGTTTGTTTTTATTCCTGGACATTTTATTACCAGAGGGTATACGTTTTTTACAGGACTCTAGTAGTATATCGTTAAACTTACCCCATTTATGTTCGGTATCCCCAGTTATTATGACTTTGTCCCAATCTACACATTTAAGCTCTTCCCTTAATTTGTTAAAATAAGCTTTCCTAAAATTCCAGGTTTTAGCATCCCCCCTTTGAAATGTTCTATTGAATATTATGTTGAAGCTTACCATATTATGATCGCTGGTGCCCAAGTGCTCCCGGACCTGTAGATCTGAAATTGTATCCGGTCTATTTGACAGGACCAGATCTAGCAAATTATCTCCCCTGGTCGGTTCACCTACCATCTGAGAGAGGAAATTGTCTTGAATAGTAGATAGGATCTTACAGATTTTAGCAGAACCAGAAGATTCTATGTCCCACTGTATGTCTGGATAGTTGAAATCCCCCATAATAAGAACCCGATTATTATTATTAGCTGCCTTTTCAATTTGTTCCAGCATTTCACCCTCTATTTGTTGAGGTATGTTAGGAGGCTTATAGCAAACTCCAATTAGTATTTTTCCATTATTCCCCTCCCCATGTACATTTACTCATACTGACTCTACATTGTTGCTGTTCCCCTCAATGTCATCATACAACACAGGTTTTATGTACATATTTTACCAGTTTTATTCCTACAAAGGGATTTTTCTTGAATTGAAGTTTACATTGAATGTGTTACTTTTTTCTACATAGTTTAGTCATTTGCTTTTGTATTTATGGGAATTATATATTTTGAAACAAACAGGATTTTTATAATATGGGATTATGTTTTCTGCTAAAATGGACAATAAAAAAGAAACCCAAAATCGTAGTTCTCTTTGTGATGGAAGCCAAAATGTATTGTCATTTGGCAACGAAACCAAGAATTTCATATACTACAGGTTGAGAGCAAATTACTTCAACACCGAAAAAAGATTGGTTTCACTGGGGATTGAACCCAGAACATTCTGCATGTGAAGCAGACTTGATGACCACCACACTAGAAAACCTGTGAAATCCTGCAAAGTAATGGCAATTAGAGACGAGTTTTGACCGCCAGGGGCAAAAAAAAAATAATTCGTAGTTCTGTTGGTGATGGAAGCCAAAACATCCCGTCATTCGGCAACAAAGCCAAGAACTTCATATATTGTAGTTTGATAGGGTATTATTTCAACACCAAGAACAGATTGCTTTTACTGGGGATTGAACCAGTGTTAAGCAGACGTGATGACCAATACACTATGAAACCTTATGCAAAGTTACTGTGTATTGGCTAGCAGAGCAGAATTGAAACTGACGGGGCCTTTTTATTGCTGAAGGAAAGCATTTTAGGTAATGAAACATTTACAATTTTTATTACATATTTTACCAGCTTTATTCCTACAAAGGGATATTGCTTAAATTGAAGTTTACATTGAATGTGTTACTTTTTTCTACACAGTTTAGTCGTTTGCTTTTGTATTTATGGGAACTATATATTTTGAAACAAGCAGGGTTTTTATAATATGGGATTATGTTTTCTGCTAAAATGGACAATAAAAAAGAAACCCAAAATCGTAGTTCTCTTTGTGATGGAAGCCAAAATGTATTGTCATTTGGCAACAAAACCAAGAATTTTATATATTACAGGTTGATAGCAAAATACTTCAACAGCGAAATCGTCTTGTTTTCACTAGGGATTGAACCCAGGACCTTCGGCGTGTTGAGCAGACGTGATGACCAGTACACTATGAAACCTGATGGAAAATTACTGTGTATTGGTAAGCAGAGCAGAATTGTGACTGACGGGGCCTTTTTATTGCTGAAGGAAAGTATTTTTGGTTAATGAAACATTTACAATTTTTATTACATATTTTACCAGTTTTATTCCTACAAAGGGATTTTGCTTAAATTGAAGTTTACATTGAATGTGTTACTTTTTTCTACATAGTTTAGTCGTTTGCTTTTGTATTTATGGGAACTATATTTTTTTAAACAAACAGGTTTTCTTATAATATGGGATTATGTTTTCTGCTAAAATGTTCAATAAAAAAGAAACCCAAAATCGTAGTTCTCCTTGTGATAGAAGCCAAAATGTATTGTCATTTGGCAACGAAACCAAGAATTTCATACTTTACAGGTTGATAGGAAATTACTTCAACACCGAAAACAGATTGGTTTCACTGAGGATTGAAAACAGAACGTTCTGCATGTGAAGCAGACTTGATGACCACCACACTTTAAAATCTGTGAAATCCTGCAAAGTAATGGCAATTAGAGACGAGTTTTGACTGCCAGGAAAAAAAAAAAAAAATTCCTTGTTCTGTTGGTTATGGAAGCCAAAACATCCCGTCATTCAGCAACAAACCCAAAACTTTATGTATTGTAGTTGGATAGGGTATTATTTCAACACCAAGAACAGATTGGTTTTACTGGGGTTTGAACCCAAGACCTTCTGCGTGTGAAGCAGACGTGATGACTACAACACTTTGAAATCTGTGAAATCCTGCAAAGTAATGGCAATTAGAGACGAGTTTTGACCACCAGGGGAAATAAAAATAATCCGTAGTTCTATTGGTGATGGAAGCCAAGACATCCCATCATTCGGCAACAAAGCCAAGAACTTCATATATTGTAGTCGGATAGGGTATTATTTCAACACCAAGAACAGATTGGTTTCACTGGGGATTGAACCCAGGACCTTCTGCGTGTTAAGCAGACGTGATTACCACTACACTATGAAACCTGATGGAAAGTTACTGTGTATTGGCAAACAGAGCAGAATTGTGACTGACGGGGCCTTTTTTGTTGCTGAAGGAAAGTATTTTTGGTAATGAAACATTTACAATTTTTATTACATATTTAACCAGTTTTATTCCTACAAAGGGATTTTGCTTAAATTGAAGTTTTTTTTGAAAGTGTTACTTTTTTCTACATAGTTTGGTCTTTTGCTTTTGTATTTATGGGAACTATATTTTTTGAAACAAACAGGATTTTTATAATATGGGATTATGTTTTCTGCTAAAATGGTCAATAAAAAAGAAACCCAAAATTGTAGTTCTCTTGGTGATGGAAGCCAATATGTATTGTCATTTGGCAACGAAACCAAGAATTTCATATATTACAAGTCGATAGGAAATTGCTTCAACACCGAAAACAGATTGGTTTCACTGGGGATTGAACCCAGGACCTCCTGTGTAAAGCAGACGTGATGACCGTTACAATATGAAACCTGTGAAATCCTGCAAAGCAATGGCAATTGGAGACGAGTTTTGACCGCCAGGGGAAAAAAAAAATTCGTATCTCTGTTGGTGATGGAAGCCAAAACATCCCGTCATTCGGCAACAAAGCCAAGAACTTCATATATTGCAGGTTGATAGGGTTTTATTTCAATCAGTAATTTATATCAGCTCACCGCTCACCGTGTGTAGACTCACTCCTGGTTGTCCCCTAGAGCACGGACAGGCACTACCACAGCCTAGTATTGCAGATAAAAAAGAAGGGATGTCCAGCTCTTCAGGCAGAGAACAAAAGGTCTTTAATTCATCATGCAGATACAACGAAATACATGGCCAGCACTACGCGTTTCAGGTGTAAAACTCACCCTTAATCATGATGCTGGAAAGGAGGCGCTACAGAGTTTATATACAATTGGCAAAGCAGGTGTTTAGAACACTTGAGCACCATACACATTTTTAGTCAGGCTTCCATAATGATTATAATATAATACAAACAAGATTTTTTTTAGATTTTTTGGATTTTCTTAAAAATATCTGGACTAAATATAGATATATATTACAGCATACTGGTTATGGTGCGCCAATATACAGTGCAAATATGCATACTTGAAAATACACGCACATATTAGTATATAAATATACATAAACATGCACAATTACAATGACACCTATAAACCTGCACATGGAAATAATTGTTTTTTTCTGTGATTTTTCCCTTTTTATTTTAATTATTTAATAGTGACACCTTATATAAGATTTAATTCAAAAACAAAATGTTCTTTAAATTGAATGATGTCCTACATTTATGTGCAGTTGGTAATCATGCTTTTGTTGAATATATTTCTGAAAATTACCCATTTCTATGTAGCTCATCTATAATACTGGATTCGTATTGAGAAAAAAAATGATCAGTTCTTAACATTTTAATAATTTATTTGGTGATTTTTTTGATGATTTTTTGGCTGTGTCTGCCTAGATATAATACAAAGTACAATAAATAGTAAGCAAAGGTTGTTGAGATTGTATTTTAAATTGCAGCCATTCATGTCAAGCTGTTATCTGTGATAATTATTGCTTTTGTTTAACTCAGTGTGTGGAAAATCGGCCGTACACCTCCACAGCAAACTATAAGATTAGCACTAACAGATCAAAGCTGCAAGTTGTAATCAGTGCCATTAAGACTGTAGCACAATCATCCATAAACTTCACATGGGAGAACTTCTGTTGTGAACACTGGGAGATAAGCCCCAAGCTTTTTTCTAGGGACATGAACACACCCTACTACCAATAGGATCATTGTGAATCACAGGATCGCAGGTAGTATGAAGCAGACTTAAAAGTTCCACATTGCAGAATCAGACCTACATGTTGCAAATGTTTGTTTATAAACAGTAGAGTTGAGCGTGGTTCGTGGTTCTCCAGTTCGCGGTTCGAGTGATTTTGGGGGGTGTTCTAGAACGAACTAAAACTCGAGCTTTTTGCTAAAGTTCGATAGTTCTAGTTACGTTCGAGAACGGTTCTAGCAGCAAAAAGCAGGGCTTTTTGCAGCTAGTGTGCAGGAGCCATCGCTGGCAGCCTGCCAGAAGCTGGTAACCAAGATAAACATCGGGTATCCAAGCAAAGCGCTTTGGTTAGTAACCCGATATTTATCCTAGTTACGTGTGCAGGAAGCCCACACTTCCCCGCTCAGCTCACTCCGCCCCCTCCTGCACGCGGCCTGTACACACACACACACACACTCACCTGTCCCCAGCCAAGCAGTCCACGACACTGACGTCCTCAGCGCCATATGACCCCGCTAGGCTCCACCCACTTCGCACTCCGCCGCCAGCACACATGGCTCCGCCCACCTGGCACTCTGCACACATGGTCCTGCTAGGCTCCGCCCACCTGACAATCTGCACACATGGTCCCGCTAGGCTCCGCCCACCTGGAACTCTGCACACATTACCCCGCTAGGCTCCGCCCACCTGGCACTCTGCACACATGGCTCTGCTAGGCTCCGCCCATCTGGCACTTTGCACACATTACCCCGCTTGGCTCCGCCCACCTGTCACTCTGCACACATGGTCCCGCTAGGCTCCGCCCACCTGGCACTCTGCACACATGGTCCCGCTAGGCTCCGCCCACCTGGCACTCTGCACACATGGCCCCGCTAGGCTCCGCCACCTGGAACTCTGCACACATGGTCCTGCTAGGCTCCGCCCACCTGGCACTCTGCACACATGGTCCCGCTAGGCTCCGCCCACCTGGCACTCTGCACACATTACCCCGCTAGGCTCCGCTCACCTTGCACTCTGCACACATGGTCCCGCTCGGCTTACCTGCGGTGATTAAGTCCCGACCTCAGCGCTGTCACTGTCCTCCATAGCCGCCGCTTGTCACATCACCTTCTCTCTCTTCCGACCCGAGACTGACTAGCGGTGACATCACGAGCCGCTCACGATACTTGGCTGTGAAGATGATTGAAGTCAGTGTGCAGGAGATCAGCGCAGGTAATGTACCTCGCTGACAGCAGCACTTGTCATCCCCTGCAATGACCTGGGCTGACCCATTGATGTTAGCTCAGGTCACTGCACTGCTCTCCCAGCCAATGGGGAACATCCTGCTCTTCATTGACTGGGACAGTGTGGATCGTCATGGGAACCCCTTGGATTACACTAGACCTGGATTTGTTTTTCTATCTAATAAATTGGTTAAAGAGGGAGTGTATTGGGGAGTGTTTTTTCAAATAAAAATGTGTTTGTCGTCTATTTTTTTTATTACTGACTGGGTTGGTGATGTCGGGTATCTGATAGACGCCTGACCTCACCAACCCCAGGGCTTGGTGCCAGGTGACATTACACATCTGGTATTAACCCCATATATTACCCCGTTTGCCACCGCACCAGGGCACGGGATGAGCTGGGGCGAAGCACCAGAATTGGCGCATCTAATGGATGCGCCACTTCTGGGGCGGCTGCGGCCTGCTATTTTTAGGCTGGGGAGAGTCCAATAACCATGGACCTCCCTAGTCTGAGAATATCAAACGCCAGCTGTCTGCTTTACCTTGGCTGGTGATCCAATTTTTGGGGGACCCCTATGTGTTTTTTTTTTTAAATTATTTATTTAATTTAAAATAAAAGCGTGGGGTGCCTCAGTTTTGGATTACCAGCCAAGGTGAAGCTGCCAGCTGTGGTCTGCAGGCTGCAGCCGTCTGCTTTACCCTAGTTGGCTACAAAAATAGGGGGAACCCTACGTCATTTTTTTTTTCATTTTTTTGGCTAAATACAAAGCTAAGCACCCCTTAGTGCCACATGAAAGGCACCAAAGGGTGCAAAATTACAAAATGCAGGAGAGTGGGACATTATGTGTCTTTCTGCCATTATAATGACAGAAAAGACTGATATAAAGTGTACAAGCACTGTAAAATCACCAGAGCGCTCTACGCTGTGAAAAGCAGTAGAAAATGGCACTGGAGTGAACATGTGACCGCCTCATGTAGGTTGAAGCTATTTATCCTGGGTAAATTTATGTATTTTCCCTCCTTCAGTTTTTTTGCAGTACGCAAAAAAAACAGAAGGCACACGGATGACAAACAGATGACATACGGACCGTCTACGGAACGGAAACGGATGCCACACGGATGCACCCATGAAAAAAAGGACTGTTTTTTGCAGACCGCAAAAATGGATCGGTCGTGTTAATGTAGCCTTATTCTGATCTGCCGTTTATAAACAGCAGGCAGAAATAAGTGAATAGCGCCCCCCAGCGTCAGAAAATCTCCGGGGTTTCAGGCGTAGCTGAGACCCTGGAGATCCTGATTTAGGACGGTTTTTCCGGTCCCCGCTCATGTGATTACAGGTATACACCGTACACTGATGATCACGTTACAGTAAATGACAGTGTCGGTAAAAAATTATTTATCTCCCATCTGGCATGAACAAACATGACAAATCTCCTACCCGGTCCCCTCCGGTCCCCCGGTGTCGCCAAAGTGCCCCCCCTGATGCCCTCCCAGAAATCCAAGATGGCCGCGCGCACAGCAGCGCGCCGGCCGCATTCACCCTACTCTTCTGATTTCTGTCACATGTGCCATGACACATGCGACAGAAAACTCCGCCCCAGGCCCTGCCAGGTCACCCCCTATTACCCCACCGGTGTTCACCGGTGTCCCACGGTACCTGTGCAGTGTTGATCCCCCGCGGCCCTCTCCTTCACAATAGACGCTGCCGCATGCACAGAGCGGCTGTCAGCTCAAGTTCCTGTGTTCAGACACAGTGAGTGGTGGTTATGCATCTGTAAGCTAAATGGGCGGCATGGTGGCTCAGTTGGTAGCTCTGCAGTCTTGCAGCACTGAAGTACTGGGTTCAATTCCCACCAACAACACCATCTGCAAGGAGTTTGTATGTTCTTCCTGTGTTTGTGTGAGTTTCCTCTAGGTACTCTGGTTTCCTCCCAGACTCCAAAGACATACAGATAGGGAATTTAGATTGTGAGCCCCAATGGGGACAGTGTTCCCAATGTATGCAAAGTGCAATGGAATTAATAGCGCTAAATAAATGAAAATTTTTTATTATTACTGCAATGCCCTGTTCATGAGGTAAGGAACATAGTTGATCAGGAGAGCTATATACTACATTTCCAAATGGAGGCATTTGATTTTATAGTTGCCCTGCTGAACGACTACCAAACATGAGAGTCCGTTATACGCCACAAGAAAACACATCTAAATAACGAGCTCTGTTGTTTGGTATTAATTCAGCTGGATAACTGGACTTAAAGGGGTATTCCATCTCCAAGATCCTATCCCCAATATATAGTAGGTGGAATAGCAATAATATCAGCAAATACCAAGATTTGGAAATGTAGAATAGTTCTCCTGATTAGGCATGCCCTTACCTCATGAGCAGGGCATTGCAGCTTTGGTAGCAACCGTTACGACATGGACTCTGCTGCTGTGGACCCGGGGAGAGTGGGTGCAGATTCATTGCACCCACACTCCTCACATGGAGGGTCTGCACTCCTAGAAAATGGGGGATACGTTCCCGTTTTTTCCTTACAATAAATTTGTGAAAGAGGGAATGTTTTGAGGAGTTTTCTTTCAAATACATTTTTTTTTTATTTTTTTTGTTAGTACTGACAGTTTGTGATGTCAGGTATCTGACAGACGCCATGACATCACAAACTGCTGGGCTTGATGTCAGGTGACTTTACAACTAGTATCAACCCCATTTATTACCCCGTTTGCCACTGCACCAGGGCACGGGATGAGCTGTGGTGAAGCGCCAGGATTGGCGCATCTAGTGGATGTGCCACGTCTAGGGTGCCTGTGGCCTGCTATTTTTAGGCTGTGAAGGCCCAATAACTATGGACCTTCCCACCCTGAGAATACCAGACCACAGCTGTCCGCTTTACCTTGGCTGGTGATCCAATTTGGGGGGGACCCTACTTTTTTTTTGTAATTATTATTATTTATAAAATAATTATAAAAAAAGAGCCTGGGGTGACCTCCACATTGGATCCCCAACCACGGTAAAGCTGCCAGCTGTGGTTTTCAGGCTACAGCCGTCTGCTTTACCCTAGCTGGCTATCAAAAATGGGGGGACCCAACATCATTTTTTTTTTAACTATTTTTTAAATAAAAAAAATTAATGGGCTTCCCTGTATTTTGATTGCCAACCAAGGTAACGCCAGGCAGATGGGGGTGGCAACCCATAGCTGTCTGCTTTATCTGCACTGAGAATCAAAAATACCGCGGAGCGCTACGTCATTTTTTTAAAGATTTATTTTTACAGCACTGTCATGTCAGGCATTCAAAATACAGGGAAACTCTTTTTGTTTTTAGTTATTTAAATAAATAATTAAAAAAATATATATGGGCTCCTGCTGCATTTTTTGTATTGCTAGCTAAGGGTAATCCAAGCAGCTACTGGCTGCTAACCCCCACTGCTTGGTGTTACCTTCACTGGCAATGGAAAATCCAAAAATCAAGGGAAGCATTTTTTATTTTGTTTTGCCAAAAAACTACAAAAAAATGACGTGGGCTTCGCCATATTTTTGTATGCTAGCCAGGTACAGCAGGCAGGTACGGGCTGCCCGTAACCCCCAGCTGCCTATTTGTACCCGGCTGGGAACTAAAAATATAGGGAAGCCCGTTTTTTAATTAATTTATGAATTTTATGAAATAATTAAAAAAAAAAAAAAAAAACAAGTGGGCTTTGCCCCATTTTTGTGTCCAGCCGGGTACAACAAGGCAGCTGGGGATTGGAATCCACAGCACAGGTTAGCCCGAGGTTTCTGGGCCCCTCTGCTGCGAATTGCAGTCCGCAGCCGCCCCAGAAAATGGCGCTCTCATAGAAGCGCCATCATCTGGCGCTGTATCCAACTCTTCCAACAGCCCTGGAGCCAGGTGGCTTGTTGGGTAATCATGAGTTAATACTGGCTTTGTTTTACTAGCCAGTATTAAGCCAGAGATTCTTAATGTCAGGCACGTTTGACCCGGCCATTAAGAATCTCCAATAAGGGGCTAAAAAAAAACACCACACAGAAAAAAAATACTTTAATAGAAATAAATACACAGACACATTAGAGACTCCATCTTTATTACCCCTTGTCAGCCCTCCACAATCCTGCTCTTATGTCTTCTTTCTCCTTCAACACATGCAGCTCTGTCTGCTCCATCAAACAGCACAGCTGCATGGGGGAAGACGCTTTGCTCCGTGCAGAAATCACTCTGTGAGAGTGACCACAGGCTCCCGGCTGTAAGCGGTGGCATGGGTTGCCATAGCAACGCTGCTCCAATCATGTGATTCCGGTGCCGCTGCGTGCTGGTAGCGGGACGTCCCCGTCACTGCTACCAAGCGCGTTGCTATGGCAACGGTGATCTCCGTGATTGACCGGCTGTGTCAGCCGGTCAGGAGCCGGCTTCTGCGGACGCTGGTAACTACGGTAAACATCGGGTAAGCAAGAAGCCCTTTCCTTGGTTACCCGATGTTTACCGTAGTTACCAGCATCCGCTGCTCTCACGCTGCCAGTGCCAGCCCCCTGCATACATAACCAGACTACACATCGGGTTAAATTAACCCGATGTGTACTCTGGCTAGGAGTGCAGGGAGCCAGCGCTAAGCGGTGTGCGCTGGTAACCAAGGTAAATATCGGGTTGGTTACCCGATATATACCTTTGTTACCAAGTGCAGCATCGCTTCCACGCGTCGCTGCTGGCTGGGGGCTGTGGTCACTGGTTGCTGGTGAGATCTGCCTGTGTGACAGCTCACCAGCAACCCATGTAGCGACGCTCCAGCGATCCCTGCCAGGTCAGGTTGCTGGTGGGATCGCTGGAGCTTCGCTTAGTGTGACGATACCTTAAGGGAACGGGGAAGCAGAGCGGGGAGTCGAGCTAGAGCACCCTGTATTAGATATGCAATGACAGGTTCTACATGACGCGTCATAGTCATGTGACCAGTCTGTAGCCAATGAGATAACAGGCACCTGACTGGTCACATGGCTATTTTTCACGTCACGATAGGTCCTGCATCACTGCTGGCAGTGCTGGTTACCGGGAGGATTCAGCGATCATCGAATGGAATAGCGGCAGGAGACAGAGTGCAGGAGGGATCGCGGGGACCGGTAAGTGTTATGGCAATGTTTATTAACTGTATGTGTACATTTATAATGTGTTTTTATGTGTTTGTGATTGCCTCCTATTGTTCCCTATGCGGTTCGAGTTCGGTTCGTCGAACGTTCGCCGAACCGAACTCGAACGAGACCTTCGTTCGGCAAACGGAACTCGAGCCGAACCACGGCCGGTTCGCTTATCTCTAATTAACAGTCATTATGAAGTCACAGTATCCACACATTATCCACACACGGAGTCAAAGTTAACAACAATGGTAACTGGCAGTTAATTTATATATTGTGGAAAATTATATGGGCCACAATATGGTGGCAAGGGAGACTTATTTAATATATATTTTTTAATAATGAATCATGAAGTCTCTGCAAAGATTTATTTGATGATTTTTGGCTGTGTCTGCCTAGATGTAGTACAAAGTACAAGGATTGTTGAGATTATAATTTAAATTGTGACTATTCATGTCAAACTGTTATCTATGGTATAATTAATGCTTTTGTTATGCTCAGTGTGTGGAAAATCGGCCACACACCTCCACGGCAAGCTGTCAGATTAACACTATCAGATGAAAACCGCATGTTGTAATCAGTGCCATTAAATCAGTAGCTCCATCAATCATAAACTTCACATAGGAAAACCTCTGTTGTGAACACTGGGATACCAGCCCCAAACTTTTTTTTTAGGGACGTGAACACACCCTGCTAACAATAGGATCATTGTGAATCACATGATCGCAGATAGTATAAAGCAAACTTGAAAGTTCACCATTACAGAAGCAGACCTACGTGTTGCAAATGTTCGTTTACTACTAGACATTATAAAATCAAATTATCCACACACTGAGTCAAGATTGATAACAATGGTAACTGGCAATCGATTTATACATTGTGGAAAATTCTATAAGCCACAATATGATGGCAAAAGAGACTTATTTAATATATATTTTTTAATAATAAATCATGAGGTCTCTGCGGAAATTCAGACCATGAGGGAAAGTAGTTCCTAGTCTGAATATCCACCAGACCTCTCTTTTACGTAAAAATGTTTCTAAGTTACCCCCTCTATAAGACTTCTGTATTTTTTCTATGCCATATACTCGTGGGGTGTCAAATTGTCCATTGTGTTTATTAATGAAGTGTTTTGATAATTGGGAGGTGCCTCTGGAAGTTTTTTTGTGTGTTATGTCGTACAGATGTTCCTTAATGCGTATATGCAGTTCCCGTTTAGTACTACCTATATATTTTAATTTGCAGATTGTGCATTCTGCCAAGTAGATAATATATGTACTTTTACAGTTTATAAAGGTTTTAATTGCATAGCTACTACTGGCATTTTTATTATCAAAGGATGTGATTTTTTTAGAAGTTAATGGACATAATTTGCAATGTTTCCTGGCACATTGGTAGAAACCCTTTAAGGATAACCAGTTAGTGCCTATAAAGTTCGATTTCTTACTGATAATGTCACTTGGGGATAATTTGTCACCCAGAGAGGTTGATCGTTTAGCAACCACTCTACAGTTGTTATCGAGAATTTTTTTCAGAACTCTGTCTGTTTTTAATGTATTTAAATTACGATAAAAGATTTTACGTATATCATTAAATTGGTTGCTGTATTGTAATGCAAGGGTAATGACTGAATTAATGGTAGATCGATTCTTAGATGAATTATGGGGATGAACTTTAGTTGGAGTGATTCGAGATTTTACGATTTTTTGTGCTCTATTGAGCATCCAGTTCTTATATCCTCTGTTTCTAAGTCTAGAATTAATTGTATTTATTTCAGTTTGTAAGGTTTTTTTTGAATTACAATTCCTATAAGCACGTTGAGTTTCCCCTACTGGTATAGCTTTAATAGTATGTATTGGGTGATGGCTTGCTGCATGCAATATGTTGTTACCTGATACTTGTTTTCTATGGGTGCATGTTTCAATGTAACCATTACTATGCCCCGTCAGCCGCAAATCAAGGAACTCCACAGCAAATTGTTGGAAGTTTACTTTAAATTTTATGTTGAGAGGATTATTGTTTAAATAGGTAGTGAGGTCTGATACGAGAGACCCACCGCCCGCCCACACCAGGAGGACGTCATTGATGAATCTCCCATACCAGACCACACACTCTGGAAATGGATTGTCATCGCTGTAAATATACATTTCCTCCCACCAACTCATAACTAGGTTTGCGACTGACGGGGAATATTTAGCACCCATAGATACTCCTACCCTTTGGATGAAAAATGTAGAATCAAATAGAAAGTAGTTATTAGCCATAAGAAACTTAATGGTGTCCAATATGAACAACACCTTTTCATTGTCAAAATTCGAATATTTTACCAAATGATGTTGAACCGCCATTAATGCTACCTGCTGGGGTATTGAAGTATATAAAGAGATGACATCTGCTGTTATCTACCCATAACCATTCTGCCATTTCATGTTTTTGATTCCATTCAAGACACTGATAGTGTCTCTAAGGTAACCTGGGACTCGACGGGCCAGAGGCTGCAACACCGAATCAATCCATTGTCCAAGCCTCTCACCCACCGAGCTAATACCTGACATTATAGGCCGCATGGGAGGTGGATTTTCCCCTTTGTGTGTTTTAGGTAACCCGTATAAAATGGGTATTTTGGGGGTATCAACTTCTAAATATTCAGCATGTTTTTTACTATAACAACCAAGGGAGGCCCCTTCACTTATTAACTTGTGAATTTTTTTGTTGATGGTAAGGGTGGGATCGGTGGCAACAGGGGCATATGTATTATTATCTGATAACAAAAGATACATCCAATCAATATAATCAGTCTTATCCATTAGTACCACCGATCCCCCATTATCAGATTTTTTGATGATAATATTACTATTATTATTTAGTTGATGCAGTGCCTCCCTCTGCTGGACATTCAAGTTATTGAGATTGGTGTTTTTGCCCGAATCATGTAGTAATCTCAAATCCCTTTCCATATTTTTTTGAAAATCAACTATGGCTTCACATCTTTCATTTAAGGGATAAAAATCTGGATTGGGGACTCGAGCTGCAATATTGCTATCAAAGGGGGACTCTGGTTTGTGTTGATTATCTAGGTCTTCCAATGACAATAATGCAAGTTGTTCTCTAAAATTAAAATTTGCATACACATTTTCATGCTTAGCCTTATTAGTGTTTAATTGTGCATCAGCCTCTTCTTTATAACAGCATTACGAACAAATCTATTGATATCACACAATGTACCAAAAAAAAATCAAAATTGTTTGTTGGGGCAAAATTTAAACCTAGTGCAAGAAGTGCTCTTTGTGTTTCTGACACATTATGTGACGACAAATTAATGACATCAAAATTGGCATCTAGGTCTAAGTCCTTTTTGGACGTAGGGCATAACCTTTTGGATTTATGCTTCCTACCTCCTCTTCTGCATTTCTTTTGAAATTTTTCTGTTTTCTGTAGTAGTTTTTGAAGGTTGAAATGTTGATTCAACAGATGATTCATCAGTAGTGTATCCCATAGAAGTGTCCAGATCAGAGGAACCAAATGAGACTTTAGATTTCATTTTGGGAGTTTTTAGTATGGAGCGCAGGCTTTTCCATTTATTTGCATTCTCCCATCTGCCCCATTCATAGACTTGGTTAGATGAATAGTCATGTAAGTCCCTATTAAGCTTGCGTTTTTTCATGTGCATAATACTTGATTCAATTTTATCAACAGATTTTTGTATGCGATTAATAGTTTCCAGAAAATCTTCTTCCGAAACAGTAGATTTAAATGTAGATTTTGCTTCATCCAAACTTGTCTGGGTCTCTTTAAGTGTGATCTCTTCATGTTCGATAATTAGACCCATGAGCTTCAGAGAGCAAAAAGATAATAAAACATTCCATTTGGAGACAAATTCTTCAGAATAGACTGTGTTGGGAATTTTTTTCAGGCGTAAGCCCCTTGGAATAATAGACTTTTCAGCATAGTTCTTTAAGGTGGTTACATTCCACCAAATTCTATTTTCTTTTTCTGCCAATTTTTGCAATATTTTCACAGATTCATCGCTTGATGCAGAAATGGCAGGTGCATGCGTGTTTGTAGCACCAAATAGTAACTTAGCTTTATCTAGGCGTTGGCTACGGCCATTCATCTTACTGGTTAGATGAACAAAATGGGTTAAGTCCAGAAAGGTAACAACGTTGTATGCTCAATTAGTATGGAAAGCAAAGCCACAGGAGTCCCGAAAGGCAGAAAATAATCCAGTAATATATATCAGCTCACCGTGTGTAGGCACACTCCTGGTTGTCCCCTGGAGCACAGACAGGCACTGCCATAGCCTAGTATTGCAAATAAAAAAGAAAGGATGTCGAGCTCTTCAGGCAGAGAAACCAAGGTCTTTAATTCATCACGCAGATACAATGAAAAACATGACCAGCACTACACATTTCAGATGAAACACTTATTTCAACACCATGAAGAGATTGGTTTTACTGGGAATTGAACCTAGTACATTTTGCATGTTAAGCAGACGTAATGACTGCTACACTATGAAACCTGATGGAAAGTTACTGTGTATTGGCTAGCAGAGAAAAATTGTGACTGACAGGGCCTTTTTATTGCTGAAGAAAAGTGTTTTTGGTTAATGAAACATTTACAATTTTTATTACATATTTTACCAGTTTTATTCCTACAAAGGGATTTTGCTTAAATTCAAGTTTATATTGAATGTGTTACTTTTTTCTACATAGTTTAGTTGTTTGCTTTTGTATTTATGGGAACAATATATTTTGAAAAAAACAGGATTTTTATAATATGGGATTATGTTTTCTGCTAAAAGGTCAATAAAAAAGAAACCCAAAATCGTAGTTCTCTTGGTGATGGAAGCCAAAATGTATTGTCATTTGGCAATGAAACCAATAATTTCATATATTACAAGTCGATAGGAAATAACTTCAACTCCAAAAACGGATTGGTTTCACTAGGGAATAAACCCAGAATACTCTGCATGTGAAGCAGACTTGATGAACACCACACTAGAAAACCTGGGAAATCCTGCAAAGTAATGGCAATTAGAGACGAGTTTTGACTGCCAGGGGAAAAAAAAAAAATTATTTGTATTTCTGTTGGTGATGGAAGCCAAAACATCACACCATTCGGCAACAAAGCCAAGAACTTCATATTTTCTAGTTTGATAGGGTATTATTTCAACACCAAGAACAGATTGGTTTTACTGGGGATTGAACCAAGGACCTTCTGCATGTTAAACAGATGTGATGACCACTACACTATGAAACCTGATAAAAAGTTACTGTGTATTAGCTTGCAGAGCAGAATTGTGACTGACGGGGCCTTTCTATTGCTGAAGGAAAGTATTTTTGGTTAATGAAACATTTACAATTTTTATTACATATTTTACCAGTTTTATTCCTACAAATGGATTTTGCTTAAATTGAAGTTTACATTGAATGTGTTATTTTTTTTCTACATAGTTTAGTCGTTTGCTTTTGTATTTATGGGAACTATATATTTTAAAACAAACAGGATTTTTATAATATGGGATTATGTTTTCTGCTAAAATGGTCAATAAAATAGAAACCCAAAATCGTAGTTCTCTTGGTGATGGAAGCCAAAATGTATTGTCATTTGGCAACGAAACCAATAATTTCATATATTACAAGTCAATAGAAAATAACTTCAACTACGAAAACGGATAGGTTTCAGTGGGGATTGAACCCAGGACCTTCTGCATGTGAAGCAGACTTGAGGATCACCACACTAGAAAACCTGTGAAATACTGCAAAGTAATATCAATTAGAGATGAGTTTTGACTGCCAGGAAAAAAAAAAAAAAAATAATTCGTAGTTTTGTTGGTGTTGGAAGCCAAAACATCCCATCATTCGGCAACAAAGCCAAGAACTTCATATTTTGTAGTTTGATAGGTTATAATTTCAACATCAAGAACAGATTGGTTTTACAGGGGATAGAACCGAGGACCTTCTGCGTGTTAAACAGACGTGATGACCACTACACTATGAAACCTGATGGAAAGTTACTGTGTATTGCTTTGCAGAGCAGAATTGTGACTGACGGGGCCTTTTTATTGCTGAAGGAAAGTATTTTTGGTTAATGAAACATTTACAATTTTTATTACATATTTTACCAGTTTTATTCCTACAAACGGATTTTGCTTAAATTGAAGTTTACATTGAATGTGTTTTTTTTTCTACATAGTTTAGTCGTTTGCTTTTGTATTTATGGGAACCATATATTTTAAAACAAACAGGATTTTTATAATATGGGATTATGTTTTCTGCTAATTTCATATATTACAAGTCGATTGGAAATAACTTGAACTCCGAAAACGTATTGGTTTCAGTGGAGATTGAACCCAGTACGTTCTGCATGTGAAGCAGACTTGATGATCACCACACTAGAAAACCTGTGAAATCCTGCAAAGTAACATCAATTAGAGACGAGTTTTGACCGCCAGGAAAAAAAAAAATAAATAATTCGTAGTTCTGTTGTTGATGGAAGCCAAAACATTCTGTTATTTGGCAACAAAGCCAAGAACTTTATATATTGCAGGTTGATAGGGTATTATTTCAATACCAAGAACAGATGGGTTTAACTGGGGATTGAACCCAGGACCTTCTGTGTGTAAAGCAGACGTGATTACCACTACACTATGAAACATGACAAAAAATTATAGAGTGTTGGCTATCGGAGCAGAATTGTGACTGACGGGGCCTTTTTATTGCTGAAGAAAAGTGTTTTTGGTTAATGAAACATTTACAATTTTTATTACATATTTTACTAGTTTTATTCCTACAAATGGATTTTGCTTAAATTGAAGTTTACATTGAATGTGTTATTTTTTTCTACATAGTTTAGTCGTTTGCTTTTGTATTTATGGGAACTATATATTTTAAAACAAACAGGATTTTTATAATATGGGATTATGTTTTCTGCTGAAATGGTCAATAAAAAAGAAACCCAAAATCGTAGTTCTCTTGGTGATGGAAGCCAAAATGTATTGTCATTTGGCAACGAAACCAATAATATCATATATTACAAGTCAATAGGAAATAACTTCAACTCCGAAAACGGATAGGTTTCAGTGGGGATATAACCCAGGACCTTCTGCATGTGAAGCAGACTTGATGATCACCACACTAGAAAACCTGTGAAATACTGCAAAGTAATGTCAATTAGAGACGAGTTTTGACCGCCAGGAAAAAAAAAAAATAATTCGTAGTTCTGTTGGTGATGGAAGCCAAAACATCCCATCATTCGGCAACAAAGCCAAGAACTTCATATATTGTAATTGGATAGGGTATTATTTCAACACAAAGAACGGATTGGTTTCACTGGGGATTGAACCCAGGACTTTCTGCGTGTTAAGCAGATGTGATGCCCACTACACTATGAAACCTGATGAAAAGTTACTGTGTATTGCTTTGCAGAGCAGAATTGTGACTGACGGGGCCTTTTAATTGATGAAGGAAATTATTTTTGATTAATGAAACATTTACAATTTTTATTAAATATTTTACCAGTTTTATTCCTACAAAGGGATTTTGGTTAAATTAAAGTTTACATTGAATGTGTTATTTTTTTCTACATAGTTTAGTCGTTAGTTAGTTAGTTGATAGGAAATTACTTCAACACCGAAAACAGGTTGGTTTCACTGGGGATTGAACCCAGAACTTACTGCATGTGTAGCAGACTTGATGACAACCACACTAGAAAACCTGTAAAATGCTGCACAGTAATGGCGATTAGAGACGAGTTTTGACCGCCAGGGGAAAAAAAATAAATAATTCGTAGTACAGTTGGTGATGGAAGACAAAACATCCCATTATTCGTGAACAAAGCCAAGAAATTTTTATATTGCATGTTGATAGAGTATTACTTCAACACCAAGAACAGATAAGTTTCACTGGGGATTGAAACAGGACCTTCTGCATGCAAAGCACACATGATTACCACTACACTATGAAACCTAACAAAAAAATTATAGAGTATTGGCTATCGGAGCAAAATTGTGACTGACGGGGCCTTTATATTGCTGAAGAAAAGTATTTTTGGTAATGAAAAATTTACAATTTTTATTACATACTTTACCAGTTTTATTCCTACAAAGGTATATTGATTAAATTGAAGTTTACATTGAATGTGTTACTTTTTTCTACACAGTTTAGTCGTTTGCTTTTGTATTTATGGGAACTAAATATTTTGAAACAAAAAGGATTTTTATAATATGTGATTATGTTTTCTGCTAAATTGGTCAATAAAATAGAAACCCAAAATCGTAGTTCTCTTTGTGATGGAAGCCAATATGTATAGTCATTTGGCAACGAAACCAAGAATTTCATATACTACAGGTTGAGAGCAAATTACTTTAACACCGAAAAAAGATTGGTTTCACTGGGGATTGAACCCAGAACGTTTTGCATGTGAAGCAGACTTGATGACCACCACCCTTGAAAACCTGTGAAATCCTGCAAAGTAATGGTAATTAGAGACGAGTTTTGACCGCCAGGGGCAAAAAAAAAATAATTCATAGTTCTGTTGGTTATGGAAGCCAAAACATCCCGTCATTCGGCAACAAAGCCAAGAACTTCATATATTGTAGTTGGATGGGGTACTATTTCAACACCAAGAACAGATTGGATTCACTGGGGATTGAACTGAGGACATTCTGCATGCTAAGCAGATGTGATGACCACTACACTATGAACCCTGATAAAAAGTTACTGTGTATTGGCTAGCAGAGCAGAATTGTGACTGACGTGGCCTTTATATTGCTGAAGGAAAGTATTTTTGGTAATGAAACATTTACAATTTTTATTACATATTTTACCAGTTTTATTCCTACAAAGGGATATTGCTTAAATTGAAGTTTACATTGAATGTGTTACTTTTTTCTACACAGTTTAGTCGTTAGCTTTTGTATTTATGGGAACTATATATTTTGAAACAAACATGATTTTTATAATATGGGATTATGTTTTCTGTTAAAATGGACAATAAAAAAGAAACCCAAAATCGTAGTTCTCTTTGTGATGGAAGCCAAAATGTATTGTCATTTGGCAACGAAACCAAGAATTTTATATATTACAGGTTGATAGCAAATTACTTCAACAGCGAAAACGGCTTGTTTTTAGTAGGGATTGAACCCAGGACCTGCATGTTAAGCAGACGTGATGACCAGTACACTATGATACTTGATGGAAAATTACTATGTATTGGCAAGCAGAGAAGAATTGTGACTGACGGGGCCTTTTTATTGCTGAAGGAAAGTATTTTTGGTTAATGAAACATTTACAATTTTTATTACATATTTGACCAGTTTTATTTCTACAAAGGGATTTTGCTTAAATTGAAGTTTACATTGAATGTGTTACTTTTTTCCACAAAGTTTAGTCGTTTGCTTTTGTATTTATGGGAACTATATATTTTGAAACAAACAGGTTTTTTTATAATATTGGATTATGTTTTCTGCTAAAATGTTCAATAAAAAAGAAACCCAAAATCGTAGTTCTCCTTGTGATAGAAGCCAAAATGTATTGTCATTTGGCAACGAAACCAAGAATTTCATACTTTAAAGGTTGATAGGAAATGACTTTAACACCGAAAACAGATTGGTTTCACTGGGGATTGAACCCAGAACGTTCTGCATGTGATGCAGACTTGATGACCACCACACTTTAAAATCTGAGAAATCCTGCAAAGTAATGGCAATTAGAGACGAGTTTTGACTGCCAGGAAAAAAAAAATAATTCGTAGTTCTGTTGGTTATGGGAACCAAAACGTCCCGTCATTCAGCAACAAAGCCAAGAACTTTATGTATTGTAATTGCATAGGGTATTATTTCAACACCAAGAACAGATTTATTTCACTTGGGATTATACCCAGAACCTTCAGCGTGTTAAGCAGACGTGATGACCACTACACTTTGAAACCTGTGAAATTCTGCAAAGTAATGGAAATTAGAGACGAGTTTTGACCACCAGGGAAAAAAAAAAAATAATTCGTAGTTCTATTGGTAATGGAAGCCAAAACATCCCGTCATTCGGCAACAATGCCAAAAACTTCATATATTGTAGTTGGATAGGGTATTATTTCAACACCAAGAACAGATTGGTTTCACTGTGGATTGAATTAAGGAACTTCTGCGTGTTAAGCAGACATGATGATCACTACACTATGAAACCTGTGAAATCCTGCAAAGCAATGGCAATTGGAGACGAGTTTTGACCGCCAGGGGAAAAAAAAAATTCGTAGTTCTGTTGGTGATGGAAGCCAAAAGATCCTGTTATTCGACAACAAAGCCAAGAACTTCATATATTGCTGGTTGATAGGGTATTATTTCAACATTAAGACCAGATTGGTTTCACTGGGGATTGAACCCAGGACCTTCTGCATGTTAACTCAGGACCTTTTGCGTATTAAGCAGACGTGATGACCACTACACTTTGAAACCTGTGAAATCCTGCAAAGTAATGGCAATTAGAGACGAGTTTTGACCACCAGGGAAAAAAAATAATAATTCGTAGTTCTATTGGTGATGGAAGCCAAAACATCCCATCATTCGGCAACAATGCCAAGAACTTCATATATTGTAGTTGGATAGGGTATTATTTCAACACCAAGAACAGATTGGTTTCACTGGGGATTGAACCCAGGAACTTCTGCGTGTTAAGCAGACATGATGATCATTACACTATGAAACCTGTGAAATCCTGCAAAGCAATGGCAATTGGAGACGAGTTTTGACCGCCAGGGGAAAAAAAAATAATATGTAGTTCTGTTGATGATGGAAGCTAAAACATCTCATCATTCGGCAACAATGCCAAGAACTTCATATATTGTAGTTTGATAGGTTATTATTTCAACACCAAGAACAGATTGGTTTTACTGGGGATTGAACCCAGGACCTTCTGCATGTTAAGCAGACGTGATGACCACTACACTATGAAACCTGTGAAATCTTACAAAGCAATGGCAATTGGAGACGAGTTTTGACCGCCAGGGAAAAAAAAATAAATTCTTAGTTCTGTTGGTGATGGAAGCCAAAACATCCCATCATTCGGCAAGAAAGCCAAGAACTTCATATATTGTAGTTTGATAGGGTATTATTTCAACACCAAGAACAGATTGGTTTTACTGGGTTTTGAACCCAGGACCTTCTGCGCGTTATGGAGACGTGATGACCACTACACTATGAAACATGATGAAAAGTTACTGTGTATTGGCTAGCAGAGCAGAATTGTGACTGACGGGGCCTTTTTATTGCTGATGGAAAGTATTTTTGGTAATTAAACATTTACAATTTTTATTACATATTTTACCAGTTTTATTCCTACAAAGGGATATTGCTTAAATTGAAATTTACATTGAATGTGTTACTTTTTTCTACACAGGTTAGTCGTTTGCTTTTTTATTTATGGGAACTATATATTTTAAAACAAACAGGATTTTTATAATATGGGATTATGTTTTCTGCTAAAATGGTCAATAAAAAAGAAACCCAAAATCGTAGTTTTCTTTGTGATGGAAGCCAAAATGTATTGTCATTTGGCAACGAAACCAAGAATTTTTTGTATATTACTGGTTGATAGCAAATTACTTCAACAGCGAAAACAGCTTGTTTTTACTGGGGATTGAACCCAGGACCTTCTGTGTGTGAAGCAGACATGATTACCACTACACTATGAAACCTGCAAAATTCTGCAAAGTAATGGCACTTAGAGACGAGTTTTGACCACGAGGGGAAAAAAAAAATAATTCGTAGTTCTGTTGGTGATGGAAGCCAAAACAACCCATCATTCGGCAACAAAGCCAAGAACTTCATATATTGTAGTTTGATAGGGTATTATCTCAACACCAAGAACAGATTGGTTTTACTGGGTATTGAACCCAGGACCTTTTACATGTTAAGCAGACGTGATGACCACTACACTATGAAACCTGATGAAAAGTTGCTGTGTATTGGCTAGCAGAGCAGAATTGTCACTGACGGGGCCTTTTTATTGCTGATGGAAAGTATTTTTGGTAATGAAACATTTACAATTTTTATTACATATTTTACCAGTTTTATTCCTACAAAGGGATATTGCTTAAATTGAAGTTTACATTGAATGTGTTACTTTTTTCTACACAGTTTAGTCGTTTGCTTTTGTATTTATGGGAACTATATATTTTGAAACAAACAGGATTTTTATAATATGGGATTATGTTTTCTGCTAAAATGGTCAATAAAAAAGTAACTCAAATTCGTAGTTCTCTTTGTGATGGAAGCCAAAATGTATTGTCATTTGGCAACAAAACCAAGAATTTCATTTCTTACAGGTTGATAGGAAATTACTTCAACACCGAAAACAGGTTGGTTTCACTGGGGATTGAACCCAGAACTTACTGCATGTGAAGCAGACTTAATGACAACCACACTAGAAAACATATGAAATCCTGCACAGTAATGGCAATTTGAGACGAGTTTTGACTAGACTTGAGCGCGGTTCGTGGTTCGTGGTTCTCCAGTTCGCGGCTCGAGTGATTTTGGGGGCTGTCTTAGATCGATCTAGAACTCGAGCTTTTTGATAAAAGCTCGATAGTTCTAGATACGTTCGAGAACGGTTCTAGCAGCAAAAAAACCAGCTAATTCCTAGCTGGCTTTCCGCTGTAATAGTGTAAGTCACTCTGTGACTCACACTATTATGACATTTCAGTGTATAGTGTGCGGGAACAGCGCGTTCAGATCACTGCTAAATGGATAATGCCGATCGCCATTTTTTTTTTTTCCTTGTCTTCCTTCCCTAAGCGCGCGCGTGTAGTGGGGAGGGCCAGCATGTCAGCCAATCCCAGACACACACACAGCTAAGTGGACTTTTAGCCAGAGAAGCAACGGCATGTGTGATAGGATGTCCATGTCACATGTCCCTGCATTATAAAACCGGACATTTTCCTCCAGCACGCCATTATCTGCCTTCTGCGTCCTTGGTGTCAGACATCACTCTCGCAGCTCCTATCGCCGATACAGCTGTATACGCTCCATACACAGCGCTGGGCAGCATAGGGATAGCACTTTCTATCAGTCCTTTTAAGGGCTCATACCGGCAGGGTCAGAGCCATAGGTGACAGGTCCTGAAAACAGAGTTTAACAGCTACACAAGATGACAGCGTCTGTGTAGCTAAGGTCAGGGATTTCCTCGCTGCATTTCCCCATTAGGAGGGATAGAAAGGCTGGCTTCCTTTCCTCTACCCAGAGACCCACAACCCTGCCACTGTACCCTCCTGCCCTTTGCACACTCCAACTCATTGTTACTAAGCCATTATACTAGCAAACACTGATTGAACTTAGTGGCATCCTAAACGTGGCTATTGGACTTCTGTATAGTTCCAGTAGTGCACAGATATTTGCAGCACCTCTGCCTGCATTGCACACTCAAACTCATTGTTACTAATCCATTATACTAGCAAACACTGAGTGAACCTAGTGGCATCCTAAACGTGGCTATTGGATTTCTGTATAGTCCCACTAGTGCAAAGATATTTGCAGCACGTCGGCCTGCATTGCACACTCAAACTCATTGTTACTAAGCCATTATACTAGCAAATAATGAGTGAACTTAGTGGCATCCTAAACGTGGCTATTGGACTTCTGTATAGTCCCAGTAGTGCACAGATATTTGCAGCACCTCTGCCTGCATTGCACATTCAAACTCATTGTTACTAAGCCATTATACTAGCAAACACTGAGTGAACCTAGTGGCATCCTAAACGTGGCTATTGGACTTCTGTATAGTCCCAGTAGTGCACAGATATTTGCAGCACGTCTGCCTGCATTGCACACTCAAACTCATTGTTTCTAAGCCTTTATACTAGCAAACACTGAGTGAACCTAGTGGCATCCTAAACGTGGCTATTGGACTTCTGTATAGTCCCACTAGTGCAAAGATATTTGCAGCACGTCTGCCTGCATTGCACACTCAAACTCATTGTTACTAAGCCATTATACTAGCAAACACTGAGTGAACCTAGTGGCATCCTAAACGTGGCTATTGGACTTCTGTATAGTCCCACTAGTGCACAGATATTTGCAGCACGTCTGCCTGCATTGCACACTGAAACTCATTGTTACTAAGCCATTATACTAGCAAACTCTGAGTGAAACTAGTGGCATCCTAAACGTGGCTATTGGACTTCTGTATAGTCCCACTAGTGCAAAGATATTTGCAGCACGTCTGCCTGCATTGCACACTCAAACTCATTGTTACTAAGCCATTATACTAGCAAACAATGAGTGAACCTAGTGGCATCCTAAACGTGGCTATTGGACTTCTGTATAGTCCCACTAGTGTAAAGATATTTGCAGCACGTCTGCCTGCATTGCACACTCAAACTCATTTTTACTAAGCCATTATACTAGCAAACACTGAGTGAACCTAGTGGCATTCTAAACGTGGCTATTGGACTTCAGTATAGTCCCAGTAGTGCACAGATATTTGCAGCACGTCTGCCTGCATTGCACACTCAAACTCATTGTTACTAAGCCATTATACTAGCAATCACTGAGTGAACTTAGCGCCATCATAAAAGTGGCTTTTGGACTTCTGTATTGTCCCACTGGTGCAAAGATATTTGCAGCACGTCTGCCTGCATTGCACACTCAAACTCATTGTTACTAAGCCATTATACTAGCAAACACTGAGTGAACCTAGTGGCATCTTAAACGTGGCTATTGGACTTCTGTATAGTCTCACTAGTGCGAAGATATTTGCAGCACGTCTGCCTGCATTGCACACTCAAACTCATTCTTACTAAGCCATTATACTAGCAAACACTGAGTGAACCTAGTGGCATCCTAAACGTGGCTATTGGACTTCTGTATAGTCCCACTAGTGCAAAGATATTTGCAGCACGTCTGCCTGCATTGCACACTCAAACTCATTGTTACTTACTAAGACATTATAATACCAAAAATTGAGTAAACTTAGTGGCATACAAGAAGTGGCTGTTGTACTCAATTAGTGGCCCATTGGTGCAAATCTATGTGCAGCACCTGTGCAGGACACCCTCCTGCTCTGTTTTTAATAAGCTATAATGATAGCAAAATATACTGCCATTTAGTGGCATCATAGAACTGGATGTTGTATTCCATTATTGTCCCACTGGTGCCAAGCTATTTCTAGTACCTGTGCAGGACACCCTCCTGCCCTGTTTTTAATAAGCTATATTGATAGCAAAAAATACTGCCATTTAGTGGCATTATAGAACTGGATGTTGTATTCCATTATTGTCCCACTGGTGCCAAGCTATTTCTAGCACCTGTGCAGGACACCCTCATGCACATTTTGCTACGCTAATGTTATAGCAAACTCAGGGAATTCATTGCTGCATTTGATAATTCGGAGGGATAGAAAGTGAGGCTTTCTTTAGCTTTTCCTTCTGTTTATAGACAGCATCTCCAAGTCCACACCCGAAGAGCAATTTCTCCTCCACTTGTAAGTGTGGAGAGGCAGCTAGTGCGCATGCGTGTGCCGATTTACCCCAGCTGCAGCCTAACTACAGTGTTTCGCCTAGTGAGTATGCTCTGCCTGACTGTGCCATTCCTGACGCTAAGTCTTCATTTCGGGATACAGCGCATGCTCCCACACTTAGTGTGAAAAGCCTCTTTGCACAGGTACTTGCATTCCGTGCCGGGTCTAAGTCCTGTTTTGTGCCGAGACACCATGCTAAAGCTGATATTCTTTTTTCAGAGACTCTATTTCATGCAACTGACCATGCTCAGGCACTTACTGCATCAGAAACTAGGTCCGGTAATGAACTCTTTGGCCCTGCCCCTGATGTGGGGGGGCCCATATAGACCACAGGGCATCAGGTGTCCTGACGATGTGGCCAGGCCACTCCCAAATGGCTTGCAGAGGCCCGCCCCTATGCCTTGTCACCTCATTATTGATGGTCAGACGATGACTGGTGAGGTGTTTGTGTTGTGGCAGCCATGAGGTCATTATTGAAGTTGTGGTTCCAAATAGGACGCTAGTTATGCCACTCATGACGTGTCACTCTGCTTTTGTCTCCAGGAGGTGCATTGTGGTCCACCCTGGTTTGGGGCGGACCCAGGTTATAAAACGGACTGGAGCCAACAAGGAGGTGCGCAGTCTTCTATTATGCTCCGAAAGAGCACACCTCCATGTGTTGAACCCATTGCGGCTTTAGGCCAGAGGTAGGCAGGGATAGGGCGTCGATGCAGGCCGCCACCACAGTTGGTAACGCAGAACGGTTAAGACCAGCTCCTGTCCTTCAAGTCCTGCTTGTGCAGCCCAGTGGCATTAACAGGCCTGCTGCTGCTGATGCGCCTGCTGTCCACAGGTGTGGCCCCAATGCACACGGTCAGCGTACTCAATGGCCCCTGTGATGTAAACAGGGAGTTCCTGGGCTGGGTGGGCATGTGGACCCTGTGACGCTAACAGGGCTCCCAGTCTCAAGATCCGAGTGGCGTCTAACTCGGTTCAGGCAACTATTAGTTTCATAGCCACACAGATCTGTATCCTCCACCAAACCTTCCATTTGCCAACCTCTCCTTTTCCATCTGGGAGCACGGTGGACATTGACTGCTGATGGGGATATATACCTTTCTCTTTCTTTTCTTATTAATTTTCGTTATATACCGGTAACATAGTATATACCACCTTATCCAAATCTGCCAGTCCCACCGTAACAGATGGTGTTTCTTCATCAAATGTTACTTTTGCTTAACCACCAAACCCACTCACAAAAACTTTTTTCCCCTTTCCAACACACCTGTTCCCCTTTCCACCAGCATTTGTCCTTTTTCAACTCATTTGGTATATGACCAAAAGTGCAACTCTGCAGGGACACCGTACTCAATGCCATCTCAGCCCAGCAGCCAGCCCTCGGTCCCTCAGATGTGGACAAGTAAAAGCCCATTTCCTCCTATCCATGACAAAGCGTTGAGATTCACTCTGTGCAGCACTGGTGTTTACTGGAAAAGCAGATCGAAGAATCTGTACCACCTTCTGCAGATACTCCTGTATACGTGCGTCCCTTTCTATGGCTGATATTATTTCGCCAAATTTTGTCTTGTACCGGGGATCTAACAGTGTGGCAACCCAGTAGTTAGCATTACTTCGAATTCGTACAATCCGAGGGTCATGTTGTAGGTAGTGCAGCAAGAAGGCGCTCATGTGTCTTGTGCATCCAGGAGGACCAAGTCCTGGTTTATTGGTGGCAGAGAGGTGAGAATCGTGCCTCCTTCCTCTGCCCTCTCCCCCCAACCTCGCACAACCGAAATGTGAGCAAGCTCTCACTCATCTGCTGAGTCTTTCATGCCCATCGCAAGTTCGTCCTACATTTCTTCATGGGCTCCTGCACCTTCCTCAACAATTTTTGCTGATACTATGCGCCCTTGTTAATCCCTATCCCCCACCATGACTGCCGCCTAGGTGCCGCTCAACGTATGGACCTTGTACATCTTATTATGCCTTCTGCATATGACTCCTCCTGTACTTCCTCCCCTTCCTCTTGGACCAACACCTGACTCCGAATAATGCTTACAGTGTGCTCCATCTTGTAGATGACCAGAATTGTCACGCTGAGAATGGCATCGCTAGTGCTAAACATCTTCGTCGACATTTGTAAACTGTGTAGAAGGGTGCATAGGTCCTTGATCTCACACCACTCCAGCAGCGTGATCTGCACCACCTCTGGATCAAGTTAGCCCAGGGTATACATCATACCGTATTTCAGCAGGGCTCTGCGGTGCTTCCACAGACGCTGCAACATGAGCAGATTCCAATTCCTGCGTGTCGGAACATCGCATTTCCGGCGTTTAACCGCCAGACCCTAAGACTTCAGGAGCGATGAAAGTTGTTGAGCTGCTGGGTGCGAAGGATGAAAGTGAGCACATAGCAGCGTGCCCGCTGCACAAGGCCATGTAGGCCGGGATGGTATTTTAAAAATTGCTGGAGAATCAGATTCAACACGTGAGCCATACAAGGCACGTGTGTCACATTGCCCTGACGAAGGGCCGCAGACAGGTTTGCATCATTGCCGCACACGGCTGTTAAGTCACCAACGTAGTCCACTCAATCAATTTGTACTCCGGTCGCCAGGTGACAACGTGTTCCTTTCGTGCATAGTGCTGATGAGGGGAAAGGAGTCCATGCCTGCGGCGCAGGTGGACGCAGGTTATGGTCACCCACTGGGTTGCGTTACCTTGACAGATACAAAGCCACAGACTGAATGTAGGTGGTGGGTATCTCACAGATGAAGTACCATCATTCAGCTACAACCAATGGGAAGACACCACACCCTTTTTTAGGCCCCTACTGTCTGCAGACCACTGCCAGACAAAGCTATGAACCTTTTGTTACTATTACCCCCAGTTCAGTTTTATGAGTTTGTGTGCTTGTTACCTGACTACTTTTCCTGCTTGCTGTTTATGTACCTCGGTGGCCGATCCGCATTTCACCTCTGCTTGTTTTCTGATTAAATCCTGGCCATCCCATTCTGTTCCTCTTCCTCAATTAATGTTTTTGACCCTGCATGACTACTATTCTCTGGAACTGCAGCCTTCCACATGTATTGATCAACTTGGGCCCTTTGTAATTCCAAATCACTGTATAGGGGTTAAAGGGTTTCAGGGTTCTGGGTGTCCAGCTTGGTGAGTGGCTTGCCTCTAGCCTATCCTTTACAGCCCATCTGAGTGTGTCGATCCAGGCAGGCGTTACACCGTGCCCTCTGCAGAAGGCCATGTAGGCCGGGATAGTGTTTTAAAAATTGCTGGACAACCAGGTTCAACACGTGAGCCATACAAAGCACGTGTGCCACATTGCCCTGAAAAAGGGTCGCAGATTGGTTTGCATCATTGTCGCACCCGACCTTCCTTGGCTGCTGGTTGAGTGGAGACAACCATTGATGAAACTCGGTCTCACTCTCCAGAGCTAACCGTCCACAATTCCTCAGCGGTGTCTCACATTTCCCCTACATTTCAAAGTAAACATTTGACCGCCTGATGGCCTTGAGCTCTGCTGCCAGCATAGTAAGGAGGTGTCTGGGATTCCTTGGGCGCAGTTACAAGGAAGGGTGGACTGACCACACAGGGTTTGGGCCGAGGTGGAGGACCCACACGAGGTTGAGGAGGCAGAAGCAGTGGAGGAACTTGTACATACAGAGGAAGGATTGACACACAAGTCGTGGGGACGGCAAGACTTGTACAGCAAACCCTTCTCCATCTCTCACCATAGTTACCCAGTGCCCAGTCAGCAACATGTAACTCCCCTGTCCATGCTTACTGGTCCAAGTATCTGTGGTGAAATGCACCCTGTCACACACAGAGTTTCTCAAGGAATCGGTGAGGTTGTGTGCGATCTACTGTGGTAGCGCGGGCACGCCTTTCTTGGAGAAGGAGTGACGACTGGCCATCGGCTCTTGGGGCACTACAATGGGCATAAGGTCTCGAAAATCCTCGGTCTCAAAAGGGTGTAAAGGCAGCCTTTCTGTTGCCAACAAGTTGCAGATGATGAAACTCAACCTCTTAGGCATGTCATGCCCTTCGAAAATCATGTAAAACACAGCGAGGGGACTCCAACCACAGTCTCCCTCGTTTCCACTAATTGGGCCCCACACACCCCACTTGACTGGCATCACTTGATCCCCCTTTTCAAAATTAAAACGATGCTTTGCATGAAGCACTCTCAAAAATACGTGTGCCTTTCCCGTCCCCTGGATGACCCAGGGGAAGAAACGTCCTCTGAGAACCACGACTTGTTCATCTTGGTTCTTTTAGAAACACAGCGAGGGGACTCCAACCACAGTCTCACTCGTTGCCACTAATTGGGCCACACACACCCCACTTGACTGGCATCAGTTGACCCCCTTTTGAAAAAGAAAAAGATGCTTTGCATGAAGCACTCTCAAAAATACGCATGCCTTTCCCATCCCCTGGCTGACCCAGGGGAAGAAAAGTCCTCTGAGAGCCAAAACTTGTTCATCTTGGTTCTTTTAGAAAAACAGCGCGGGGACTCCAACCACAGTCGCCCTCGTTGCCACTAATTGGGCCACACACACCCCACTTGACTGGCATCAGTTGACCCCCCTTTTGAAAAAGAAAAAGATGCTTTGCATGAAGCACTCTCAAAAATACGCGTGCCTTTCCCATCCCCTGGCTAACCCAGGGGAAGAAAAGTCCTCTGAGAGCCATGACTTGTTCATCTTGGTTCTTTTAGAAACACAGCAAGGGCACGCCAACCACAGTCTCCCTCGTTGCCACTAATTGGGCCACACACACCCCACTTGACTGGCATCAGTTGACCCCCCTTTTGAAAAAGAAAAAGATGCTTTGCATGAAGCACTCTCAAAAATACGCGTGCCTTTCCCGTCCCCTGACTGACCCAGGGGAAGAAAAGTCCTCTGAGAGCCATGACTTGTTCATCTTGGTTCTTTTAGAAACACAGTGAGGGGACTCCAACCACAGTCTCCCTCGTTGCCACTAATTGGGCCACACACACCCCACTTGACTGGCATCAGTTGACCCCCCTTTTGAAAAAGAAAAAGATGCTTTGCATGAAGCACTCTCAAAAATACGTGTGCCTTTCCCATCCCCTGGATGACCCAGGGGAAGAAAAGTCCTCTGAGAACCACGACTTGTTCATCTTGGTTCTTTTAGAAACACAGCGAGGGGACTCCAACCACAGTCTCACTCGTTGCCACTAATTGGGCCACACACCCCACTTGACTGGCATCAGTTGACCCCCTTTTGAAAAAGAAAAAGATGCTTTGCATGAAGCACTCTCAAAAATACGCATGCCTTTCCCATCCCCTGGCTGACCCAGGGGAAGAAAAGTCCTCTGAGAGCCAAAACTTGTTCATCTTGGTTCTTTTAGAAACACAGCGAGGGGACTCCAACCACAGTCTCCCTTGTTGCCACTAATTGGGCCACACACACCCCACTTGACTGGCATCAGTTGACCCCGCTTTTGAAAAAGAAAAAGATGCTTTGCATGAAGCACTCTCAAAAATAAGCGTGCCTTTCCCATCCCCTGGCTAACCCAGGGGAAGAAAAGTCCTCTGAGAGCCATGACTTGTTCATCTTGGTTCTTTTAGAAACACAGCGAGGGGACGCCAACCACAGTCTCCCTCGTTGACACTAATTGGGCCACACACACCCCACTTGACTGGCATCAGTTGACCCCCCTTTTGAAAAAGAAAAAGATGCTTTGCATGAAGCACTCTCAAAAATAAGCGTGCCTTTCCCGTCCCTTGGGTGACCCAGGGGAAGAAAAGTCCTCTAAGAGCCATGTCCACATTGTCAGTGGACAGACACGTGTGCTTATCTGCCAGCAGACCTTCAGCAGCACTGAAGAAAGGTTCCGAGAGAACGCTGGCTGCAGGACACGACAAGATCCCCAAGGCGTACGTGGCAATCTCAGGCAATTTATCCAGATTGGAAGCCTAAAATGAGCAGGGCTCAAGTTGCACAGTAATGGCATCGATGTTTCCTTGCATATACTCATATATCTGTGTGTCCTCCTCTTTTTCCTTGTCCACCACTTTTGTTTTCGCATGAGTATATGTCCTTGTCACTTTCCCATGTGTTTGTTATGTGTTGTGAGTTGTTTGTCACCTTTTGGACACCATTGAGGGTGTTTTCTATGTGTTTTTATGTGTTTGTGAATGCCTGCCATTGTTTCCTATGCAGTTCGAGTTCGGTTCGTCGAACGTTCGACGAACCGAACTCGAACGGGAGCTCCATTCGGCGAACCGACCTCGAGCCGAACCACGACCGGTTCGCTCATCTCTAGTTTTGACCGCCAGGGGAAAAAAAAAAATAATTCGTAGTACTGTTGGTGATGGAAGACAAAACACCCCGTTATTCGTGAACAAAACCAAGAACTTTTTATATTGCAGGTTGATAGAGTATTACCTCAACACCAAGAACAGATAGGTTTCACTGGGGATTGAAGCAGGACCTTCTGCATGTAAAGCACACATGATAACCACTACACTATGAAACCTGACAAAAAATTATAGAGTATTGGCTATCGGAGCAAAATTGTGACTGACAGGGCCTTTTTATTGCTGAAGAAAAGTATTTTTGGTAATGAAAAATTTATAATTTTTATTCCATATTTTACCAGTTTTATTCCTACATAGGGATATTGCTTAAATTGAAGTTTACATTGAATGTGTTACTTTTTTCTACACAGTTTAGTCGTTTGCTTTTGTATTTATGGGAACTATATATTTTGAAACAAAAAGGATTTTTATAATATGGGATTATGTTTTCTGCTAAAATGGTCAATAAAAAAGAAACCCAAAATCGTAGTTCTCTTTGTGATGGAAGCCAAAATGTATTGTCATTAGGCAACGAAACCAAGAATTTTGTATATAAAAGATTGATAGCAAATTACTTCAACAGCAAAAACAGCTTGTTTTTACTGGGGACTGAACCCAGGACCTTCTGAGTGTGAAGCAGACGTGATGACTACTGCACTTTGAAGCATGTGAAATCCTGCAAAGTAATGGCAATTAGAGACGAGTTTTGACCACCAGGGGAAAAAAAAAATAATTCGTTGTTCTATTGGTGATGGAAGCCAAAACCTCACGTCATTCGGCAACTAAGCCAAGAACTTCATATATTGTAGTTCGATAGAGTATTATTTCAACTCTAAGAACAGATTGGTTTCACTGAGGATTGAACCCAGGACCTTCTGCGTGTCAAGCAAATGTGATGACCACTACACTTTGAAACCTGTGAAATCCTGCAAAGTAATGGCAATTAGAGACGAGTTTTGACCGCCAGGGGAAAAAAAAATAATTCGTAGTTCTGTTGGTTATGGAAACCAAAACATCCTGTTTTTCGGCAACAAAGCCAAGAACTTAATATATTGCAGGTTGATAGGGTATTATTTCAACACCAAGAACAGATTGCTTTTACTGGGGATAGAACCAGTGTTAAGCAGACGTGATGACTACTACACTATGAAATCTGACAGAATATTATAGAGTATTGGCTATCGGATCTGAATTGTAACTGATGGGGCCTTTTTATTGCTGAAGAAAAGTGTATTTGGTTAATGAAACATTTACAATTTTTATTACATATTTTACCAGTTTTATTCCTACAAAGGGATATTGCTTAAATTGAAGTTTACATTGAATGTGTTACTTTTTTCTACACAGTTTAGTCGTTTGCTTTTGTATTTATGGGAACTATATATTTTTAAACAAACAGGATTTTTATAATATGGGATTATGTTTTCTGCTAAAATGGACAATAAAAAAGAAACCCAAAATAGTAGTCCTCTTTGTGATGGAAGCCAAAATGTATTGTCATTTGGCAACGAAACCAAGAATTTTATATATTACAGGTTGATAGCAAATTACTTCAACAGCGAAAACAGATTGGTTTCACTGGGGATTGAACCCAGGACCTTCTGCGTGTGAAGCAGACGTGATGACCACTACACTATGAAACCTGTGAAATCCTGCAAAGCAATGGCAATTGAAAACGAGTTTTGACCGCCAGGGGAAAAAAATTATTAGTTCTGTTGGTGATGGAAGCCAAAACATCCCATCATTCGGCAACAAAGTCAAGAACTTCATATAGTGTAGTTTGATAGGGTATTATTTCAACACCAAGAACAGATTGCTTTTACTGGGGATTGAACCAGTGTTAAGCAGATGTGATGACTACTACACTATGAAACCTTCTGGAAAGTTACTGTGTATTGGCAAGCAGAGCAGAATTGTAACTGATGGGGCCTTTTTATTGCTGAAGAAAAGTGTTTTTGGTAATGAAACATTTACAATTTTTATTACATATTTTACCAGTTTTATTCCTACAAAGGGATATTGCTTAAATTGAAGTTTACATTGAATGTGTTACTTTTTTCTACACAGTTTAATCGTTTGCTTTTGTATTTATGGGAACTATAAATTTTGAAACAAACAGGATTGTTATAATATGGGATTATGTTTTCTGCTAAAATGTTCAATAAAAAAGAAACGCAAAATCGTAGTTCTCCTTGTGATAGAAGCCAAAATGTATTGTCATTTGGCAACGAAACCAAGAATTTCATACTTTACAGGTTGATAGGAAATTATTTCAACACCGAAAACAGATTGGTTTCACTGGGTATTGAACCCAGAATGTTCTGCATATGAAGCAGGCTTGATGACCACCACACTTTGAAACCTGTGATTCCTGCAAAGTAATGGCAATTAGAGACGAAATTTGACTGCCAGGAAAAAAAATAATTCGTAGTTCTGTTGGTGATGGAAGCCAAAACATCCCATCATTCTGCAACAAAGCCAAGAACTTCATATATTGTAGTTTGATAGGGTATTATTTCAACAACAAGAACAGACTGGTTTTACTGGGGATTAAACCCAGAACCTTCTACGTGTTAAGCAGACATGATGACCACTACACTATGAATCCTGATGAAAGGTTACTGTGTATTGGCTAGCAGAGCAGAATTGTGACTGACAGGGCCTTTTTATTGCTGAAGGAAAGTATTTTTGGTAATGAAACATTTCCAATTTTTATTACATATTTTACGAGTTTTATTCCTACAAAGGGATATTGCTTAAATTGAACTTTACATTGAATGTGTTACTTTTTTCTACACAGTTTAGTCGTTTGCTTTTGTATTTATGGGAACTATATATTTTAAAACAAACAGGTTTTTTTATAATATGGGATTATGTTTTCTGCTAAAATGTTCAATAAAAAAGAAACCCAAAATCGTAGTTCTTGTGATAGAAGCCAAAATGTATTGTCATTTGGCAACGAAACCAAGAATTTCATACTTTACAGATTGATAGGAAATTACTTCAACACCGAAAACAGCTTGGTTTAACTGGGTATTGAATCCAGAACGTTCTGCATATGAAGTAGACTTGATGACCACCACAATTTAAAACTTGTGAAATTCTGCAAAGTAATGGCAATTAGAGACGAGTTTTGACTGCCAGGAAAAAAAAAAAATTCGTAGTTCTGTTGGTTATGGAAGCTAAAACATCCCGTCATTCGGCAACAAAGCCAAGAACTTCATGTATTGTAGTTGGATAAGGTATTATTTCAACACCAAGAACAGACTGGTTTTACTGGGGATTAAACCCAGGACTTTCTGCGTGTTAAGCAGACGTGATGACCACTACACTATGAATCTTAATGAAAAGTTACTGTGTATTGGCTAGCAGAGCAGAATTGTGACTGACGGGGCCTTTTTATTGCTGAAGGAAAGTATTTTTGGTAATGAAACATTTACAATTTTTATTACATATTTTACCAGTTTTATTCCTACAAAGGGATATTGCTTAAATTGAAGTTTACATTGAATGTGTTACTTTTTTCTACACAGTTTAATCGTTTGCTTTTGTATTTATGGGAACTATAAATTTTGAAACAAACAGGATTGTTATAATATGGGATTATGTTTTCTGCTAAAATGTTCAATAAAAAAGAAACCCAAAATCGTAGTTCTCCTTGTGATAGAAGCCAAAATGTATTGTCATTTGGCAACGAAACCAAGAATTTCATACTTTACAGGTTCATAGGAAATTACTTGAACACCGAAAACAGATTGGTTTCACTGGGTATTAAACCCAGAACGTTCTGCATATGAAGCAGACTTGATGACCACCACACTTTAAAACCTGTGATTCCTGCAAAGTAATGGCAATTAGAGACGAAATTTGACTGCCAGGAAAAAAAAAAAAATTCGTAGTTCTGTTGGTTATGGAAGCTAAAACATCCCGTCATTCGGCAACAAAGCCAAGAACTTCATGTATTGCAGTTGGATAGGGTATTATTTTAACACCAAGAACAGACTGGTTTTACTGGGGATTAGAGTTGAGCGCGGTTCGTGGTTCGTGGTTCTCCAGTTCGCGGCTCGAGTGATTTTGGGGCATGTTCTAGATCGAACTAGAACTCGAGCTTTTTGCAAAAGCTCGATAGTTCTAGAAACGTTCGAGAACGGTTCTAGCAGCCAAAAAACAGCTAAATCCTAGCTTGGTTTCTGCTGTAATAGTGTAAGTCACTCTGTGAATCAAACTATTATCACATTTCAGTGTATAGTGTGCGTGAACAGCGCCTTCAGATCACTGCTGTTTCTATAATGGCGATCGCCATTTTTTTTTTTTTTTTTCTTGTCTTCCTTCCCTAAGCGCGCGCGTCTTGTGGGGCGGGCCAGCATGTCAGCCAATCACAGACACACACACACCTAAGTGGACTTTGAGCCAGAGAAGCAACGGCATGTGTGATAGGATCTGCATGTCACATGTCCCTGCATTATAAAACCGGACATTTTCTTCACGAACGCCATTATCTGCCTTCTGCGTCTTTGGTGTCAGACATCAGTGTCGCAGCTCCGTCCTCCTGAGTCCTATAGCCGATACAGCTGTATGCGCTGCATACACAGCGTTAGACAGCTTAGGGAGAGCACATTCTAGCAGTCCTTTTAAGGGCTCAAAGCGGCAGGGTCAGAGAGCCATAAGTGACAGGTCCTGCAAACAGCAACAGCGTCTGTGTAGCCCAGGTCAGGGATTTCCTCCCTGCATTTCACCATTAGGAGGGAATAGAAAGGCAGGCTTCCATTCCTCTACCCAGAGCACCACAATCCTGCCACTGTACCCTCTTGTCCTCTGCACACTCCAACTCATTCTAAGTAAGCCATTATACTAGCAAACACTCAGTGTACCTAGTGGCATCCTAAACGTGGCTATTGGACTTTGCTATAGTCCCACAAGTGCAAAGACATTAGCAGAGCACATCTGCCTGCATTGCACACTCCAAGTTTTTTAAACTAAGCAATTTTACTAGCAAACACTCAGTGTACCTAGTGGCATCCTATACGTGGCTATTGGACTTTGCTATAGTCCCACTAGTGCAAAGACATTTGCAGAGCACGTCTGCCTGCATTGCACACTACAACTTTTTTAAACTATGCAATTTTACTAGCAAACACTCAGTGTACCTAGTGGCATCCTATACGTGGCTATTGGACTTTGCTATAGTCCCACTAGTGCAAAGACATTTGCAGAGCACGTCTGCCTGCATTGCACACTACAACTTTTTTAAACTAAGCAATTTTACTAGCAAACACTCAGTGTACCTAGTGGCATCCTATACGTGGCTATTGGACTTTGCTATAGTCCCACTAGTGCCAAGACATTTGCAGAGCGCATCTGCCTGCGTTGCACACTCCAACTAATTATAACGAAGCCATTATACTAGCAAACACTCAGTGTACCTAGTGGCATCCTATACGTGGCTATTGGACTTTGCTATAGTCCCACTAGTGCAAAGACATTAGCAGAGCACATCTGCCTGCATTGCACACTCCAAGTTTTTTAAACTAAGCAATTTTACTAGCAAACACTCAGTGTACCTAGTGGCATCCTATACGTGGCTATTGGACTTTGCTATAGTCCTACTAGTGCAAAGACATTTGCAGAGCACGTCTGCCTGCATTGCACACTACAACTTTTTTAAACTAAGCAATTTTACTAGCAAACACTCAGTGTACCTAGTGGCATCCTATACGTGGCTATTGGACTTTGCTATAGTCCCACTAGTGCAAAGACATTTGCAGAGCACGTCTGCCTGCATTGCACACTACAACTTTTTTAAACTAATCAATTTTACTAGCAAACACTCAGTGTACCTAGTGGCATCCTAAACGTGGCTATTGGACTTTGCTATAGTCCCACTAGTGCAAAGACATTAGCAGAGCACATATGCCTGCATTGCACACTCCAAGTTTTTTAAACTAAGCAATTTTACTAGCAAACACTCAGTGTACCTAGTGGCATCCTATACGTGGCTATTGGACTTTGCTATAGTCCCACTAGTGCAAAGACATTTGCAGAGCACGTCTGCCTGCATTGCACACTACAACTTTTTTAAACTAAGCAATTTTACTAGCAAACACTCAGTGTACCTAGTGGCATCCTATACGTGGCTATTGGACTTTGCTATAGTCCCACCAGTGCAAAGACATTTGCAGAGCACGTCTGCCTGCATTGCACACTACAACTTTTTTAAACTAAGCAATTTTACTAGCAAACACTCAGTGTACCTAGTGGCATCCTATACGTGGCTATTGGACGTTGCTATAGTCCCACTAGTGCCAAGACATTTGCATAGCGCATCTGCCTGCGTTGCACACTCCAACTAATTATAACGAAGCCATTATACTAGCAAACACTCAGTGTACCTAGTGGCATCCTATACGTGGCTATTGGACTTTTGTCAATTCACAGTATTGGAACGTTATTTGCATGACATCTGCCTGCATTGCACACTCTAACTTTTTTAAACTCAGCCATTATACTAGCAAACACTCACTGTACCTAGTTGTATCCTAAACGTGGCTATTGTACTTTTGTCAATTCACAGTATTGGAACGTTATTTGCAGGACATCTGCCTGCATTGCACACTCAAACTTTTTTAAACTCAGCCATTATACTAGCAAACACTCACTGTACCTAGTTGTATCCTAAACGTGGCTATTGTACTTTTGTCAATTCACAGTATTGGAACGTTATTTGCAGGACATCTGCCTGCCTTGCACACTCAAACTTTTTTAAACTCAGCCATTATACTAGCAAACACTCACTGTACCTAGTTGTATCCTAAACGTGGCTATTGTACTTTTGTCAATTCACAGTATTGGAACGTTATTTGCAGGACATCTGCCTGCATTGCACACTCAAACTTTTTTAAACTCAGCCATTATACTAGCAAACACTCACTGTACCTAGTTGTATCCTAAACGTGGCTATTGTACTTTTGTCAATTCACAGTATTGGAACGTTATTTGCAGGACATCTGCCTGCCTTGCACACTCAAACTTTTTTAAACTCAGCCATTATACTAGCAAACACTCACTGTACCTAGTTGTATCCTAAACGTGGCTATTGTACTTTTGTCAATTCGCAGTATTGGAACGTTATTTGCAGGACATCTGCCTGCATTGCACACTCAAACTTTTTTAAACTCAGCCATTATACTAGCAAACACTCACTGTACCTAGTTGTATCCTAAACGTGGCTATTGTACTTTTGTCAATTCACAGTATTGGAACGTTATTTGCAGGACATCTGCCTGCCTTGCACACTCAAACTTTTTTAAACTCAGCCATTATACTAGCAAACACTCACTGTACCTAGTTGTATCCTAAACGTGGCTATTGTACTTTTGTCAATTCACAGTATTGGAACGTTATTTGCAGCACGTCTGCCTGCATTGCACACTCAAACTTTTTTAAACTCAGCCATTATACTAGCAAACACTCACTGTACCTAGTTGTATCCTAAACGTGGCTATTGTACTTTTGTCAATTCACAGTATTGGAACGTTATTTGCAGCACGTCTGCCTGCATTGCACACTCAAACTTTTTTAAACTCAGCCATTATACTAGCAAACACTCACTGTACCTAGTTGTATCGTAAACGTGGCTATTGTACTTTTGTCAATTCACAGTATTGGAACGTTATTTGCAGGACATCTGCCTGCCTTGCACACTCAAACTTTTTTAAACTCAGCCATTATACTAGCAAACACTCACTGTACCTAGTTGTATCCTAAACGTGGCTATTGTACTTTTGTCAATTCACAGTATTGGAACGTTATTTGCAGGACGTCTGCCTGCATTGCACACTCAAACTTTTTTAAACTCAGCCATTATACTAGCAAACACTCACTGTACCTAGTTGTATCCTAAACGTGGCTATTGTACTTTTGTCAATTCACAGTATTGGAACGTTATTTGCAGCACGTCTGCCTGCATTGCACACTCAAACTTTTTTAAACTCAGCCATTATACTAGCAAACACTCACTGTACCTAGTTGTATCCTAAACGTGGCTATTGTACTTTTGTCAATTCACAGTATTGGAACGTTATTTGCAGGACATCTGCCTGCCTTGCACACTCAAACTTTTTTAAACTCAGCCATTATACTAGCAAACACTCACTGTACCTAGTTGTATCCTAAACGTGGCTATTGTACTTTTGTCAATTCACAGTATTGGAACGTTATTTGCAGGACATCTGCCTGCATTGCACACTCAAACTTTTTTAAACTCAGCCATTATACTAGCAAACACTCACTGTACCTAGTTGTATCCTAAACGTGGCTATTGTACTTTTGTCAATTCACAGTATTGGAACGTTATTTGCAGGACATCTGCCTGCCTTGCACACTCAAACTTTTTTAAACTCAGCCATTATACTAGCAAACACTCACTCTACCTAGTTGTATCCTAAACGTGGCTATTGTACTTTTGTCAATTCACAGTATTGGAACGTTATTTGCAGGACATCTGCCTGCATTGCACACTCAAACTTTTTTAAACTCAGCCATTATACTAGCAAACACTCACTGTACCTAGTTGTATCCTAAACGTGGCTATTGTACTTTTGTCAATTCACAGTATTGGAATGTTATTTGCAGGACATCTGCCTGCCTTGCACACTCAAACTTTTTTAAACTCAGCCATTATACTAGCAAACACTCACTGTACCTAGTTGTATCCTAAACGTGGCTATTGTACTTTTGTCAATTCACAGTATTGGAACGTTATTTGCAGGACGTCTGCCTGCATTGCACACTCAAACTTTTTTAAACTCAGCCATTATACTAGCAAACACTCACTGTACCTAGTTGTATCCTAAACGTGGCTATTGTACTTTTGTCAATTCACAGTATTGGAACGTTATTAGCAGCACGTCTGCCTGCATTGCACACTCAAACTTTTTTAAACTCAGCCATTATACTAGCAAACACTCACTGTACCTAGTTGTATCCTAAACGTGGCTATTGTACTTTTGTCAATTCACAGTATTGGAACGTTATTTGCAGGACGTCTGCCTGCATTGCACACTCAAACTTTTTTAAACTCAGCCATTATACTAGCAAACACTCACTGTACCTAGTTGTATCCTAAACGTGGCTATTGTACTTTTGTCAATTCACAGTATTGGAACGTTATTTGCAGCACGTCTGCCTGCATTGCACACTCAAACTTTTTTAAACTCAGCCATTATACTAGCAAACACTCACTGTACCTAGTTGTATCCTAAACGTGGCTATTGTACTTTTGTCAATTCACAGTATTGGAACGTTATTTGCAGGACATCTGCCTGCATTGCACACTCAAACTTTTTTAAACTCAGCCATTATACTAGCAAACACTCACTGTACCTAGTTGTATCCTAAACGTGGCTATTGTACTTTTGTCAATTCACACTACTGCAAATCTATGTGCAGCACCTCTGCATGACAACCTCGTGCTCTGTTTTTAATAAGCTATAATGATAGCACAAAATACTGCCATTTTGTGGCATCATAGAACTGGCTGTTGTATTCCATTAGTGCCCCACTGGTGACAAGCTATTTCTAGCACCTCTACATCACACCCTCATGCACATTTTGCTACGCTAATGTTATAGCAAACTCATGGAATTCATTGCTGCATTTCATAATTCGGAGGGATAGAAAGTCAGGCTTCCTTTAGCTTTTCCTTCTGTTCATAGACAGCATCTCCAAGACAAATTTCCCCTCCACGTCTAAGTGTGGAGAGGCAGCTAGTGCGCATGCGTGTGCCGATGTACCCCAGCTGCAGCATAATTACAGTGTTTCGCCTAGTGAGTATGCTCAGCCTGACTGTGCCATTCCTGACGCTAAGTTTTCATTTCGGGATACAGCGCATGCTCCCACACTAAGTGTGAAAAGCCTCTTTGCACAGGTGCTTGCATTCCGTGCCGGGTATAAGTCCTGTTTTGGGCATAGACACCATGCTAAAGCTGATAGTCTTTTTTCAGAGACTGTATTTCATGCTACTGAGCATGCTCAGGCACTTCCTGCATCAGAGACTAGGTCCGGTAATGAACTCTTTGGCCCTGGCCCTGATGTGGGGGTCCCATATAGACCACAGGGCATCAGGTGTCCTCCCAAATGGCTTGCAGAGGCCCACACCTATGACTTGTCACCGCATTATTGATGCTCAGACGATGACTGGTGAGGTGTTTGGGTCATGGCAGCCATGAGGTCATCATTGAAGTTGCGTTTCCAAATAGGACGCTAGTTATGCCACTCATGACGTGTCACTCTACTTTTGTCTCCAGGAGGTGCATTGTGGTTCACCCTGGTTTGGGGCGGACCCAGGTTATAAAAGGGGCTGGAGCCAACAAGGAGGTGCGCAGTCTTCTATTATGCTCCGAAAGAGCACACCTCCATGTGTTGAACCCATTGCGGCTTTAGGCCAGAGGTAGGCAGGGATCGGGTGGTGGATGCAGGCCACCACCACAGTTGGTAACGCAGAACGGTTAAGACCAGCTCCTGTCCTAACAGTCCTGCTTGTGCAGCCCAGTGGCATTAACAGGCCTGCTGCTGCTGATGCGCCTGCTGTCCACAGGTGTGGCCACTACGCACACGGTCAGCGTACTCAATGGCCCCTGTGTTGTTAACAGGGAGTTCCTGGGCTGGGTGGGCATGTGGACCCTGTGACGCTAACAGGGCTCACAGTCTCCAGATCCGAATGGCGTCTAACTCGGTTCAGGCTACTATTAGTTTCATAGCCACACAGCTCTGTATCCTCCACCAAACCTTCAAGTTGCCAACCTCTCCTTTTCCAACTGGGAGCACGGTGGACACTGACTGCTGATGGGGATATATACCTTTCTCTTTCTTTTCTTATTAATTTTCGTTATATAGCGGTCACAGATTATATACCACTTTATCCAAATCTGCCAGTCCCACTGTAACAGATGTTGTTTCTTCAGCAAATGTTACAGTTGCTTAACCACCAAATCCACGGACCAAAACTTTTTTCCCCTTTCCAACACACCTGTTCCCCTTTCCAACAGCATCTGTCCTTTTTCAACTCATTTTGGGATATGACCAAAAGTGCAACTGTGCAGGGACACCGTACTCAACGCCATCTCAGCACAGCAGCCATCCCTCGGTCCCTCCGATGTGGACAAGTAAAAGACCATTTCCTCCTATCCATGACAAAGCGTTGAGATTCACTCTGTGCAGCACTGGTGTTTAGTGGACAAGTAGATCTAAGATTGCGTACCACATTCTGCAGATACTCCTGTATACGTGCGTCTATTTCTATGGCAGGAATTAGTTCGCCAAATTTTGTCTTGTACCGGGGATCTAACAGTGTGGCAACCCAGTATTCAGGATTAGTTCAAATTCATACAATCCGAGGGTCATGTAGGTAGTGCAGCAAGAAGGCGCTCATGTGTCTTGTGCATCCAGGAGGACCAAGTCCTTGGTGTGTTGGTGGCAGAGAGGTGAGAATCGTGCATCCTTCCTCTGCCCTCTCCCCCCAACCTCGCACAACCGAAATGTGAGCAAGCTCTCACTCATCTGCTGAGTCTTCCATGCCCATCGCCAGTTCGTCCTCCATTTCTTCATGGGCTCCTGCACTTTCATCAACACTTTTTGCTGATACTATGCGCCCTTGTTAATCCCTCTCCCTCACCATGACTGCCGCATAGGTGCCGCTGACCATCTGGACCTCGTAGATCTTGTTATCCCTTCCGCATATGACTCCTCCTGTACTTCCTCCCCTTCCTCTTGTCCCAACACCTGACTCCGAATAATAATTACAGTGTGCTCCATCATGTAGATGACCAGAATTGTCACGCTGAGAATGACATTGCCAGTGCTAAACATCTTCGTCGACATTTCAAAACTGTGTAGCAGGGTGCATAGGTCCTTGATCTGACACCACTCCAGCAGCGTGATCTGCACCACCTCTGGATCAAGTTATCCCAGGCTATATGTCTTACCGTATTTCAGCAGGGCTCTGCGGTGCTGCCACACACGCTGCAACATGTGCAGATTCCAATTCCTGCGTGTCGAAACATCGCATTTACGGCGTTTAACTGCCAGACCCTAAGACTTCCGGAGTGATGAAAGTTGTTGAGCTGCTGTGTGCGCACGATGGAAGTGAGCACATAGCGAGCGTGCCCACTGCACAAGGCCATGTAGGCCGTGATGGTGTTTTAAAAATTGCTGGCGAATTCGGTTCAACACGTGAGCCCTAAAAGGCACGTGTGTCACATTGCCCTGAGGATGGCCCGCAGCCAGGTTTGCATCATTGCCGCACACGGCTGTTAAGTCACCAACGGAGTCCGCTCCGTCAATTTGTACTCCGGTCGCCAGGTGACAACGTGTTCCTTTCATGAATAGTGCTGATGATTAGAGTTGAGCGCGGTTCGTGGTTCGTGGTTCTCCAGTTCGCGGCTCGAGTGATTTTGGGGCATGTTCTAGATCGAACTAGAACTCGAGCTTTTTGCAAAAGCTCGGTAGTTCTAGAAACGTTCGAGAACGGTTCTAGCAGCCAAAAAACAGCTAAATCATAGCTTGGTTTCTGCTGTAATAGTGTAAGTCACTCTGTGAATCAAACTATTATCACATTTCAGTGTATAGTGTGCGTGAACAGCGCCTTCAGATCACTGCTGTTTCTATAATGGCGATCGCCATTTTTTTTTTTTTTTTTTCTTGTCTTCCTTCCCTAAGCGCGCGCGTCTTGTGGGGCGGGCCAGCATGTCAGCCAATCCCAGACACACACACAGCTAAGTGGACTTTGAGCCAGAGAAGCAACGGCATGTGTGATAGGATCTGCATGTCACATGTCCCTGCATTATAAAACCGGACATTTTCTTCACGGACGCCATTATCTGCCTTCTGCGTCTTTGGTGTCAGACATCACTGTCGCAGCTCCGTCTTCCTGAGTCCTATAGCCGATACAGCTGTATGCGCTGCATACACAGCGTTAGACAGCTTAGGGAGAGCACTTTATAGCAGTCCTTTTAAGGGCTCCAACCGGCAGGGTCAGAGAGCCATAGGTGACAGGTCCTGCAAACAGCAACAGCGTCTGTGTAGCCCAGGTCAGGGATTTCCTACCTGCATTTCACCATTAGGAGGGAATAGAAAGGCAGGCTTCCATTCCTCTACCCAGAGCACCACAATCCTGCCACTGTACCCTCTTGTCCTCTGCACACTCCAACTGATAACTAAGCCATTATACTAGCAAACACTCAGTGTACCTAGTGGCATCCTATACGTGGCTATTGGACTTTGCTATAGTCCCACTAGTGCAAAGACATTTGCAGAGCGCGTCTGCCTGCATTGCACACTACAACTCATTCTAACCAAGCCATTATACTAGCAAACACTCAGTGTACCTAGTGGCATCCTATACGTGGCTATTGGACTTTGCTATAGTCCCACTAGTGCAAAGACATTTGCAGAGCGCGTCTGCCTGCATTGCACACTACAACTCATTCTAACCAAGCCATTATACTAGCAAACACTCAGTGTACCTAGTGGCATCCTATACGTGGCTATTGGACTTTGCTATAGTCCCACTAGTGCAAAGACATTTGCAGAGCGCGTCTGCCTGCATTGCACACTCCAACTCATTAAAACCAAGCCATTATACTAGCAAACACTCAGTGTACCTAGTGGCATCCTATACGTGGCTATTGGACTTTGCTATAGTCCCACTAGTGCAAAGACATTTGCATAGCGCGTCTGCCGGCATTGCACACTCAAACTCATTTTAACTAAGCCATTATACTAGCAAACACTCAGTGTACCTAGTGGCATCCTATACGTGGCTATTGGACTTTGCTATAGTCCCACTAGTGCAAAGACATTAGCAGAGCACATCTGCCTGCATTGCACACTACAACTCATTCTAACCAAGCCATTATACTAGCAAACACTCAGTGTACCTAGTGGCATCCTATACGTGGCTATTGGACTTTGCTATAGTCCCACTAGTGCAAAGACATTTGCATAGCGCGTCTGCCTGCATTGCACACTCAAACTCATTTTAACTAAGCCATTATACTAGCAAACACTCAGTGTACCTAGTGGCATCCTATACGTGGCTATTGGACTTTGCTATAGTCCCACTAGTGCAAAGACATTAGCAGAACACATCTGCCTGCATTGCACACTACAACTCATTCTAACCAAGCCATTATACTAGCAAACACTCAGTGTACCTAGTGGCATCCTATACGTGGCTATTGGACTTTGCTATAGTCCCACTAGTGCAAAGACATTTGCAGAGCGCGTCTGCCTGCATTGCACACTCCAACTCATTAAAACCAAGCCATTATACTAGCAAACACTCAGTGTACCTAGTGGCATCCTATACGTGGCTATTGGACTTTGCTATAGTCCCACTAGTGCAAAGACATTTGCAGAGCGCGTCTGCCTGCATTGCACACTCCAACTTTTTTAAACTAAGCAATTTTACTAGCAAACACTCAGTGTACCTAGTGGCATCCTAAACGTGGCTATTGGACTTTGCTATAGTCCCACTAGTGCAAAGACATTTGCAGAGCACGTCTGCCTGCATTGCACACTACAACTCATTGTTACTAAGCCATTATACTAGCAAACACTCAGTGTACCTAGTTGTATCCTAAACGTGGCTATTGTACTTTTGTCTATTCACAGTATTGGAACGATATTTGCAGCACGTCTGCCTGCATTGCACACTCTAACTTTTTTAAACTCAGCCATTTATAGTAGCAAACACTCAGTGTACCTAGTTGTATCCTAAACGTGGCTATTGTACTTTTGTCAATTCACAGTATTGGAACGTTATTTGCAGCACGTCTGCCTGCATTGCACACTCAAACTTTTTTAAACTCAGCCATTTATAGTAGCAAACACTCAGTGTACCTAGTTGTATCCTAAACGTGGCTATTGTACTTTTGTCTATTCACAGTATTGGAACGATATTTGCAGCACGTCTGCCTGCATTGCACACTCTAACTTTTTTAAACTCAGCCATTATACTAGCAAACACTCAGTGTACCTAGTGGCATCCTATACGTGGCTATTGGACTTTGCTATAGTCCCACTAGTGCAAAGACATTTGCATAGCGCGTCTGCCTGCATTGCACACTCAAACTCATTTTAACTAAGCCATTATACTAGCAAACACTCAGTGTACCTAGTGGCATCCTATACGTGGCTATTGGACTTTGCTATAGTCCCACTAGTGCAAAGACATTAGCAGAGCACATCTGCCTGCATTGCACACTACAACTCATTCTAACCAAGCCATTATACTAGCAAACACTCAGTGTACCTAGTGGCATCCTATACGTGGCTATTGGACTTTGCTATAGTCCCACTAGTGCAAAGACATTTGCAGAGCGCGTCTGCCTGCATTGCACACTCCAACTCATTAAAACCAAGCCATTATACTAGCAAACACTCAGTGTACCTAGTGGCATCCTATACGTGGCTATTGGACTTTGCTATAGTCCCACTAGTGCAAAGACATTTGCATAGCGCGTCTGCCTGCATTGCACACTCAAACTCATTTTAACTAAGCCATTATACTAGCAAACACTCAGTGTACCTAGTGGCATCCTATACGTGGCTATTGGACTTTGCTATAGTCCCACTAGTGCAAAGATATTAGCAGAGCACATCTGCCTGCATTGCACACTCCAACTTTTTTAAACTAAGCAATTTTACTAGCAAACACTCAGTGTACCTAGTGGCATCCTAAACGTGGCTATTGGACTTTGCTATAGTCCCACTAGTGCAAAGACATTTGCAGAGCACGTCTGCCTGCATTGCACACTACAACTCATTGTTACTAAGCCATTATACTAGCAAACACTCAGTGTACCTAGTTGTATCCTAAACGTGGCTATTGTACTTTTGTCTATTCACAGTATTGGAACGATATTTGCAGCACGTCTGCCTGCATTGCACACTCTAACTTTTTTAAACTCAGCCATTTATAGTAGCAAACACTCAGTGTACCTAGTTGTATCCTAAACGTGGCTATTGTACTTTTGTCAATTCACAGTATTGGAACGTTATTTGCAGCACGTCTGCCTGCATTGCACACTCAAACTTTTTTAAACTCAGCCATTTATAGTAGCAAACACTCAGTGTACCTAGTTGTATCCTAAACGTGGCTATTGTACTTTTGTCTATTCACAGTATTGGAACGATATTTGCAGCACGTCTGCCTGCATTGCACACTCTAACTTTTTTAAACTCAGCCATTATACTAGCAAACACTCAGTGTACCTAGTGGCATCCTATACGTGGCTATTGGACTTTGCTATAGTCCCACTAGTGCAAAGACATTAGCAGAGCACATCTGCCTGCATTGCACACTACAACTCATTCTAACCAAGCCATTATACTAGCAAACACTCAGTGTACCTAGTGGCATCCTATACGTGGCTATTGGACTTTGCTATAGTCCCACTAGTGCAAAGACATTTGCAGAGCGCGTCTGCCTGCATTGCACACTCCAACTCATTAAAACCAAGCCATTATACTAGCAAACACTCAGTGTACCTAGTGGCATCCTATACGTGGCTATTGGACTTTGCTATAGTCCCACTAGTGCAAAGACATTTGCATAGCGCGTCTGCCTGCATTGCACACTCAAACTCATTTTAACTAAGCCATTATACTAGCAAACACTCAGTGTACCTAGTGGCATCCTATACGTGGCTATTGGACTTTGCTATAGTCCCACTAGTGCAAAGATATTAGCAGAGCACATCTGCCTGCATTGCACACTCCAACTTTTTTAAACTAAGCAATTTTACTAGCAAACACTCAGTGTACCTAGTGGAATCCTAAACGTGGCTATTGGACTTTGCTATAGTCCCACTAGTGCAAAGACATTTGCAGAGCACGTCTGCCTGCATTGCACACTACAACTCATTGTTACTAAGCCATTATACTAGCAAACACTCAGTGTACCTAGTTGTATCCTAAACGTGGCTATTGTACTTTTGTCTATTCACAGTATTGGAACGATATTTGCAGCACGTCTGCCTGCATTGCACACTCTAACTTTTTTAAACTCAGCCATTTATAGTAGCAAACACTCAGTGTACCTAGTTGTATCCTAAACGTGGCTATTGTACTTTTGTCTATTCACAGTATTGGAACGATATTTGCAGCACGTCTGCCTGCATTGCACACTCTAACTTTTTTAAACTCAGCCATTATACTAGCAAACACTCAGTGTACCTAGTTGTATCCTAAACGTGGCTATTGTACTTTTGTCAATTCACAGCATTGGAACGTTATTTGCAGCACGTCTGCCTGCATTGCACACTCAAACTTTTTTAAACTCAGCCATTTATAGTAGCAAACACTCAGTGTACCTAGTTGTATCCTAAACGTGGCTATTGTACTTTTGTCAATTCACAGTATTGGAACGTTATTTGCAGCACGTCTGCCTGCATTGCACACTCAAACTTTTTTAAACTCAGCCATTTATAGTCGCAAACACTCAGTGTACCTAGTTGTATCCTAAACGTGGCTATTGTACTTTTGTCTATTCACAGTATTGGAACGTTATTTGCAGCACGTCTGCCTGCATTGCACACTCTAACTTTTTTAAACTCAGCCATTATACTAGCAAACACTCAGTGTACCTAGTTGTATCCTAAACGTGGCTATTTTACTTTTGTCTATTCACAGTATTGGAACGATATTTGCAGCACGTCTGCCTGCATTGCACACTCTAACTTTTTTAAACTCAGCCATTATACTAGCAAACACTCACTGTACCTAGTTGTATCCTAAACGTGGCTATTGTACTTTTGTCAATTCACAGTATTGGAACGTTATTTGCAGCACGTCTGCCTGCATTGCACACTCAAACTTTTTTAAACTCAGCCATTATACTAGCAAACACTCACTGTACCTAGTTGTATCCTAAACGTGGCTATTGTACTTTTGTCAATTCACAGTATTGGAACGTTATTTGCAGCACGTCTGCCTGCATTGCACACTCAAACTTTTTTAAACTCAGCCATTATACTAGCAAACACTCACTGTACCTAGTTGTATCCTAAACGTGGCTATTGTACTTTTGTCAATTCACAGTATTGGAACGTTATTTGCAGCACGTCTGCCTGCATTGCACACTCAAACTTTTTTAAACTCAGCCATTTATAGTAGCAAACACTCAGTGTACCTAGTTGTATCCTAAACGTGGCTATTGTACTTTTGTCTATTCACAGTATTGGAACGTTATTTGCAGCACGTCTGCCTGCATTGCACACTCTAACTTTTTTAAACTCAGCCATTATACTAGCAAACACTCAGTGTACCTAGTTGTATCCTAAACGTGGCTATTTTACTTTTGTCTATTCACAGTATTGGAACGTTATTTGCAGCACGTCTGCCTGCATTGCACACTCAAACTTTTTTAAACTCAGCCATTATACTAGCAAACACTCAGTGTACCTAGTTGTATCCTAAACGTGGCTATTTTACTTTTGTCTATTCACAGTATTGGAACGATATTTGCAGCACGTCTGCCTGCATTGCACACTCAAACTTTTTTAAACTCAGCCATTATACTAGCAAACACTCACTGTACCTAGTTGTATCCTAAACGTGGCTATTGTACTTTTGTCTATTCACAGTATTGGAACGTTATTTGCAGCACGTCTGCCTGCATTGCACACTCTAACTTTTTTAAACTCAGCCATTATACTAGCAAACACTCAGTGTACCTAGTTGTATCCTAAACGTGGCTATTGTACTTTTGTCTATTCACAGTATTGGAACGTTATTTGCAGCACGTCTGCCTGCATTGCACACTCAAACTTTTTTAAACTCAGCCATTATACTAGCAAACACTCACTGTACCTAGTTGTATCCTAAACGTGGCTATTGTACTTTTGTCAATTCACAGTATTGGAACGATATTTGCAGGACATCTGCCTGCATTGCACACTCAAACTTTTTTAAACTCAGCCATTATACTAGCAAACACTCACTGTACCTAGTTGTATCCTAAACGTGGCTATTGTACTTTTGTCTATTCACACTACTGCAAATCTATGTGCAGCACCTCTGCATGACAACCTCGTGCTCTGTTTTTAATAAGCTATAATGATAGCACAAAATACTGCCATTTTGTGGCATCATAGAACTGGCTGTTGTATTCCATTAGTGCCCCACTGGTGACAAGCTATTTCTAGCACCTCTACATCACACCCTCATGCACATTTAGCTACGCTAATGTTATAGCAAACTCATGGAATTCATTGCTGCATTTCATAATTCGGAGGGATAGAAAGTCAGGCTTCCTTTAGCTTTTCCTTCTGTTCATAGACAGCATCTCCAAGACAAATTTCCCCTCCACGTCTAAGTGTGGAGAGGCAGCTAGTGCGCATGCGTGTGCCGATGTACCCCAGCTGCAGCATAATTACAGTGTTTCGCCTAGTGAGTATGCTCAGCCTGACTGTGCCATTCCTGACGCTAAGTCTTCATTTCGGGATACAGCGCATGCTCCCACACTAAGTGTGAAAAGCCTCTTTGCACAGGTGCTTGCATTCTGTGCCGGGTCTAAGTCCTGTTTTGTGCCTAGACACCATGCTAAAGCTGATAGTCTTTTTTCAGAGACTGTATTTCATGCTACTGAGCATGCTCAGGCACTTCCTGCATCAGAGACTAGGTCCGGTAATGAACTCTTTGGCCCTGGCCCTGATGTGGGGGTCCCATATAGACCACAGGGCATCAGGTGTCCTCCCAAATGGCTTGCAGAGGCCCACACCTATGACTTGTCACCGCATTATTGATGGTCAGACGATGACTGGTGAGGTGTTTGGGTCATGGCAGCCATGAGGTCATCATTGAAGTTGCGTTTCCAAATAGGACGCTAGTTATGCCACTCATGACGTGTCACTCTGCTTTTGTCTCCAGGAGGTGCATTGTGGTTCACCCTGGTTTGGGGCGGACCCAGGTTATAAAAGGGGCTGGAGCCAACAAGGAGGTGCGCAGTCTTCTATTATGCTCCGAAAGAGCACACCTCCATGTGTTGAACCCATTGCGGCTTTAGGCCAGAGGTAGGCAGGGATAGGGTGGTGGATGCAGGCCACCACCACAGTTGGTAACGCAGAACGGTTAAGACCAGCTCCTGTCCTAACAGTCCTGCTTGTGCAGCCCAGTGGCATTAACAGGCCTGCTGCTGCTGATGCACCTGCTGTCCACAGGTGTGGCCCCTACGCACACGGTCAGCGTACTCAATGGCCCCTGTGTTGTTAACAGGGAGTTCCTGGGCTGGGTGGGCATGTGGACCCTGTGACGCTAACAGGGCTCACAGTCTCCAGATCCGAATGGCGTCTAACTCGGTTCAGGCTACTATTAGTTTCATAGCCACACAGCTCTGTATCCTCCACCAAACCTTCAAGTTGCCAACCTCTCCTTTTCCAACTGGGAGCACGGTGGACACTGACTGCTGAAGGTGATATATACCTTTCTCTTTCTTTTCTTATTAATTTTTGTTATATAGCGGTCACAGATTATATACCACTTTATCCAAATCTGCCAGTCCCACTGTAACAGATGTTGTTTCTTCAGCAAATGTTACAGTTGTTTAACCACCAAATCCACGGACCAAAATTTTTTTCCCCTTTCCAACACACCTGTTCCCCTTTCCAACAGCATCTGTCCTTTTTCAACTCATTTTGGGATATGACCAAAAGTGCAACTGTGCAGGGACACCGTACTCAACGCCATCTCAGCACAGCAGCCATCCCTCGGTCCCTCCGATGTGGACAAGTAAAAGACCATTTCCTCCTATCCATGACAAAGTGTTGAGATTCACTCTGTGCAGCACTGGTGTTTAGTGGAAAAGTAGATCTAAGATTGCGTACCACATTCTGCAGATACTCCTGTATACGTGCGTCTATTTCTATGGCAGGAATTAGTTCGCCAAATTTTGTCTTGTACCGGGGATCTAACAGTGTGGCAACCCAGTATTCAGGATTACTTCAAATTCATACAATCCGAGGGTCATGTAGGTAGTGCAGCAAGAAGGCGCTCATGTGTCTTGTGCATCCAGGAGGACCAAGTCCTTGGTGTGTTGGTGGCAGAGAGGTGAGAATCGTGCATCCTTCCTCTGCCCTCTACCCACAACCTCGCACAACCGAAATGTGAGCAAGCTCTCACTCATCTGCTGAGTCTTCCATGCCCATCGCCAGTTCGTCCTCCATTTCTTCATGGGCTCCTGCACTTTCATCAACACTTTTTGCTGATACTATGCGCCCTTGTTAATCCCTCTCCCTCACCATGACTGCCGCATAGGTGCCGCTGACCATCTGGACCTCGTAGATCTTGTTATCCCTTCCGCATATGACTCCTCCTGTACTTCCTCCCCTTCCTCTTGTCCCAACACCTGACTCCGAATAATAATTACAGTGTGCTCCATCATGTAGATGACCAGAATTGTCACGCTGAGAATGACATTGCCAGTGCTAAACATCTTCGTCGACATTTCAAAACTGTGTAGCAGGGTGCATAGGTCCTTGATCTGACACCACTCCAGCAGCGTGATCTGCACCACCTCTGGATCAACTTATCCCAGGCTATATGTCTTACCGTATTTCAGCAGGGCTCTGCGGTGCTGCCACACACGCTGCAACATGTGCAGATTCCAATTCCTGCGTGTCGGAACATCGCATTTCCGGCGTTTAACTGCCAGACCCTAAGACTTCCGGAGTGATGAAAGTTGTTGAGCTGCTGTGTGCGCACGATGGAAGTGAGCACATAGCGAGCGTGCCCGCTGCACAAGGCCATGTAGGCCGTGATGGTGTTTTAAAAATTGCTGGAGAATTCGGATCAACACGTGAGCCATAAAAGGCACGTGTGTCACATTGCCCTGAGGATGGCCCGCAGCCAGGTTTGCATCATTGCCGCACACGGCTGTTAAGTCACCAACGGAGTCCGCTCCGTCAATTTGTACTCCGGTCGCCAGGTGACAACGTGTTCCTTTCATGAATAGTGCTGATGATGGGAGAGTAGTCGATGCCAGCGGCGCAGGTGGACGCAGGTTATGCTCACCCACTGGGCTGCATTACCTTGACAGATGCAGAATCTCTGGCTGAATGTAGCTGGTGGGTATCTCACAGATGAAATACAATCATTCAGCTACAACCAATGGGAAGACACCACACCCTTTTTTATGCCCATCCTGTCTGCAGACCACTGCCAGACATAGCTATGAACCTCTGGTTAATTTTACCCCCAGTTCAGTTTTATGATTTTGTGTGCTTGTTACCTGACTACTTTTCCTGCTTGCTGTTTATGTACCTTGTTGGCCGATACGCATTTCACCTCTGCTTGTTTTCTGATTAAGTCCTGGCCGTCCCATTCTGTTCCTGTTCCTCAATTAATGTTTTGACCCTGCCTGACTACTATTCTCTGTAATAGCGGTGTGACTCACATTTCCCATACATTTCAAAGTAAAACTTTGACCGCCTGATGGCATTGAGCTCTGCTGCCAGCATAGTAAGGAGGTGTGTGGTAGTCCTTGTGCGCAGTTGCAAGGAAGGGTGGCCTGACCACACAGGGTTTGCGCCAAGGTAGAGGACCCACACGAGGTTGAAGAGGCAGAAGCAGTGTATTAACTTCTACATACAGAACAAGGATTGAAACAACTCGTGGGGACGGCAAGACTTGTACAGCAGACCCTTCTCCATCTCTCACCATAGTTTGCCAGTGCCCAGTCAGTGACATGTAATGACCCTGTCTATGCTTACTGGTCCAAGTATCTGTGTTGAAATGCACCCTGTCGCACACAGATTTTCTCAAGGAAGTGGTGATGTTGTGTGCGACATGCTGGTGTAGCGCGGGCATGCTTTTCTTGGAGAAGCAGTGGTGATTGGGCATCTGGTACTGGGGCACAGCGACAGACATAAGGTCTGTAAAATCCTGTGTGTCCACTACGCGTAAAGGCAGCATTTCGGTAGCCAACAGCTTACAGAGGGATAGAGTCAACCACTTAGCTTTGTCATGGGTCGCAGTAAGTGGCCTTTTATTTGACCACATCTGAGGGACAGAGATCTGGCTGCTGTCTGTAGACGGTGTTGAGTAGGGTGTCCCTGGAAAAATGCAGGTTTGTGAGAAAAGTGCAGGCGGAGACATGATGTTGCCTTCATCTTGCCTTCAGATCTGTTCATCTTGTATCATTTTTAAAAAACACAGCAAGCAAGGGTTACTCCAAGCGGAGTCTACCTTTTTTCCCCAAATTGGGCACACAGACACCCCATCAGTGGCAGGACTTGTGCCCTAGTTGCAAACAGGATGTTTTGATTTGCATCAAGCACATTCCAAATCCACAAGCATTTACTCTCCCCAGGATGACACAGGGGTAGTAAATTCCTTCTGGATCCATGACTTGTTCATTTTGATGAACGTCAGTCTGTCCACATTGTCACTGGACAGACGCGTGCGCTTATCTGTCAGCACACACCCAGCAGCACTGAAGACACGTTCAGAGACAACGCTGGCAGCTGGACACGACAAAATCTTCAAGGCGTAACTGGAGAGCTCTTGACATTTTTCTAGATTTGAAGCACAAAAGGAGCAAGGCTCCATTTGCAAAGTCATTGCATCGATGTTCATTTGGAGATACTCCTGTATCATCCTCTCCATCCGTTGACTATGTGACACACTTGATGTCTCTGGTGGCCTTGCAAAGGAGGGTCTAAAAAAATTATGAAAAGATTCCATAAAATTGCTGTTACCAGCACCAGATACGGTCCTACTGGTACGGGTAGACTGTTGAAGATGACGAGGCCGTCCCATGTTTGTCAAGTTACAACTGGGAGAATCACTCCCTTCACCTGCACGGTTGTTTGGTGGAAAAGCCGAGCTAAGATCGAGTAACAGCTTCTGCTGATACTCCTGCATACGTGCGTCCCTTTCTATGGGTGGAATTATGTCACAAAATTTGGACTTGTCCCGGGGATCTAATAGTGTGGCAAGCCAGTAGTCATCATCACTTCTAATTTTGACAATACGAGGGTCATGTTGGAGGTAGTGCAACAAGAAGGCACTCATGTGTCTTGCGCAGCCATGCGGACCAAGTCCACGCTGTGTTTGTGGTATAGAGGTGCTAACCGTTCTTTCTTCCTCTGTCATCTCCCCCCAACCTCTTTCAACTTAAATTTGACCAAGGTCCCCCTCATCAGCTGAGTCTTCCATGTCCATGGACAGTTCGTCCTCCATATCTTCATGTCCTCCTGCACCTTCCTCAACATCTCGCCTGCTACCATGCGCCCTTGTTGATCCCTGTCCCCCATGGTCCCATGCCTGCCGCGTTGGTGATGATGAACGTCTGGACCTTGGTGATGTTGTTGTGTCTTGCGCATATGAATCCTCCTGTAGTTCCTCTTCTTCCTGTTGTCCCACCCCCTGACTCCGAATAGTGTTTAGCGTGTGCTCCAGCATGTAAATGACTGGAATCGTCATGCTGATAATGGCATTGTCAGCGCTAAACATATTCGTCGCCATGTCGAAACTGTGCAGAAGGGTGCATAGGTCCGTGATCTGAGATCACTCCATCAGGGTGATCTGCCCCACCTCTGCATCTCGTTGGCCCAGGCTATACGTCATGACGTATTGCACCAGGGCTCTGCGGTGCTGCCACAGTCGCTGTAACATGTGGAGAGTTGAATTCCAGCGTGTCGCCACATCGCATTTCAGGCGATGAACCGGCAGGCCGAAAGACTTCTGGAGCGATGCAAGTCGCTCAGCTGCGGCGCTTGAACGGCGGAAGTGAGCACTGCAGACAGTTTCCGTGCCCTGGTCAGAAGGCCATCTAGGCCGGGATAGTGTGTTAAAAATTGCTGGACAACAAGGTTCAACACGTGAGCCATACAAGGCACGTGTGTCACCTTGCCCAGGCGAAGGGCCGCACCCAGGTTTGCAGCATTGTCGCACACGGCCTTACCAGGCTGCAGGTTGAGTGGAGACAACCATTTATTAAACTCGGACCGCAGAGCTGACCACAACTCCTCAGCTGTGTGACTCTTATTCCCAAGACATGTCAAGCTAAAGACCGCCTGATGCCGTTGCGCTCTGCTGCCAGCATAGTAATGAGGGGTGCGTGATTCCTTCTGCGCAGTGAGAACGCTGGTGGCCTGACCAGGCAGGCTTGGGGCGGAGGTGGAGGACCCAGATGAGGTGGAGGATGCAGAAGCAGTGGCGGAACTTGGACAGACAGAGGATTGACACACAAGTCGTGGGGACGGCAAGACTTGTGCAGCAGACCCTTCACCATCTATCACCATAGTTACCCAGTGCCCAGTCAGCGACATGTAACGTCCCTGTCCATGCTTACTGGTCCAAGTATCGGTGCTGAAATTCACCCGTTCACACACAGAGTTTCTCAAGGAAGCGGTGATATTGTGTGCGACATGCTGGTGTAGCGCGGGCACACCTTTCTTAGAGAAGTAGTGGCGACTAGGCATCTGGTACTGGGGCACAGCGACAGATATAAGGTCTCTAAAATCCTGTGTGTCCACTAGGCGGAAAGGCAGCATTTCTGTAGCCAACAGCTTACAGAGGGATAGAGTCAACCTCTTCGCTTTGTCATGGGTCGAAGGAAGTGGCCTTTTATTTGACCACATCTGAGGGACAGAGATCTGGCTGCTGTGTGTAGACGGTGTTGAGTAGGGTGTCCCTGGAAAAATGCAGCTTTGGGAGGAAAGTGCAGGCGGAGACATGATGTTGCCTTCATCCAAAGTTGGTGCTATCGATGTCTGAGAGAGCTGTACACACTCACTTGTTTCCCCTTCCAAACCAACTGACGACCTACCAAGCAAACTGCCTGTTGCGGTTACAGTGGTGGAAGTTGTGGGTGGAAAAACAGGTGTGACAGCTGTCCCCACAGTCCTAGAAGATGACGAGCGCGCGGATGCCCTGGAAGGGGCAGGCGGTGGATGGTTGGCTCCACTAGGCCGCATTGCAGCACGGTGAGCTTCCCACCAGGCCATATGATATTTATTCATGTGACGATTCATGGAAGAAGTTGTCAAACTGCTGAGGTTTTGACCTCTACTAAGATAACCATGGCAAATGTTACAGATCACATAATTTGACCGATCTTTTTTTATGTCAAAAAAGGACCAGGCTAGGCAAGGCTTAGAGGCCATGCGACCTGTTGATCCACCCCGAATAATGCTCAGAGGCAGAGTGGTGGCTGAGGATGCAGTTGTAGACGTGCTACCAGTGCTCCGACTGTGTCCAGGAAGGCGCCAGGTTACTTCGACGTCGGTTGCATCCTCCTCCACCGCCTCTATTGACCTCCTCGAGTGTCTGACTGTGGGTTGACAGTAGTTGGGATCTAGAACTTCATCATCAATTGTTGTGTTTGCACTCCCCTCCCCCTCAGACCGAGTTTCTTCTTGCCCTGACCGAATATTTAAGTTGTCATCCCAATCGGGTATCTGCGTCTCATCTTCATCAGTATGTTCCTCATTGCCTATAACCACAGTTGTTGGAAAGGCAGCATTTTGGTAGCCAACAGTTTGCATTTTATGAAAGTCAACCTCCAAGCCATGTCATGCCCTTCTAAAAGCATGTATAACACAGCGAGGGGACTCCAACCACAGTCTCCCTCGTTGCCACTCACTGGGCCACACACACCCCACTTGACTGGCATCGGTTGAGCCCCCTTTTGAAAAAGAAAAAGATGCTTTGCATGAAGCACTCTCAAAAATACGCGTGCCTTTCCCGTCCCCTGGCTGACCCCGGGGAAGAAAAGTCCTCTGAGAGCCATGACTTGTTCATCTTGGTTCTTTTAGAAACACAGCGAGGGGACTCCAACCACAGTCTCCCTCGTTGCCACTCACTGGGCCACACACACCCCACTTGACTGGCATCGGTTGAGCCCCCTTTTGAAAAAGAAAAAGATGCTTTGCATGAAGCACTCTCAAAAATACGCGTGCCTTTCCCGTCCCCTGGCTGACCCCGGGGAAGAAAAGTCCTCTGAGAGCCATGACTTGTTCATCTTGGTTCTTTTAGAAACACAGCGAGGGGACTCCAACCACAGTCTCCCTCGTTGCCACTCACTGGGCCACACACACCCCACTTGACTGGCATCGGTTGAGCCCCCTTTTGAAAAAGAAAAAGATGCTTTGCATGAAGCACTCTCAAAAATACGCGTGCCTTTCCCGTCCCCTGGCTGACCCCGGGGAAGAAAAGTCCTCTGAGAGCCATGACTTGTTCATCTTGGTTCTTTTAGAAACACAGCGAGGGGACTCCAACCACAGTCTCCCTCGTTGCCACTCACTGGGCCACACACACCCCACTTGACTGGCATCGGTTGAGCCCCCTTTTGAAAAAGAAAAAGATGCTTTGCATGAAGCACTCTCAAAAATACGCGTGCCTTTCCCGTCCCCTGGCTGACCCCGGGGAAGAAAAGTCCTCTGAGAGCCATGACTTGTTCATCTTGGTTCTTTTAGAAACACAGCGAGGGGACTCCAACCACAGTCTCCCTCGTTGCCACTCACTGGGCCACACACACCCCACTTGACTGGCATCGGTTGAGCCCCCTTTTGAAAAAGAAAAAGATGCTTTGCATGAAGCACTCTCAAAAATACGCGTGCCTTTCCCGTCCCCTGGCTGACCCCGGGGAAGAAAAGTCCTCTGAGAGCCATGACTTGTTCATCTTGGTTCTTTTAGAAACACAGCGAGGGGACTCCAACCACAGTCTCCCTCGTTGCCACTCACTGGGCCACACACACCCCACTTGACTGGCATCGGTTGAGCCCCCTTTTGAAAAAGAAAAAGATGCTTTGCATGAAGCACTCTCAAAAATACGCGTGCCTTTCCCGTCCCCTGGCTGACCCCGGGGAAGAAAAGTCCTCTGAGAGCCATGACTTGTTCATCTTGGTTCTTTTAGAAACACAGCGAGGGGACTCCAACCACAGTCTCCCTCGTTGCCACTCACTGGGCCACACACACCCCACTTGACTGGCATCGGTTGAGCCCCCTTTTGAAAAAGAAAAAGATGCTTTGCATGAAGCACTCTCAAAAATACGCGTGCCTTTCCCGTCCCCTGGCTGACCCCGGGGAAGAAAAGTCCTCTGAGAGCCATGACTTGTTCATCTTGGTTCTTTTAGAAACACAGCGAGGGGACTCCAACCACAGTCTCCCTCGTTGCCACTCACTGGGCCACACACACCCCACTTGACTGGCATCGGTTGAGCCCCCTTTTGAAAAAGAAAAAGATGCTTTGCATGAAGCACTCTCAAAAATACGCGTGCCTTTCCCGTCCCCTGGCTGACCCCGGGGAAGAAAAGTCCTCTGAGAGCCATGACTTGTTCATCTTGGTTCTTTTAGAAACACAGCGAGGGGACTCCAACCACAGTCTCCCTCGTTGCCACTCACTGGGCCACACACCCCACACTTGACTGGCATCGGTTGAGCCCCCTTTTGAAAAAGAAAAAGATGCTTTGCATGAAGCACTCTCAAAAATACGCGTGCCTTTCCCGTCCCCTGGCTGACCCCGGGGAAGAAAAGTCCTCTGAGAGCCATGACTTGTTCATCTTGGTTCTTTTAGAAACACAGCGAGGGGACTCCAACCACAGTCTCCCTCGTTGCCACTCACTGGGCCACACACACCCCACTTGACTGGCATCGGTTGAGCCCCCTTTTGAAAAAGAAAAAGATGCTTTGCATGAAGCACTCTCAAAAATACGCGTGCCTTTCCCGTCCCCTGGCTGACCCCGGGGAAGAAAAGTCCTCTGAGAGCCATGTCCACATTGTCAGTGGACAGACACGTGTGCTTATCTGCCAGCAGACCCACAGCAGCACTGAAGACAGGTTCCGAGAGAACGCTGGCTGCAGGACACGACAAGATCCCCAAGACGTACGTGGCGAGCTCAGGAAATTTATCAAGATTGGAAGCCAAGAATGAGCAGGGCTCAAGTTGCACAATAATGGCATGTTTCCTTGCATATACTCATATATCTGTGTGTCCTCCTCTTTTTCCTTGTCCAGCTCTTTTGTTTTCGCATGAGTATATGTCCTTGTCACTTTCCCATGTGTTGTGAGTTGTTTGTGACCTTTTGGACACCTTTGAGGGTGTTTTCTAGGTGTTTTTCTGTGTTTGTGATTGCCTGCCATTGTTTCCTATGCAGTTCGAGTTCGGTTTGTCGAACGTTCGACGAACCGAACTCGAACGGGAGGTCCGTTCGGCGAACCAACCTCGAGCCGAACCGCGACCGGTTCGCTCATCTCTACTGGGGATTAAACCCAGGACCTTCTGCTTGTGAAGCAGACGTGATGACCACTACACTATGAAACCTGTGAAATTCTGCAAAGCAATGGCAATTGAAAACGAGTTTTGACCACCAGGGGAAAAAAATTATTAGTTCTGTTGGTGATGGAAGCCAAAATATCCCATCATTCGGCAACAAAGCCAAGAACTTCATATATTGTAGTTTGATAGGGTATTATTTCAACACCGAGAACAGATTGCTTTTACTGGGGATTGAACCAGTGTTAAGCAGACGTGATGACTACTACACTATGAAACCTTCTGGAAAGTTACTGTGTATTGGCAAGCAGAGCAGAATTGTAACTGATGGGGCCTTTTTATTGCTGAAGAAAAGTGTTTTTGGTAATGAAACATTTACAATTTTTATTACATATTTTACCAGTTTTATTCCTACAAAGGGATATTGCTTAAATTGAAGTTTACATTGAATGTGTTACTTTTTTCTACACAGTTTAATCGTTTGCTTTTGTATTTATGGGAACTATAAATTTTGAAACAAACAGGATTGTTATAATATGGGATTATGTTTTCTGCTAAAATGTTCAATAAAAAAGATTGAACCCAGGACCTTCTGCGTGTGAAGCAGACGTGATGACCACTACACTATGAAACCTGTGAAATCCTGCAAAGCAATGGCAATTGAAAACGAGTTTTGACCGCCAGGGGAAAAAAATTATTAGTTCTGTTGGTGATGGAAGCCAAAACATCCCATCATTCGGCAACAAAGCCAAGAACTTCATATATTGTAGTTTGATAGGGTATTATTTCAACACCAAGAACAGATTGCTTTTACTGGGGATTGAACCAGTGTTAAGAAGACGTGATGACTACTACACTATGAAACCTTCTGGAAAGTTACTGTGTATTGGCAAGCAGAGCAGAATTGTAACTGATGGGGCCTTTTTATTGCTGAAGAAAAGTGTTTTTGGTAATGAAACATTTACAATTTTTATTACATATTTTACCAGTTTTATTCCTACAAAGGGATATTGCTTAAATTGAAGTTTACATTGAATGTGTTACTTTTTTCTACACAGTTTAATCGTTTGCTTTTGTATTTATGGGAACTATAAATTTTGAAACAAACAGGATTGTTATAATATGGGATTATGTTTTCTGCTAAAATGTTCAATAAAAAAGAAACGCAAAATCGTAGTTCTCCTTGTGATAGAAGCCAAAATGTATTGTCATTTGGCAACGAAACCAAGAATTTCATACTTTACAGGTTGATAGGAAATTATTTCAACACCGAAAACAGATTGGTTTCACTGGGTATTGAACCCAGAACGTTCTGCATATGAAGCAGGCTTGATGACCACCACACTTTGAAACCTGTGATTCCTGCAAAGTAATGGCAATTAGAGACGAAATTTGACTGCCAGGAAAAATAAATAATTCGTAGTTCTGTTGGTGATGGAAGCCAAAACATCCCATCATTCTGCAACAAAGCCAAGAACTTCATATATTGTAGTTTGATAGGGTATTATTTCAACACCAAGAACAGACTGGTATTACTGGGGATTAAACCCAGGACCTTCTACATGTTAAGCAGACATGATGACCACTACACTATGAATCCTGATGAAATGTTACTGTGTATTGGCTAGCAGAGCAGAATTGTGACTGACAGGGCCTTTTTATTGCTGAAGGAAAGTATTTTTGGTAATGAAACATTTCCAATTTTTATTACATATTTTACGAGTTTTATTCCTACAAAGGGATATTGCTTAAATTGAAGTTTACATTGAATGTGTTACTTTTTTCTACACAGTTTAGTCGTTTGCTTTTGTATTTATGGGAACTATATATTTTAAAACAAACAGGTTTTTTTATAATATGGGATTATGTTTTCTGCTAAAATGTTCAATAAAAAAGAAACCCAAAATCGTAGTTCTCCTTGTGATAGAAGCCAAAATGTATTGTCATTTGGCAACGAAACCAAGAATTTCATACTTTACAGATTGATAGGAAATTACTTCAACACCGAAAACAGATTGGTTTAACTGGGTATTGAATCCAGAACGTTCTGCATATGAAGTAGACTTGATGACCACCACACTTTAAAACCTGTGAAATTCTGCAAAGTAATGGCAATTAGAGACGAGTTTTGACTGCCAGGAAAAAAAAAAAATTCGTAGTTCTGTTGGTTATGGAAGCTAAAACATCCCGTCATTCGGCAACAAAGCCAAGAACTTCATGTATTGTAGTTGGATAAGGTATTATTTCAACACCAAGAACAGACTGGTTTTACTGGGGATTAAACCCAGGACTTTCTGCGTGTTAAGCAGACGTGATGACCACTACACTATGAATGTTAATGAAAAGTTACTGTGTATTGGCTAGCAGAGCAGAATTGTGACTGACGGGGCCTTTTTATTGCTGAAGGAAAGTATTTTTGGTAATGAAACATTTACAATTTTTATTACATATTTTACCAGTTTTATTCCTACAAAGGGATATTGCTTAAATTGAAGTTTACATTGAATGTGTTACTTTTTTCTACACAGTTTAATCGTTTGCTTTTGTATTTATGGGAACTATAAATTTTGAAACAAACAGGATTGTTATAATATGGGATTATGTTTTCTGCTAAAATGTTCAATAAAAAAGAAACCCAAAATCGTAGTTCTCCTTGTGATAGAAGCCAAAATGTATTGTCATTTGGCAACGAAACCAAGAATTTCATACTTTACAGGTTCATAGGAAATTACTTGAACACCGAAAACAGATTGGTTTCACTGGGTATTGAACCCAGAACGTTCTGCATATGAAGCAGACTTGATAACCACCACACTTTAAAACCTGTGATTCCTGCAAAGTAATGGCAATTAGAGATGAAATTTGACTGCCAGGAAAAAAAAAAATTCGTAGTTCCGTTGGTTATGGAAGCTAAAACATCCCGTCATTCGGCAACAAAGCCAAGAACTTCATGTATTGCAGTTGGATAGGGTAATATTTCAACACCAAGAAGAGACTGGTCTCACTGGGGATTGAACCTAGGACCTTCTGCGTGTTAAGCAGACGTGATAACCACTACACTATGAAACCTGTGAAATCCTGCAAAGCAATGGCAATTGGAGACGAGTTTTGACCGCCAGGGAAAAAAAAAAAAATTTAAAGTTCTGTTGGTGATGGAAGAAAAAACATCCTGTTATTCAGCAACAAAGCCAAGAAATTCATATATTGCAGTTGGATAGGGTATTATTTCAACACCAAGAAGAGATTGGTTTCACTGGGGATTGAACCCAGGACCTTCTGCGTGTTAAACAGACGTGATGCCCACTACACTATGAAACCTGATGAAAAGTTACTGTGTATTGGCTAGCAGAGCAGAATTGTGACTGACGGGGCCTTTTTATTGCTGAAGGAAAGTATTTTTGGTAATGAAACATTTACAATTTTTATTACATATTTTACCAGTTTTATTCCAACAAAGGGATATTGCTTAAATTGAAGTTTACATTGAATGTGTTACTTTTTTTCTACACAGTTTAGTCGTTTGCTTTTGTATTTATGGAAACTATATATTTTTAAACAAACAGGATTTTTATAATATGGGATTATGTTTTCTGCTAAAATGAAAAAGAAACCCAAAATAGTAGTTCTCTTTGTGATGGAAGCCAAAATGTATTGTCATTTGGCAACGAAACCAAGAATTTTATATATTACAGGTTGATAGCAAATTACTTCAACAGCGAAAACAGATTGGTTTCACTGGGGATTGAACCCAGGACCTTCTGCGTGTGAAGCAGACGTGATGACCACTACACTATGAAACCTGTGATATCTTGCAAAGCAATGGCAATTGAAAACGAGTTTTGACAGCCAGGGGAAAAAAAATATTAGTTCTGTTGGTTATGGAAGCTAAAACATCCCGTCATTCGGCAACAAAGCCAAGAACTTCATGTATTGCAGTTCGATAGGGTATTATTTCAACACCAAGAAGAGACTGGTTTCACTGGGGATTGAACCCAGGCCCTTCTGCGTGTTAAGCAGACGTGATGACCACTACACTATGAAACCTGTGAAATCCTGCAAAGCAATGGCAATTGGAGACGAGTTTTGACCGCCAGGAAAAAAAAAAATTCAAAGTTCTGTTGGTAATGGAAGACAAAACATCCTGTTATTCGGCAACAAAGCCAAGAAATTCATATATTGTAGTTGGATAGGGTATTATTTCAGCACCAAGAAGAGATTGGTTTCACTGGGGATTGAACCCAGGACTTTCTGCGTGTTAAGCAGACGTGATGACCACTACACTATGAAACCTGATGAAAAGTTACTGTGTATTGGCTAGCAGAGCAGAATTGTGACTGACGAGGCCTTTTTATTGCTGAAGGAAAGTATTTTTGGTAATGAAACATTTACAATTTTTATTACATATTTTACCAGTTTTATTCCTACAAAGGGATATTGCTTAAATTGAAGTTTACATTGAATGTGTTACTTTTTTCTACACAGTTTAGTCGTTTGCTTTTGTATTTATGGGAACTATATATTTTTAAACAAACAGGATTTTTATAATATGGGATTATGTTTTCTGCTAAAATGTTCAATAAAAAAGAAACCCAAAATCGTAGTTCTCCTTGTGATAGAAGCCAAAATGTATTGTCATTTGGCAACGAAACCAAGAATTTCATACTTTACAGGTTGATAGGAAATTACTTCAACACCGAAAGCAGATTGGTTTAACTGGGTATTGAATCCAGAACGTTCTGCATATGAAGCAGACTTGATGACCACCACACTTCAAAACCTGTGAAATCCTGCAAAGTAATGGCAATTAGAGACGAGTTTTGACTGCCAGGAAAAAAAAAAATTCGTAGTTCTGTTGGTTATGGAAGCTAAAACATCCCGTCATTCGGCAACAAAGCCAAGAACTTCATGTATTGTAGTTGGATAAGGTGTTATTTCAACACCAAGAACAGACTGGTTTTACTGGGGATTAAACCCAGGACTTTCTACGTGTTAAGCAGACGTGATGAGTGATGACAACTACACTATGAATCTTAATGAAAAGTTACTGTATATTGGCTAGCAGAGCAGAATGGTGACTGACGGGGCCTTTTTATTGCTGAAGGAAAGTATTTTTGGTAATGAAACATTTACAATTTTTATTACATATTTTACCAGTTTTATTCCTACAAAGGGATATTGCTTAAATTGAAGTTTACATTGAATGTGTTACTTTTTTCTACACAGTTTAATCGTTTGCTTTTGTATTTATGGGAACTATAAATTTTGAAACAAACAGGATTGTTATAATATGGGATTATGTTTTCTTCTAAAATGTTCAATAAAAAAGAAACCCAAAATCGTAGTTCTCCTTGTGATAGAAGCCAAAATGTATTGTCATTTGGCAACGAAACCAAGAATTTCATACTTTACAGGTTGATAGGAAATTACTTCAACACCGAAAACAGATTGGTTTCACTGGGTATTGAACCCAGAACGTTCTGCATATGAAGCAGACTTGATGACCACCACACTTTAAAACCTGTGATTCCTGCAAAGTAATGGCAATTAAAGACGAAATTTGACTGGGGATTAAACCCAGGACCTTCTGCGTGTTAAGCAGACGTGATGACCTTCTACGTGTTAAGCAGACATGATGACCACTACACTATGAATCCTGATGAAAAGTTACTGTGTATTGGCTAGCAGAGCAGAATTGTGACTGACAGGGCCTTTTTATTTCTGAAGGAAAGTATTTTTGGTAATGAAACATTTACAATTTTTATTACATATTTTACCAGTTTTATTCCTACAAAGGGATATTGCTTAAATTGAAGTTTACTTTGAATGTGTTACTTTTTTCTACACAGTTTAGTCGTTTGCTTTTGTATTTATGGGAACTATATATTTTTAAACAAACAGGATTTTTATAATATGGGATTATGTTTTCTGCTAAAATGGACAATAAAAAAGAAACCCAAAATAGTAGTTCTCTTTGTGATGGAAGCCAAAATGTATTGTCATTTGGCAACGAAACCAAGAATTTTATATATCACAGGTTGATAGCAAATTACTTAAACAGCGAAAACATATTGGTTTCACTGGGGATTGAACCCAGGACCTTCTGCGTGTGAAGCAGACGTGAAGACCACTACACTATGAAACCTGTGAAATCCTGCAAAGCAATGGCAATTGAAAACGAGTTTTGACAGCCAGGGGAAAAAAATTATTAGTTCTGTTGGTGATGGAAGCCAAAACATCCCATCATTCGGCAACAAAGCCAAGAACTTCATATATTGTAGTTTGATAGGGTATTATTTCAACACCAAGAACAGATTGCTTTTACTGGGGATTGAACCAGTGTTAAGCAGACGTGATGACTACTACACTATGAAACCTTCTGGAAAGTTACTGTGTATTGGCAAGCAGTGCAGAATTGTAACTGACGGGGCCTTTTTATTGCTGAAGAAAAGTGTTTTTGGTAATGAAACATTTACAATTTTTATTACATATTTTACCAGTTTTATTCCTACAAAGGGATATTGCTTAAATTGAAGTTTACATTGAATGTGTTACTTTTTTCTACACAGTTTAGTCGTTTGCTTTTGTATTTATGGGAACTATATATTTTTAAACAAACAGGATTTTTATAATATGGGATTATGTTTTCTGCTAAAATGTTCAATAAAAAAGAAACCCAAAATCGTAGTTCTCCTTGTGATAGAAGCCAAAATGTATTGTCATTTGGCAACGAAACCAAGAATTTCATACTTTACAGGTTGATAGGAAATTACTTCAACACCGAAAACAGATTGGTTTAACTGGGTATTGAATCCAGAACGTTCTGCATATGAAGCAGACTTGATGACCACCACACTTCAAAACCTGTGAAATCCTGCAAAGTAATGGCAATTAGAGACGAGTTTTGACTGCCAGGAAAAAAAAAAATTCGTAGTTCTGTTGGTTATGGAAGCTAAAACATCCCGTCATTCGGCAACAAAGCCAAGAACTTCATGTATTGTAGTTGGATAAGGTGTTATTTCAACACCAAGAACAGACTGGTTTTACTGGGGATTAAACCCAGGACTATCTACGTGTTAAGCAGACGTGATGACAACTACACTATGAATCTTAATGAAAAGTTACTGTATATTGGCTAGCAGAGCAGAATGGTGACTGACGGGGCCTTTTTATTGCTGAAGGAAAGTATTTTTGGTAATGAAACATTTACAATTTTTATTACATATTTTACCAGTTTTATTCCTACAAAGGGATATTGCTTAAATTGAAGTTTACATTGAATGTGTTACTTTTTTCTACACAGTTTAATCGTTTGCTTTTGTATTTATGGGAACTATAAATTTTGAAACAAACAGGATTGTTATAATATGGGATTATGTTTTCTTCTAAAATGTTCAATAAAAAAGAAACCCAAAATCGTAGTTCTCCTTGTGATAGAAGCCAAAATGTATTGTCATTTGGCAACGAAACCAAGAATTTCATACTTTACAGGTTGATAGGAAATTACTTCTACACCGAAAACAGATTGGTTTCATTGGGTATTGAACCCAGAACGTTCTGCATATGAAGCAGACTTGATGACCGCCACACTTTAAAACCTGTGATTCCTGCAAAGTAATGGCAATTAGAGACGAAATTTGACTGCCAGGAAAAAAAAAAAATTCGTAGTTCTGTTGGTTATGGAAGCTAAAACATCCCGTCATTCGGCAACAAAGCCAAGAACTTCATGTATTGCAGTTGGATAGGGTATTTTTTTTAACACCAAGAACAGACTGGTTTTGCTGGGGATTAAACCCAGGACCTTCTGCGTGTTAAGCAGACGTGATGACCACTACACTATGAAACCTGTGAAATCCTGTTGATAGCAAATTACTTCAACAGCGAAAACGGATTGGTTTCACTGGGGATTGAACCCAGGACCTTCTGCGTGTGAAGCAGACGTGATGACCACTACACTATGAAACCTGTGAAATCCTGCAAAGCAATGGCAATTGAAAACGAGTTTTGACCGCCAGGGGAAAAAAATTATTAGTTCTGTTGGTGATGGAAGCCGAAACATCCCATCATTCGGCAACAAAGCCAAGAACTTCATATATTGTAATTTGATAGGGTATTATTTCAACACCGAGAACAGATTGCTTTTACTGGGGATTGAACCAGTGTTAAGCAGATGTGATGACTACTACACTATGAAACCTTCTGGAAAGTTACTATGTATTGGCAAGCAGAGCAGAATTGTAACTGACGGGGCCTTTTAATTGCTGAAGAAAAGTGATTTTGGTAATGAAACATTTACAATTTTTATTACATATTTTACCAGTTTTATTCCTACAAAGGGATATTGCTTAAATTGAAGATTACATTGAATGTGTTACTTTTTTCTACACAGTTTAATCGTTTGCTTTTGTATTTATGGGAACTATAAATTTTGAAACAAACAGGATTGTTATAATATGGGATTATGTTTTCTGCTAAAATGTTCAATAAAATAGATTGAACCCAGGACCTTCTGCGTGTGAAGCAGACGTGATGACAACTACACTTTAAAACCTGTGATTCCTGCAAAGTAATAGCAATTAGAGATGAAATTTGACTGCCAGGAAAAAAAAAATTCGTAGTTCTGTTGGTTATGGAAGCTAAAACATCCCGTCATTCGGCAACAAAGCCAAGAACTTCATGTATTGCAGTTGGATAGGGTATTATTTCAACACCAAGAAGAGACTGGTTTCACTGGGGATTGAACCCAGGACCTTCTGCGTGTTAAGCAGTCGTGATGACCACTACACTATGAAACCTGTGAAATCCTGCAAAGCAATGGCAATTGAAAACGAGTTTTGACCGCCAGGGAAAATAAAAAAATTCTTAGTTCTGTTGGTGATGGAAGCCAAAACATCCCATCATTCTGCAACAAAGCCAAGAACTTCATATATTGCAGTTGGATAGGGTATTATTTCAACACCAAGAACAGACTGGTTTTACTGGGGAATAAACCCAGGACCTTCTGCGTGTTAAGCAGACGTGATGACCACTACACTATGAAACCTGTGAATTCCTGTTGATAGCAAATTACTTCAACAGCGAAAACGGATTGGTTTCACTGGGGATTGAACCCAGGACCTTCTGCGTGTGAAGCAGACGTGATGACCACTACACTATGAAACCTGTGAAATCCTGCAAAGCATTGGCAATTGAAAACGAGTTTTGACCGCCAGGGGAAAAAAATTATTAGTTCTGTTGGTGATGGAAGCCAAAACATCCCATCATTCGGCAACAAAGCCAAGAACTTCAGATATTGTAGTTTGATAGGCTATTATTTCAACACCAAGAACAGATTGCTTTTACTGGGGATTGAACCAGTGTTAAGCAGATGTGATGACTACTACACTATGAAACCTTCTGGAAAGTTACTGTGTCTTGGCAAGCAGAGCAGAATTGTAACTGATGGGGCCTTTTTATTGCTGAAGAAAAGTGTTTTTGGTAATGAAACATTTACAATTTTTATTACATATTTTACCAGTTTTATTCCTACAAAGGGATATTGCTTAAATTGAAGTTTACATTGAATGTGTTACTTTTTTCTACACAGTTTAATCGTTTGCTTTTGTATTTATGGGAACTATAAATTTTGAAACAAACAGGATTGTTTTAATATGGGATTATGTTTCTTGCTAAAATGTTCAATAAAAAAAAAAAACCAAAATCGTAGTTCTCCTTGTGATAGAAGCCAAAATGTATTGTCATTTGGCAACGAAACCAAGAATTTCATACTTTACAGTTTGATAGGAAATTACTTCAACACCGAAAACAGATTGGTTTCACTGGGTATTGAACCCAGAACGTTCTGCATATGAAGCAAACTTGATGACCACCACACTTTAAAACCTGTGATTCCTGCAAAGTAATGGCAATTAGAGACGAAATTTGACTGCCAGGAAAAAAAAAATAATTCGTAGTTCTGTTGGTTATGGAAGCTAAAACATCCCGTCATTCGGCAACAAAGCCAAGAACTTCATGTATTGCAGTTGGATAGGGTATTATTTCAACACCAAGAACAGACTGGTTTTACTGGGGATTAAACCCAGGACCTTCTGCGTGGTAAGCAGACGTGATGACCACTACACTATGAAACCTGTGAAATCCTGTTGATAGCAAATTACTTCAACAGCAAAAACAGATTGGTTTCACTGGGGATTGAACCCAGGACCTTCTGCGTGTGAAGCAGACGTGATGACCACTACACTATGAAACCTGTGAAATCCAGCAAAGCAATGGCAATTGAAAACGAGTTTTGACCGCCAGGGGAAAAAAATTATTAGTTCTGTTGGTGATGGAAGCCAAAACATCCCATCATTCGGCAACAAAGCCAAGAACTTCATATATTGTAGTTTGATAGGGTATTATTTCAACACCAAGAACAGATTGCTTTTACTGGGGATTGAACCAGTGTTAAGCAGATGTGATGACTACTACACTATGAAACCTTCTGGAAAGTTACTGTGTATTGGCAAGCAGAGCAGAATTGTAACTGATGGGGCCTTTTTATTGCTGAAGAAAAGTGTTTTTGGTAATGAAACATTTACAATTTTTATTACATATTTTACCAGTTTTATTCCTACAAAGGGATATTGCTTAAATTGAAGTTTACATTGAATGTGTTACTTTTTCTACACAGTTTTATCGTTTGCTTTTTTATTTATGGGAACTATAAATTTTGAAACAAACAGGATTGTTATAATATGGGATTATGTTTTCTGCTAAAATGTTCAATAGAAAAGAAACCCAAAATCGTAGTTCTCCTTGTGATAGAAGCCAAAATGTATAGTCATTTGGCAACGAAACCAAGAATTTCATACTTTACAGGTTGATAGGAAATTACTTCAACACCGAAAACAGATTGGTTTCACTGGGTATTGAACCCAGAACGTTCTGCATATGAAGCAGACTTGATGACCACCACACTTTAAAACCTGTGATTCCTGCAAAGTAATGGCAATTAGAGACGAAATTTGACTGCCAGGAAAAAAAAAAAATTCGTAGTTCTGTTGGTTATGGAAGCTAAAACATCCCGTCATTCGGCAACAAAGCCAAGAACTTCATGTATTGCAGTTGGATAGGGTATTATTTCAACACCAAGAAGTGACTGGTTTCACTGGGGATTGAACCCAGGACCTTCTGCGTGTTAAGCAGACGTGATGACCACTACACTATGAAACCTGTGAAATCCTGCAAAGCAATGGCAATTGGAGACGAGTTTTGACCGCCAGGGAAAAAAAAAAAATTCTTAGTTCTGTTGGTGATGGAAGCCAAATCATCCCATCATTCTGCAACAAAGCCAAGAACTTCATATATTGCAGTTGGATAGGGTATTATTTCAACACCAAGAACAGATTGCTTTTACTGGGGATTGAACCAGTGTTAAGCAGATGTGATGACTACTACACTATGAAACCTTCTGGAAAGTTACTGTGTCTTGGCAAGCAGAGCAGAATTGTAACTGATGGGGCCTTTTTATTGCTGAAGAAAAGTGTTTTTGGTAATGAAACATTTACAATTTTTATTACATATTTTACCAGTTTTATTCCTACAAAGGGATATTGCTTAAATTGAAGTTTACATTGAATGTGTTACTTTTTTCTACACAGTTTAATCGTTTGCTTTTGTATTTATGGGAACTATAAATTTTGAAACAAACAGGATTGTTATAATATGGGATTATGTTTTCTGCTAAAATGTTCAATAAAAAAGAAATCCAAAATCGTAGTTCTCTTTGTGATAAAAGCCAAAATATATTGTCATTTGGCAACGAAACAAAGAATTTCATACTTTACAGGTTGATAGGAAATTACTTCAACACCGAAAACAGATTGGTTTCACTGGGTATTGAACCCAGAACGTTCTGCATATGAAGCAAACTTGATGACCACCACACTTTAAAACCTGTGATTCCTGCAAAGTAATGGCAATTAGAGACGAAAGTTGACTGCCAGGAAAAAAAAATAATTCGTAGTTCTGTTGGTTATGGAAGCTAAAACATCCCGTCATTCGGCAACAAAGCCAAGAACTTCATGTATTGCAGTTGGATAGGGTATTATTTCAACACCAAGAACAGACTGGTTTTACTGGGGATTAAACCCAGGACCTTCTGCGTGTTAAGCAGACGTGATGACCACTACACTATGAAACCTGTGAAATCCTGTTGATAGCAAATTTCTTCAACAGCGAAAACGGATTGGTTTCACTGGGGATTGAACCCAGGACCTTCTGCGTGTGAAGCAGACGTGATGACCACTACACTATGAAACCTGTGAAATCCTGCAAAGCAATGGCAATTGAAAACGAGTTTTGACCGCCAGGGGAAAAAAATTATTAGTTCTGTTGGTGATGGAAGCCAAAACATCCCATCATTCGGCAACAAAGCCAAGAACTTCATATATTGTAGTTTGATAGGGTATTATTTCAACACCGAGAACAGATTGCTTTTACTGGGGATTGAACCAGTGTTAAGCAGACGTGATAACTACTACACTATGAAACCTTCTGGAAAGTTACTACGTATTGGCAAGCAGAGCGGAATTGTAACTGACGGGGCCTTTTTATTGCTGAAGAAAAGTGTTTTTGGTAATGAAACATTTACAATTTTTATTACATATTTTACCAGTTTTATTCCTACAAGGGGATATTGCTTAAATTGAAGATTACATTGAATGTGTTACTTTTTTCTACACAGTTTAATCGTTTGCTTTTGTATTTATGGGAACTATAAATTTTGAAACAAACAGGATTGTTATAATATGGGATTATGTTTTCTGCTAAAATGTTCAATAAAAAAGATTGAACCCAGGACCTTCTGCGTGTGAAGCAGACGTGATGACCACTACACTATGAAACCTGTGAAATCCTGCAAAGCAATGGCAATTGAAAACGAGTTTTGACAGCCAGGGGAAAAAAATTATTAGTTCTGTTGGTGATGGAAGCCAAAACATCCCATCATTCGGCAACAAAGCCAAGAACTTCATATATTGTAGTTTGATAGGGTATTATTTCAACACCAAGAACAGATTGCTTTTACTGGGGATTGAACCAGTGTTGAGCAGACGTGATGACTACTACACTATGAAACCTTCTGGAAAGTTACTGTGTATTGGCAAGCAGAGCAGAATTGTAACTGATGGGGCCTTTTTATTGCTGAAGAAAAGTGTTTTTGGTAATGAAACATTTACAATTTTTATTACATATTTTACCAGTTTTATTCCTACAAGGGGATATTGCTTAAATTGAAGATTACATTGAATGTGTTACTTTTTTCTACACAGTTTAATCGTTTGCTTTTGTATTTATGGGAACTATAAATTTTGAAACAAACAGGATTGTTATAATATGGGATTATGTTTTCTGCTAAAATGTTCAATGAAAAAGAAACCCAAAATCGTAGTTCTCCTTGTGATAGAAGCCAAAATGTATTGTCATTTGGCAACGAAACCAAGAATTTCATACTTTACAGGTTGATAGGAAATTACTTCAACACCGAAAACAGATTGTTTTCACTGGGTATTGAACCCAGAACGTTCTGCATATGAAGCAGACTTGATAACCACCACACTTTAAAACCTGTGATTCCTGCAAAGTAATGGCAATTAGAGACGAAATTTGACTGCCAGGAAAAAAAAAAAATTCGTAGTTCTGTTGGTTATGGAAGCTAAAACATCCCGTCATTCGGCAACAAAGCCAAGAACTTCATGTATTGCAGTTGGATAGGGTATTATTTCAACACCAAGAACAGACTGGTTTTAATGGGGATTAAACCCAGGACCTTCTGCGTGTTAAGCAGACGTGATGACCACTACACTATGAAACCTGTGAAATCCTGTTGATAGCAAATTACTTCAACAGCGAAAACGGATTGGTTTCACTGGGGATTGAACCCAGGACCTTCTGCGTGTGAAGCAGACGTGACGACCACTACACTATGAAACCTGTGAAATCCTGCAAAGCAATGGCAATTGAAAATGAGTTTTGACCGCCATGGGAAAAAAATTATTAGTTCTGTTGGTGATGGAAGCCAAAACATCCCATGATTCGGCAACAAAGCCAAGAACTTCATATATTGTAGTTTGATAGGGTATTATTTCAACACCAAGAACAGATTGCTTTTACTGGGGATTGAACCAGTGTTAAGCAGATGTGATGACTACTACACTATGAAACCTTCTGGAAAGTTACTGTGTATTGGCAAGCAGAACAGAATTGTAACTGATGGGGCCTTTTTATTGCTGAAGAAAAGTGTTTTTGGTAATGAAACATTTACAATTTTTATTACATATTTTACCAGTTTTATTCCTACAAAGGGATATTGCTTAAATTGAAGTTTACATTGAATGTGTTACTTTTTTCTACACAGTTTAATCGTTTGCTTTTGTATTTATGGGAACTATAAATTTTGAAACAAACAGGATTGTTATAATATGGGATTATGTTTTCTGCTAAAATGTTCAATAAAAAAGAAACGCAAAATCGTAGTTCTCCTTGTGATAGAAGCCAAAATGTATTGTCATTTGGCAACGAAACCAAGAATTTCATACTTTACAGGTTGATAGGAAATTACTTCAACACCGAAAACAGATTGGTTTCACTGGGTATTGAACCCAGAACGTTCTGCATATGAAGCAAACTTGATGACCACCACAATTTAAAACCGGTGATTCCTGCAAAGTAATGGCAATTAGAGACGAAATTTGACTGCCAGGAAAAAAAAAAATTCGTAGTTCTGTTGGTTATGGAAGCTAAAACATCCCGTCATTCGGCAACAAAGCCAAGAACTTCATGTATTGCAGTTGGATAGGGTATTATTTCAACACCAAGAACAGACTGGTTTTTACTGGGGATTAAACCCAGGACCTTCTGCGTGTTAAGCAGACGTGATGACCACTACACTATAAAACCTGTGAAATCCTGTTGATAGCAAATTACTTCAACAGCGAAAACAGATTGGTTTCACTGGGGATTGAACCCAGGACCTTCTGCGTGTGAAGCAGACGTGATGACCACTACACTATGAAACCTGTGAAATCCTGCAAAGCAATGGCAATTGAAAACGAGTTTTGACAGCCAGGGGAAAAAAATTATTAGTTCTGTTGGTGATGGAAGCCAAAACATCCCATCATTCGGCAACAAAGCCAAGAACTTCATATATTGTAGTTTGATATGGTATTATTTCAACACCAAGAACAGATTGCTTTTACTGGGGATTGAAGCAGACGTGATGACTACTACACTATGAAACCTTCTGGAAAGTTACTGTGTATTGGCAAGCAGAGCAGAATTGTAACTGATGGGGCCTTTTTATTGCTGAAGAAAAGTGTTTTTGGTAATGAAACATTTACAATTTTTATTACATATTTTACCAGTTTTATTCCTACAAAGGGATATTGCTTAAATTGAAGATTACATTGAATTTGTTACTTTTTTCTACACAGTTTAATCGTTTGCTTTTGTATTTATGGGAACTATAAATTTTGAAACAAACAGGATTGTTATAATATGGGATTATGTTTTCTGCTAAAATGTTCAATAAAAAAGAAACCCAAAATCGTAGTTCTCCTTGTGATAGAAGCCAAAATGTATTGTCATTTGGCAACGAAACCAAGAATTTCATACTTTACAGGTTGATAGGAAATTACTTCAACACGGAAAACAGATTGGTTTCACTGGGTATTGATCCCAGAAGGTTCTGCATATGAAGCAGACTTGATGACCACCACACTTTAAAACCTGTGATTCTTGCAAAGTAATGGCAATTAGAGACGAAATTTGACTGCCAGGAAAAAAAAAAAATTCGTAGTTCTGTTGGTTATGGAAGCTAAAACATCCCGTCATTCGGCAACAAAGCCAAGAACTTCATGTATTGCAGTTGGATAGGGTATTATTTCAACACCAAGAACAGACTGGTTTTACTGGGGATTAAACCCAGGACCTTCTGCGTGTTAAGCAGACGTGATGACCACTACACTATGAAACCTGTGAAATCCTGTTGATAGCAAATTACTTCAACAGCGAAAACTGATTGGTTTCACTGGGGATTGAACCCAGGACCTTCTGCGTGTGAAGCAGACGTGATGACCACTACACTATGAAACCTGTGAAATCCTGCAAAGCAATGGCAATTGAAAACGAGTTTTGACCGCCAGGGGAAAAAAATTATTAGTTCTGTTGGTGATGGAAGCCAAAACATCCCATCATTCGGCAACAAAGCCAAGAACTTCATATATTGTAGTTTGATAGGGTATTATTTCACCACCAAGAACAGATTGCTTTTACTGGGGATTGAACCAGTGTTAAGCAGATGTGATGACTACTACACTATGAAACCTTCTGGAAAGTTACTGTGTATTGGCAAGCAGAGCAGAATTGTAACTGATGGGGCCTTTTTATTGCTGAAGAAAAGTGTTTTTGGTAATGAAACATTTACAATTTTTATTACATATTTTACCAGTTTTATTCCTACAAAGGGATATTGCTTAAATTGAAGTTTACATTGAATGTGTTACTTTTTTCTACACAGTTTAATCGTTTGCTTTTGTATTTATGGGAACTATAAATTTTGAAACAAACAGGATTGTTATAATATGGGATTATGTTTTCTGCTAAAATGTTCAATAAAAAAGAAACGCAAAATCGTAGTTCTCCTTGTGATAGAAGCCAAAATGTATTGTCATTTGGCAACGAAACCAAGAATTTCATACTTTACAGGTTGATAGGAAATTACTTCAACACCGAAAACAGATTGGTTTCACTGGGTATTGAACCCAGAACGTTCTGCATATGAAGCAAACTTGATGACCACCACAATTTAAAACCGATGATTCCTGCAAAGTAATGGCAATTAGAGACGAAATTTGACTGCCAGGAAAAAAAAAAATTCGTAGTTCTGTTGGTTATGGAAGCTAAAACATCCCGTCATTCGGCAACAAAGCCAAGAACTTCATGTATTGCAGTTGGATAGGGTATTATTTCAACACCAAGAACAGACTGGTTTTTACTGGGGATTAAACCCAGGACCTTCTGCGTGTTAAGCAGACGTGATGACCACTACACTATAAAACCTGTGAAATCCTGTTGATAGCAAATTACTTCAACAGCGAAAACAGATTGGTTTCACTGGGGATTGAACCCAGGACCTTCTGCGTGTGAAGCAGACGTGATGACCACTACACTATGAAACCTGTGAAATCCTGCAAAGCAATGGCAATTGAAAACGAGTTTTGACAGCCAGGGGAAAAAAATTATTAGTTCTGTTGGTGATGGAAGCCAAAACATCCCATCATTCGGCAACAAAGCCAAGAACTTCATATATTGTAGTTTGATATGGTATTATTTCAACACCAAGAACAGATTGCTTTTACTGGGGATTGAAGCAGACGTGATGACTACTACACTATGAAACCTTCTGGAAAGTTACTGTGTATTGGCAAGCAGAGCAGAATTGTAACTGATGGGGCCTTTTTATTGCTGAAGAAAAGTGTTTTTGGTAATGAAACATTTACAATTTTTATTACATATTTTACCAGTTTTATTCCTACAAAGGGATATTGCTTAAATTGAAGATTACATTGAATTTGTTACTTTTTTCTACACAGTTTAATCGTTTGCTTTTGTATTTATGGGAACTATAAATTTTGAAACAAACAGGATTGTTATAATATGGGATTATGTTTTCTGCTAAAATGTTCAATAAAAAAGAAACCCAAAATCGTAGTTCTCCTTGTGATAGAAGCCAAAATGTATTGTCATTTGGCAACGAAACCAAGAATTTCATACTTTACAGGTTGATAGGAAATTACTTCAACACGGAAAACAGATTGGTTTCACTGGGTATTGATCCCAGAAGGTTCTGCATATGAAGCAGACTTGATGACCACCACACTTTAAACCCTGTGATTCTTGCAAAGTAATGGCAATTAGAGACGAAATTTGACTGCCAGGAAAAAAAAAAAATTCGTAGTTCTGTTGGTTATGGAAGCTAAAACATCCCGTCATTCGGCAACAAAGCCAAGAACTTCATGTATTGCAGTTGGATAGGGTATTATTTCAACACCAAGAACAGACTGGTTTTACTGGGGATTAAACCCAGGACCTTCTGCGTGTTAAGCAGACGTGATGACCACTACACTATGAAACCTGTGAAATCCTGTTGATAGCAAATTACTTCAACAGCGAAAACGGATTGGTTTCACTGGGGATTGAACCCAGGACCTTCTGCGTGTGAAGCAGACGTGATGACCACTACACTATGAAACCTGTGAAATCCTGCAAAGCAATGGCAATTGAAAACGAGTTTTGACCGCCAGGGGAAAAAAATTATTAGTTCTGTTGGTGATGGAAGCCAAAACATCCCATCATTCGGCAACAAAGCCAAGAACTTCATATATTGTAGTTTGATAGGGTATTATTTCACCACCAAGAACAGATTGCTTTTACTGGGGATTGAACCAGTGTTAAGCAGACGTAATGACTACTACACTATGAAACCTTATGGAAAGTTACTGTGTATTGGCAAGCAGAGCAGAATTGTAACTGATGGAGCCTTTTTATTGCTGAAGAAAAGTGTTTTTGGTAATGAAACATTTACAATTTTTATTACATATTTTACCAGTTTTATTCCTACAAAGGGATATTGCTTAAATTGAAGTTTACATTGAATGTGTTACTTTTTTCTACACAGTTTAATCGTTTGCTTTTGTTTTTATGGGAACTATAAATTTTGAAACAAACAGGATTGTTATAATATGGGATTATGTTTTCTGCTAAAATGTTCAATAAAAAAGAAACCCAAAATCGTAGTTCTCCTTGTGATAGAAGCCAAAATGTATTTTCATTTGGCAACGAAACCAAGAATTTCATACTTTACAGGTTAATAGGAAATTACTATAACACCGAAAACAGATTGGTTTCACTGGGTATTGAACCCAGAACGTTCTGCATATGAAGCAAACTTGATGACCACCACACTTTAAAACCGGTGATTCCTGCAAAGTAATGGCAATTAGAGACGAAATTTGACTGCCAGGAAAAAAAAAATTCGTAGTTCTGTTGGTTATGGAAGCTAAAACATCCCGTCATTCGGCAACAAAGTCAAGAACTTCATGTATTGCAGTTGGATAGGGTATTATTTCAACACCAAGAACAGACTGGTTTTTACTGGGGATTAAACCCAGGACCTTCTGCGTGTTAAGCAGACGTGATGACCACTACACTATAAAACCTGTGAAATCCTGTTGATAGCAAATTACTTCAACAACGAAAACAGATTGGTTTCACTGGGGATTGAACCCAGGACCTTCTGCGTGTGAAGCAGATGTGATGACCACTACACTATGAAACCTGTGAAATTCTGCAAAGCAATGGCAATTGAAAACGAGTTTTGACCACCAGGGGAAAAAAATTATTAGTTCTGTTGGTGATGGAAGCCAAAACATCCCATCATTCGGCAACAAAGCCAAGAACTTCATATATTGTAGTTTGATAGGGTATTATTTCACCACCAAGAACAGATTGCTTTTACTGGGGATTGAACCAGTGTTAAGCAGACGTGATGACTACTACACTATGAAACCTTCTGGAAAGTTACTATGTATTGGCAAGCAGAGCAGAATTGTAACTAACGGGGCCTTTTTATTGCTGAAGAAAAGTGTTTTTGGTAATGAAACATTTTCAATTTTTATTACATATTTTACCAGTTTTATTCCTACAAAGGGATATTGCTTAAATTGAAGTTTACATTGAATGTGTTACTTTTTTCTACACAGTTTAATCGTTTGCTTTTGTATTTATGGGAACTATAAATTTTGAAACAAACAGGATTGTTATAATATGGCATTATGTTTTCTGCTAAAATGTTCAATAAAAAAGATTGAACCCAGGACCTTCTGAGTGTGAAGCAGACGTGATGTCCACTACACTATGAAACCTGTGAAATCCTGCAAAGCAATGGCAATTGAAAACGAGTTTTGACAGCCAGGGGAAAAAAATTATTAGTTCTGTTGGTGATGGAAGCCAAAACATCCCATTCATTCGGCAACAAAGCCAAGAACTTCATATATTGTAGTTTGATAGGGTATTATTTCAACACCAAGAACAGATTGCTTTTACTGGGGATTGAACCAGTGTTAAGCAGATGTGATGACTACTACACTATGAAACCTTATGGAAAGTTACTGTGTATTGGCAAGCAGAGCAGAATTGTAACTGATGGGGCCTTTTTATTGCTGAAGAAAAGTGTTTTTGGTAATGAAACATTTACATATTTTATTACATATTTTACCAGTTTTATTCCTACAAAGGGATATTGCTTAAATTGAAGTTTACATTGAATGTGTTACTTTTTTCTACACAGTTTAATCGTTTGCTTTTGTATTTATGGGAACTATAAATTTTGAAACAAACAGGATTGTTATAATATGGGATTATGTTTTCTGCTAAAATGTTCAATAAAAAAGAAACGCAAAATCGTAGTTCTCCTTGTGATAGAAGCCAAAATGTATTGTCATTTGGCAACGAATTCAAGAATTTCATACTTTACAGGTTAATAGGAAATTACTTCAACACTAGAGATGAGCGAACCGGTCCCGGTTCGGCTCGAGGTCGGTTCGCCGAACAGAGGTCCCGTTCGAGTTCGGCTCGTCGAACGTTCGACGAACCGAACTCGAACTGCATAGGAAACAATGGCAGGCAATCACAAACACAGTAAAACACCTAGAAAACACCCTCAAAGGTGTCCAAAAGGTGACAAACAACTCAAACACATGGGAAAGTGACAAGGACATATACTCATGCGAAAACAAAACAGCTGGACAAGGAAAAAGAGGAGGACACACAGATATAGGCATGGCACGCCATTCTAAAATCATGTAAAACACCGCAAGGTGACTCCAAGCGTAGTCTCCCTTTTTTTCCAAAAATTGGGCCCCACACACACCCACCAATTCAGTGGCAGCAGTTGGGCCCCAGTTGTACACTTCACAGCTAGATTTGCATCAAGCACATTCAAAAATACGCCATTCTTATCCGTCCCCAGGATGACACCGGGGTAGGTAGATAAAGTGTTTGCTGACCCATGACTTGTTCATCTTGGCTTCTTTTAAAAACAATGTAAGCAAGGGTTACTCCAAGCGGAGTCTCCCTTTTTTCCAAAAATTGGGCCACACAGACACCCACCCCATCAGTGGCAGCACTTGGGCCCTAGTTGCAAACAGGATGTTTTGATTTGCATCAAGCACATTCAAAAATACGCCATTCTTATCCGTCCCCAGGATGACACCGGGGTAGGTAGATAAAGTCTTTGCTGACCCATGACTTGTTCATCTTGGCTTCTTTTAAAAACAATGTAAGCAAGGGTTACTCCAAGCGGAGTCTCCCTTTTTTCCAAAAATTGGGCCACACAGACACCCACCCCATCAGTGGCAGCACTTGGGCCCTAGTTGCAAACAGGATGTTTTGATTTGCATCAAGCACATTCAAAAATACGCCATTCTTATCCGTCCCCAGGATGACACCGGGGTAGGTAGATAAAGTCTTTGCTGACCCATGACTTGTTCATCTTGTCTTCTTTTAAAAACAATGTAAGCAAGGGTTACTCCAAGCGGAGTCTCCCTTTTTTCCAAAAATTGGGCCACACAGACACCCACCCCATCAGTGGCAGCACTTGGGCCCTAGTTGCAAACAGGATGTTTTGATTTGCATCAAGCACATTCAAAAATACGCCATTCTTATCCGTCCCCAGGATGACACCGGGGTAGGTAGATAAAGTCTTTGCTGACCCATGACTTGTTCATCTTGGCTTCTTTTAAAAACAATGTAAGCAAGGGTTACTCCAAGCGGAGTCTCCCTTTTTTCCAAAAATTGGGCCACACAGACACCCACCCCATCAGTGGCAGCACTTGGGCCCTAGTTGCAAACAGGATGTTTTGATTTGCATCAAGCACATTCAAAAATACGCCATTCTTATCCGTCCCCAGGATGACACCGGGGTAGGTAGATAAAGTCTTTGCTGACCCATGACTTGTTCATCTTGGCTTCTTTTAAAAACAATGTAAGCAAGGGTTACTCCAAGCGGAGTCTCCCTTTTTTCCAAAAATTGGGCCACACAGACACCCACCCCATCAGTGGCAGCACTTGGGCCCTAGTTGCAAACAGGATGTTTTGATTTGCATCAAGCACATTCAAAAATACGCCATTCTTATCCGTCCCCAGGATGACACCGGGGTAGGTAGATAAAGTCTTTGCTGACCCATGACTTGTTCATCTTGTCTTCTTTTAAAAACAATGTAAGCAAGGGTTACTCCAAGCGGAGTCTCCCTTTTTTCCAAAAATTGGGCCACACAGACACCCACCCCATCAGTGGCAGCACTTGGGCCCTAGTTGCAAACAGGATGTTTTGATTTGCATCAAGCACATTCAAAAATACGCCATTCTTATCCGTCCCCAGGATGACACCGGGGTAGGTAGATAAAGTCTTTGCTGACCCATGACTTGTTCATCTTGGCTTCTTTTAAAAACAATGTAAGCAAGGGTTACTCCAAGCGGAGTCTCCCTTTTTTCCAAAAATTGGGCCACACAGACACCCACCCCATCAGTGGCAGCACTTGGGCCCTAGTTGCAAACAGGATGTTTTGATTTGCATCAAGCACATTCAAAAATACGCCATAATTAACCGTCCCCAGGATGACACCAGGGTAGGTAGCAAAGTCTTTCCTGATCCCAGCTCTGTTCATCTTGGCTTCTTTTAAAAACACAGCAAGCAAGGGTTACTCCAAGCGGAGTCTCCCTTTTTTCCAAAAATTGGGCCACACAGACACCCACCCCATCAGTGGCAGCACTTGGGCCCTAGTAGCAAACAGGATGTTTTGATTTGCATCAAGCACATTCAAAAATACGCCATAATTAACCGTCCCCAGGATGACACCGGGGTAGGTAGCAAAGTCTTTCCTGATCCCAGCTCTGTTCATCTTGGCTTCTTTTAAAAACACAGCAAGCAAGGGTTACTCCAAGCGGAGTCTCCCTTTTTTCCAAAAATTGGGCCACACAGACACCCACCCCATCAGTGGCAGCACTTGGGCCCTAGTTGCAAACAGGATGTTTTGATTTGCATCAAGCACATTCAAAAATACGCCATTCTTATCCGTCCCCAGGATGACACCGGGGTAGGTAGCAAAGTCTTTCCTGATCCCAGCTCTGTTCATCTTGGCTTCTTTTAAAAACACAGCAAGCAAGGGTTACTCCAAGCGGAGTCTCCCTTTTTTCCAAAAATTGGGCCACACAGACACCCACCCCATCAGTGGCAGCACTTGGGCCCTAGTTGCAAACAGGATGTTTTGATTTGCATCAAGCACATTCAAAATCAACAAGCATTTACTCTCCCCAGGATGACACAGGGGTAGTAAATTCCTTCTGGATCCATGACTTGTTCATTTTGATGAACGTCAGTCTGTCCACATTGTCACTGGACAGACGCGTGCGCTTATCTGTCAGCACACACCCAGCAGCACTGAATACACGTTCAGAGGCAACGCTGGCAGCTGGACACGACAAAATCTCCAAGGCGTAAGTTGCGAGCTCTGGCCATTTTTCTAGGTTTGAAGCCCAAAAGGAGCTAGGCTCCAGTTGCACAGTCATGGCATCGATGTTCATTTGGAGATACTCCTGTATCATCCTCTCCAGCCGTTGAGTATGTGTCAGACTTGTTGTCTCTGGTGGCCTTGCAAAAGAGGGTCTAAAAAAATTATGAAAAGATTCCATAAAATTGCTGTTACCAGCACCAGATACGGTCCTACTGGTACGGGTAGACTGTTGAAGATGACGAGACCGTCCCATGTTTGTCAAGTTACAACTGGGAGATTCCCTCCCTGCACCTGCACGGTTGTTTGGTGGAAAAGCCGAGCTAAGATCGAGTAACAGCTTCTGCTGATACTCCTGCATACGTGCGTCCCTTTCTATGGCTGGAATTATGTCACAAAATTTGGACTTGTACCGGGGATCTAATAGTGTGGCAATCCAGTAGTCATCATCACTTCTAATTTTGACAATACGACTGTCATGTTGGAGGTAGTGCAACAAAAAGGCACTCATGTGTCTTGCGCAGCCATGCGGACCAAGTCCACGCTGTGTTTGTGGCATAGAGGTGCTACCCGTTCTTTCTTCCTCTGACATCTCCCCCCAACCTCTTTCAACTGAAATTTGACCAAGGTCTCCCTCATCCGCTGAGTCTTCCATGTCCATGGACAGTTCGTCCTCCATTTCTTCATGTTCTCCTGCACCTTGCTCAACATTTCGCCTGCTACTATGCGCCCTTGTCGATCCCTGTTCCCCATGGTCCCATGCCTGCTGCGTTGGTGATGATGAACGTCTGGACCTTGGTGATGTTGTTGTCCCTTGCGCATATGAATCCTCCTGTAGTTCCTCCCCTTCATGTTGTCCCACCCCCTGACTCCGAATAGTGTTTAGCGTGTGCTCCAGCATGTAAATGACTGGAATCGTCATGCTGATAATGGCATTGTCAGCGCTAAACATATTCGTCGCCATGTCGAAACTGTGCAGAAGGGTGCATAGGTCCTTGATCTGAGACCACTCCATCAGGGTGATCTGCCCCACCTCTGCATCTCGTTGGCCCAGGCTATACGTCATGACGTATTGCACCAGGGCTCTGCAGTGCTGCCACAGTCGCTGTAACATGTGGAGAGTTGAATTCCAGCGTGTCGCCACATCGCATTTCAGGCGATGAACCGGCAGGCCGAAAGACTTCTGGAGCGATGCAAGTCGCTCTGCTGCGGCGCTTGAACGGCGGAAGTGAGCAGACAGTTTTCGTGCCCTGTTCAGAAGGCCATCTAGGCCGGGATAGTGTGTTAAAAATTGCTGGACCACAAGGTTCAACACGTGAGCCATACAAGGTACGTGTGTCACCTTGCCCAGGCGAAGGGCCGCACCCAGGTTTGCAGCATTGTCGCACACGGCCTTACCAGGCTGCAGGTTGAGTGGAAACAACCATTTATTAAACTCGGACCGCAGAGCTGACCACAACTCCTCAGCTGTGTGACTCTTATTCCCAAGACATGTCAAGCTAAAGACCGGCTGATGCCGTTGCGCTCTGCTGCCAGAATAGTAATGAGGCGTGCGTGATTCCTTCTGCGCAGTGAGAACGCTGGTGGCCTGACCAGGCAGGCTTGGGGCGGAGGTGGAGGACCCAGATGAGGTGGAGGATGCAGAAGCTGTGGCGGAACTTGGACAGACAGAGGATTGACACTAGAGATGAGCGAACCGGTCGCGGTTCGGCTCGAGGTTGGTTCGCCGAACGGACCTCCCGTTCGAGTTCGGTTCGTCGAACGTTCGACGAACCGAACTCGAACTGCATAGGAAACAATGGCAGGCAATCACAAACACAGAAAAACACCTAGAAAACACCCTCAAAGGTGTCCAAAAGGTCACAAACAACTCACAACACATGGGAAAGTGACAAGGACATATACTCATGCGAAAACAAAAGAGCTGGACAAGGAAAAAGAGGAGGACACACAGATATATGAGTATATGCAAGGAAACATCGATTCCATTAATGTGCAACTTGAGCCCTGCTCATTCTTGGCTTCCAATCTTGATAAATTGCCTGAGCTCGCCACGTACGTCTTGGGGATCTTGTCGTGTCCTGCAGCCAGCGTTCTCTCGGAACCTGTCTTCAGTGCTGCTGTGGGTCTGCTGGCAGATAAGCACACGTGTCTGTCCACTGACAATGTGGACATGGCTCTCAGAGGACTTTTCTTCCCCTGGGTCAGCCAGGGGACGGGAAAGGCACGCGTATTTTTGAGAGTGCTTCATGCAAAGCATCTTTTTCTTTTTCAAAAGGGAGCTCAACCGATGCCAGTCAAGTGGGGTGTGTGTGGCCCAGTGAGTGGCAACGAGGGAGACTGTGGTTGGAGTCCCCTCGCTGTGTCTCTAAAAGAACCAAGATGAACAAGTCATGGCTCTCAGAGGACTTTTCTTCCCCTGGGTCAGCCAGGGGACGGGAAAGGCACGCGTATTTTTGAGAGTGCTTCATGCAAAGCATCTTTTTCTTTTTCAAAAGGGAGCTCAACCGATGCCAGTCAAGTGGGGTGTGTGTGGCCCAGTGAGTGGAAACGAGGGAGACTGTGGTTGGAGTCCCCTCGCTGTGTCTCTAAAAGAACCAAGATGAACAAGTCATGGCTCTCAGAGGACTTTTCTTCCCCTGGGTCAGCCAGGGGACGGGAAAGGCACGCGTATTTTTGAGAGTGCTTCATGCAAAGCATCTTTTTCTTTTTCAAAAGGGGGCTCAACCGATGCCAGTCAAGTGGGGTGTGTGTGGCCCAGTGAGTGGAAACGAGGGAGACTGTGGTTGGAGTCCCCTCGCTGTGTCTCTAAAAGAACCAAGATGAACAAGTCATGGCTCTCAGAGGACTTTTCTTCCCCTGGGTCAGCCAGGGGACGGGAAAGGCACGCGTATTTTTGAGAGTGCTTCATGCAAAGCATCTTTTTCTTTTTCAAAAGGGAGCTCAACCGATGCCAGTCAAGTGGGGTGTGTGTGGCCCAGTGAGTGGCAACGAGGGAGACTGTGGTTGGAGTCCCCTCGCTGTGTCTCTAAAAGAACCAAGATGAACAAGTCATGGCTCTCAGAGGACTTTTCTTCCCCTGGGTCAGCCAGGGGACGGGAAAGGCACGCGTATTTTTGAGAGTGCTTCATGCAAAGCATCTTTTTCTTTTTCAAAAGGGAGCTCAACCGATGCCAGTCAAGTGGGGTGTGTGTGGCCCAGTGAGTGGAAACGAGGGAGACTGTGGTTGGAGTCCCCTCGCTGTGTCTCTAAAAGAACCAAGATGAACAAGTCATGGCTCTCAGAGGACTTTTCTTCCCCTGGGTCAGCCAGGGGACGGGAAAGGCACGCGTATTTTTGAGAGTGCTTCATGCAAAGCATCTTTTTCTTTTTCAAAAGGGAGCTCAACCGATGCCAGTCAAGTGGGGTGTGTGTGGCCCAGTGAGTGGCAACGAGGGAGACTGTGGTTGGAGTCCCCTCGCTGTGTCTCTAAAAGAACCAAGATGAACAAGTCATGGCTCTCAGAGGACTTTTCTTCCCCTGGGTCAGCCAGGGGACGGGAAAGGCACGCGTATTTTTGAGAGTGCTTCATGCAAAGCATCTTTTTCTTTTTCAAAAGGGAGCTCAACCGATGCCAGTCAAGTGGGGTGTGTGTGGCCCAGTGAGTGGAAACGAGGGAGACTGTGGTTGGAGTCCCCTCGCTGTGTCTCTAAAAGAACCAAGATGAACAAGTCATGGCTCTCAGAGGACTTTTCTTCCCCTGGGTCAGCCAGGGGACGGGAAAGGCACGCGTATTTTTGAGAGTGCTTCATGCAAAGCATCTTTTTCTTTTTCAAAAGGGAGCTCAACCGATGCCAGTCAAGTGGGGTGTGTGTGGCCCAGTGAGTGGCAACGAGGGAGACTGTGGTTGGAGTCCCCTCGCTGTGTCTCTAAAAGAACCAAGATGAACAAGTCATGGCTCTCAGAGGACTTTTCTTCCCCTGGGTCAGCCAGGGGACGGGAAAGGCACGCGTATTTTTGAGAGTGCTTCATGCAAAGCATCTTTTTCTTTTTCAAAAGGGAGCTCAACCGATGCCAGTCAAGTGGGGTGTGTGTGGCCCAGTGAGTGGCAACGAGGGAGACTGTGGTTGGAGTCCCCTCGCTGTGTCTCTAAAAGAACCAAGATGAACAAGTCATGGCTCTCAGAGGACTTTTCTTCCCCTGGGTCAGCCAGGGGACGGGAAAGGCACGCGTATTTTTGAGAGTGCTTCATGCAAAGCATCTTTTTCTTTTTCAAAAGGGAGCTCAACCGATGCCAGTCAAGTGGGGTGTGTGTGGCCCAGTGAGTGGAAACGAGGGAGACTGTGGTTGGAGTCCCCTCGCTGTGTCTCTAAAAGAACCAAGATGAACAAGTCATGGCTCTCAGAGGACTTTTCTTCCCCTGGGTCAGCCAGGGGACGGGAAAGGCACGCGTATTTTTGAGAGTGCTTCATGCAAAGCATCTTTTTCTTTTTCAAAAGGGAGCTCAACCGATGCCAGTCAAGTGGGGTGTGTGTGGCCCAGTGAGTGGCAACGAGGGAGACTGTGGTTGGAGTCCCCTCGCTGTGTCTCTAAAAGAACCAAGATGAACAAGTCATGGCTCTCAGAGGACTTTTCTTCCCCTGGGTCAGCCAGGGGACGGGAAAGGCACGCGTATTTTTGAGAGTGCTTCATGCAAAGCATCTTTTTCTTTTTCAAAAGGGAGCTCAACCGATGCCAGTCAAGTGGGGTGTGTGTGGCCCAGTGAGTGGAAACGAGGGAGACTGTGGTTGGAGTCCCCTCGCTGTGTTATACATGCTTTTAGAAGGGCATGACATGGCTTGGAGGTTGACTTTCATAAAATGCAAACTGTTGGCTACCAAAATGCTGCCTTTCCAACAACTGTGGTTATAGGCAATGAGGAACATACTGATGAAGATGAGACGCAGATACCCGATTGGGATGACAACTTAAATATTCGGTCAGGGCAAGAAGAGGCTCGGTCTGAGGGGGAGGGGAGTGCAAACACAACAATTGATGATGAAGTTCTAGATCCCACCTACTGTCAACCCCCAGTCAGGCACTCGAGGAGGTCAACAGAGGCGGTGGAGGAGGATGCAACCGACGACGAAATTACCTTGCGCCTTCCTGGACAGAGTCGGAGCACTGGTAGCACGTCTACAACTGCATCCTCAGCCACCACTCTGCCTATGAGCATTATTCGGGGTGCATCAACAGGTCGCATGGCCTCTAAGCCTTGCCTAGCCTGTTCCTTTTTTGACATAGAAAAAGATCGCCCAAATCATGTGATATGTAAAATTTGTCATGATTCTCTTAGTAGAGGTCAAAACCTCAGCAGTTTGACAACTTCTTCCATGAATCGTTACATGAATAAATATCATAGGTCCCGGTGGGAAGCTCACTGTGCTGCAATGTGGCCTAGCGGAGCGAACCATCCACCGCCCGCCCCTTCCAGTGCATCCGCGCGCTCTTCATCTTCTAGGACTGCGGGGACAGCTGTCACACCTGTTTTTCCACGCAAAACTTCCACCACTGTAACCGCAACAGGCAGTTTGCTTGGTAGGTCGTCAGTTGGTTTGGAAGGGGAAACAAGTGAGTGTGTACAGCTCTCTCAGACATCGATAGCACCTACGTTGGATGAAGGCAACATCATGTCTCCGCCTGCACTTTCCTCACAAACCTGCATTTTTCCAGGGACACCCTACTCAACACCGTCTACACACAGCAGCCAGATCTCTGTCCCTCAGATGTGGTCAAATAAAAGGCCACTTCCTCCGACCCATGACAAAGCTAAGAGGTTGACTCTATCCCTCTGTAAGCTGTTGGCTACCGAAATGCTGCCTTGCCGCCTAGTTGACACACAGGATTTTAGAGACCTTATGTCTGTCGCTGTGCCCCAGTACCAGATGCCTAGTCGCCACTACTTCTCTAAGAAAGGTGTGCCCGCGCTACACCAGCATGTCGCACACAACATCACCGCTTCCTTGAGAAACTCTGTGTGTGAACGGGTGCATTTCACCACCGATACTTGGACCAGTAAGCATGGACAGGGACGTTACATGTCGCTGACTGGGCACTGGGTAACTATGTTGATAGATGGTGAATGGTCTGCTGCACAAGTCTTGCCGTCCCCACGACTTGTGTGTCAATCCTCTGTCTGTCCAAGTTCCGCCACTGCTTCTGCATCCTCCACCTCATCTGGGTCCTCCACCTCCGCCCCAAGCCTGCCTGGTCAGGCCACCAGCGTTCTCACTGCGCAGAAGGAATCACGCACCCCTCATTACTATGCTGGCAGCAGAGCGCAACGGCATCAGGCGGTCTTTAGCTTGACATGTCTTGGGAATAAGAGTCACACAGCTGAGGAGTTGTGGTCAGCTCTGCGGTCCGAGTTTAATAAATGGTTGTCTCCACTCAACCTGCAGCCTGGTAAGGCCGTGTGCGACAATGCTGCAAACCTGGGTGCGGCCCTTCGCCTGGGCAAGGTGACACACGTGCCTTGTATGGCTCACGTGTTGAACCTTGTTGTCCAGCAATTTTTAACACACTATCCCGGCCTAGATGGCCTTCTGACCAGGGCACGTAAACTGTCTGCAGTGCTCACTTCCGCCGTTCAACCGCCGCAGCTGAGCGACTTGCATCGCTCCAGAAGTCTTTCGGCCTGCCGGTTCATCGCCTGAAATGCGATGTGGCGACACGCTGGAATTCAACTCTCCACATGTTACAGCGACTGTGGCAGCACCGGCGAGCCCTGGTGCAATACGTCATGATGTATAGCCTGGGCCAACGAGATGCAGAAGTGGGGCAGATCACCCTGATGGAGTGATCTCAGATCAAGGACCTATGCACCGTTCTGCACAGTTTCGACATGGCGACGAATATGTTTAGCGCTGACAATGCCATTATCAGCATGACGATTACAGTCATTTACATGCTGGAGCACACGCTAAACACTATTCGGAGTCAGGGGGTGGGACAACAGGAAGGGGAGGAAGTACAGGAGGATTCATATGCGCAAGACACAACAACATCACCAAGGTCCAGACGTTCATCATCACCAACGCGGCAGGCATGGGACCATGGGGGACAGGGATCAACAAGGGCGCATGGTAGCAGGCGAGATGTTGAGGAAGGTGCAGGAGGACATGAAGATATGGAGGACGAACTGTCCATGGACATGGAAGACTCAGCGGATGAGGGAGACCTTGGTCAAAATTCAGTTGAAAGAGGTTGGGGGGAGATGTCAGAGGAAGAAAGAACGGTTAGCACCTCTATGCCACAAACACAGCGTGGACTTGGTCCGCATGGCTGCGCAAGACACATGAGTGCCTTCTTGTTGCACTACCTCCAACATGACCCTCGGATTGTCAAAATTAGAAGTGATGATGACTACTGGCTTGCCACACTATTAGATCCCCGGGACAAGTCCAAATTTTGTGACATAATTCCACCCATAGAAAGGGACGCACGTATGCTGGAGTATCAGCATAAGCTGTTACTCGATCTTAGCTCGGCTTTTACACCAAACAACCGTGCAGGTGAAGGGAGTGATTCTCCCAGTTGTAACTTGACAAACATGGGACGGCATCGTCATCTTCAACAGTCTACCCGTACCAGTAGGACCGTATCTGGTGCTGGTAACAGCAATTTTATGGAATATTTTCATAATTTTTTTAGACCCTCCTTTGCAAGGCCACCAGAGACAACAAGTCTGACACATAGTCAACGGATGGAGAGGATGATACAGGAGTATCTCCAAATGAACATCGATGCAATGACTTTGCAAATGGAGCCTTGCTCCTTTTGGGCTTCAAATCTAGAAAAATTGACAGAGCTCTCCAGTTACGCCTTGGAGATTTTGTCGTGTGCAGCTGCCAGCGTTGTCTCTGAACGTGTCTTCTTCAGTGCTGCTGGGTGTGTGCTGACAGATAAGCGCACGCGTCTGTCCAGTGACAATGTGGACACACTGACGTTCATCAAAATGAACAAGTCATGGATCCAGAAGGAATTTACTACCCCTGTGTCATCCTGGGGAGAGTAAATGCTTGTGGATTTGGAATGTGCTTGATGCAAATCAAAACATCCTGTTTGCAACTAGGGCACAAGTGCTGCCACTGATGGGGTGTCTGTGTGCCCAATGTTGGGAAAAAAGGTAGACTCCGCTTGGAGTAACCCTTGCTTGATGTGTTTTTTAAAAATGATACAAGATGAACAGATCTGAAGGCAAGATGAAGGCAACATCATGTCTCCGCCTGCACTTTTCTCACAAACCTGCATTTTTCCAGGGACACCCTACTCAACACCGTCTACAGACAGCAGCCAGATCTCTTTCCCTCAGATGTGGTCAAATAAAAGGCCACTTACTGCGACCCATGACAAAGCTAAGTGGTTGACTCTATCCCTCTGTAAGCTGTTGGCTACCGAAATGCTGCCTTTACGCGTAGTGGACACACAGGATTTTACAGACCTTATGTCTGTCGCTGTGCCCCAGTACCACATGCCCAATCACCACTGCTTCTCCAAGAAAAGCATGCCCGCGCTACACCAGCATGTCGCACACAACATCACCACTTCCTTGAGAAAATCTGTGTGCGACAGGGTGCATTTCAACACAGATACTTGGACCAGTAAGCATAGACAGGGTCATTACATGTCACTGACTGGGCACTGGCAAACTATGGTGAGAGATGGAGAAGGGTCTGCTGTACAAGTCTTGCCGTCCCCACGAGTTGTTTCAATCCTTGTTCTGTATGTAGAAGTTAATACACTGCTTCTGCCTCTTCAACCTCGTGTGGGTCCTCTACCTTGGCGCAAACCCTGTGTGGTCAGGCCACCCTTCCTTGCAACTGCGCACAAGGACTACCACACACCTCCTTACTATGCTGGCAGCAGAGCTCAATGCCATCAGGCGGTCAAAGCTTTACTTTGAAATGTATGGGAAATGTGAGTCACACCGCTATTACAGAGAATAGTAGTCAGGCAGGGTCAAAACATTAATTGAGGAACAGGAACAGAATGGGACGGCCAGGAAAGAATCAGAAAACAAGCAGAGTTGAAATGCGTATCGGCCAACAAGGTACATAAACAGCAAGCAGGAAAAGTAGTCAGGTAACAAGCACACAAAATCATAAAACTGAACTGGGGGTAAAATTAACCAGAGGTTCATAGCTATGTCTGGCAGTGGTCTGCAGACAGGATGGGCATAAAAAAGGGTGTGGTGTCTTCCCATTGGTTGTAGCTGAATGATGGTATTTCATCTGTGAGATACCCACCAGCTACATTCAGCCAGAGATTCTGCATCTGTCAAGGTAATGCAGCCCAGTGGGTGAGCATAACCTGCGTCCACCTGCGCCGCTGGCATCGACTACTCTCACATCATCAGCACTATTCATGAAAGGAACACGTTGTCACCTGGCAACCGGAGTACAAATTGACGGAGCGGACTACGTTGGTGACTTAACAGCCGTGTGCGGCAATGATGCAAACCTGGCTGCGGGCCATCCTCAGGGCAATGTGACACACGTGCCTTTTAGGGCTCACGTGTTGAACCGAATTCGCCAGCAATTTTTAAAACACCATCACGGCCTACATGGCCTTGTGCAGTGGGCACGCTCGCTATGTGCTCACTTCCATCGTGCGCACACAGCAGCTCAACAACTTTCATCACTCCGGAAGTCTTAGGGTCTGGCAGTTAAACGCCGTAAATGCGATGTTTCGACACGCAGGAATTGGAATCTGCACATGTTGCAGCGTGTGTGGCAGCACCGCAGAGCCCTGCTGAAATACGGTAAGACATATAGCCTGGGATAACTTGATCCAGAGGTGGTGCAGATCACGCTGCTGGAGTGGTGTCAGATCAAGGACCTATGCACCCTGCTACACAGTTTTGAAATGTCGACGAAGATGTTTAGCACTGGCAATGTCATTCTCAGCGTGACAATTCTGGTCATCTACATGATGGAGCACACTGTAATTATTATTCGGAGTCAGGTGTTGGGACAAGAGGAAGGGGAGGAAGTACAGGAGGAGTCATATGCGGAAGGGATAACAAGATCTACGAGGTCCAGATGGTCAGCGGCACCTATGCGGCATTCATGGTGAGGGAGAGGGATTAACAAGGGCGCATAGTATCAGCAAAAAGTGTTGATGAAAGTGCAGGAGCCCATGAAGAAATGGAGGACGAACTGGCGATGGGCATGGAAGACTCAGCAGATGAGTGAGAGCTTGCTCACATTTCGGTTGTGCGAGGTTGTGGGTAGAGGGCAGAGGAAGGATGCACGATTCTCACCTCTCTGCCACCAACACACCAAGGACTTGGTCCTCCTGGATGCACAAGACACATGAGCGCCTTCTTGCTGCACTACCTACATGACCCTCGGATTGTATGAATTTGAACTAATCCTGAATACTGGGTTGCCACACTGTTAGATCCCCGGTACAAGACAAAATTTGGCGAACTAATTCCTGCCATAGAAATAGACGCACGTATACAGGAGTATCTGCAGAATGTGGTACGCAATCTTAGATCTACTTGTCCACTAAACACCAGTGCTGCACAGAGTGAATCTCAACGCTTTGTCATGGATAGGAGGAAATGGTCTTTTACTTGTCCACATCGGAGGGACCGAGGGATGGCTGCTGTGCTGAGATGGCGTTGAGTACGGTGTCCCTGCACAGTTGCACTTTTGGTCATATCCCAAAATGAGTTGAAAAAGGACAGATGCTGTTGGAAAGGGGAACAGGTGTGTTGGAAAGGGGAAAAAAGTTTTGGTCCGTGGATTTGGTGGTTAAGCAACTGTAACATTTGCTGAAGAAACAACATCTGTTACAGTGGGACTGGCAGATTTGGATAAAGTGGTATATAATCTGTGACCGCTATATAACGAAAATTAATAAGAAAAGAAAGAGAAAGGTATATATCCCCATCAGCAGTCAGTGTCCACCGTGCTCCCAGTTGGAAAAGGAGAGGTTGGCAACTTGAAGGTTTGGTGGAGGATACAGAGCTGTGTGGCTATGAAACTAATAGTAGCCTGAACCGAGTTAGACGCCATTCGGATCTGGAGACTGTGAGCCCTGTTAGCGTCACAGGGTCCACATGCCCACCCAGCCCAGGAACTCCCTGTTAACAACACAGGGGCCATTGAGTACGCTGACCGTGTGCGTAGGGGCCACACCTGTGGACAGCAGGCGCATCAGCAGCAGCAGGCCTGTTAATGCCACTGGGCTGCACAAGCAGGACTGTTAGGACAGGAGCTGGTCTTAACCGTTCTGCGTTACCAACTGTGGTGGTGGCCTGCATCCACCACCCGATCCCTGCCTACCTCTGGCCTAAAGCCGCAATGGGTTCAACACATGGAGGTGTGCTCTTTCGGAGCATAATAGAAGACTGCGCACCTCCTTGTTGGCTCCAGCCCCTTTTATAACCTGGGTCCGCCCCAAACCAGGGTGAACCACAATGCACCTCCTGGAGACAAAAGTAGAGTGACACGTCATGAGTGGCATAACTAGCGTCCTATTTGGAAACGCAACTTCAATGATGACCTCATGGCTGCCATGACCCAAACACCTCACCAGTCATCGTCTGAGCATCAATAATGCGGTGACAAGTCATAGGTGTGGGCCTCTGCAAGCCATTTGGGAGGACACCTGATGCCCTGTGGTCTATATGGGACCCCCACATCAGGGCCAGGGCCAAAGAGTTCATTACCGGACCTAGTCTCTGATGCAGGAAGTGCCTGAGCATGCTCAGTAGCATGAAATACAGTCTCTGAAAAAAGACTATCAGCTTTAGCATGGTGTCTATGCCCAAAACAGGACTTAGACCCGGCACGGAATGCAAGCACCTGTGCAAAGAGGCTTTTCACACTTAGTGTGGGAGCATGCGCTGTATCCCGAAATGAAAACTTAGCGTCAGGAATGGCACAGTCAGGCTGAGCATACTCACTAGGCGAAACACTGTAATTATGCTGCAGCTGGGGTACATCGGCACACGCATGCGCACTAGCTGCCTCTCCACACTTAGACGTGGAGGGGAAATTTGTCTTGGAGATGCTGTCTATGAACAGAAGGAAAAGCTAAAGGAAGCCTGACTTTCTATCCCTCCGAATTATGAAATGCAGCAATGAATTCCATGAGTTTGCTATAACATTAGCGTAGCAAAATGTGCATGAGGGTGTGATGTAGAGGTGCTAGAAATAGCTTGTCACCAGTGGGGCACTAATGGAATACAACAGCCAGTTCTATGATGCCACAAAATGGCAGTATTTTGTGCTATCATTATAGCTTATTAAAAACAGAGCACGAGGTTGTCATGCAGAGGTGCTGCACATAGATTTGCAGTAGTGTGAATTGACAAAAGTACAATAGCCACGTTTAGGATACAACTAGGTACAGTGAGTGTTTGCTAGTAAAATTGCTTAGTTTAAAAAAGTTGTAGTGTGCAATGCAGGCAGACGTGCTATGCAAATGTCTTTGCACTAGTGGGACTATAGCAAAGTCCAATAGCCACGTATAGGATGCCACTAGGTACACTGAGTGTGTGCTAGTATAATGGCTTCGTTATAATTTGTTGGAGTGTGCAACGCAGGCAGATGCGCTCTGCAAATGTCTTGGCACTAGTGGGACTATAGCAAAGTCCAATAGCCACGTATAGGATGCCACTAGGTACACTGTGTGTTTGCTAGTATAATGGATGAGTTTAAAAAAGATAGAGTGTGCAATGCAGGCAGACGTGCTGCAAATAACGTTCCAATACTGTGAATTGACAAAAGTACAATAGCCACGTTTAGGATACAACTAGGTACAGTGAGTGTTTGCTAGTATAATGGCTTCGTTATAATTAGTTGGAGTGTGCAACGCAGGCAGATGCGCTCTGCAAATGTCTTGGCACTAGTGGGACTATAGCAAAGTCAAATAGCCACGTATAGGATGCCACTAGGTACACTGACTGTTTGGTAGTATAATGGCTGAGTTTAAAAAAGTTAGAGTGTGCAATGCAGGCAGACGTGCTGCAAATAACGTTCCAATACTGTGAATTGACAAAAGTACAATAGCCACGTTTAGGATGCCACTAGGTACACTGACTGTTTGCTAGTATAATGGCTGAGTTTAAAAAAGTTAGAGTGTGCAATGCAGGCAGACGTGCTGCAAATAACGTTCCAATACTGTGAATTGACAAAAGTACAATAGCCACGTTTAGGATGCCACTAGGTACACTGACTGTTTGCTAGTATAATGGCTGAGTTTAAAAAAGTTAGAGTGTGCAATGCAGGCAGACGTGCTGCAAATAACGTTCCAATACTGTGAATTGACAAAAGTACAATAGCCACGTATAGGATGCCACTAGGTACACTGACTGTTTGCTAGTATAATGGCTGAGTTTAAAAAAGTTAGAGTGTGCAATGCAGGCAGACGTGCTGCAAATAACGTTCCAATACTGTGAATTGACAAAAGTACAATAGCCACGTTTAGGATGCCACTAGGTACATTGACTGTTTGCTAGTATAATGGCTGAGTTTAAAAAAGTTAGAGTGTGCAATGCAGGCAGACGTGCTGCAAATAACGTTCCAATACTGTGAATTGACAAAAGTACAATAGCCACGTTTAGGATGCCACTAGGTACACTGACTGTTTGGTAGTATAATGGCTGAGTTTAAAAAAGTTAGAGTGTGCAATGCAGGCAGACGTGCTGCAAATAACGTTCCAATACTGTGAATTGACAAAAGTACAATAGCCACATTTAGGATGCCACTAGGTACACTGACTGTTTGGTAGTATAATGGCTGAGTTTAAAAAAGTTAGAGTGTGGAATGCAGGCAGACGTGCTGCAAATAACGTTCCAATACTGTGAATTGACAAAAGTACAATAGCCACGTTTAGGATACAACTAGGTACAGTGAGTGTTTGCTAGTATAATGGCTGAGTTTAAAAAAGTTAGAGTGTGCAATGCAGGCAGACGTGCTGCAAATAACATTCCAATACTGTGAATTGACAAAAGAACAATAGCCACGTTTAGGATACAACTAGGTACAGTGAGTGTTTGCTAGTATAATGGCTGAGTTTAAAAAAGTTAGAGTGTGCAATGCAGGCAGACGTGCTGCAAATAACGTTCCAATACTGTGAATTGACAAAAGTACAATAGCCACGTTTAGGATGCCACTAGGTACAGTGAGTGTTTGCTAGTATAATGGCTGAGTTTAAAAAAGTTAGAGTGTGCAATGCAGGCAGACGTGCTGCAAATAACGTTCCAATACTGTGAATTGACAAAAGTACAATAGCCACGTTTAGGATGCCACTAGGTACACTGACTGTTTGCTAGTATAATGGCTGAGTTTAAAAAAGTTAGAGTGTGCAATGCAGGCAGACGTGCTGCAAATAACGTTCCAATACTGTGAATTGACAAAAGTACAATAGCCACGTATAGGATGCCACTAGGTACACTGACTGTTTGCTAGTATAATGGCTGAGTTTAAAAAAGTTAGAGTGTGCAATGCAGGCAGACGTGCTGCAAATAACGTTCCAATACTGTGAATTGACAAAAGTACAATAGCCACGTTTAGGATGCCACTAGGTACACTGACTGTTTGCTAGTATAATGGCTGAGTTTAAAAAACTTGGAGTGTGCAATGCAGGCAGATGTGCTCTGCAAATGTCTTGGCACTAGTGGGACTATAGCAAAGTCCAATAGCCACGTATAGGATGCCACTAGGTACACTGAGTGTGTGCTAGTATAATGGCTTCGTTATAATTAGTTGGAGTGTGCAACGCAGGCAGATGCGCTCTGCAAATGTCTTGGCACTAGTGGGACTATAGCAAAGTCCAATAGCCACGTATAGGATGCCACTAGGTACACTGAGTGTTTGCTAGTATAATGGCTTCGTTATAATTTGTTGGAGTGTGCAACGCAGGCAGATGCGCTCTGCAAATGTCTTGGCACTAGTGGGACTATAGCAAAGTCCAATAGCCACGTATAGGATGCCACTAGGTACAGTGAGTGTTTGCTAGTAAAATTGCTTAGTTTAAAAAAGTTGTAGTGTGCAATGCAGGCAGACGTGCTATGCAAATGTCTTTGCACTAGTGGGACTATAGCAAAGTCCAATAGCCACGTATAGGATGCCACTAGGTACACTGAGTGTGTGCTAGTATAATGGCTTCGTTATAATTTGTTGGAGTGTGCAACGCAGGCAGATGCGCTCTGCAAATGTCTTGGCACTAGTGGGACTATAGCAAAGTCCAATAGCCACGTATAGGATGCCACTAGGTACACTGTGTGTTTGCTAGTATAATGGATGAGTTTAAAAAAGATAGAGTGTGCAATGCAGGCAGACGTGCTGCAAATAACGTTCCAATACTGTGAATTGACAAAAGTACAATAGCCACGTTTAGGATACAACTAGGTACAGTGAGTGTTTGCTAGTATAATGGCTTCGTTATAATTAGTTGGAGTGTGCAACGCAGGCAGATGCGCTCTGCAAATGTCTTGGCACTAGTGGGACTATAGCAAAGTCAAATAGCCACGTATAGGATGCCACTAGGTACACTGACTGTTTGGTAGTATAATGGCTGAGTTTAAAAAAGTTAGAGTGTGCAATGCAGGCAGACGTGCTGCAAATAACGTTCCAATACTGTGAATTGACAAAAGTACAATAGCCACGTTTAGGATGCCACTAGGTACACTGACTGTTTGCTAGTATAATGGCTGAGTTTAAAAAAGTTAGAGTGTGCAATGCAGGCAGACGTGCTGCAAATAACGTTCCAATACTGTGAATTGACAAAAGTACAATAGCCACGTTTAGGATGCCACTAGGTACACTGACTGTTTGCTAGTATAATGGCTGAGTTTAAAAAAGTTAGAGTGTGCAATGCAGGCAGACGTGCTGCAAATAACGTTCCAATACTGTGAATTGACAAAAGTACAATAGCCACGTATAGGATGCCACTAGGTACACTGACTGTTTGCTAGTATAATGGCTGAGTTTAAAAAAGTTAGAGTGTGCAATGCAGGCAGACGTGCTGCAAATAACGTTCCAATACTGTGAATTGACAAAAGTACAATAGCCACGTTTAGGATGCCACTAGGTACATTGACTGTTTGCTAGTATAATGGCTGAGTTTAAAAAAGTTAGAGTGTGCAATGCAGGCAGACGTGCTGCAAATAACGTTCCAATACTGTGAATTGACAAAAGTACAATAGCCACGTTTAGGATGCCACTAGGTACACTGACTGTTTGGTAGTATAATGGCTGAGTTTAAAAAAGTTAGAGTGTGCAATGCAGGCAGACGTGCTGCAAATAACGTTCCAATACTGTGAATTGACAAAAGTACAATAGCCACATTTAGGATGCCACTAGGTACACTGACTGTTTGGTAGTATAATGGCTGAGTTTAAAAAAGTTAGAGTGTGGAATGCAGGCAGACGTGCTGCAAATAACGTTCCAATACTGTGAATTGACAAAAGTACAATAGCCACGTTTAGGATACAACTAGGTACAGTGAGTGTTTGCTAGTATAATGGCTGAGTTTAAAAAAGTTAGAGTGTGCAATGCAGGCAGACGTGCTGCAAATAACGTTCCAATACTGTGAATTGACAAAAGAACAATAGCCACGTTTAGGATACAACTAGGTACAGTGAGTGTTTGCTAGTATAATGGCTGAGTTTAAAAAAGTTAGAGTGTGCAATGCAGGCAGACGTGCTGCAAATAACGTTCCAATACTGTGAATTGACAAAAGTACAATAGCCACGTTTAGGATGCCACTAGGTACAGTGAGTGTTTGCTAGTATAATGGCTGAGTTTAAAAAAGTTAGAGTGTGCAATGCAGGCAGACGTGCTGCAAATAACGTTCCAATACTGTGAATTGACAAAAGTACAATAGCCACGTTTAGGATGCCACTAGGTACACTGACTGTTTGCTAGTATAATGGCTGAGTTTAAAAAAGTTAGAGTGTGCAATGCAGGCAGACGTGCTGCAAATAACGTTCCAATACTGTGAATTGACAAAAGTACAATAGCCACGTATAGGATGCCACTAGGTACACTGACTGTTTGCTAGTATAATGGCTGAGTTTAAAAAAGTTAGAGTGTGCAATGCAGGCAGACGTGCTGCAAATAACGTTCCAATACTGTGAATTGACAAAAGTACAATAGCCACGTTTAGGATGCCACTAGGTACACTGACTGTTTGCTAGTATAATGGCTGAGTTTAAAAAACTTGGAGTGTGCAATGCAGGCAGATGTGCTCTGCAAATGTCTTGGCACTAGTGGGACTATAGCAAAGTCCAATAGCCACGTATAGGATGCCACTAGGTACACTGAGTGTGTGCTAGTATAATGGCTTCGTTATAATTAGTTGGAGTGTGCAACGCAGGCAGATGCGCTCTGCAAATGTCTTGGCACTAGTGGGACTATAGCAAAGTCCAATAGCCACGTATAGGATGCCACTAGGTACACTGAGTGTTTGCTAGTATAATGGCTTCGTTATAATTTGTTGGAGTGTGCAACGCAGGCAGATGCGCTCTGCAAATGTCTTGGCACTAGTGGGACTATAGCAAAGTCCAATAGCCACGTATAGGATGCCACTAGGTACACTGAGTGTTTGCTAGTATAATGGCTTCGTTATAATTAGTTGGAGTGTGCAACGCAGGCAGATGCGCTCTGCAAATGTCTTGGCACTAGTGGGACTATAGCAAAGTCCAATAGCCACGTATAGGATGCCACTAGGTACACTGAGTGTTTGCTAGTATAATGGCTGAGTTTAAAAAACTTGGAGTGTGCAATGCAGGCAGATGTGCTCTGCTAATGTCTTTGCACTAGTGGGACTATAGCAAAGTCCAATAGCCACGTATAGGATGCCACTAGGTACACTGAGTGTGTGCTAGTATAATGGCTTAGTTATAATTCGTTGGAGTGTGCAACGCAGGCAGACGTGCTGCAAATGTCTTGGCACTAGTGGGACTATAGCAAAGTCCAATAGCCACGTATAGGATGCCACTAGGTACACTGAGTGTTTGCTAGTATAATGGCTTCGTTATAATTTGTTGGAGTGTGCAACGCAGGCAGATGCGCTCTGCAAATGTCTTGGCCCTAGTGGGACTATAGCAAAGTCCAATAGCCACGTATAGGATGCCACTAGGTACACTGAGTGTTTGCTAGTATAATGGCTGAGTTTAAAAAACTTGGAGTGTGCAATGCAGGCAGATGTGCTCTGCTAATGTCTTTGCACTAGTGGGACTATAGCAAAGTCCAATAGCCACAGATAGGATGCCACTAGGTACACTGAGTGTTTGCTAGTATAATGGCTTAGTTAGAATGAGTTGGAGTGTGCAGAGGACAAGAGGGTACAGTGGCAGGATTGTGGTGCTCTGGGTAGAGGAATGGAAGCCTGCCTTTCTATTCCCTCCTAATGGTGAAATGCAGGGAGGAAATCCCTGACCTGGGCTACACAGACGCTGTTGCTGTTTGCAGGACCTGTCACCTATGGCTCTCTGACCCTGCCGGTACGAGCCCTTAAAAGGACTGCTAGAATGTGCTCTCCCTAAGCTGTCTAACGCTGTGTATGCAGCGCATACAGCTGTATCGGCGATAGGACAAAGGACGGAACTGCGACAGTGATGTCTGACACCAAAGACGCAGAAGGCAGATAATGGCGATCGTGAAGAAAATGTCCGGTTTTATAATGCAGGGACATGTGACATGCAGATCCTATCACACATGCCGTTGCTTCTCTGCCTCAAAGTCCACTTAGGTGTGTGTGTGTCTGTGATTGGCTGACATGCTGGCCAGCCCCACAAGACGCGCGCGCTTAGGGAAGGAAGACAAGAAAAAAAAAAAAAAAAATGGCGATCGCCATTATAGAAACAGCAGTGATCTGAAGGCGCTGTTCACGCACACTATACACTGAAATGTGATAATAGTTTGATTCACAGAGTGACTTACACTATTACAGCAGAAACCAAGCTAAGATTTAGCTGTTTTTTGGCTGCTAGAACCGTTCTCGAACGTTTCTAGAACTATCGAGCTTTTGCAAAAAGCTCGAGTTCTAGTTCGATCTAGAACATGCCCCAAAATCACTCGAGCCTAGAACTGGAGAACCACGAACCACGAACCGCGCTCAACTCTAATTGACACACAAGTCGTGGGGACGGCAAGACTTGTGCAGCAGACCCTTCACCATCTATCACCATAGTTACCCAGTGCCCAGTCAGCGACATGTAACGTCCCTGTCCATGCTTACTGGTCCAAGTATCGGTGGTGAAATGCACCCGTTCACACACAGAGTTTCTCAAGGAAGCGGTGATGTTGTGTGCGGCATGCTGGTGTAGCGCGGGCACACCTTTCTTAGAGAAGTAGTGGCGACTAGGCATCTGGTACTGGGGCACAGCGACAGACATAAGGTCTCTAAAATCCTGTGTGTCCACTAGGCGGAAAGGCAGCATTTCTGTAGCCAACAGCTTACAGAGGGATAGAGTCAACCTCTTAGCTTTGTCATGGGTTGGAGGAAGTGGCCTTTTATTTGACCACATCTGAGGGACAGAGATCTGGCTGCTGTGTGTAGACGGTGTTGAGTAGGGTGTCCCTGGAAAAATGCAGGTTTGTGAGGAAAGTGCAGGCGGAGACATGATGTTGCCTTCATCCAACGTTGGTGCTATCGATGTCTGAGAGAGCTGTACACACTCACTTGTTTCCCCTTCCAAACCAACTGACGACCTACCAAGCAAACTGCCTGTTGCGGTTACAGTGGTGGAAGTTGTGGGTGGAAAAACAGGTGTGACAGCTGTCCCCACAGTCCTAGAAGATGAAGATCGCGCGGATGCACTGGAAGGGGCGGGCGGTGGATGGTTCGCTCCGCTAGGCCGCATTGCAGCACAGTGAGCTTCCCACCGGGACCTATGATATTTATTCATGTGACGATTCATGGAAGAAGTTGTCAAACTGCTGAGGTTTTGACCTCTACTAAGAGAATCATGACAAATTTTACATATCACATGATTTGGGCGATCTTTTTCTATGTCAAAAAAGGACCAGGCTAGGCAAGGCTTAGAGGCCATGCGACCTGTTGATCCACCCCGAATAATGCTCATAGGCAGAGTGGTGGCTGAGGATGCAGTTGTAGACGTGCTACCAGTGCTCCGACTCTGTCCAGGAAGGCGCAAGGTAACTTCTTCGTCGGTTGCATCCTCCTCCACCGCCTCTGTTGACCTCCTCGATTGCCTGACTGGGGGTTGACAGTAGGTGGGATCTAGAACTTCATCATCAATTGTTGTGTTTGCACTCCCCTCCCCCTCAGACCGAGCCTCTTCTTGCCCTGACCGAATATTTAATTTGTCATTCCAATCGGGTATCTGCGTCTCATCTTCATCAGTATGTTCCTCATTGTCTATAACCACAGGTGTTACAGTTTGTGACAAAGGGTCAACATTATGCTCAGAAACTTGGTCCTCACGGCCTGAATCAGAGTCACAAAGGTTCTGGGCATCACTGCAGACCATTTCCTGTTCTGTACTCACTGTAGCTTGGGAGCAGACCTCTGATTCCCAGGCTATAGTGTGACTGAACAGCTCTGCAGACTCAGCCATCTCAGTTCCACCATACTGTGCAGGGCTGATGGAGACTTCAGAGCTGGGAGAAATCAAGTGTGATTGGGATGACAACTCAGAGGACTGGTGTTTTTTGGATGCGGTACTTGAAGTGGCTGAGAGGGCACTTGTTGGACCACTTGAGATCCATTCAAGCATTTTCCTTTTTTGCCCATCATCTACCTTTCTTCCTGTTGTTCGTGTCCGTAAAAAAGGGAGCACATCGGATTGTCCACGGTAAGTAGTAGACATCTTACTTTTGCTGGTAGATGGTCTATCTTCAGCAGATGATAATGGAGCTTTGCCACCTTCCCCACAGACAAAACCTTTTTTGCCTTTTCCACCACGCCTCTTCCCCTTTCCACCAGCATCTGTCATTTTGCCACTCATGTTGATTGCGACAAGATTGTGGACTGAAAATGTGGTAGTAAAAATTGAGAGGTGGTGAAGATTGCAGTGGTGGTCTAGCTTTATTAACAGCAGAATAATAAAGAATAAATATCCCTGACAATGCAACTACGGCCCTTAAACTGGCAGCAAAAAATGCTACTATAATGGCTTAGTTATGAGTTGGAGTGTGCAACGCAGGCAGATGCGCTCTGCAAATGTCTTGGCACTAGTGGGACTATAGCAAAGTCCAATAGCCACGTATAGGATGCCACTAGGTACACTGAGTGTTTGCTAGTATAATGGCTTAGTTATGAGTTGGAGTGTGCAACGCAGGCAGATGCGCTCTGCAAATGTCTTTGCACTAGTGGGACTATAGCAAAGTCCAATAGCCACGTATAGGATGCCACTAGGTACACTGAGTGTTTGCTAGTATAATGGCTTAGTTATGAGTTGGAGTGTGCAACGCAGGCAGATGCGCTCTGCAAATGTCTTGGCACTAGTGGGACTATAGCAAAGTCCAATAGCCACGTATAGGATGCCACTAGGTACACTGAGTGTTTGCTAGTATAATGGCTTAGTTATGAGTTGGAGTGTGCAACGCAGGCAGATGCGCTCTGCAAATGTCTTTGCACTAGTGGGACTATAGCAAAGTCCAATAGCCACGTATAGGATGCCACTAGGTACACTGAGTGTTTGCTAGTATAATGGCTTAGTTATGAGTTGGAGTGTGCAACGCAGGCAGATGCGCTCTGCAAATGTCTTGGCACTAGTGGGACTATAGCAAAGTCCAATAGCCACGTATAGGATGCCACTAGGTACACTGAGTGTTTGCTAGTATAATGGCTTAGTTATGAGTTGGAGTGTGCAACGCAGGCAGATGCGCTCTGCAAATGTCTTGGCACTAGTGGGACTATAGCAAAGTCCAATAGCCACGTATAGGATGCCACTAGGTACACTGAGTGTTTGCTAGTATAATGGCTTAGTTATGAGTTGGAGTGTGCAACGCAGTCAGATGCGCTCTGCAAATGTCTTTGCACTAGTGGGACTATAGCAAAGTCCAATAGCCACGTATAGGATGCCACTAGGTACACTGAGTGTTTGCTAGTATAATGGCTTAGTTATGAGTTGGAGTGTGCAACGCAGGCAGATGCGCTCTGCAAATGTCTTGGCACTAGTGGGACTATAGCAAAGTCCAATAGCCACGTATAGGATGCCACTAGGTACACTGAGTGTTTGCTAGTATAATGGCTTAGTTATGAGTTGGAGTGTGCAACGCAGGCAGATGCGCTCTGCAAATGTCTTTGCACTAGTGGGACTATAGCAACGTCCAATAGCCACGTATAGGATGCCACTAGGTACACTGAGTGTTTGCTAGTATAATGGCTTAGTTATGAGTTGGAGTGTGCAACGCAGGCAGATGCGCTCTGCAAATGTCTTGGCACTAGTGGGACTATAGCAAAGTCCAATAGCCACGTATAGGATGCCACTAGGTACACTGAGTGTTTGCTAGTATAATGGCTTAGTTATGAGTTGGAGTGTGCAACGCAGGCAGATGCGCTCTGCAAATGTCTTTGCACTAGTGGGACTATAGCAAAGTCCAATAGCCACGTATAGGATGCCACTAGGTACACTGAGTGTTTGCTAGTATAATGGCTTAGTTATGAGTTGGAGTGTGCAACGCAGGCAGATGCGCTCTGCAAATGTCTTGGCACTAGTGGGACTATAGCAAAGTCCAATAGCCACGTATAGGATGCCACTAGGTACACTGAGTGTTTGCTAGTATAATGGCTTAGTTATGAGTTGGAGTGTGCAACGCAGGCAGATGCGCTCTGCAAATGTCTTTGCACTAGTGGGACTATAGCAAAGTCCAATAGCCACGTATAGGATGCCACTAGGTACACTGAGTGTTTGCTAGTATAATGGCTTAGTTATGAGTTGGAGTGTGCAACGCAGGCAGATGCGCTCTGCAAATGTCTTGGCACTAGTGGGACTATAGCAAAGTCCAATAGCCACGTATAGGATGCCACTAGGTACACTGAGTGTTTGCTAGTATAATGGCTTAGTTATGAGTTGGAGTGTGCAACGCAGGCAGATGCGCTCTGCAAATGTCTTGGCACTAGTGGGACTATAGCAAAGTCCAATAGCCACGTATAGGATGCCACTAGGTACACTGAGTGTTTGCTAGTATAATGGCTTAGTTATGAGTTGGAGTGTGCAACGCAGGCAGATGCGCTCTGCAAATGTCTTGGCACTAGTGGGACTATAGCAAAGTCCAATAGCCACGTATAGGATGCCACTAGGTACACTGAGTGTTTGCTAGTATAATGGCTTAGTTATGAGTTGGAGTGTGCAACGCAGGCAGATGCGCTCTGAAAATGTCTTTGCACTAGTGGGACTATAGCAAAGTCCAATAGCCACGTATAGGATGCCACTAGGTACACTGAGTGTTTGCTAGTATAATGGCTTAGTTATGAGTTGGAGTGTGCAACGCAGGCAGATGCGCTCTGCAAATGTCTTTGCACTAGTGGGACTATAGCAAAGTCCAATAGCCACGTATAGGATGCCACTAGGTACACTGAGTGTTTGCTAGTATAATGGCTTAGTTATGAGTTGGAGTGTGCAACGCAGGCAGATGCGCTCTGCAAATGTCTTTGCACTAGTGGTACTATAGCAAAGTCCAATAGCCATGTATAGGATGCCACTAGGTACACTGAGTGTTTGCTAGTATAATGGCTTAGTTATGAGTTGGAGTGTGCAACGCAGGCAGATGCGCTCTGCAAATATCTTGGCACTAGTGGGACTATAGCAAAGTCCAATAGCCACGTATAGGATGCCACTAGGTACACTGAGTGTTTGCTAGTAAAATTGCTTAGTTTAAAAAAGTTGGAGTGTGCAATGCAGGCAGACGTGCTCTGCAAATGTCTTTGCACTAGTGGGACTATAGCAAAGTCCAATAGCCACGTTTAGGATGCCACTAGGTACACTGAGTGTTTGCTAGTATAATGGCTTAGTTATAATGAGTTGGAGTGTGCAGAGGACAAGAGGGTACAGTGGCAGGATTGTGGTGCTCTGGGTAGAGGAATGGAAGCCTGCCTTTCTATTCCCTCCTAATGGTGAAATGCAGGGAGGAAATCCCTGACCTTGGCTACACAGACGCTGGCGCTGTTTTCAGGACCTGTCACCTTAACTCTTACCCTGCCGGTTTGAGCCCTTAAAAGGACTGCTATAAAGTGCTCTCCCTATGCTGTCTAACGCTGTGTATGCAGCGCATACAGCTGTATCGGCTATAGGACTCAGGAGGACGGAGCTGCGACAGTGATGTCTGACACCAAAGACGCAGAAGGCAGATAATGGCGTCCTGGAAGAAAATGTCCGGTTTTATAATGCAGGGACATGTGACATGGACATCCTATCACACATGCCGTTGCTTCTCTGGCTCAAAGTCCACTTAGCTGTGTGTGTGTCTGGGATTGGCTGACATGCTGGCCCGCCCCACAAGACGCGTGCGCTTAGGGAAGGAAGACAAGAAAAAAAAAAAAAAAAATGGTGATCGCCATTATACAAACAGAAGTGATCTGAAGGCGCTGTTCACGCACACTATACACTGAAATGTCATAATAGTGTGATTCACAGAGTGACTTACACTATTACAGCAGCTATGATTTAGATGTTTTTTTGCTGCTAGATCCGTTCTCGAACATTTCTAGAACTATCGAGCTTTTAAAAAAAGCTCGAGTTCTAGTTCGATCTAGAACATGCCCCAAAATCACTCGAGCCTAGAACTGGAGAACCACGAACCACGAACCGCGCTCAACTCTATTTAACACCGAAAACAGATTGGTTTCACTGGGTATTGAACCCAGAACGTTCTTCATATGAAGCAGACTTGATGACCACCACACTTTAAAACCTGTGATTCCTGCAAAGTAATGGCAATTAGAGACGAAATTTGACTGCCAGGAAAAAAAAAAATTCGTATTTCTGTTGGTTATGGAAGCTAAAACATCCCGTCATTCGGCAACAAAGCCAAGAACTTCATGTATTGCAGTTGGATAGGGTATTATTTCAACACCAAGAAGAGACTGGTTTCACTGGGGATTGAACCCAGGACCTTCTGCGTGTTAAGGAGACGTGATGACCACTACACTATGAAACCTGTGAAATCCTGCAAAGCAATGGCAATTGGAGACGAGTTTTGACCGCCAGGGAAAAAAACAAAAAATTCTTAGTTCTGTTGGTGATGGAAGCCAAAACATCCCATCATTCTGCAACAAAGCCAAAAACTTCATATATTGTAGTTTGATAGGGTATTATTTCAACACCAAGAACAGACTGGTTTTACTGGGGATTAAACCTAGGACCTTCTACGCGTTAAGCAGACATGATGACCACTACACTATGAATCCTGATGAAAAGTTACTGTGTATTGGCTAGCAGAGCAGAATTGTGACTGACAGGGCCTTTTTATTGCTGAAGGAAAGTATTTTTGGTAATGAAACATTTCCAATTTTTATTACATATTTTACGAGTTTTATTCCTACAAAGGGATATTGCTTAAATTGAAGTTTACATTGAATGTGTTACTTTTTTCTACATAGTTTAGTCGTTTGCTTTTGTATTTATGGGAACTATATATTTTAAAACAAACAGGTTTTTTTATAATATGGGATTATGTTTTCTGCTAAAATGTTCAATAAAAAAGAAACACAAAATCGTAGTTCTCCTTGTGATAGAAGCCAAAATGTATTGTCATTTGGCAACGAAACCAAGAATTTCATACTTTACAGGTTGATAGGAAATTACTTCAACACCGAAAACAGATTGGTTTAACTGGGTATTGAATCCAGAACGTTCTGCATATGAAGCAGACTTGATGACCACCACACTTTAAAACCTGTGAAATCCTGCAAAGTAATGGCAATTAGAGACGAGTTTTGACTGCCAGGAAAAAAAAAAATCGTAGTTCTGTTGGTTATGGAAGCTAAAACATCCCGTCATTCGGCAACAAAGCCAAGAACTTCATGTATTGTAGTTGGATAAGGTATTATTTCAACACCAAGAACAGACTGGTTTTACTGGGGATTAAACCCAGGACTTTCTGCGTGTTAAGCAGACGTGATGACTACTACACTATGAATCTTAATGAAAAGTTACTGTGTATTGGCTAGCAGAGCAGAATTGTGACTGACGGGGCCTTTTTATTGCTGAAGGAAAGTATTTTTGGTAATGAAACATTTACAATTTTTATTACATATTTTACCAGTTTTATTCCTACAAAGGGATATTGCTTAAATTGAAGTTTACATTGAATGTGTTACTTTTTTCTACACAGTTTAATCGTTTGCTTTTGTATTTATGGGAACTATAAATTTTGAAACAAACAGGATTGTTATAATATGGGATTATGTTTTCTGCTAAAATGTTCAATAAAAAAGAAACCCAAAATCGTAGTTCTCCTTGTGATAGAAGCCAAAATGTATTGTCATTTGGCAACGAAACCAAGAATTTAATACTTTACAGTTTGATAGGAAATTACTTCAACACCGAAAACAGATTGGTTTCACTGGGTATTGAACCCAGAACGTTCTGCATATGAAGCAGACTTGATGACCACCACACTTTAAAACCTGTGATTCCTGCAAAGTTCTGGCAATTAGAGATGAAATTTGACTGCCAGGAAAAAAAAAAAATTCGTAGTTCCGTTGGTTATGGAAGCTGAAACATCCCGACATTCGGCAACAAAGCCAAGAACTTCATGTATTGCAGTTGGATAGGGTATTATTTCAACACCAAGAAGAGACTGGTTTCACTGGGGATTAAACCCAGGACCTTCTGTGAGTTAAGCAGACGTGATAACCACTACACTATGAAACCTGTGAAATCCTGCAAAGCAATGGCAATTGGAGACGAGTTTTGACCGCCAGGGAAAAAAAAAAAAAATTCAAAGTTCTGTTGGTGATGGAAGACAAAACATCCTGTTATTCGGCAACAAAGCCAAGAAATTCATATATTGTAGTTGGATAGGGTATTATTTCAACACCAAGAAGAGATTGGTTTCACTGGGGATTGAACCCAGGACCTTCTGCGTGTTAAGCAGACGTGATGACCACTACACTATGAAACCTGATGAAAAGTTACTGTGTATTGGCTAGCAGAGCAGAATTGTGACTGACGGGGCCTTTTTATTGCTGAAGGAAAGTATTTTTGGTAATGAAACATTTACAATTTTTATTACATATTTTACCAGTTTTATTCCTACAAAGGGATATTGCTTAAATTGAAGTTTACATTGAATGTGTTACTTTTTTCTACACAGTTTAGTCGTTTGCTTTTGTATTTATGGGAACTATATATTTTTAAACAAACAGGATTTTTATAATATGGGATTATGTTTTCTGCTAAAATGTTCAATAAAAAAGAAACGCAAAATCGTAGTTCTCCTTGTGATAGAAGCCAAAATGTATTGTCATTTGGCAACGAAACCAAGAATTTCATACTTTACAGGTTGATAGGAAATTACTTCAACAGCGAAAACAGATTGGTTTCACTGAGGATTGAACCCAGGACCTTCTGCGTGTGAAGCAGACATGATGACCACTACACTATGAAACCTGTGAAATCCTGCAAAGCAATGGCAATTGGAGACGAGTTTTGACCGCCAGGGAAAAAAAAAAAAATTCTTAGTTCTGTTGGTGATGGAAGCTAAAACATCCCGTCATTCGGCAACAAAGCCAAGAACTTCATGTATTGTAGTTGGATAAGGTATTATTTCAACACCAAGAACAGACTGGTTTTACTGGGGATTAAACCCAGGACTTTCTGCGCGTTAAGCAGACGTGATGACCACTACACTATGAATCTTAATGAAAAGTTACTGTGTATTGGCTAGCAGAGCAGAATTGTGACTGACGGGGCCTTTTTATTGCTGAAGGAAAGTATTTTTGGTAATGAAACATTTACAATTTTTATTACATATTTTACCAGTTTTATTCCTACAAAGGGATATTGCTTAAATTGAAGTCTACATTGAATGTGTTACTTTTTTCTACACAGTTTAATCGTTTGCTTTTGTATTTATGGGAACTATAAATTTTGAAACAAACAGGATTGTTATAATATGGGATTATGTTTTCTGCTAAAATGTTCAATAAAAAAGAAACCCAAAATCGTAGTTCTCCTTGTGATATAAGCCAAAATGTATTGTCATTTGGCAACGAAACCAAGAATTTCATACTTTACAGGTTGATAGGAAATTACTTCAACACCGAAAACAGATTGGTTTCACTGGGTATTGAACCCAGAACGTTCTGCATATGAAGCAGACTTGATGACCACCACACTTTAAAACCTGTGATTCCTGCAAAGTAATGGCAATTAGAGACGAAATTTGACTGCCAGGAAAAAAAAATAATTCGTAGTTCCGTTGGTTATGGAAGCTAAAACATCCCGTCATTCAGCAACAAAGCCAAGAACTTCATGTATTGCAGTTGGATAGGGTATTATTTCAACACCAAGAAGAAACTGGTTTCACTGGGGATTGAACCCAGGACCTTCTGTGTGTTAAGCAGACGTGATAACCACTACACTATGAAACCTGTGAAATCCTGCAAAGCAATGGCAATTGGAGACCAGTTTTGACCGCCAGGGAAAAAAAAAAAAATTCAAAGTTCTGTTGGTGATGGAAGACAAAACATCCTGTTATTCGGCAACAAAGCCAAGAACTTCATATATTGTAGTTTGATAGGGTATTATTTCAACACCAAGAAGAGATTGGTTTCACTGGGGATTGAACCCAGGACCTTCTGCGTGTTAAGCAGACGTGATGACCACTACACTTTAAAACCTGTGATTCCTGCAAAGTAATGGCAATTAGAGACGAAATTTGACTGCCAGGAAAAAAAAAAATTCGTAGTTCTGTTGGTTATGGAAGCTAAAACATCCCGTCATTCGGCAACAAAGCCAAGAACTTCATGTATTGCAGTTGGATAGGGTATTATTTCAACACCAAGAACAGACTGGTTTTACTGGGGATTAAACCCAGGACCTTCTGCGTGTTAAGCAGACGTGATGACCACTACACTATGAAACCTGTGAAATCCTGTTGATAGCAAATTACTTAAACAGCGAAAACGGATTGGTTTCACTGGGGATTGAACACAGGACCTTCTGCGTGTGAAGCAGACATGATGACCACTACACTATGAATCCTGATGAAAAGTTACTGTGTATTGCCTAGCAGAGCAGAATTGTGACTGACAGGGCCTTTTTATTGCTGAAGGAAAGTATTTTTGGTAATGAAACATTTACAATTTTTATTACATATTTTACCAGTTTTATTCCTACAAATGGATATTGCTTAAATTGAAGTTTACATTGAATGTGTTACTTTTTTCTACACAGTTTAGTCATTTGCTTTTGTATTTATGGGAACTATATATTTTTAAACAAACAGGATTTTTATAATATGGGATTATGCTTTCTGCTAAAATGGACAATAAAAAAGAAACCCAAAATAGTAGTTCTCATTGTGATGGAAGCCAAAATGTATTGTCATTTGGCAACGAAACCAAGAATTTTATATATTACAGGTTGATAGCAAATTACTTCAACAGCGAAAACAGATTGGTTTCACTGGGGATTGAACCCAGGACCTTCTGCGTGTGAAGCAGACGTGATGACCACTACACTATGAAACCCGTGAAATCCTGCAAAGCAATGGCACATGAAAACGAGTTTTGACAGCCAGGGGAAAAAAATTATTAGTTCTGTTGGTGATGGAAGCCAAAACATCCCATCATTCGGCAACAAAGCCAAGAACTTCATATATTGTAGTTTGATAGGGTATTATTTCAACACCAAGAACAGATTGCTTTTACTGGGGATTGAACCAGTGTTAAGCAGACGTGATGACTACTACACTATGAAACCTTCTGGAAAGTTACTGTGTATTGGCAAGCAGAGCAGAATTGTAACTGATGGGGCCTTTTTATTGCTGAAGAAAAGTGTTTTTGGTAATGAAACATTTACAATTTTTATTACATATTTTACCAGTTTTATTCCTACAAAGGGATATTGTTTAAATTGAAGATTACATTGAATGTGTTACTTTTTTCTACACAGTTTAATCGTTTCCTTTTGTATTTATGGGAACTATAAATTTTGAAACAAACAGGATTGTTATAATATGGGATTATGTTTTCTGCTAAAATGTTCAATAAAAAAGAAACCCAAAATCGTAGTTCTCCTTGTGATAGAAGCCAAAATGTATTGTCATTTGGCAACGAAACCAAGAATTTCATACTTTACAGGTTAATAGGAAATTACTATAACACCGAAAACCGATTGGTTTCACTGGGTATTGAACCCAGAACGTTCTGCATATGAAGCAAACTTGATGACCACCACACTTAAAAACCAGTGATTCCTGCAAAGTAATGGCAATTAGAGACGAAATTTGACTGCCAGGAAAAAAAAAAAATCGTAGTTTTGTTGGTCATGGAAGCTAAAACATCCCGTCATTCAGCAACAAAGCCAAGAACTTCATGTATTGCAGTTGGATAGGGTATTATTTCAACACCAAGAACAGACTGGTTTTTACTGGGGATTAAACCCAGGACCTTCTGCGTGTTAAGCAGACGTGATGACCACTACACTATAAAACCTGTGAAATCCTGTTGATAGCAAATTACTTCAACAGCGAAAACAGATTGGTTTCACTGGGGATTGAACCCAGGACCTTCTGCGTGTGAAGCAGACGTGATGACCACTACACTATGAAACCTGAGAAATCCTGCAAAGCAATGGGAATTGAAAACGAGTTTTGACCGCCAGGGGAAAAAAATTATTAGTTCTGTTGGTGATGGAAGCCAAAACATCCCATCATTCGGCAACAAAGCCAAGAACTTCATATATTGTAGTTTGATAGGGTATTATTTCAACACCGAGACCAGATTGCTTTTACTGGGGATTGAACCAGTGTTAACCCAGAACGTTCTGCATATGAAGCAGACTTGAAGACCACCACACTTTAAAACCTGTGTTTCCTGCAAAGTAATGGCAATTAGAGACGAAATTTGACTGCCAGGAAAAAAAAAAAATTCGTAGTCCTGTTGGTTTTGGAAGCTGAAACATCCCGTCATTCGGCAACAAAGCCAAGAACTTCATGTATTGCAGTTGGATAGGGCATTATTTCAACACCAAGAACAGACTGGTTTTTCTGGGGATTAAACCCAGGACCTTCTACGTGTTAAGCAGACATGATGACCACTACACTATGAATCCTGATGAAAAGTTACTGTGTATTGCCTAGCAGAGCAGAATTGTGACTGACAGGGCCTTTTTATTGCTGAAGGAAAGTATTTTTGGTAATGAAACATTTACAATTTTTATTACATATTTTACCAGTTTTATTCCTACAAAGGGATATTGCTTAAATTGAAGTTTACATTGAATGTGTTACTTTTTTCTACACAGTTTAGTCGTTTGCTTTTGTATTTATGGGAACTATATATTTTTAAACAAACAGGATTTTTATAATATGGGATTATGCTTTCTGCTAAAATGGACAATAAAAAAGAAACCCAAAATAGTAGTTCTCTTTGTGATGGAAGCCAAAATGTATTGTCATTTGGCAACGAAACCAAGAATTTTATATATTACAGGTTGATAGCAAATTACTTCAACAGCGAAAACAGATTGGTTTCACTGGGGATTGAACCTAGGACCTTCTGCGTGTGAAGCAGACGTGATGACCACTAGACTATGAAACCTGTGAAATCCTGCAAAGCAATGGCAATTGAAAACGAGTTTTGACAGCCAGGGGAAAAAAATTATTAGTTCTGTTGGTGATGGAAGCCAAAACATCCCATCATTCGGCAACAAAGCCAAGAACTTCATATATTGTAGTTTGATAGGGTATTATTTCAACACCAAGAACAGACTGGTTTTACTGGGGATTAAACCCAGGACCTTCTGCGTGTTAAGCAGACGTGATGACCACTACACTATGAAACCTGTGAAATCCTGTTGATAGCAAATTACTTCAACAGCGAAAACGGATTGGTTTCACTGGGGATTGAACCCAGGACCTTCTGCGTGTAAAGCAGACGTGATGACCACTACACTATGAAACCTGTGAAATCCTGCAAAGCAATGGCAATTGAAAACGAGTTTTGACCGCCAGGGGAAAAAAATTATTAGTTCTGTTGGTGATGGAAGCCAAAACATCCCATCATTCGGCAACAAAGCCAAGAACTTTATATATTGTAGTTTGATAGGGTATTATTTCAACACCAAGAACAGATTGCTTTTACTGGGGATTGAACCAGTGTTAAGCAGATGTGATGACTACTACACTATGAAACCTTCTGGAAAGTCACTGTGTATTGGCAAGCAGAGCATAATTGTAACTGATGGGGCCTTTTTATTGCTGTAGAAAAGTGTTTTTGGTAATGAAACATTTACAATTTTTATTACATATTTTACCAGTTTTATTCCTACAAAGGGATATTGCTTAAATTGAAGTCTACATTGAATGTGTTACTTTTTTCTACACAGTTTAATCGTTTGCTTTTGTATTTATGGGAACTATAAATTTTGAAACAAACAGGATTGTTATAATATGGCATTATGTTTTCTGCTAAAATGTTCAATAAAAAAGATTGAACCCAGGACCTTCTGCGTGTGAAGCAGACGTGATAACCACTACACTATGAAACCTGTGAAATCCTGCAAAGCAATGGCAATTGGAGACGAGTTTTGACCGCCAGGGAAAAAAAAATAAATTCAAAGTTCTGTTGGTGATGGAAGACAAAACATCCTGTTATTCGGCAACAAAGCCAAGAAATTCATATATTGTAGTTGGATAGGGTATTATTTCAACACCAAGAAGAGATTGGTTTCACTGGGGATTGAACCCAGGACCTTCTGCGTGTTAAGCAGACGTGATGACCACTACACTTTAAAACCTGTGATTCCTGCAAAGTAATGGCAATTAGAGACGAAATTTGACTGCCAGGAAAAAAAAAAATTCGTAGTTCTGTTGGTTATGGAAGCTAAAACATCCCGTCATTCGGCAACAAAGCCAAGAACTTCATGTATTGCAGTTGGATAGGGTATTATTTCAACACCAAGAACAGACTGGTTTTACTGGGGATTAAACCCAGGACCTTCTGCGTGTTAAGCAGACGTGATGACCACTACACTATGAAACCTGTGAAATCCTGTTGATAGGAAATTACTTCAACAGCGAAAATGGATTGGTTTCACTGGGGATTGAACCCAGGACCTTCTGCGTGTGAAGCAGACGTGATGACCACTACACTATGAAACCTGTGAAATCCTGCAAAGCAATGGCAATTGAAAACGAGTTTTGACCGCCAGGGGAAAAAAATTATTAGTTCTGTTGGTGATGGAAGCCAAAACATCCCATCATTCGGCAACAAAGCCAAGAACTTCATATATTGTAGTTTGATAGGGTATTATTTCAACACCAAGAACAGATTGCATTTACTGGGGATTGAACCAGTGTTAAGCAGACGTGATGACTACTACACTATGAAACCTTTTGGAAAGTTACTGTGTATTGGCAAGCAGAGCAGAATTGTAACTGATGGGGCCTTTTTACTGCTGAAGAAAAGTGTTTTTGGTAATGAAACATTTCCAATTTTTATTACATATTTTACCAGTTTTATTCCTACAAAGGGATATTGCTTAAATTGAAGTTTACATTGAATGTGTTACTTTTTTCTACACAGTTTAATCGTTTGCTTTTGTATTTATGGGAACTATAAATTTTGAAACAAACAGGATTGTTATAATATGGGATTATGTTTTCTGCTAAAATGTTCAATAAAAAAGAAACCCAAAATCGTAGTTCTCCTTGTGATAGAAGCCAAAATGTATTGTCATTTGGCAACGAAACCAAGAATTTCATACTTTACAGGTTAATAGGAAATTACTTCAACACCAAAAACAGATTGGTTTCACTGGGTATTGAACCCAGAACGTTCTGCATATGAAGCAGACTTGATGACCACCACACTTTAAAACCTGTGATTCCTGCAAAGTAATTGAAATTAGAGACGAAATTTGACTGCCAGGAAAAAAAAAAAATTCGTAGTTCTGTTGGTTATGGAAGCTAAAACATCCCGTCATTCGGCAACAAAGCCAAGAACTTCATGTATTGCAGTTGGATAGGGTATTATTTCAACACCAAGAACAGACTGGTTTTACTGGGGATTAAACCCAGGACCTTCTGCGTGTTAAGCAGACGTGATGACCACTACACTATGAAACCTGTGAAATCCTGTTGATAGCAAATTACTTCAATAGCGAAAACGGATTGGTTTCACTGGGGATTGAACCCAGGACCTTCTGCGTGTGAAGCAGACGTGATGACCACTACACTATGAAACCTGTGAAATCCTGCAAAGCAATGGCAATTGAAAACGAGTTTTGACAGCCAGGGGAAAAAAATTATTAGTTCTGTTGGTGATGGAAGCCAAAACATCCCATCATTCGGCAACAAAGCCAAGAACTTCATATATTGTAGTTTGATAGGGTATTATTTCAACACCAAGAACAGATTGCTTTTACTGGGGATTGAAGCAGACGTGATGACTACTACACTATGAAACCTTCTGGAAAGTTACTGTGTATTGGCAAGCAGAGCAGAATTGTAACTGATGGGGCCTTTTTATTGCTGAAGAAAAGTGTTTTTGGTAATGAAACATTTACAATTTTTATTACATATTTTACCAGTTTTATTCCTACAAAGGGATATTGCTTAAATTGAAGATTACATTGAATGTGTTACTTTTTTCTACACAGTTTAATCGTTTGCTTTTGTATTTATGGGAACTATAAATTTTGAAACAAACAGGATTGTTATAATATGGGATTATGTTTTCTGCTAAAATGTTCAATAAAAAAGAAACCCAAAATCGTAGTTCTCCTTGTGATAGAAGCCAAAATGTATTGTCATTTGGCAACGAAACCAAGAATTTCATACTTTACAGGTTGATAGGAAATTAATTCAACACGGAAAACAGATTGGTTTCACTGGGTATTGATCCCAGAACGTTCTGCATATGAAGCAGACTTGATGACCACCACACTTTAAAACCTGTGATTCTTGCAAAGTAATGGCAATTAGAGACGAAATTTGACTGCCAGGAAAAAAAAAAAATTCGTAGTTCTGTTGGTTATGGAAGCTAAAACATCCCGTCATTCGGCAACAAAGCCAAGAACTTCATGTATTGCAGTTGGATAGGGTATTATTTCAACACCAAGAACAGACTGGTTTTACTGGGGATTAAACCCAGGACCTTCTGCGTGTTAAGCAGACGTGATGACCACTACACTATGAAACCTGTGAAATCCTGTTGATAGCAAATTACTTCAACAGCGAAAACGGATTGGTTTCACTGGGGATTGAACCCAGGACCTTCTGCGTGTGAAGCAGACGTGATGACCACTACACTATGAAACCTGTGAAATCCTGCAAAGCAATGGCAATTGAAAATGAGTTTTGACTGCCAGGGGAAAAAAATTATTAGTTCTGTTGGTGATGGAAGCCAAAACATCCCATCATTCGGCAACAAAGCCAAGAACTTCATATATTGTAGTTTGATAGGGTATTATTTCAACACCAAGAACAGATTGCTTTTACTGGGGATTGAACCAGTGTTAAGCAGACGTGATGACTACTACACTATGAAACCTTCTGGAAAGTTACTGTGTATTGGCAAGCAGAGCAGAATTGTAACTGACGGGGCCTTTTTATTGCTGAAGAAAAGTGTTTTTGGTAATGAAACATTTACAATTTTTATTACATATTTTACCAGTTTTATTCCTACAAAGGGATATTGCTTAAATTGAAGATTACATTGAATGTGTTACTTTTTTCTACACAGTTTAATCGTTTGCTTTTGTATTTATGGGAACTATAAATTTTGAAACAAACAGGATTGTTATAATATGGGATTATGTTTTCTGCTAAAATGTTCAATAAAAAAGAAACCCAAAATCGTAGTTCTCCTTGTGATAGAAGCCAAAATGTATTGTCATTTGGCAACGAAACCAAGAATTTCATACTTTACAGGTTAATAGGAAATTACTATAACACCGAAAACAGATTGGTTTCACTGGGTATTGAACCCAGAACGTTCTGCATATGAAGCAAACTTGATGACCACCACACTTTAAAACCGGTGATTCCTGCAAAGTAATGGCAATTAGAGACGAAATTTGACTGCCAGAAAAAAAAAAAATTCGTAGTTCTGTTGGTTATGGAAGCTAAAACATCCCGTCATTCGGCAACAAAGTCAAGAACTTCATGTATTGCAGTTGGATAGGGTATTATTTCAACACCAAGAACAGACTGGTTTTTACTGGGGATTAAACCCAGGACCTTCTGCGTGTTAAGCAGACGTGATGACCACTACACTATAAAACCTGTGAAATCCTGTTGATAGCAAATTACTTCAACAGCGAAAACAGATTGGTTTCACTGGGGATTGAACCCAGGACCTTCTGCGTGTGAAGCAGATGTGATGACCACTACACTATGAAACCTGTGAAATCCTGCAAAGCAATGGCAATTGAAAACGAGTTTTGACCACCAGGGGAAAAAAATTATTAGTTCTGTTGGTGATGGAAGCCAAAACATCCCATCATTCGGCAACAAAGCCAAATTGAAGTTTACATTGAATGTGTTACTTTTTTCTACACAGTTTAGTCATTTGCTTTTGTATTTATGGGAACTATATATTTTTAAACAAACAGGATTTTTATAATATGGGATTATGCTTTCTGCTAAAATGGACAATAAAAAAGAAACCCAAAATAGTAGTTCTCATTGTGATGGAAGCCAAAATGTATTGTCATTTGGCAACGAAACCAAGAATTTTATATATTACAGGTTGATAGCAAATTACTTCAACAGCGAAAACAGATTGGTTTCACTGGGGATTGAACCCAGGACCTTCTGCGTGTGAAGCAGACGTGATGACCACTACACTATGAAACCTGTGAAATCCTGCAAAGCAATGGCACATGAAAACGAGTTTTGACAGCCAGGGGAAAAAAATTATTAGTTCTGTTGGTGATGGAAGCCAAAACATCCCATCATTCGGCAACAAAGCCAAGAACTTCATATATTGTAGTTTGATAGGGTATTATTTCAACACCAAGAACAGATTGCTTTTACTGGGGATTGAACCAGTGTTAAGCAGACGTGATGACTACTACACTATGAAACCTTCTGGAAAGTTACTGTGTATTGGCAAGCAGAGCAGAATTGTAACTGATGGGGCCTTTTTATTGCTGAAGAAAAGTGTTTTTGGTAATGAAACATTTACAATTTTTATTACATATTTTACCAGTTTTATTCCTACAAAGGGATATTGTTTAAATTGAAGATTACATTGAATGTGTTACTTTTTTCTACACAGTTTAATCGTTTCCTTTTGTATTTATGGGAACTATAAATTTTGAAACAAACAGGATTGTTATAATATGGGATTATGTTTTCTGCTAAAATGTTCAATAAAAAAGAAACCCAAAATCGTAGTTCTCCTTGTGATAGAAGCCAAAATGTATTGTCATTTGGCAACGAAACCAAGAATTTCATACTTTACAGGTTAATAGGAAATTACTATAACACCGAAAACAGATTGGTTTCACTGGGTATTGAACCCAGAACGTTCTGCATATGAAGCAAACTTGATGACCACCACACTTAAAAACCGGTGATTCCTGCAAAGTAATGGCAATTAGAGACGAAATTTGACTGCCAGGAAAAAAAAAAAATCGTAGTTTTGTTGGTCATGGAAGCTAAAACATCCCGTCATTCAGCAACAAAGCCAAGAACTTCATGTATTGCAGTTGGATAGGGTATTATTTCAACACCAAGAACAGACTGGTTTTTACTGGGGATTAAACCCAGGACCTTCTGCGTGTTAAGCAGACGTGATGACCACTACACTATAAAACCTGTGAAATCCTGTTGATAGCAAATTACTTCAACAGCGAAAACAGATTGGTTTCACTGGGGATTGAACCCAGGACCTTCTGCGTGTGAAGCAGACGTGATGACCACTACACTATGAAACCTGAGAAATCCTGCAAAGCAATGGGAATTGAAAACGAGTTTTGACCGCCAGGGGAAAAAAATTATTAGTTCTGTTGGTGATGGAAGCCAAAACATCCCATCATTCGGCAACAAAGCCAAGAACTTCATATATTGTAGTTTGATAGGGTATTATTTCAACTCCGAGACCAGATTGCTTTTACTGGGGATTGAACCAGTGTTAACCCAGAACGTTCTGCATATGAAGCAGACTTGAAGACCACCACACTTTAAAACCTGTGTTTCCTGCAAAGTAATGGCAATTAGAGACGAAATTTGACTGCCAGGAAAAAAACAAAATTCGTAGTCCTGTTGGTTTTGGAAGCTGAAACATCCCGTCATTCGGCAACAAAGCCAAGAACTTCATGTATTGCAGTTGGATAGGGCATTATTTCAACACCAAGAACAGACTGGTTTTTCTGGGGATTAAACCCAGGACCTTCTACGTGTTAAGCAGACATGATGACCACTACACTATGAATCCTGATGAAAAATTACTGTGTATTGCCTAGCAGAGCAGAATTGTGACTGACAGGGCCTTTTTATTGCTGAAGGAAAGTATTTTTGGTAATGAAACATTTACAATTTTTATTACATATTTTACCAGTTTTATTCCTACAAAGGGATATTGCTTAAATTGAAGTTTACATTGAATGTGTTACTTTTTTCTACACAGTTTAGTCGTTTGCTTTTGTATTTATGGGAACTATATATTTTTAAACAAACAGGATTTTTATAATATGGGATTATGCTTTCTGCTAAAATGGACAATAAAAAAGAAACCCAAAATAGTAGTTCTCTTTGTGATGGAAGCCAAAATGTATTGTCATTTGGCAACGAAACCAAGAATTTTATATATTACAGGTTGATAGCAAATTACTTCAACAGCGAAAACAGATTGGTTTCACTGGGGATTGAACCCAGGACCTTCTGCGTGTGAAGCAGACGTGATGACCACTAGACTATGAAACCTGTGAAATCCTGCAAAGCAATGGCAATTGAAAACGAGTTTTGACAGCCAGGGGAAAAAAATTATTAGTTCTGTTGGTGATGGAAGCCAAAACATCCCATCATTCGGCAACAAAGCCAAGAACTTCATATATTGTAGTTTGATAGGGTATTATTTCAACACCAAGAACAGACTGGTTTTACTGGGGATTAAACCCAGGACCTTCTGCGTGTTAAGCAGACGTGATGACCACTACACTATGAAACCTGTGAAATCCTGTTGATAGCAAATTACTTCAACAGCGAAAACGGATTGGTTTCACTGGGGATTGAACCCAGGACCTTCTGCGTGTAAAGCAGACGTGATGACCACTACACTATGAAACCTGTGAAATCCTGCAAAGCAATGGCAATTGAAAACGAGTTTTGACCGCCAGGGGAAAAAAATTATTAGTTCTGTTGGTGATGGAAGCCAAAACATCCCATCATTCGGCAACAAAGCCAAGAACTTTATATATTGTAGTTTGATAGGGTATTATTTCAACACCAAGAACAGATTGCTTTTACTGGGGATTGAACCAGTGTTAAGCAGATGTGATGACTACTACACTATGAAACCTTCTGGAAAGTCACTGTGTATTGGCAAGCAGAGCATAATTGTAACTGATGGGGCCTTTTTATTGCTGTAGAAAAGTGTTTTTGGTAATGAAACATTTACAATTTTTATTACATATTTTACCAGTTTTATTCCTACAAAGGGATATTGCTTAAATTGAAGTCTACATTGAATGTGTTACTTTTTTCTACACAGTTTAATCGTTTGCTTTTGTATTTATGGGAACTATAAATTTTGAAACAAACAGGATTGTTATAATATGGGATTATGTTTTCTGCTAAAATGTTCAATAAAAAAGAAACCCAAAATCGTAGTTCTCCTTGTGATAGAAGCCAAAATGTATTGTCATTTGGGAACGAAACCAAGAATTTCATAGTTTACAGGTTGATAGGAAATTACTTCAACACCGAAAACAGATTGGTTTCACTGGGTATTGAACCCAGAACGTTCTGCATATGAAGCAGACTTGATGACCTCCACACTTTAAAACCTGTGATTCCTGCAAAGTAATGGCAATTAGAGACGAAATTTGACTGCCAGGAAAAAAAAAAAATTCGTAGTTCTGTTGGTTATGGAAGCTAAAACATCCCGTCATTCGGCAACAAAGCCAAGAACTTCATGTATTGCAGTTGGATAGGGTATTATTTCAACACCAAGAAGAGACTGGTTTCACTGGGGATTGAACCCAGGACCTTCTGTGTGTTAAGCAGACGTGATAACCACTACACTATGAAACCTGTGAAATCCTGCAAAGCAATGGCAATTGGAGACGAGTTTTGACCGCCAGGGAAAAAAAAATAAAGTCAAAGTTCTGTTGGTGATGGAAGACAAAACATCCTGTTATTCGGCAACAAAGCCAAGAAATTCATATATTGTAGTTGGATAGGGTATTATTTCAACACCAAGAAGAGATTGGTTTCACTGGGGATTGAACCCAGGACGTTCTGCGTGTTAAGCAGACGTGATGACCACTACACTTTAAAACCTGTGATTCCTGCAAAGTAATGGCAATTAGAGACGAAATTTGACTGCCAGGAAAAAAAAAAATTCGTAGTTCTGTTGGTTATGGAAGCTAAAACATCCCGTCATTCGGCAACAAAGCCAAGAACTTCATGTATTGCAGTTGGATAGCGTATTATTTCAACACCAAGAACAGACTGGTTTTACTGGGGATTAAACCCAGGACCTTCTGCGTGTTAAGCAGACGTGATGACCACTACACTATGAAACCTGTGAAATCCTGTTGATAGGAAATTACTTCAACAGCGAAAATGGATTGGTTTCACTGGGGATTGAACCCAGGACCTTCTGCGTGTGAAGCAGACGTGATGACCACTACACTATGAAACCTGTGAAATCCTGCAAAGCAATGGCAATTGAAAACGAGTTTTGACCGCCAGGGGAAAAAAATTATTAGTTCTGTTGGTGATGGAAGCCAAAACATCCCATCATTCGGCAACAAAGCCAAGAACTTCATATATTGTAGTTTGATAGGGTATTATTTCAACACCAAGAACAGATTGCATTTACTGGGGATTGAACCAGTGTTAAGCAGACGTGATGACTACTACACTATGAAACCTTTTGGAAAGTTACTGTGTATTGGCAAGCAGAGCAGAATTGTAACTGATGGGGCCTTTTTACTGCTGAAGAAAAGTGTTTTTGGTAATGAAACATTTCCAATTTTTATTACATATTTTACCAGTTTTATTCCTACAAAGGGATATTGCTTAAATTGAAGTTTTCATTGAATGTGTTACTTTTTTCTACACAGTTTAATCGTTTGCTTTTGTATTTATGGGAACTATAAATTTTGAAACAAACAGGATTGTTATAATATGGGATTATGTTTTCTGCTAAAATGTTCAATAAAAAAGAAACCCAAAATCGTAGTTCTCCTTGTGATAGAAGCCAAAATGTATTGTCATTTGGCAACGAAACCAAGAATTTCATACTTTACAGGTTAATAGGAAATTACTATAACACCGAAAACAGATTGGTTTCACTGGGTATTGAACCCAGAACGTTCTGCATATGAAGCAAACTTGATGACCACCACACTTTAAAACCGGTGATTCCTGCAAAGTAATGGCAATTAGAGACGAAATTTGACTGCCAGGAAAAAAAAAAATTCGTAGTTCTGTTGGTTATGGAAGCTAAAACATCCCGTCATTCGGCAACAAAGTCAAGAACTTCATGTATTGCAGTTGGATAGGGTATTATTTCAACACCAAGAACAGACTGGTTTTTACTGGGGATTAAACCCAGGACCTTCTGCGTGTTAAGCAGACGTGATGACCACTACACTATAAAACCTGTGAAATCCTGTTGATAGCAAATTACTTCAACAGCGAAAACAGATTGGTTTCACTGGGGATTGAACCCAGGACCTTCTGCGTGTGAAGCAGATGTGATGACCACTACACTATGAAACCTGTGAAATCCTGCAAAGCAATGGCAATTGAAAACGAGTTTTGACCACCAGGGGAAAAAAATTATTAGTTCTGTTGGTGATGGAAGCCAAAACATCCCATCATTCGGCAACAAAGCCAAGAACTTCATATATTGTAGTTTGATAGGGTATTATTTCAACACCGAGAACAGATTGCTTTTACTGGGGATTGAACCAGTGTTAAGCAGACGTGATGACTACTACACTATGAAACCTTCTGGAAAGTTACTATGTATTGGCAAGCAGAGCAGAATTGTAACTAACGGGGCCTTTTTATTGCTGAAGAAAAGTGTTTTTGGTAATGAAACATTTACAATTTTTATTACATATTTTACCAGTTTTATTCCTACAAAGGGATATTGCTTAAATTGAAGTTTACATTAAATGTGTTACTTTTTTCTACACAGTTTAATCGTTTGCTTTTGTATTTATGGGAACTATAAATTTTGAAACAAACAGGATTGTTATAATATGGCATTATGTTTTCTGCTAAAATGTTCAATAAAAAAGATTGAACCCAGGACCTTCTGCGTGTGAAGCAGACGTGATGTCCACTACACTATGAAACCTGTGAAATCCTGCAAAGCAATGGCAATTGAAAACGAGTTTTGACAGCCAGGGGAAAAAAATTATTAGTTCTGTTGGTGATGGAAGCCAAAACATCCCATCATTCGGCAACAAAGCCAAGAACTTCATATATTGTAGTTTGATAGGGTGTTATTTCAACACCAAGAACAGATTGCTTTTACTGGGGATTGAACCAGTGTTAAGCAGACGTGATGACTACTACACTATGAAACCTTCTGGAAAGTTACTGTGTATTGGCAAGCAGAGCAGAATTGTAACTGATGGGGCCTTTTTATTGCTGAAGAAAAGTGTTTTTGGTAATGAAACATTTACAATTTTTATTACATATTTTACCAGTTTTATTCCTACAAAGGGATATTGCTTAAATTGAAGATTACATTGAATGTGTTACTTTTTTCTACACAGTTTAATCGTTTGCTTTTGTATTTATGGGAACTATAAATTTTGAAACAAACAGGATTGTTATAATATGGGATTATGTTTTCTGCTAAAATGTTCAATAAAAAAGAAACCCAAAATCGTAGTTCTCCTTGTGATAGAAGCCAAAATTTATTGTCATTTGGCAACGAAACCAAGAATTTCATACTTTACAGGTTGATAGGAAATTACTTCAACACGGAAAACAGATTGGTTTCATTGGGTATTGATCCCAGAACGTTCTGCATATGAAGCAGACTTGATGACCACCACACTTTAAAACCTGTGATTCTTGCAAAGTAATGGCAATTAGAGACGAAATTTGACTGCCAGGAAAAAAAAAAAATTCGTAGTTCTGTTGGTTATGGAAGCTAAAACATCCCGTCATTCGGCAACAAAGCCAAGAACTTCATGTATTGCAGTTGGATAGGGTATTATTTCAACACCAAGAACAGACTGGTTTTACTGGGGATTAAACCCAGGACCTTCTGCGTGTTAAGCAGACGTGATGACCACTACACTATGAAACCTGTGAAATCCTGTTGATAGCAAATTACTTCAACAGCGAAAACGGATTGGTTTCACTGGGGATTGAACCCAGGACCTTCTGCGTGTGAAGCAGACGTGATGACCACTACACTATGAAACCTGTGAAATTCTGCAAAGCAATGGCAATTGAAAACGAGTTTTGACCGCCAGGGGAAAAAAATTATTAGTTCTGTTGGTGATGGAAGCCAAAACATCCCATCATTCGGCAACAAAGCCAAGAACTTCATATATTGTAGTTTGATAGGGTATTATTTCACCACCAAGAACAGATTGCTTTTACTGGGGATTGAACCAGTGTTAAGCAGACGTGATGACTACTACACTATGAAACCTTCTGGAAAGTTACTGTGTATTGGCAAGCAGAGCAGAATTGTAACTGATGGAGCCTTTTTATTGCTGAAGAAAAGTGTTTTTGGTAATGAAACATTTACAATTTTTATTACATATTTTACCAGTTTTATTCCTACAAAGGGATATTGCTTAAATTGAAGTTTACATTGAATGTGATACTTTTTTCTACACAGTTTAATCGTTTGCTTTTGTATTTATGGGAACTATAAATTTTGAAACAAACAGGATTGTTATAATATGGGATTATGTTTTCTGCTAAAATGTTCAATAAAAAAGAAACCCAAAATCGTAGTTCTCCTTGTGATAGAAGCCAAAATGTATTGTCATTTGGCAACGAAACCAAGAATTTCATACTTTACAGGTTAATAGGAAATTACTATAACACCGAAAACAGATTGGTTTCACTGGGTATTGAACCCAGAACGTTCTGCATATGAAGCAAACTTGATGACCACCACACTTTAAAACCGGTGATTCCTGCAAAGTAATGGCAATTAGAGACGAAATTTGACTGCCAGGAAAAAAAAAATTCGTAGTTCTGTTGGTTATGGAAGCTAAAACATCCCGTCATTCGGCAACAAAGTCAAGAACTTCATTTATTGCAGTTGGATAGGGTATTATTTCAACACCAAGAACAGACTGGTTTTTACTGGGGATTAAACCCAGCACCTTCTGCGTGTTAAGCAGACATGATGACCACTACACTATAAAACCTGTGAAATCATGTTGATAGCAAATTACTTCAACAGCGAAAACAGATTGGTTTCACTGGGGATTGAACCCAGGACCTTCTGCGTGTGAAGCAGATGTGATGACCACTACACTATGAAACCTGTGAAATCCTGCAAAGCAATGGCAATTGAAAACGAGTTTTGACCACAAGGGGAAAAAAATTATTAGTTCTGTTGGTGATGGAAGCCAAAACATCCCATCATTCGGCAACAAAGCCAAGAACTTCATATATTGTAGTTTGATAGGGTATTATTTCAACACCGAGAACAGATTGCTTTTACTGGGGATTAGAACCAGTGTTAAGCAGACGTGATGACTACTACACTATGAAACCTTCTGGAAAGTTACTATGTATTGGCAAGCAGAGCAGAATTGTAACTAACGGGGCCTTTTTATTGCTGAAGAAAAGTGTTTTTGGTAATGAAACATTTACAATTTTTATTACATATTTTACCAGTTTTATTCCTACAAAGGGATATTGCTTAAATTGAAGTTTACATTGAATGTGTTACTTTTTTCTACACAGTTTAATCGTTTGCTTTTGTATTTATGGGAACTATAAATTTTGAAACAAACAGGATTGTTATAATATGGCATTATGTTTTCTGCTAAAATGTTCAATAAAAAAGATTGAAAACAGGACCTTCTGCGTGTGAAGCAGACGTGATGTCCACTACACTATGAAACCTGTGAAATCCTGCAAAGCAATGGCAATTGAAAACGAGTTTTGACAGCCAGGGGAAAAAAATTATTAGTTCTGTTGGTGATGGAAGCCAAAACATCCCATCATTCGGCAACAAAGCCAAGAACTTCATATATTGTAGTTTGATAGGGTATTATTTCAATACCAAGAACAGATTGCTTTTACTGGGGATTGAACCAGTGTTAAGCAGACGTGATGACTACTACACTATGAAACCTTCTGGAAAGTTACTGTGTATTGGCAAGCAGAGCAGAATTGTAACTGATGGGGCCTTTTTATTGCTGAAGAAAAGTGTTTTTGGTAATGAAACATTTACAATTTTTATTACATATTTTACCAGTTTTATTCCTACAAAGGGATATTGCTTAAATTGAAGATTACATTAAATGTGTTACTTTTTTCTACACAGTTTAATCATTTGCTTTTGTATTTATGGGAACTATAAATTTTGAAACAAACAGGATTGTTATAATATGGGATTATGTTTTCTGCTAAAATGTTCAATAAAAAAAGAAACGCAAAATCGTAGTTCTCCTTGTGATAGAAGCCAAAATGTATTGTCATTTGGCAACGAAACCAAGAATTTCATACTTTACAGGTTGATAGGAAATTACTTCAACACCGAAAACAGACTGGTTTCACTGGGTATTGAACCCAGAACGTTCTGCATATGAAGCAGACTTGATGACCACCACACTTTAAAACCTGTGATTCCTGCAAAGTAATGGCAATTAAAGACGAAATTTGACTGTCAGGAAAAAAAAAAAAATTCGTAGTTCTGTTGGTTATGGAAGCTAAAACATCCCGTCATTCGGCAACAAAGCCAAGAACTTCATGTATTGCAGTTGGATAGGGTATTATTTCAACACCAAGAACAGACTGGTTTTTACTGGGGATTAAACCCAGGACCTTCTGCGTGTTAAGCAGACGTGATGACCACTACACTATAAAACCTGTGAAATCATGTTGATAGCAAATTACTTCAACAGCGAAAACAGATTGGTTTCACTGGGGATTGAACCCAGGACCTTCTGCGTGTGAAGCAGATGTGATGACCACTACACTATGAAACCTGTGAAATCCTGCAAAGCAATGGCAATTGAAAACGAGTTTTGACCACCAGGGGAAAAAAATTATTAGTTCTGTTGGTGATGGAAGCCAAAACATCCCATCATTCGGCAACAAAGCCAAGAACTTCATATATTGTAGTTTGATAGGGTATTATTTCAACACCGAGAACAGATTGCTTTTACTGGGGATTGAACCAGTGTTAAGCAGACGTGATGACTACTACACTATGAAACCTTCTGGAAAGTTACTATGTATTGTCAAGCAGAGCAGAATTGTAACTAACGGGGCCTTTTTATTGCTGAAGAAAAGTGTTTTTGGTAATGAAACATTTACAATTTTTATTACATATTTTACCAGTTTTATTCCTACAAAGGGATATTGCTTAAATTGAAGTTTACATTGAATGTGTTACTTTTTTCTACACAGTTTAATCGTTTGCTTTTGTATTTATGGGAACTTTAAATTTTGAAACAAACAGGATTGTTATAATATGGCATTATGTTTTCTGCTAAAATGTTCAATAAAAAAGATTGAAAACAGGACCTTCTGCGTGTGAAGCAGACGTGATGTCCACTACACTATGAAACCTGTGAAATCCTGCAAAGCAATGGCAATTGAAAACGAGTTTTGACAGCCAGGGGAAAAAAATTATTAGTTCTGTTGGTGATGGAAGCCAAAACATCCCATCATTCGGCAACAAAGCCAAGAACTTCATATATTGTAGTTTGATAGGGTATTATTTCAATACCAAGAACAGATTGCTTTTACTGGGGATTGAACCAGTGTTAAGCAGACGTGATGACTACTACACTATGAAACTTTCTGGAAAGTTACTGTGTATTGGCAAGCAGAGCAGAATTGTAACTGATGGGGCCTTTTTATTGCTGAAGAAAAGTGTTTTTGGTAATGAAACATTTACAATTTTTATTACATATTTTACCAGTTTTATTCCTACAAAGGGATATTGCTTAAATTGAAGATTACATTAAATGTGTTACTTTTTTCTACACAGTTTAATCATTTGCTTTTGTATTTATGGGAACTATAAATTTTGAAACAAACAGGATTGTTATAAAATGGGATTATGTTTTCTGCTAAAATGTTCAATAAAAAAAGAAACGCAAAATCGTAGTTCTCCTTGTGATAGAAGCCAAAATGTATTGTCATTTGGCAACGAAACCAAGAATTTCATACTTTACAGGTTGATAGGAAATTACTTCAACACCGAAAACAGATTGGTTTCACTGGGTATTGAACCCAGAACGTTCTGCATATGAAGCAGACTTGATGACCACCACACTTTAAAACCTGTGATTCCTGCAAAGTAATGGCAATTAAAGACGAAATTTGACTGCCAGGAAAAAAAAAAAATTCGTAGTTCTGTTGGTTATGGAAGCTAAAACATCCCGTCATTCGGCAACAAAGCCAAGAACTTCATGTATTGCAGTTGGATAGGGTATTATTTCAACACCAAGAACAGACTGGTTTTACTGGGGATTAAACCCAGGACCTTCTGCGTGTTAAGCAGACGTGATGACCACTACACTATGAAACCTGTGAAATCCTGTTGATAGCAAATTACTTCAACAGCGAAAACGGATTGGTTTCACTGGGGATTGAACCCAGGACCTTCTGCGTGTGAAGCAGACGTGATGACCACTACACTATGAAACCTTTGAACTCCTGCAAAGCAATGGCAATTGAAAACGAGTTTTGACCGCCAGGGGAAAAAAATTATTAGTTCTGTTAGTGATGGAAGCCAAAACATCCCATTCATTCGGCAACAAAGCCAAGAACTTCATATATTGTAGTTTGATAGGGTATTATTTCAACACCAAGAACAGATTGCTTTTACTGGGGATTGAACCAGTGTTAAGCAGATGTAATGACTACTACACTATGAAACCTTCTGGAAAGTTACTGTGTATTGGCAAGCAGAGCAGAATTGTAACTGATGGGGCCATGTTATTGCTGAAGAAAAGTGTTTTTGGTAATGAAACATTTACATATTTTATTACATATTTTACCAGTTTTATTCCTACAAAGGGATATTGCTTAAATTGAAGTTTACATTGAATGTGTTACTTTTTTCTACACAGTTTAATCGTTTGCTTTTGTATTTATGGGAACTATAAATTTTGAAACAAACAGGATTGTTATAATATGGGATTATGTTTTCTGCTAAAATGTTCAATAAAAAAGAAACGCAAAATCGTAGTTCTCCTTGTGATAGAAGCCAAAATGTATTGTCATTTGGCAACGAATTCAAGAATTTCATACTTTACAGGTTAATAGGAAATTACTTCAACACTAGAGATGAGCGAACCGGTCCCGGTTCGGCTCGAGGTCGGTTCGCCGAACAGAGGTCCCGTTCGAGTTCGGCTCGTCGAACGTTCGACGAACCGAACTCGAACTGCATAGGAAACAATGGCAGGCAATCACAAACACAGTAAAACACCTAGAAAACACCCTCAAAGGTGTCCAAAAGGTGACAAACAACTCAAACACATGGGAAAGTGACAAGGACATATACTCATGCGAAAACAAAACAGCTGGACAAGGAAAAAGAGGAGGACACACAGATATAGGCATGGCACGCCATTCTAAAATTATGTAAAACACCGCAAGGTGACTCCAAGCGTAGTCTTTCTTTTTTTCCAAAAATTGGGCCCCACACACACCCACCCATTCAGTGGCAGCAGTTGGGCCCCAGTTGTACACTTCACAGCTAGATTTGCATCAAGCACATTCAAAAATACGCCATTCTTATCCGTCCCCAGGATGACACCGGGGTAGGTAGATAAAGTGTTTGTTGACCCATGACTTGTTCATCTTGGCTTCTTTTAAAAACAATGTAAGCAAGGGTTACTCCAAGCGGAGTCTCCCTTTTTTCCAAAAATTGGGCCACACAGACACCCACCCCATCAGTGGCAGCACTTGGGCCCTAGTTGCAAACAGGATGTTTTGATTTTCATCAAGCACATTCAAAAATACGCCATTCTTATCCGTCCCCAGGATGACACCGGGGTAGATAGATAAAGTCTTTGCTGACCCATGACTTGTTCATCTTGGCTTCTTTTAAAAACAATGTAAGCAAGGGTTACTCCAAGCGGAGTCTCCCTTTTTTCCAAAAATTGGGCCACACAGACACCCACCCCATCAGTGGCAGCACTTGGGCCCTAGTTGCAAACAGGATGTTTTGATTTGCATCAAGCACATTCAAAAATACGCCATTCTTATCCGTCCCCAGGATGACACCGGAGTAGGTAGATAAAGTCTTTGCTGACCCATGACTTGTTCATCTTGGCTTCTTTTAAAAACAATGTAAGCAAGGGTTACTCCAAGCGGAGTCTCCCTTTTTTCCAAAAATTGGGCCACACAGACACCCACCCCATCAGTGGCAGCACTTGGGCCCTAGTTGCAAACAGGATGTTTTGATTTGCATCAAGCACATTCAAAAATACGCCATAATCAACCGTCCCCTGGATGACACCGGGGTAGGTAGCAAAGTCTTTCCTGATCCCAGCTCTGTTCATCTTGGCTTCTTTTAAAAACACAGCAAGCAAGGGTTACTCCAAGCGGAGTCTCCCTTTTTTCCAAAAATTGGGCCACACAGACATCCACCCCATCAGTGGCAGCACTTGGGCTCTAGTTGCAAACAGGATGTTTTGATTTGCATCAAGCACATTCAAAAATACGCCATTCTTATCCGTCCCCAGGATGACACCGGGGTAGGTAGTAAAGTCTTTCCTGATCCCAGCTCTGTTCATCTTGGCTTCTTTTAAAAACACAGCAAGCAAGGGTTACTCCAAGCGGAGTCTCCCTTTTTTCCAAAAATTGGGCCACACAGACACCCACCCCATCAGTGGCAGCACTTGGGCCCTAGTTGCAAACAGGATGTTTTGATTTGCATCAAGCACATTCAAAAATACGCCATTCTTATCCGTCCCCAGGATGACACCGGGGTAGGTAGCAAAGTCTTTCCTGATCCCAGCTCTGTTCATCTTGGCTTCTTTTAAAAACACAGCAAGCAAGGGTTACTCCAAGCGGAGTCTCCCTTTTTTCCAAAAATTGGGCCACACAGACACTTACCCCATCAGTGGCAGCACTTGGGCCCTAGTTGCAAACAGGATGTTTTGATTTGCATCAAGCACATTCAAAAATACGCCATAATTAACCGTCCCCAGGATGACACCGGGGTAGGTAGCAAAGTCTTTCCTGATCCCAGCTCTGTTCATCTTGGCTTCTTTTAAAAACACAGCAAGCAAGGGTTACTCCAAGCGGAGTCTCCCTTTTTTCCAAAAATTGGGCCACACAGACACCCACCCCATCAGTGGCAGCACTTGGGCCCTAGTTGCAAACAGGATGTTTTGATTTGCATCAAGCACATTCAAAAATACGCCATAATTAACCGTCCCCAGGATGACACCAGGGTAGGTAGCAAAGTCTTTCCTGATCCCAGCTCTGTTCATCTTGGCTTCTTTTAAAAACACAGCAAGCAAGGGTTACTCCAAGCGGAGTCTCCCTTTTTTCCAAAAATTGGGCCACACAGACACCCACCCCATCAGTGGCAGCACTTGGGCCCTAGTAGCAAACAGGATGTTTTGATTTGCATCAAGCACATTCAAAAATACGCCATTCTTATCCGTCCCCAGGATGACACCGGGGTAGGTAGCAAAGTCTTTCCTGATCCCAGCTCTGTTCATCTTGGCTTCTTTTAAAAACACAGCAAGCAAGGGTTACTCCAAGCGGAGTCTCCCTTTTTTCCAAAAATTGGGCCACACAGACACCCACCCCATCAGTGGCAGCACTTGGGCCCTAGTTGCAAACAGGATGTTTTGATTTGCATCAAGCACATTCAAAAATACGCCATTCTTATCCGTCCCCAGGATGACACCGGGGTAGGTAGATAAAGTCTTTGCTGACCCATGACTTGTTCATCTTGGCTTCTTTTAAAAACAATGTAAGCAAGGGTTACTCCAAGCGGAGTCTCCCTTTTTTCCAAAAATTGGGCCACACAGACACCCACCCCATCAGTGGCAGCACTTGGGCCCTAGTTGCAAACAGGATGTTTTGATTTGCATCAAGCACATTCAAAAATTCGCCATAATTAACCGTCCCCAGGATGACACCGGGGTAGGTAGCAAAGTCTTTCCTGATCCCAGCTCTGTTCATCTTGGCTTCTTTTAAAAACACAGCAAGCAAGGGTTACTCCAAGCGGAGTCTCCCTTTTTTCCAAAAATTGGGCCACACAGACACCCACCCCATCAGTGGCAGCACTTGGGCCCTAGTTGCAAACAGGATGTTTTGATTTGCATCAAGCACATTCAAAAATACGCCATTCTTATCCGTCCCCAGGATGACACCGGGGTAGGTAGCAAAGTCTTTCCTGATCCCAGCTCTGTTCATCTTGGCTTCTTTTAAAAACACAGCAAGCAAGGGTTACTCCAAGCGGAGTCTCCCTTTTTTCCAAAAATTGGGCCACACAGACACCCACCCCATCAGTGGCAGCACTTGGGCCCTAGTTGCAAATAGGATGTTTTGATTTGCATCAAGCACATTCAAAAATACGCCATTCTTATCCGTCCCCAGGATGACACCGGAGTAGGTAGATAAAGTCTTTGCTGACCCATGACTTGTTCATCTTGGCTTCTTTTAAAAACAATGTAAGCAAGGGTTACTCCAAGCGGAGTCTCCCTTTTTTCCAAAAATTGGGCCACACAGACACCCACCCCATCAGTGGCAGCACTTGGGCCCTAGTTGCAAACAGGATGTTTTGATTTGCATCAAGCACATTCAAAAATACGCCATAATCAACCGTCCCCTGGATGACACCGGGGTAGGTAGCAAAGTCTTTCCTGATCCCAGCTCTGTTCATCTTGGCTTCTTTTAAAAACACAGCAAGCAAGGGTTACTCCAAGCGGAGTCTCCCTTTTTTCCAAAAATTGGGCTACACAGACACCCACCCCATCAGTGGCAGCACTTGGGCCCTAGTTGCAAACAGGATGTTTTGATTTGCATCAAGCACATTCAAAAATACGCCATTCTTATCCGTCCCCAGGATGACACCGGGGTAGGTAGCAAAGTCTTTCCTGATCCCAGCTCTGTTCATCTTGGCTTCTTTTAAAAACACAGCAAGCAAGGGTTACTCCAAGCGGAGTCTCCCTTTTTTCCAAAAATTGGGCCACACAGACACCCACCCCATCAGTGGCAGCACTTGGGCCCTAGTTGCAAACAGGATGTTTTGATTTGCATCAAGCACATTCAAAAATACGCCATAATTAACCGTCCCCAGGATGACACCGGGGTAGGTAGAAAAGTCTTTCCTGATCCCAGCTCTGTTCATCTTGGCTTCTTTTAAAAACACAGCAAGCAAGGGTTACTCCAAGCGGAGTCTCCCTTTTTTCCAAAAATTGGGCCACACAGACACCCACCCCATCAGTGGCAGCACTTGGGCCCTAGTTGCAAACAGGATGTTTTGATTTGCATCAAGCACATTCAAAAATACGCCATAATTAACCGTCCCCAGGATGACACCAGGGTAGGTAGCAAAGTCTTTCCTGATCCCAGCTCTGTTCATCTTGGCTTCTTTTAAAAACACAGCAAGCAAGGGTTACTCCAAGTGGAGTCTCCCTTTTTTCCAAAAATTGGGCCACACAGACACCCACCCCATCAGTGGCAGCACTTGGGCCCTAGTAGCAAACAGGATGTTTTGATTTGCATCAAGCACATTCAAAAATACGCCATTCTTATCCGTCCCCAGGATGACACCGGGGTAGGTAGCAAAGTCTTTCCTGATCCCAGCTCTGTTCATCTTGGCTTCTTTTAAAAACACAGCAAGCAAGGGTTACTCCAAGCGGAGTCTCCCTTTTTTCCAAAAATTGGGCCACACAGACACCCACCCCATCAGTGGCAGCACTTGGGCCCTAGTTGCAAACAGGATGTTTTGATTTGCATCAAGCACATTCAAAAATACGCCATTCTTATCCGTCCCCAGGATGACACCGGGGTAGGTAGATAAAGTCTTTGCTGACCCATGACTTGTTCATCTTGGCTTCTTTTAAAAACAATGTAAGCAAGGGTTACTCCAAGCGGAGTCTCCCTTTTTTCCAAAAATTGGGCCACACAGACACCCACCCCATCAGTGGCAGCACTTGGGCCCTAGTTGCAAACAGGATGTTTTGATTTGCATCAAGCACATTCAAAAATACGCCATAATTAACCGTCCCCAGGATGACACCGGGGTAGGTAGCAAAGTCTTTCCTGATCCCAGCTCTGTTCATCTTGGCTTCTTTTAAAAACACAGCAAGCAAGGGTTACTCCAAGCGGAGTCTCCCTTTTTTCCAAAAATTGGGCCACACAGACACCCACCCCATCAGTGGCAGCACTTGGGCCCTAGTTGCAAACAGGATGTTTTGATTTGCATCAAGCACATTCAAAAATACGCCATTCTTATCCGTCCCCAGGATGACACCGGGGTAGGTAGCAAAGTCTTTCCTGATCCCAGCTCTGTTCATCTTGGCTTCTTTTAAAAACACAGCAAGCAAGGGTTACTCCAAGCGGAGTCTCCCTTTTTTCCAAAAATTGGGCCACACAGACACCCACCCCATCAGTGGCAGCACTTGGGCCCTAGTTGCAAACAGGATGTTTTGATTTGCATCAAGCACATTCAAAATCAACAAGCATTTACTCTCCCCAGGATGACACAGGGGTAGTAAATTCCTTCTGGATCCATGACTTGTTCATTTTGATGAACGTCAGTCTGTCCACATTGTCACTGGACAGACGCGTGCGCTTATCTGTCAGCACACACCCAGCAGCACTGAATACACGTTCAGAGGCAACGCTGGCAGCTGGACACGACAAAATCTCCAAGGCATAAGTTGCGAGCTCTGGCCATTTTTCTAGGTTTGAAGCCCAAAAGGAGCAAGGCTCCAGTTGCACAGTCATGGCATCGATGTTCATTTGGAGATACTTGTCACGCTCCCCGGGTCCTCACCCCCGCTCCCCGGCTCACCTGCCACGCTGCCCGCTCCTCAGCCCCCGGATTCCGTCCGTCCCAGGCCCCCTGGTCCCCGATCCCGGCGCCCGACGGCTTCCCAGGACCTGGCCGGCTCCCCTGCGTCCTCCCCTCAGCCTCCTTCCCTGGCTTCTGGCACCCGGGCGGCGCGCATGCGCGTTAGGGCGCGCGCGCGGTCACTGACCCTTTCTTAAAGGGCCAGCGTCCATGAACAGGAAATGAGGTTGAACAGGTACTGGGTATAAAGGGGGTTAGTGTCCAAGGGGGCGGGGCCTGATCTTCGTGTTCCCTGAGCTAGGAGTCAGGTCTCCTGGTGTTTATGTGCCTGTACTCACCTATCTCTCTTTGTAGAGCCGTACCTGCCTCGCCATCCCGTCTGCCGTATCCTGAACCCCGCACACTGTCCGTCTGCCATCTGACAGTCCGTACCATCTCGGATCCCTGCGGTGACCCGTCATCTCGCTCCTGAGGTTCCGGACCCCGCCTGATATCATCTCGGCTTCCGAACCTGAGCTACGTCACCAGGACTACCATCTGTGACACCGAGGTCCCAGGGACTCCTCCGCTGCCTTCACTCGCACGGACTGTTCTGCTGCCCATCAGTGCTTCAGCTGCCGGACTCCCTACCACCATCTTAAGAGTTCGGTCCAGTGGATCCACCTCCTGGGTCGGCCCGACCGCCCGGCCGTGACAGTAAGATCAGGCCATGGATCCCGCTGCAGCACTAGCGGCCTTGCAAGAGGAACTCCGACGTCAGCATGAAGTCCAGACCCGCATGTTGCAATTTATGACCTCCGTGGACACCCGCCTGTACACGTTACAAGCATCAATGACGCCTGCGGCACCCAGGTCCCCAGCTATGCAAGCCATGGCTCCCGCACCAGTGGCAGCCTCTTCAGATGCTTCCCGTCTCCGTTTGGCGTCACCACCTCGTTATGCTGGAGATCCCAAGACCTGCAGGGGCTTCATAAACCAGTGTTCCCTTCATTTCACGCAGCTGCCACATCTGTTCGCCTCTGACCAAGCCAAGGTCGCCTTTATAATGTCTCATCTGGAGGGCGAGGCGCTGGCATGGATGAACCCCTTGTGGGAGAAGGAGGACCCCATGACCAAGAACCTTCAAGAGTTCCTGCAGGCCTTTCGCAGCACCTTCGACGAGCCGGGACGCGCCTCTGCGTCTGCTTCATCCCTCCTCCGCCTACGTCAAGGAACACTGACGGTGGGTCAATATGCCATCCGTTTCCGTACTTTGGCTTCTGAACTCGGGTGGAATAATGAGGCCCTGACAGCCGCCTTCTGGGAAGGACTCTCGAGTCGCATCAAGGATGAGTTGGCGGGTCGTGACGTGCCCTCCACCCTAGATGCCCTGATTGCCCTAGCCACTCGAGTGGACATTCGTTTCCAGGAACGCTCCAAAGAGCTGTATCGTGAGAGACGTGCAGTACGGCACTCCCCTCCTCCACAGAAGTCCTCTGTGCCTCACTCTTCAACAGCTGGGATTCCTGTCCACGAGCCCATGCAGGTTGACCGAGTACGACAGTCTGACCAACGTAGAGCAGAGCGGCTCGCCAAAGGCCTCTGCTTTTACTGCGGAGAGGGCACACATCTCTTACGCTCCTGTCCGGAAAGGCCGGGAAACTCCAAAGCCTAGGGTTGGTAGGAGAGGCCACCCTAGGTGCTGGGACTCTCTCAGACCCAGTTATGTGGACGGTACAAGTGTCAACAGGAGAGACGCGCTTCACGGCTGAGGCATACCTCGACTCCGGAGCAGCAGGCAATTTTATCCAGCAGGCCACGGTGGACAAGTACCAGCTGCCTGTTACTCCACTCGATAAGCCCCTAATGATTGCCTCGGTGGATGGGAGACCCCTCTCTGATACCATCTCCTGGATCACCAAGCCGGTGGAATTGCGTATAGGTGCTCTGCACACCGAGAACATCGCTCTCTACGTCCTTCCACACATGTCCCATCAAATCCTGCTGGGACTTCCTTGGTTGCGGACACACGAACCATCAGTCAGCTGGGGTACTGGCGAAATCACTCGTTGGGGCTCTGCCTGTCATGAGAGATGTCTAAAGTCCCTACAACCAATCCGACGTCCCCCGGCTCCAGAGAACCTACCGGAACTGCCCTCGGCCTATTGGTCCTTCGCGGACGTTTTTGACAAGAAGGAGTCTGAGGTACTTCCGCCACACCGTCCCTACGATTGCGCCATCGACCTGCTCCCAGGAACAACACCACCTCGAGGACGGATATATCCGTTGTCTCCAGCGGAAACCAGGGCCATGTCCACATACATCACGGAAAGCCTGGCAAAGGGATTCATCCGGAGATCCTCCTCTCCTGCGGGAGCAGGCTTCTTCTTCGTTAAGAAGAAAGAGGGTGACCTACGCCCATGCATTGACTACCGGGGCTTGAATCAGATCACCATAAAAAACAAGTACCCCTTACCGCTCATCCCCGAATTGTTCGACCGGCTCAGAGGAGCCCGTGTGTTCACCAAACTGGATCTTCGGGGTGCCTACAACCTAGTTCGTATCCACTCTGGGGACGAATGGAAGACCGCATTTAATACTCGCGACGGGCACTACGAATACTGCGTGATGCCCTTCGGTCTGTGTAACGCTCCTGCCGTATTCCAAGAACTGGTGAACGACATATTCCGGGACCTCCTCTACCTCTGTGTAGTAGTTTATCTGGATGACATCCTTGTCTTCTCTCCGGACCTCCAGACCCACAGAGAGAACGTAAAGCTGGTCCTACAAAGACTGAGAGAGAATCGTCTCTACGCCAAATATGAGAAGTGCGTCTTTGAGCAGTCTTCTCTCCCTTTCCTGGGATACATCATCTCGGGTACTGGGTTGCAGATGGATCCAAAGAAGGTCTCCTCCATACTCAACTGGCCTCCTCCTTCGGGACTGAAGGCAATCCAACGGTTCCTGGGATTCGCCAACTACTACCGCCAGTTTATCCCGCACTTCTCCGCCCTGACTGCCCCTCTCTCCGCTTTGACCAAAAAGGAGGCTAAACCAAAGGACTGGTCACCTGCGGCCGACGCCGCGTTTTGCTCTTTGAAGCGAGCTTTCGCCTCCTCTCCTGTACTCCACCGACCGGAGTTAAACCGCCAGTTCACCTTGGAGGTGGATGCCTCCTCCTCAGGAGCCGGAGCAGTGCTCATGCAAAAATCCTCCTCCGGGAAGATGGTGACTTGCGGTTTCTTTTCTAAGAGCTTCTCAGCACCAGAACGGAATTACACCATCGGTGACCGAGAATTATTGGCGGTCAAACTAGCTCTGGAGGAGTGGCGCTACCTCCTGGAAGGAGCAGTGTACCCCGTGACCATCTACACGGACCACAAGAACCTGGAATACCTGCGGTCTGCTCAGCGACTGAACCCGCGGCAAGCCAGGTGGTCCTTATTCTTTGCCAGGTTTGACTTCCAGCTCCACTTCCGACCCGCGGACAAGAATGTACGCGCCGATGCCTTGTCTAGGTCCCTCATGTCCATGGAGCAGGAGGAAGAGACTACCCAACCTATCATCCCTCCTAGCAAGATTGTTCCGGTGGCTCCCGTCACTCTGGCCCAAATACCACCCGGGAAGACCTATGTCTCGGAGACCGACAGGCAAAAAGTGTTACACTGGGGTCATGCCTCAAAAACAGCCGGCCATGCAGGCCAGAAGAGAACATGGGGTGCGATTGTACGCCATTACTGGTGGCCATCCCTTCGCACTGACGTCGCCGCCTTTGTCTCTGCCTGCTCCTCTTGTGCCAGGAACAAGACGCCCAAACACCTGCCCTATGGCCGTCTTCTGCCTCTACCGATACCCTCAGTTCCCTGGCAACACATTGCGATGGACTTTATTACGGACTTGCCATTATCCTCTGGACACACAGTCATATGGGTCGTGGTGGACCGGTTCTCCAAAATGGCCCACTTCATCCCCATGGCTGGACTGCCCTCTGCTCAGGAACTCGCGGAAGCCTATATCCATCACATCTTCCGCTTGCATGGCTTTCCATCCCACATCGTGTCCGACAGAGGAACTCAGTTCACCTCCCGCTTCTGGAGGGCGCTCTGCAAACACCTGGGAGTAACTCTGGACTTTTCTTCCGCCTACCATCCTCAGTCTAATGGCCAAGTGGAGAGGGTCAATCAAATCTTGACATCCTTCTTACGTCACTATGTCAACACCCATCACGACGACTGGTCCACGCTTCTGCCTTGGGCTGAGTTCTCACATAACCACCACATCAGTGAGTCGTCCTCCAAATCTCCCTTCCATGTCGTTTACGGACTTCAGCCCTCCGTTCCATTGCCTATATCCCCTTCTTCGGATGTCCCTGCGGCTGATACTGTAGCCCGTGACTTCGCTACCATTTGGGACTCTGTCAAGGCGTCCCTTGGACGCGCTTCCCAGCGGATGAAGAAACACGCTGACAAAAGGCGTCTAGACCCCCCGTGTTTCTCTCCTGGAGACCTCGTCTGGCTTGCTTCCCAGTACGTCCGCCTGAAGATACCGTCATACAAGCTGGGTCCTCGCTACATTGGGCCGTTTAAAGTCCTCAGCAAGATCAATGAGGTTTCCTACAAGCTACAGCTCCCGGCCACGATGAGGATACCCAACTCATTCCACGTCTCCCTGCTCAAGCCGGTTGTCCTTGGTCCCTTCTCCAATGCTGCCAGTCCGGCCCCTCCACCTATTGCCGATGACGACATCTATGCGGTAAGGGATATCGTGGCCATGAAGACCGTACGAGGTCGGCAGTTCTTCCTGGTGGACTGGGAGGGGTATGGTCCTGAGGATAGGTCTTGGGAGCCCAGGGAGAACGTGGGCACTCCTCTTATCCGTGCCTTCATGTCCCGGTTGCGGGGTGGGGGGCGTGGGGGGGGGGGGTACTGTCACGCTCCCCGGGTCCTCACCCCCGCTCCCCGGCTCACCTGCCACGCTGCCCGCTCCTCAGCCCCCGGATTCCGTCCGTCCCAGGCCCCCTGGTCCCCGATCCCGGCGCCCGACGGCTTCCCAGGACCTGGCCGGCTCCCCTGCGTCCTCCCCTCAGCCTCCTTCCCTGGCTTCTGGCACCCGGGCGGCGCGCATGCGCGTTAGGGCGCGCGCGCGGTCACTGACCCTTTCTTAAAGGGCCAGCGTCCATGAACAGGAAATGAGGTTGAACAGGTACTGGGTATAAAGGGGGTTAGTGTCCAAGGGGGCGGGGCCTGATCTTCGTGTTCCCTGAGCTAGGAGTCAGGTCTCCTGGTGTTTATGTGCCTGTACTCACCTATCTCTCTTTGTAGAGCCGTACCTGCCTCGCCATCCCGTCTGCCGTATCCTGAACCCCGCACACTGTCAATCTGCCATCTGACAGTCCGTACCATCTCGGATCCCTGCGGTGACCCGTCATCTCGCTCCTGAGGTTCCGGACCCCGCCTGATATCATCTCGGCTTCCGAACCTGAGCTACGTCACCAGGACTACCATCTGTGACACCGTGGTCCCAGGGACTCCTCCGCTGCCTTCACTCGCACGGACTGTTCTGCTGCCCATCAGTGCTTCAGCTGCCGGACTCCCTACCACCATCTTAAGAGTTCGGTCCAGTGGATCCACCTCCTGGGTCGGCCCGACCGCCCGGCCGTGACAATACTCCTGTATCATCCTCTCCAGCCGTTGAGTATGTGTCAGACTTGTTGTCTCTGGTGGCCTTGCAAAAGAGGGTCTAAAAAAATTATGAAAAGATTCCATAAAATTGCTGTTACCAGCACCAGATACGGTCCTACTGGTACGGGTAGACTGTTGAAGATGACGAGACCGTCCCATGTTTGTCAAGTTACAACTGGGAGATTCCCTCCCTGCACCTGCACGGTTGTTTGGTGGAAAAGCCGAGCTAAGATCGAGTAACAGCTTCTGCTGATACTCCTGCATACGTGCGTCCCTTTCTATGGCTGGAATTATGTCACAAAATTTGGACTTGTACCGGGGATCTAATAGTGTGGCAATCCAGTAGTCATCATCACTTCTAATTTTGACAATACGACTGTCATGTTGGAGGTAGTGCAACAAAAAGGCACTCATGTGTCTTGCGCAGCCATGCGGACCAAGTCCACGCTGTGTTTGTGGCATAGAGGTGCTACCCGTTCTTTCTTCCTCTGACATCTCCCCCCAACCTCTTTCAACTGAAATTTGACCAAGGTCTCCCTCATCCGCTGAGTCTTCCATGTCCATGGACAGTTCGTCCTCCATTTCTTCATGTTCTCCTGCACCTTGCTCAACATTTCGCCTGCTACTATGCGCCCTTGTCGATCCCTGTTCCCCATGGTCCCATGCCTGCTGCGTTGGTGATGATGAACGTCTGGACCTTGGTGATGTTGTTGTCCCTTGCGCATATGAATCCTCCTGTAGTTCCTCCCCTTCATGTTGTCCCACCCCCTGACTCCGAATAGTGTTTAGCGTGTGCTCCAGCATGTAAATGACTGGAATCGTCATGCTGATAATGGCATTGTCAGCGCTAAACATATTCGTCGCCATGTCGAAACTGTGCAGAAGGGTGCATAGGTCCTTGATCTGAGACCACTCCATCAGGGTGATCTGCCCCACCTCTGCATCTCGTTGGCCCAGGCTATACGTCATGACGTATTGCACCAGGGCTCTGCGGTGCTGCCACAGTCGCTGTAACATGTGGAGAGTTGAATTCCAGCGTGTCGCCACATCGCATTTCAGGCGATGAACCGGCAGGCCGAAAGACTTCTGGAGCGATGCAAGTCGCTCTGCTGCGGCGCTTGAACGGCGGAAGTGAGCAGACAGTTTTCGTGCCCTGTTCAGAAGGCCATCTAGGCCGGGATAGTGTGTTAAAAATTGCTGGACGACAAGGTTCAACACGTGAGCCATACAAGGTACGTGTGTCACCTTGCCCAGGCGAAGGGCCGCACCCAGGTTTGCAGCATTGTCGCACACGGCCTTACCAGGCTGCAGGTTGAGTGGAGACAACCATTTATTAAACTCGGACCGCAGAGCTGACCACAACTCCTCAGCTGTGTGACTCTTATTCCCAAGACATGTCAAGCTAAAGACCGGCTGATGCCGTTGCGCTCTGCTGCCAGAATAGTAATGAGGCGTGCGTGATTCCTTCTGCGCAGTGAGAACGCTGGTGGCCTGACCAGGCAGGCTTGGGGCGGAGGTGGAGGACCCAGATGAGGTGGAGGATGCAGAAGCTGTGGCGGAACTTGGACAGACAGAGGATTGACACACAAGTCGTGGGGACGGCAAGACTTGTGCAGCAGACCCTTCACCATCTATCACCATAGTTACCCAGTGCCCAGTCAGCGACATGTAACGTCCCTGTCCATGCTTACTGGTCCAAGTATCGGTGGTGAAATGCACCCGTTCACACACAGAGTTTCTCAAGGAAGCGGTGATGTTGTGTGCGACATGCTGGTGTAGCGCGGGCACACCTTTCTTAGAGAAGTAGTGGCGACTAGGCATCTGGTACTGGGGCACAGCGACAGACATAAGGTCTCTAAAATCCTGTGTGTCCACTAGGCGGAAAGGCAGCATTTCTGTAGCCAACAGCTTACAGAGGGATAGAGTCAACCTCTTAGATTTGTCATGGGTTGGAGGAAGTGGCCTTTTATTTGACCACATCTGAGGGACAGAGATCTGGCTGCTGTGTGTAGACGGTGTTGAGTAGGGTGTCCCTGGAAAAATGCAGGTTTGTGAGGAAAGTGCAGGCGGAGACATGATGTTGCCTTCATCCAACGTTGGTGCTATCGATGTCTGAGAGAGCTGTACACACTCACTTGTTTCCCCTTCCAAACCAACTGACGACCTACCAAGCAAACTGCCTGTTGCGGTTACAGTGGTGGAAGTTGTGGGTGGAAAAACAGGTGTGACAGCTGTCCCCACAGTCCTAGAAGATGAAGATCGCGCGGATGCACTGGAAGGGGCGGGCGGTGGATGGTTCGCTCCGCTAGGCCGCATTGCAGCACAGTGAGCTTCCCACCGGGACCTATGATATTTATTCATGTGACGATTCATGGAAGAAGTTGTCAAACTGCTGAGGTTTTGACCTCTACTAAGAGAATCATGACAAATTTTACATATCACATGATTTGGGCGATCTTTTTCTATGTCAAAAAAGGACCAGGCTAGGCAAGGCTTAGAGGCCATGCGACCTGTTGATCCACCCCGAATAATGCTCATAGGCAGAGTGGTGGCTGAGGATGCAGTTGTAGACGTGCTACCAGTGCTCCGACTCTGTCCAGGAAGGCGCAAGGTAACTTCGTCGTCGGTTGCATCCTCCTCCACCGCCTCTGTTGACCTCCTCGATTGCCTGACTGGGGGTTGACAGTAGGTGGGATCTAGAACTTCATCATCAATTGTTGTGTTTGCACTCCCCTCCCCCTTAGACCGAGCCTCTTCTTGCCCTGACCGAATATTTAAGTTGTCATCCCAATCGGGTATCTGCGTCTCATCTTCATCAGTATGTTCCTCATTGTCTATAACCACAGGTGTTACAGTTTGTGACAAAGGGTCAACATTATGCTCAGAAACTTGGTCCTCACGGCCTGAATTAGAGTCACAAAGGTTCTGGGCATCACTGCAGACCATTTCCTGTTCTGTACTCACTGTAGCTTGGGAGCAGACCTCTGATTCCCAGGCTATAGTGTGACTGAACAGCTCTGCAGACTCAGCCATCTCAGTTCCACCATACTGTGCAGGGCTGATGGAGACTTCAGAGCTGGGAGAAATCAAGTGTGATTGGGATGACAACTCAGAGGACTGGTGTTTTTTGGATGCGGTACTTGAAGTGGCTGAGAGGGCACTTGTTGGACCACTTGAGATCCATTCAAGCATTTTCCTTTTTTGCCCATCATCTACCTTTCTTCCTGTTGTTCGTGTCCGTAAAAAAGGGAGCACATCGGATTGTCCACGGTAAGTAGTAGACATCTTACTTTTGCTGGTAGATGGTCTATCTTCAGCAGATGATAATGGAGCTTTGCCACCTTCCCCACAGACAAAACCTTTTTTGCCTTTTCCACCACGCCTCTTCCCCTTTCCACCAGCATCTGTCATTTTGCCACTCATGTTGATTGCGACAAGATTGTGGACTGAAAATGTGGTAGTAAAAATTGAGAGGTGGTGAAGATTGCAGTGGTGGTCTAGCTTTATTAACAGCAGAATAATAAAGAATAACTATCCCTGACAATGCAACTACAGCCCTTAAACTGGCAGCAAAAAATGCTACTATAATGGCTTAGTTATGAGTTGGAGTGTGCAACGCAGGCAGATGCGCTCTGCAAATGTCTTGGCACTAGTGGGACTATAGCAAAGTCCAATAGCCACGTATAGGATGCCACTAGGTACACTGAGTGTTTGCTAGTATAATGGCTTAGTTATGAGTTGGAGTGTGCAACGCAGGCAGATGCGCTCTGCAAATGTCTTTGCACTAGTGGGACTATAGCAAAGTCCAATAGCCACGTATAGGATGCCACTAGGTACACTGAGTGTTTGCTAGTATAATGGCTTAGTTATGAGTTGGAGTGTGCAACGCAGGCAGATGCGCTCTGCAAATGTCTTGGCACTAGTGGGACTATAGCAAAGTCCAATAGCCACGTATAGGATGCCACTAGGTACACTGAGTGTTTGCTAGTATAATGGCTTAGTTATGAGTTGGAGTGTGCAACGCAGGCAGATGCGCTCTGCAAATGTCTTTGCACTAGTGGGACTATAGCAAAGTCCAATAGCCACGTATAGGATGCCACTAGGTACACTGAGTGTTTGCTAGTATAATGGCTTAGTTATGAGTTGGAGTGTGCAACGCAGGCAGATGCGCTCTGCAAATGTCTTGGCACTAGTGGGACTATAGCAAAGTCCAATAGCCACGTATAGGATGCCACTAGGTACACTGAGTGTTTGCTAGTATAATGGCTTAGTTATGAGTTGGAGTGTGCAACGCAGGCAGATGCGCTCTGCAAATGTCTTGGCACTAGTGGGACTATAGCAAAGTCCAATAGCCACGTATAGGATGCCACTAGGTACACTGAGTGTTTGCTAGTATAATGGCTTAGTTATGAGTTGGAGTGTGCAACGCAGGCAGATGCGCTCTGCAAATGTCTTTGCACTAGTGGGACTATAGCAAAGTCCAATAGCCACGTATAGGATGCCACTAGGTACACTGAGTGTTTGCTAGTATAATGGCTTAGTTATGAGTTGGAGTGTGCAACGCAGGCAGATGCGCTCTGCAAATGTCTTGGCACTAGTGGGACTATAGCAAAGTCCAATAGCCACGTATAGGATGCCACTAGGTACACTGAGTGTTTGCTAGTATAATGGCTTAGTTATGAGTTGGAGTGTGCAACGCAGGCAGATGCGCTCTGCAAATGTCTTTGCACTAGTGGGACTATAGCAAAGTCCAATAGCCACGTATAGGATGCCACTAGGTACACTGAGTGTTTGCTAGTATAATGGCTTAGTTATGAGTTGGAGTGTGCAACGCAGGCAGATGCGCTCTGCAAATGTCTTGGCACTAGTGGGACTATAGCAAAGTCCAATAGCCACGTATAGGATGCCACTAGGTACACTGAGTGTTTGCTAGTATAATGGCTTAGTTATGAGTTGGAGTGTGCAACGCAGGCAGATGCGCTCTGCAAATGTCTTTGCACTAGTGGGACTATAGCAAAGTCCAATAGCCACGTATAGGATGCCACTAGGTACACTGAGTGTTTGCTAGTATAATGGCTTAGTTATGAGTTGGAGTGTGCAACGCAGGCAGATGCGCTCTGCAAATGTCTTTGCACTAGTGGGACTATAGCAAAGTCCAATAGCCACGTATAGGATGCCACTAGGTACACTGAGTGTTTGCTAGTATAATGGCTTAGTTATGAGTTGGAGTGTGCAACGCAGGCAGATGCGCTCTGCAAATGTCTTTGCACTAGTGGGACTATAGCAAAGTCCAATAGCCACGTATAGGATGCCACTAGGTACACTGAGTGTTTGCTAGTATAATGGCTTAGTTATGAGTTGGAGTGTGCAACGCAGGCAGATGCGCTCTGCAAATGTCTTGGCACTAGTGGGACTATAGCAAAGTCCAATAGCCACGTATAGGATGCCACTAGGTACACTGAGTGTTTGCTAGTATAATGGCTTAGTTATGAGTTGGAGTGTGCAACGCAGGCAGATGCGCTCTGCAAATGTCTTGGCACTAGTGGGACTATAGCAAAGTCCAATAGCCACGTATAGGATGCCACTAGGTACACTGAGTGTTTGCTAGTATAATGGCTTAGTTATGAGTTGGAGTGTGCAACGCAGGCAGATGCGCTCTGCAAATGTCTTGGCACTAGTGGGACTATAGCAAAGTCCAATAGCCACGTATAGGATGCCACTAGGTACACTGAGTGTTTGCTAGTATAATGGCTTAGTTATGAGTTGGAGTGTGCAACGCAGGCAGATGCGCTCTGCAAATGTCTTTGCACTAGTGGGACTACAGCAAAGTCCAATAGCCACGTATAGGATGCCACTAGGTACACTGAGTGTTTGCTAGTATAATGGCTTAGTTATGAGTTGGAGTGTGCAACGCAGGCAGATGCGCTCTGCAAATGTCTTGGCACTAGTGGGACTATAGCAAAGTCCAATAGCCACGTATAGGATGCCACTAGGTACACTGAGTGTTTGCTAGTATAATGGCTTAGTTATGAGTTGGAGTGTGCAACGCAGGCAGATGCGCTCTGCAAATGTCTTTGCACTAGTGGGACTATAGCAAAGTCCAATAGCCATGTATAGGATGCCACTAGGTACACTGAGTGTTTGCTAGTATAATGGCTTAGTTATGAGTTGGAGTGTGCAACGCAGGCAGATGCGCTCTGCAAATGTCTTTGCACTAGTGGGACTATAGCAAAGTCCAATAGCCACGTATAGGATGCCACTAGGTACACTGAGTGTTTGCTAGTATAATGGCTTAGTTATGAGTTGGAGTGTGCAACGCAGGCAGATGCGCTCTGCAAATGTCTTTGCACTAGTGGTACTATAGCAAAGTCCAATAGCCATGTATAGGATGCCACTAGGTACACTGAGTGTTTGCTAGTATAATGGCTTAGTTATGAGTTGGAGTGTGCAACGCAGGCAGATGCGCTCTGCAAATGTCTTGGCACTAGTGGGACTATAGCAAAGTCCAATAGCCACGTATAGGATGCCACTAGGTACACTGAGTGTTTGCTAGTAAAATTGCTTAGTTTAAAAAAGTTGGAGTGTGCAATGCAGGCAGACGTGCTCTGCAAATGTCTTTGCACTAGTGGGACTATAGCAAAGTCCAATAGCCACGTTTAGGATGCCACTAGGTACACTGAGTGTTTGCTAGTATAATGGCTTAGTTATAATGAGTTGGAGTGTGCAGAGGACAAGAGGGTACAGTGGCAGGATTGTGGTGCTCTGGGTAGAGGAATGGAAGCCTGCCTTTCTATTCCCTCCTAATGGTGAAATGCAGGGAGGAAATCCCTGACCTTGGCTACACAGACGCTGGCGCTGTTTTCAGGACCTGTCACCTTAACTCTTACCCTGCCGGTTTGAGCCCTTAAAAGGACTGCTATAAAGTGCTCTCCCTATGCTGTCTAACGCTGTGTATGCAGCGCATACAGCTGTATCGGCTATAGGACTCAGGAGGACGGAGCTGCGACAGTGATGTCTGACACCAAAGACGCAGAAGGCAGATAATGGCGTCCTGGAAGAAAATGTCCGGTTTTATAATGCAGGGACATGTGACATGGACATCCTATCACACATGCCGTTGCTTCTCTGGCTCAAAGTCCACTTAGCTGTGTGTGTGTCTGGGATTGGCTGACATGCTGGCCCGCCCCACAAGACGCGCGCGCTTAGGGAAGGAAGACAAGAAAAAAAAAAAAAAAATGGTGATCGCCATTATACAAACAGAAGTGATCTGAAGGCGCTGTTCACGCACACTATACACTGAAATGTCATAATAGTGTGATTCACAGAGTGACTTACACTATTACAGCAGCTATGATTTAGCTGTTTTTTTGCTGCTAGATCCGTTCTCGAACATTTCTAGAACTATCGAGCTTTTAAAAAAAGCTCGAGTTCTAGTTCGATCTAGAACATGCCCCAAAATCACTCGAGCCTAGAACTGGAGAACCACGAACCACGAACCGCGCTCAACTCTATTCAACACCGAAAACAGATTGGTTTCACTGGGTATTGAACAAGGAACGTTCTGCATATGAAGCAGACTTGATGACCACCACACTTTAAAACCTGTGATTCCTGCAAAGTAATGGCAATTAGAGACGAAATTTGACTGCCAGGAAAAAAAAAAATTCGTAGTTCTGTTGGTTATGTAAGCTAAAACATCCCGTCATTCGGCAACAAAGCCAAGAACTTCATGTATTGCAGTTGGATAGGGTATTATTTCAACACCAAGAAGAGACTGGTTTCACTGGGGATTGAACCCAGGACCTTCTGCGTGTTAAGGAGACGTGATGACCACTACACTATGAAACCTGTGAAATCCTGCAAAGCAATGGCAATTGGAGACAAGTTTTGACCGCCAGGAAAAAAAACAAAAAATTCTTAGTTCTGTTGGTGATGGAAGCCAAAACATCCCATCATTCTGCAACAAAGCCAAGAACTTCATATATTGTAGTTTGATAGGGTATTATTTCAACACCAAGAACAGACTGGTTTTACTGGGGATTAAACCCAGGACCTTCTACGCGTTAAGCAGACATGATGACCACTACACTATGAATCCTGATGAAAAGTTACTGTGTATTGGCTAGCAGAGCAGAATTGTGACTGACAGGGCCTTTTTATTGCTGAAGGAAAGTATTTTTGGTAATGAAACATTTCCAATTTTTATTACATATTTTACGAGTTTTATTCCTACAAAGGGATATTGCTTAAATTGAAGTTTACATTGAATGTGTTACTTTTTTCTACATAGTTTAGTCGTTTGCTTTTGTATTTATGGGAACTATATATTTTAAAACAAACAGGTTTTTTTATAATATGGGATTATGTTTTCTGCTAAAATGTTCAATAAAAAAGAAACACAAAATCGTAGTTCTCCTTGTGATAGAAGCCAAAATGTATTGTCATTTGGCAACGAAACCAAGAATTTCATACTTTACAGGTTGATAGGAAATTACTTCAACACCGAAAACAGATTGGTTTACCTGGGTATTGAATCCAGAACGTTCTGCATATGAAGCAGACTTGATGACCACCACACTTTAAAACCTGTGAAATCCTGCAAAGTAATGGCAATTAGAGACGAGTTTTGACTGCCAGGAAAAAAAAAAATTCGTAGTTCTGTTGGTTATGGAAGCTAAAACATCCCGTCATTCGGCAACAAAGCCAAGAACTTCATGTATTGTAGTTGGATAAGGTATTATTTCAACACCAAGAACAGACTGGTTTTACTGGGGATTAAACCCAGGACTTTCTGCGTGTTAAGCAGACGTGATGACTACTACACTATGAATCTTAATGAAAAGTTACTGTGTATTGGCTAGCAGAGCAGAATTGTGACTGACGGGGCCTTTTTATTGCTGAAGGAAAGTATTTTTGGTAATGAAACATTTACAATTTTTTTTACATATTTTACCAGTTTTATTCCTACAAAGGGATATTGCTTAAATTGAAGTTTACATTGAATGTGTTACTTTTTTCTACACAGTTTAATCGTTTGCTTTTGTATTTATGGGAACTATAAATTTTGAAACAAACAGGATTGTTATAATATGGGATTATGTTTTCTGCTAAAATGTTCAATAAAAAAGAAACCCAAAATCGTAGTTCTCCTTGTGATAGAAGCCAAAATGTATTGTCATTTGGCAACGAAACCAAGAATTTCATACTTTACAGGTTGATAGGAAATTACTTCAACACCGAAAACAGATTGGTTTCACTGGGTATTGAACCCAGAACGTTCTGCATATGAAGCAGACTTGATGACCACCACACTTTAAAACCTGTGATTCCTGCAAAGTGATGGCAATTAGAGATGAAATTTGACTGCCAGGAAAAAAAAAAAATTCGTAGTTCCGTTGGTTATGGAAGCTAAAACATCCCGACATTCGGCAACAAAGCCAAGAACTTCATGTATTGCAGTTGGATAGGGTATTATTTCAACACCAAGAAGAGACTGGTTTCACTGGGGATTGAACCCAGGACCTTCTGCGAGTTAAGCAGACGTCATAACCACTACACTATGAAACCTGTGAAATCCTGCAAAGCAATGGCAATTGGAGACGAGTTTTGACCGCCAGGGAAAAAAAAAAAAAAATTCAAAGTTCTGTTGGTGATGGAAGACAAAACATCCTGTTATTCGGCAACAAAGCCAAGAAATTCATATATTGTAGTTGGATAGGGTATTTTTTCAACACCAAGAAGAGATTGGTTTCACTGGGGATTGAACCCAGGACCTTCTGCGTGTTAAGCAGACGTGATGACCACTACACTATGAAACCTGATGAAAAGTTACTGTGTATTGGCTAGCAGAGCAGAATTGTGACTGACGGGGCCTTTTTATTGCTGAAGGAAAGTATTTTTGGTAATGAAACATTTACAATTTTTATTACATATTTTACCAGTTTTATTCCTACAAAGGGATATTGCTTAAATTGAAGTTTACATTGAATGTGTTACTTTTTTCTACACAGTTTAGTCGTTTGCTTTTGTATTTATGGGAACTATATATTTTTAAACAAACAGGATTTTTATAATATGGGATTATGTTTTCTGCTAAAATGTTCAATAAAAAAGAAACGCAAAATCGTAGTTCTCCTTGTGATAGAAGCCAAAATGTATTGTCATTTGGCAACGAAACCAAGAATTTCATACTTTACAGGTTGATAGGAAATTACTTCAACACCGAAAACAGATTGGTTTCACTGGGTATTGAACCCAGAACGTTCTGCATATGAAGCAGACTTGATGACCACCACACTTTAAAACCTGTGATTCCTGCAAAGTAATGGCAATTAGAGACGAAATTTGACTGCCAGGAAAAAAAAAAAATTCGTAGTTCTGTTGGTTATGGAAGCTAAAACATCCCGTCATTCGGCAACAAAGCCAAGAACTTCATGTATTGTAGTTGGATAGGGTATTATTTCAACACCAAGAAGAGACTGGTTTCACTGGGGATTGAACCCAGGACCTTCTGCGTGTTAAGCAGACGTGATGACCACTACACTATGAAACCTGTGAAATCCTGCAAAGCAATGGCAATTGGAGACGAGTTTTGACCGCCAGGGAAAAAAAAAAAAAATTCAAAGTTCTGTTGGTGATGGAAGACAAAACACCCTGTTATTCGGCAACAAAGCCAAGAAATTCATATATTGTAGTTGGATAGGGTATTTTTTCAACACCAAGAAGAGATTGGTTTCACTGGGGATTGAACCCAGGACCTTCTGCGTGTTAAGCAGACGTGATGACCACTACACTATGAAACCTGATGAAAAGTTACTGTGTATTGGCTAGCAGAGCAGAATTGTGACTGACGGGGCCTTTTTATTGCTGAAGGAAAGTATTTTTGGTAATGAAACATTTACAATTTTTATTACATATTTTACCAGTTTTATTCCTACAAAGGGATATTGCTTAAATTGAAGTTTACATTGAATGTGTTACTTTTTTTCTACACAGTTTAATCGTTTGCTTTTGTATTTATGGGAACTATAAATTTTGAAACAAACAGGATTGTTATAATATGGGATTATGTTTTCTGCTAAAATGTTCAATAAAAAAGAAACCCAAAATCGTAGTTCTCCTTGTGATAGAAGCCAAAATGTATTGTCATTTGGCAATGAAACCAAGAATTTCATACTTTACAGGTTGATAGGAAATTACTTCAACACCGAAAACAGATTGGTTTCACTGGGTATTGAACCCAGAACGTTCTGCATATGAAGCAGACTTGATGACCACCACACTTTAAAACCTGTGATTCCTGCAAAGTAACGGCAATTAGAGACGAAATTTGACTGCCAGGAAAAAAAAAAAATTCGTAGTTCCGTTGGTTATGGAAGCTAAAACATCCCGTCATTCGGCAACAAAGCCAAGAACTTCATGTATTGCAGTTGGATAGGGTATTATTTCAACACCAAGAAGAGACTGGTTTTACTGTGGATTGAACCCAGGACCTTCTGCGTGTTAAGCAGACGTGATAACCACTACACTATGAAACCTGTGAAATCCTGCAAAGCAATGGCAATTGGAGACGAGTTTTGACCGCCAGGGAAAAAAAAAAAAATTCAAAGTTCTGTTGGTGATGGAAGACAAAACATCCTGTTATTCGGCAACAAAGCCACGAAATTCAAATATTGTAGTTGGATAGGGTATTATTTCAACACCAAGAAGAGATTGGTTTCACTGGGGATTGAACCCAGGACCTTCTGCGTGTTAAGCAGACGTGATGACCACTACACTATGAAACCTGATGAAAAGTTACTGTGTATTGGCTAGCAGAGCAGAATTGTGACTGACGGGGCCTTTTTATTGCTGAAGGAAAGTATTTTTGGTAATGAAACATTTACAATTTTTATTACATATTTTACCAGTTTTATTCCTACAAAGGGATATTGCTTAAATTGAAGTTTACATTGAATGTGTTACTTTTTTCTACACAGTTTAGTCGTTTGCTTTTGTATTTATGGGAACTATATATTTTTAAACAAACAGGATTTTTATAATATGGGATTATGTTTTCTGCTAAAATGGACAATAAAAAAGAAACCCAAATAGTAGTTCTCTTTGTGATGGAAGCCAAAATGTATTGTCATTTGGCAACGAAACCAAGAATTTTATATATTACAGGTTGATAGCATATTACTTCAACAGCGAAAACAGATTGGTTTCACTGGGGATTGAACCCAGGACGTTTTACATGTGAAGCAGACGTGATGACCACTACACTATGAAACCTGTGAAATCCTGCAAAGTAATGGCAATTGAAAACGAGTTTTGACCGCCAGGGGAAAAAAATTATTAGTTCTGTTGGTGATGGAAGCCAAAACATCCCATCATTCGGCAACAAAGCCAAGAACTTCATATATTGTAGTTTGATAGGGTATTATTTCAACACCAAGAACAGATTGCTTTTACTGGGGATTGAACCAGTGTTAAGCAGACGTGATAACTACTACACTATGAAACCTTCTGGAAAGTTACTGTGTATTGGCAAGCAGAGCAGAATTGTAACTGATGGGGCCTTTTTATTGCTGAAGAAAAGTGTTTTTGGTAATGAAACATTTACAATTTTTATTACATATTTTACCAGTTTTATTCCTACAAAGGGATATTGCTTAAATTGAAGATTACATTGAATGTGTTACTTTTTTCTACACAGTTTAATCGTTTGCTTTTGTATTTATGGGAACTATAAATTTTGAAACAAACAGGATTGTTATAATATGGGATTATGTTTTCTGCTAAAATGTTCAATAAAAAAGAAACCCAAAATCGTAGTTCTCCTTGTGATAGAAGCCAAAATGTATAGTCATTTGGCAACGAAACCAAGAATTTCATACTTTACAGGTTGATAGGAAATTACTTCAACACCGAAAACAGATTGGTTTAACTGGGTATTGAATCCAGAACGTTCTGCATATGAAGCAGACTTGATGACCACCACACTTTAAAACCTGTGAAATCCTGCAAAGTAATGGCAATTAGAGACGAGTTTTGACTGCCAGGAAAAAAAAATTCGTAGTTCTGTTGGTTATGGAAGCTAAAACATCCCGTCATTCGGCAACAAAGCCAAGAACTTCATGTATTGCAGTTGGATAGGGTATTATTTCAACACCAAGAAGAGACTGGTTTCACTGGGGATTGAACCCAGGACCTTCTGCGTGTTAAGGAGACGTGATGACCACTACACTATGAAACCTGTGAAATCCTGCAAAGCAATGGCAATTGGAGACGAGTTTTGACCGCCAGGGAAAAAAACAAAAAATTCTTAGTTCTGTTGGTGATGGAAGCCAAAACATCCCATCATTCTGCAACAAAGCCAAGAACTTCATATATTGTAGTTTGATAGGGTATTATTTCAACACCAAGAACAGACTGGTTTTACTGGGGATTAAACCCAGGACCTTCTACGCGTTAAGCAGACATGATGACCACTACACTATGAATCCTGATGAAAAGTTACTGTGTATTGGCTAGCAGAGCAGAATTGTGACTGACAGGGCCTTTTTATTGCTGAAGGAAAGTATTTTTGGTAATGAAACATTTCCAATTTTTATTACATATTTTACGAGTTTTATTCCTACAAAGGGATATTGCTTAAATTGAAGTTTACATTGAATGTGTTACTTTTTTCTACATAGTTTAGTCGTTTGCTTTTGTATTTATGGGAACTATATATTTTAAAACAAACAGGTTTTTTTATAATATGGGATTATGTTTTCTGCTAAAATGTTCAATAAAAAAGAAACACAAAATCGTAGTTCTCCTTGTGATAGAAGCCAAAATGTATTGTCATTTGGCAACGAAACCAAGAATTTCATACTTTACAGGTTGATAGGAAATTACTTCAACACCGAAAACAGATTGGTTTAACTGGGTATTGAATCCAGAACGTTCTGCATATGAAGCAGACTTGATGACCACCACACTTTAAAACCTGTGAAATCCTGCAAAGTAATGGCAATTAGAGACGAGTTTTGACTGCCAGGAAAAAAAAAAATTCGTAGTTCTGTTGGTTATGGAAGCTAAAACATCCCGTCATTCGGCAACAAAGCCAAGAACTTCATGTATTGTAGTTGGATAAGGTATTATTTCAACACCAAGAAGAGACTGGTTTCACTGGGGATTAAACCCAGGACTTTCTGCGTGTTAAGCAGACGTGATGACTACTACACTATGAATCTTAATGAAAATTTATTGTGTATTGGCTAGCAGAGCAGAATTGTGACTGACGGGGCCTTTTTATTGCTGAAGGAAAGTATTTTTGGTAATGAAACATTTACAATTTTTATTACATATTTTACCAGTTTTATTCCTACAAAGGGATATTGCTTAAATTGAAGTTTACATTGAATGTGTTACTTTTTTCTACACAGTTTAATCGTTTGCTTTTGTATTTATGGGAACTATAAATTTTGAAACAAACAGGATTGTTATAATATGGGATTATGTTTTCTGCTAAAATGTTCAATAAAAAAGAAACCCAAAATCGTAGTTCTCCTTGTGATAGAAGCCAAAATGTATTGTCATTTGGCAACGAAACCAAGAATTTCATACTTTACAGTTTGATAGGAAATTACTTCAACACCGAAAACAGATTGGTTTCACTGGGTATTGAACCCAGAACGTTCTGCATATGAAGCAGACTTGATGACCACCACACTTTAAAACCTGTGATTCCTGCAAAGTAATGGCAATTAGAGATGAAATTTGACTGCCAGGAAAAAAAAAAAATTCGTAGTTCCGTTGGTTATGGAAGCTAAAACATCCCGACATTCGGCAACAAAGCCAAGAACTTCATGTATTGCAGTTGGATAGGGTATTATTTCAACACCAAGAAGAGACTGGTTTCACTGGGGATTGAACCCAGGACCTTCTGCGAGTTAAGCAGACGTCATAACCACTACACTATGAAACCTGTGAAATCCTGCAAAGCAATGGCAATTGGAGACGAGTTTTGACCGCCAGGGAAAAAAAAAAAAAAATTCAAAGTTCTGTTGGTGATGGAAGACAAAACATCCTGTTATTCGGCAACAAAGCCAAGAAATTCATATATTGTAGTTGGATAGGGTATTTTTTCAACACCAAGAAGAGATTGGTTTCACTGGGGATTGAACCCAGGACCTTCTGCGTGTTAAGCAGACGTGATGACCACTACACTATGAAACCTGATGAAAAGTTACTGTGTATTGGCTAGCAGAGCAGAATTGTGACTGACGGGGCCTTTTTATTGCTGAAGGAAAGTATTTTTGGTAATGAAACATTTACAATTTTTATTACATATTTTACCAGTTTTATTCCTACAAAGGGATATTGCTTAAATTGAAGTTTACATTGAATGTGTTACTTTTTTCTACACAGTTTAATCGTTTGCTTTTGTATTTATGGAAACTATAAATTTTGAAACAAACAGGATTGTTATAATATGGGATTATGTTTTCTGCTAAAATGTTCAATAAAAAAGAAACCCAAAATCGTAGTTCTCCTTGTGATAGAAGCCAAAATGTATTGTCATTTGGCAACGAAACCAAGAATTTCATACTTTACAGTTTGATAGGAAATTACTTCAACACCGAAAACAGATTGGTTTCACTGGGTATTGAACCCAGAACGTTCTGCATATGAAGCAGACTTGATGACCACCACACTTTAAAACCTGTGATTCCTGCAAAGTAATGGCAATTAGAGATGAAATTTGACTGCCAGGAAAAAAAAAAAATTCGTAGTTCCGTTGGTTATGGAAGCTAAAACATCCCGACATTCGGCAACAAAGCCAAGAACTTCATGTATTGCAGTTGGATAGGGTATTATTTCAACACCAAGAAGAGACTGGTTTCACTGGGGATTGAACCCAGGACCTTCTGCGAGTTAAGCAGACGTCATAACCACTACACTATGAAACCTGTGAAATCCTGCAAAGCAATGGCAATTGGAGACGAGTTTTGACCGCCAGGGAAAAAAAAAAAAAAATTCAAAGTTCTGTTGGTGATGGAAGACAAAACATCCTGTTATTCGGCAACAAAGCCAAGAAATTCATATATTGTAGTTGGATAGGGTATTTTTTCAACACCAAGAAGAGATTGGTTTCACTGGGGATTGAACCCAGGACCTTCTGCGTGTTTAGCAGACGTGATGACCACTACACTATGAAACCTGATGAAAAGTTACTGTGTATTGGCTAGCAGAGCAGAATTGTGACTGACGGGGCCTTTTTATTGCTGAAGGAAAGTATTTTTGGTAATGAAACATTTACAATTTTTATTACATATTTTACCAGTTTTATTCCTACAAAGGGATATTGCTTAAATTGAAGTTTACATTGAATGTGTTACTTTTTTCTACACAGTTTAGTCGTTTGCTTTTGTATTTATGGGAACTATATATTTTTAAACAAACAGGATTTTTATAATATGGGATTATGTTTTCTGCTAAAATGTTCAATAAAAAAGAAACGCAAAATCGTAGTTCTCCTTGTGATAGAAGCCAAAATGTATTGTCATTTGGCAACGAAACCAAGAATTTCATACTTTACAGGTTGATAGGAAATTACTTCAACACCGAAAACAGATTGGTTTCACTGGGTATTGAACCCAGAACGTTCTGCAAATGAAGCAGACTTGATGACCACCACACTTTAAAACCTGTGATTCCTGCAAAGTAATGGCAATTAGAGACGAAATTTGACTGCCAGGAAAAAAAAAAAATTCGTAGTTCTGTTGGTTATGGAAGCTAAAACATCCCGTCATTCGGCAACAAAGCCAAGAACTTCATGTATTGTAGTTGGATAGGGTATTATTTCAACACCAAGAAGAGACTGGTTTCACTGGGGATTGAACCCAGGACCTTCTGCGTGTTAAGCAGACGTGATGACCACTACACTATGAAACCTGTGAAATCCTGCAAAGCAATGGCAATTGGAGACGAGTTTTGACCGCCAGGGAAAAAAAAAAAAAATTCTTAGTTCTGTTGGTGATGGAAGCCAAAACATCCCATCATTCTGCAACAAAGCCAAGAACTTCATATATTGTAGTTTCATAGGGTATTATTTCAACACCAAGAACAGACTGGTTTTACTGGGGATTAAACCCAGGACTTTCTGCGTGTTAAGCAGACGTGATGACCACTACACTATGAATCTTAATGAAAAGTTACTGTGTATTGGCTAGCAGAGCAGAATTGTGACTGACGGGGCCTTTTTATTGCTGAAGGAAAGTATTTTTGGTAATGAAACATTTACAATTTTTATTACATATTTTACCAGTTTTATTCCTACAAAGGGATATTGCTTAAATTGAAGTTTACATTGAATGTGTTACTTTTTTTCTACACAGTTTAATCGTTTGCTTTTGTATTTATGGGAACTATAAATTTTGAAACAAACAGGATTGTTATAATATGGGATTATGTTTTCTGCTAAAATGTTCAATAAAAAAGAAACCCAAAATCGTAGTTCTCCTTGTGATAGAAGCCAAAATGTATTGTCATTTGGCAATGAAACCAAGAATTTCATACTTTACAGGTTGATAGGAAATTACTTCAACACCGAAAACAGATTGGTTTCACTGGGTATTGAACCCAGAACGTTCTGCATATGAAGCAGACTTGATGACCACCACACTTTAAAACCTGTGATTCCTGCAAAGTAACGGCAATTAAAGACGAAATTTGACTGCCAGGAAAAAAAAAAAATTCGTAGTTCCGTTGGTTATGGAAGCTAAAACATCCCGTCATTCGGCAACAAAGCCAAAAACTTCATGTATTGCAGTTGGATAGGGTATTATTTCAACACCAAGAAGAGACTGGTTTCACTGTGGATTGAACCAAGGACCTTCTGCGTGTTAAGCAGACGTGATAACCACTACACTATGAAACCTGTGAAATCCTGCAAAGCAATGGCAATTGGAGACGAGTTTTGACCGCCAGGGAAAAAAAAAAAAAATTCAAAGTTCTGTTGGTGATGGAAGACAAAACATCCTGTTATTCGGCAACAAAGCCACGAAATTCATATATTGTAGTTGGATAGGGTATTATTTCAACACCAAGAAGAGATTGGTTTCACTGGGGATTGAACCCAGGACCTTCTGCGTGTTAAGCAGACGTGATGACCACTACACTATGAAACCTGATGAAAAGTTACTGTGTATTGGCTAGCAGAGCAGAATTGTGACTGACGGGGCCTTTTTATTGCTGAAGGAAAGTATTTTTGGTAATGAAACATTTACAATTTTTATTACATATTTTACCAGTTTTATTCCTACAAAGGGATATTGCTTAAATTGAAGTTTACATTGAATGTGTTACTTTTTTCTACACAGTTTAGTCGTTTGCTTTTGTATTTATGGGAACTATGTATTTTTAAACAAACAGGATTTTTATAATATGGGATTATGTTTTCTGCTAAAATGGACAATAAAAAAGAAACCCAAATAGTAGTTCTCTTTGTGATGGAAGCCAAAATGTATTGTCATTTGGCAACGAAACCAAGAATTTTATATATTACAGGTTGATAGCATATTACTTCAACAGCGAAAACAGATTGGTTTCACTGGGGATTGAACCCAGGACCTTTTACGTGTGAAGCAGACGTGATGACCACTACACTATGAAACCTGTGAAATCCTGCAAAGCAATGGCAATTGAAAACGAGTTTTGACCGCCAGGGGAAAAAAATTATTAGTTCTGTTGGTGATGGAAGCCAAAACATCCCATCATTCGGCAACAAAGCCAAGAACTTCATATATTGTAGTTTGATAGGGTATTATTTCAACACCAAGAACAGATTGCTTTTACTGGGGATTGAACCAGTGTTAAGCAGACGTGATAACTACTACACTATGAAACCTTCTGGAAAGTTACTGTGTATTGGCAAGCAGAGCAGAATTGTAACTGATGGGGCCTTTTTATTGCTGAAGAAAAGTGTTTTTGGTAATGAAACATTTACAATTTTTATTACATATTTTACCAGTTTTATTCCTACAAAGGGATATTGCTTAAATTGAAGATTACATTGAATGTGTTACTTTTTTCTACACAGTTTAATCGTTTGCTTTTGTATTTATGGGAACTATAAATTTTGAAACAAACAGGATTGTTATAATATGGGATTATGTTTTCTGCTAAAATGTTCAATAAAAAAGAAACCCAAAATCGTAGTTCTCCTTGTGATAGAAGCCAAAATGTATAGTCATTTGGCAACGAAACCAAGAATTTCATACTTTACAGGTTGATAGGAAATTACTTCAACACCGAAAACAGATTGGTTTAACTGGGTATTGAATCCAGAACGTTCTGCATATGAAGCAGACTTGATGACCACCACACTTTAAAACCTGTGAAATCCTGCAAAGTAATGGCAATTAGAGACGAGTTTTGACTGCCAGGAAAAAAAAAATTCGTAGTTCTGTTGGTTATGGAAGCTAAAACATCCCGTCATTCAGCAACAAAGCCAAGAACTTCATGTATTGCAGTTGGATAGGGTATTATTTCAACACCAAGAAGAGACAGGTTTCACTGGGGATTGAACCCAGGACCTTCTGCGTGTTAAGGAGACGTGATGACCACTACACTATGAAACCTGTGAAATCCTGCAAAGCAATGGCAATTGGAGACGAGTTTTGACCGCCAGGGAAAAAAACAAAAAATTCTTAGTTCTGTTGGTGATGGAAGCCAAAACATCCCATCATTCTGCAACAAAGCCAAGAACTTCATATATTGTAGTTGGATAAGGTATTATTTCAACACCAAGAACAGACTGGTTTTACTGGGGATTAAACCCAGGACTTTCTGCGTGTTAAGCAGACGTGATGACCACTACACTATGAATCTTAATGAAAAGTTACTGTGTATTGGCTAGCAGAGCAGAATTGTGACTGACGGGGCCTTTTTATTGCTGAAGGAAAGTATTTTTGGTAATGAAACATTTACAATTTTTATTACATATTTTACCAGTTTTATTCCTACAAAGGGATATTGCTTAAATTGAAGTTTACATTGAATGTGTTACTTTTTTCTACACAGTTTAATCGTTTGCTTTTGTATTTATGGGAACTATAAATTTTGAAACAAACAGGATTGTTATAATATGGGATTATGTTTTCTGCTAAAATGTTCAATAAAAAAGAAACCCAAAATCGTAGTTCTCCTTGTGATAGAAGCCAAAATGTATTGTCATTTGGCAACGAAACCAAGAATTTCATACTTTACAGTTTGATAGGAAATTACTTCAACACCGAAAACAGATTGGTTTCACTGGGTATTGAACCCAGAACGTTCTGCATATGAAGCAGACTTGATGACCACCACACTTTAAAACCTGTGATTCCTGCAAAGTAATGGCAATTAGAGATGAAATTTGACTGCCAGGAAAAAAAAATAATTCGTAGTTCAGTTGGTTATGGAAGCTAAAACATGCCGACATTCGGCAACAAAGCCAAGAACTTCATGTATTGCAGTTGGATAGGGTATTATTTCAACACCAAGAAGAGACTGGTTTCACTGGGGATTGAACCCAGGACCTTCTGCGAGTTAAGCAGACGTGATAACCACTACACTATGAAACCTGTGAAATCCTGCAAAGCAATGGCAATTGGAGACGAGTTTTGACCGCCAGGGAAAAAAAAAAAAAATTCAAAGTTCTGTTGGTGATGGAAGACAAAACATCCTGTTATTCGGCAACAAAGCCAAGAAATTCATATATTGTAGTTGGATAGGGTATTATTTCAACACCAAGAAGAGATTGGTTTCACTGGGGATTGAACCCAGGACCTTCTGCGTGTTAAGCAGACGTGATGACCACTACACTATGAAACCTGAAGAAAAGTTACTGTGTATTGGCTAGCAGAGCAGAATTGTGACTGACGGGGCCTTTTTATTGCTGAAGGAAAGTATTTTTGGTAATGAAACATTTACAATTTTTATTACATATTTTACCAGTTTTATTCCTACAAAGGGATATTGCTTAAATTGAAGTTTACATTGAATGTGTTACTTTTTTTCTACACAGTTTAATCGTTTGCTTTTGTATTTATGGGAACTATAAATTTTGAAACAAACAGGATTGTTATAATATGGGATTATGTTTTCTGCTAAAATGTTCAATAAAAAAGAAACCCAAAATCGTAGTTCTCCTTGAGATAGAAGCCAAAATGTATTGTCATTTGGCAATGAAACCAAGAATTTCATACTTTACAGGTTGATAGGAAATTACTTCAACACCGAAAACAGATTGGTTTCACTGGGTATTGAACCCAGAACGTTCTGCATACGAAGCAGACTTGATGACCACCACACTTTAAAACCTGTGATTCCTGCAAAGTAACGGCAATTAGAGACAAAATTTGACTGCCAGGAAAAAAAAATAATTCGTAGTTCCGTTGTTTATGGAAGCTAAAACATCCCGTCATTCGGCAACAAAGCCAAGAACTTCATGTATTACAGTTGGATAGGGTATTATTTCAACACCAAGAAGAGACTGGTTTCACTGGGGATTGAACCCAGGACCTTCTGCGTGTTAAGCAGACGTGATAACTAGAGTTGAGCGCGGTTCGTCGTTCGTGGTTCTCCAGTTCTAGGCTCGAGTGATTTTGGGGCATGTTCTAGATCGAACTAGAACTCGAGCTTTTTGCAAAAGCTCGATAGTTCTAGAAACGTTCGAGAACGGTTCTAGCAGCCAAAAAACAGCTAAATCTTAGCTTGGTTTCTGCTGTAATAGTGTAAGTCACTCTGTGAATCAAACTATTATCACATTTCAGTGTATAGTGTGCGTGAACAGCGCCTTCAGATCACTGCTGTTTCTATAATGGCCATTTTTTTTTTTTTTTTTCTTGTCTTCCTTCCCTAAGCGCGCGCGTCTTGTGGGGCTGGCCAGCATGTCAGCCAATCACAGACACACACACACCTAAGTGGACTTTGAGGCAGAGAAGCAACGGCATGTGTGATAGGATCTGCATGTCACATGTCCCTGCATTATAAAACCGGACATTTTCTTCACGATCGCCATTATCTGCCTTCTGCGTCTTTGGTGTCAGACATCACTGTCGCAGTTCCGTCCTTTGTCCTATCGCCGATACAGCTGTATGCGCTGCATACACAGCGTTAGACAGCTTAGGGAGAGCACATTCTAGCAGTCCTTTTAAGGGCTCGTACCGGCAGGGTCAGAGAGCCATAGGTGACAGGTCCTGCAAACAGCAACAGCGTCTGTGTAGCCCAGGTCAGGGATTTCCTCCCTGCATTTCACCATTAGGAGGGAATAGAAAGGCAGGCTTCCATTCCTCTACCCAGAGCACCACAATCCTGCCACTGTACCCTCTTGTCCTCTGCACACTCCAACTCATTCTAACTAAGCCATTATACTAGCAAACACTCAGTGTACCTAGTGGCATCCTATCTGTGGCTATTGGACTTTGCTATAGTCCCACTAGTGCAAAGACATTTGCAGAGCACATCTGCCTGCATTGCACACTCCAAGTTTTTTAAACTAAGCAATTTTACTAGCAAACACTCAGTGTACCTAGTGGCATCCTATACGTGGCTATTGGACTTTGCTATAGTCCCACTAGTGCAAAGACATTAGCAGAGCACATCTGCCTGCATTGCACACTCCAAGTTTTTTAAACTCAGCCATTATACTAGCAAACACTCTGTACCTAGTGGCATCCTATACGTGGCTATTGGACTTTGCTATAGTCCCACTAGGGCCAAGACATTTGCAGAGCGCATCTGCCTGCGTTGCACACTCCAACAAATTATAACGAAGCCATTATACTAGCAAACACTCAGTGTACCTAGTGGCATCCTATACGTGGCTATTGGACTTTGCTATAGTCCCACTAGTGCCAAGACATTTGCAGAGCACATCTGCCTGCATTGCACACTCCAAGTTTTTTAAACTAAGCAATTTTACTAGCAAACACTCAGTGTACCTAGTGGCATCCTATACGTGGCTATTGGACTTTGCTATAGTCCCACTAGTGCAAAGACATTAGCAGAGCACATCTGCCTGCATTGCACACTCCAAGTTTTTTAAACTCAGCCATTATACTAGCAAACACACAGTGTACCTAGTGGCATCCTATACGTGGCTATTGGACTTTGCTATAGTCCCACTAGTGCCAAGACATTTGCAGAGCGCATCTGCCTGCGTTGCACACTCCAACTAATTATAACGAAGCCATTATACTAGCAAACACTCAGTGTACCTAGTGGCATCCTATACGTGGCTATTGGACTTTGCTATAGTCCCACTAGTGCCAAGACATTTGCAGAGCGCATCTGCCTGCGTTGCACACTCCAACTAATTATAACGAAGCCATTATGCTAGCACACACTCAGTGTACCTAGTGGCATCCTATACGTGGCTATTGGACTTTGCTATAGTCCCACTAGTGCCAAGACATTTGCAGAGCGCATCTGCCTGCGTTGCACACTACAACAAATTATAACGAAGCCATTATACTAGCAAACACTCAGTGTACCTAGTGGCATCCTATACGTGGCTATTGGACTTTGCTATAGTCCCACTAGTGCCAAGACATTTGCAGAGCGCATCTGCCTGCGTTGCACACTCCAACTAATTATAACGAAGCCATTATACTAGCAAACACTCAGTGTACCTAGTGGCATCCTATACGTGGCTATTGGACTTTGCTATAGTCCCACTAGTGCCAAGACATTTGCAGAGCGCATCTGCCTGCGTTGCACACTCCAACTAATTATAACGAAGCCATTATACTAGCACACACTCAGTGTACCTAGTGGCATCCTATACGTGGCTATTGGACTTTGCTATAGTCCCACTAGTGCCAAGACATTTGCAGAGCGCATCTGCCTGCGTTGCACACTCCAACTAATTATAACGAAGCCATTATACTAGCACACACTCAGTGTACCTAGTGGCATCCTATACGTGGCTATTGGACTTTGCTATAGTCCCACTAGGGCCAAGACATTTGCAGAGCACATCTGCCTGCATTGCACACTCCAAGTTTTTTAAACTAAGCAATTTTACTAGCAAACACTCAGTGTACCTAGTGGCATCCTATACGTGGCTATTGGACTTTGCTATAGTCCCACTAGTGCAAAGACATTAGCAGAGCACATCTGCCTGCATTGCACACTCCAAGTTTTTTAAACTCAGCCATTATACTAGCAAACACTCAGTGTACCTAGTGGCATCCTATACGTGGCTATTGGACTTTGCTATAGTCCCACTAGTGCAAAGACATTAGCAGAGCACATCTGCCTGCATTGCACACTCCAAGTTTTTTAAACTCAGCCATTATACTAGCAAACACTCAGTGTACCTAGTGGCATCCTATACGTGGCTATTGGACTTTGCTATAGTCCCACTAGTGCCAAGACATTTGCAGAGCGCATCTGCCTGCGTTGCACGCTCCAACTAATTATAACGAAGCCATTATACTAGCAAACACTCAGTGTACCTAGTGGCATCCTATACGTGGCTATTGGACTTTGCTATAGTCCCACTAGTGCCAAGACATTTGCAGAGCGCATCTGCCTGCGTTGCACACTCCAACTAATTATAACGAAGCCATTATACTAGCACACACTCAGTGTACCTAGTGGCATCCTATACGTGGCTATTGGACTTTGCTATAGTCCCACTAGTGCCAAGACATTTGCAGAGCGCATCTGCCTGCGTTGCACACTCCAACTAATTATAACGAAGCCATTATACTAGCAAACACTCAGTGTACCTAGTGGCATCCTATACGTGGCTATTGGACTTTGCTATAGTCCCACTAGTGCCAAGACATTTGCAGAGCGCATCTGCCTGCGTTGCACACTCCAACTAATTATAACGAAGCCATTATACTAGCAAACGCTCAGTGTACCTAGTGGCATCCTATACGTGGCTATTGGACTTTGCTATAGTCCCACTAGTGCCAAGACATTTGCAGAGCGCATCTGCCTGCGTTGCACACTCCAACTAATTATAACGAAGCCATTATACTAGCACACACTCAGTGTACCTAGTGGCATCCTATACGTGGCTATTGGACTTTGCTATAGTCCCACTAGTGCCAAGACATTTGCAGAGCGCATCTGCCTGTGTTGCACACTCCAACTAATTATAACGAAGCCATTATACTAGCACACACTCAGTGTACCTAGTGGCATCCTATACGTGGCTATTGGACTTTGCTATAGTCCCACTAGTGCCAAGACATTTGCAGAGCGCATCTGCCTGCGTTGCACACTACAACAAATTATAACGAAGCCATTATACTAGCAAACACTCAGTGTACCTAGTGGCATCCTATACGTGGCTATTGGACTTTGCTATAGTCCCACTAGTGCCAAGACATTTGCAGAGCGCATCTGCCTGCGTTGCACACTCCAACTAATTATAACGAAGCCATTATACTAGCACACACTCAGTGTACCTAGTGGCATCCTATACGTGGCTATTGGACTTTGCTATAGTCCCACTAGTGCCAAGACATTTGCAGAGCGCATCTGCCTGCGTTGCACACTCCAACTAATTATAACGAAGCCATTATACTAGCACACACTCAGTGTACCTAGTGGCATCCTATACGTGGCTATTGGACTTTGCTATAGTCCCACTAGTGCCAAGACATTTGCAGAGCGCATCTGCCTGCGTTGCACACTCCAACTAATTATAACGAAGCCATTATACTAGCACACACTCAGTGTACCTAGTGGCATCCTATACGTGGCTATTGGACTTTGCTATAGTCCCACTAGTGCCAAGACATTTGCAGAGCGCATCTGCCTGCGTTGCACACTCCAACTAATTATAACGAAGCCATTATACTAGCACACACTCAGTGTACCTAGTGGCATCCCATACGTGGCTATTGGACTTTGCTATAGTCCCACTAGTGCCAAGACATTTGCAGAGCGCATCTGCCTGCGTTGCACACTCCAACTAATTATAACGAAGCCATTATACTAGCACACACTCAGTGTACCTAGTGGCATCCTATACGTGGCTATTGGACTTTGCTATAGTCCCACTAGTGCCAAGACATTTGCAGAGCGCATCTGCCTGCGTTGCACACTCCAACTAATTATAACGAAGCCATTATACTAGCACACACTCAGTGTACCTAGTGGCATCCTATACGTGGCTATTGGACTTTGCTATAGTCCCACTAATGCCAAGACATTTGCAGAGCGCATCTGCCTGCGTTGCACACTACAACAAATTATAACGAAGCCATTATACTAGCAAACACTCAGTGTACCTAGTGGCATCCTATACGTGGCTATTGGACTTTGCTATAGTCCCACTAGTGCCAAGACATTTGCAGAGCGCATCTGCCTGCGTTGCACACTCCAACTAATTATAACGAAGCCATTATACTAGCACACACTCAGTGTACCTAGTGGCATCCTATACGTGGCTATTGGACTTTGCTATAGTCCCACTAGTGCCAAGACATTTGCAGAGCGCATCTGCCTGCGTTGCACACTCCAACTAATTATAACGAAGCCATTATACTAGCACACACTCAGTGTACCTAGTGGCATCCTATACGTGGCTATTGGACTTTGCTATAGTCCCACTAGTGCCAAGACATTTGCAGAGCGCATCTGCCTGCGTTGCACACTACAACAAATTATAACGAAGCCATTATACTAGCAAACACTCAGTGTACCTAGTGGCATCCTATACGTGGCTATTGGACTTTGCTATAGTCCCACTAGTGCCAAGACATTTGCAGAGCGCATCTGCCTGCGTTGCACACTCCAACTAATTATAACGAAGCCATTATACTAGCACACACTCAGTGTACCTAGTGGCATCCTATACGTGGCTATTGGACTTTGCTATAGTCCCACTAGTGCCAAGACATTTGCAGAGCGCATCTGCCTGCGTTGCACACTCCAACTAATTATAACGAAGCCATTATACTAGCACACACTCAGTGTACCTAGTGGCATCCTATACGTGGCTATTGGACTTTGCTATAGTCCCACTAGTGCCAAGACATTTGCAGAGCGCATCTGCCTGCGTTGCACACTCCAACTAATTATAACGAAGCCATTATACTAGCACACACTCAGTGTACCTAGTGGCATCCTATACGTGGCTATTGGACTTTGCTATAGTCCCACTAGTGCCAAGACATTTGCAGAGCGCATCTGCCTGCGTTGCACACTACAACAAATTATAACGAAGCCATTATACTAGCAAACACTCAGTGTACCTAGTGGCATCCTATACGTGGCTATTGGACTTTGCTATAGTCCCACTAGTGCCAAGACATTTGCAGAGCGCATCTGCCTGCGTTGCACACTCCAACTAATTATAACGAAGCCATTATACTAGCACACACTCAGTGTACCTAGTGGCATCCTATACGTGGCTATTGGACTTTGCTATAGTCCCACTAGTGCCAAGACATTTGCAGAGCGCATCTGCCTGCGTTGCACACTCCAACTAATTATAACGAAGCCATTATACTAGCACACACTCAGTGTACCTAGTGGCATCCTATACGTGGCTATTGGACTTTGCTATAGTCCCACTAGTGCCAAGACATTTGCAGAGCGCATCTGCCTGCGTTGCACACTACAACAAATTATAACGAAGCCATTATACTAGCAAACACTCAGTGTACCTAGTGGCATCCTATACGTGGCTATTGGACTTTGCTATAGTCCCACTAGTGCCAAGACATTTGCAGAGCGCATCTGCCTGCGTTGCACACTCCAACTAATTATAACGAAGCCATTATACTAGCACACACTCAGTGTACCTAGTGGCATCCTATACGTGGCTATTGGACTTTGCTATAGTCCCACTAGTGCCAAGACATTTGCAGAGCGCATCTGCCTGCGTTGCACACTCCAACTAATTATAACGAAGCCATTATACTAGCACACACTCAGTGTACCTAGTGGCATCCTATACGTGGCTATTGGACTTTGCTATAGTCCCACTAGTGCCAAGACATTTGCAGAGCGCATCTGCCTGCGTTGCACACTCCAACTAATTATAACGAAGCCATTATACTAGCACACACTCAGTGTACCTAGTGGCATCCTATACGTGGCTATTGGACTTTGCTATAGTCCCACTAGTGCCAAGACATTTGCAGAGCGCATCTGCCTGCGTTGCACACTACAACAAATTATAACGAAGCCATTATACTAGCAAACACTCAGTGTACCTAGTGGCATCCTATACGTGGCTATTGGACTTTGCTATAGTCCCACTAGTGCCAAGACATTTGCAGAGCGCATCTGCCTGCGTTGCACACTCCAACTAATTATAACGAAGCCATTATACTAGCACACACTCAGTGTACCTAGTGGCATCCTATACGTGGCTATTGGACTTTGCTATAGTCCCACTAGTGCCAAGACATTTGCAGAGCGCATCTGCCTGCGTTGCACACTCCAACTAATTATAACGAAGCCATTATACTAGCACACACTCAGTGTACCTAGTGGCATCCTATACGTGGCTATTGGACTTTGCTATAGTCCCACTAGTGCCAAGACATTTGCAGAGCGCATCTGCCTGCGTTGCACACTACAACAAATTATAACGAAGCCATTATACTAGCAAACACTCAGTGTACCTAGTGGCATCCTATACGTGGCTATTGGACTTTGCTATAGTCCCACTAGTGCCAAGACATTTGCAGAGCGCATCTGCCTGCGTTGCACACTCCAACTAATTATAACGAAGCCATTATACTAGCACACACTCAGTGTACCTAGTGGCATCCTATACGTGGCTATTGGACTTTGCTATAGTCCCACTAGTGCCAAGACATTTGCAGAGCGCATCTGCCTGCGTTGCACACTCCAACTAATTATAACGAAGCCATTATACTAGCACACACTCAGTGTACCTAGTGGCATCCTATACGTGGCTATTGGACTTTGCTATAGTCCCACTAGTGCCAAGACATTTGCAGAGCACATCTGCCTGCGTTGCACACTCCAACTAATTATAACGAAGCCATTATACTAGCACACACTCAGTGTACCTAGTGGCATCCTATACGTGGCTATTGGACTTTGCTATAGTCCCACTAGTGCCAAGACATTTGCAGAGCGCATCTGCCTGCGTTGCACACTACAACAAATTATAACGAAGCCATTATACTAGCAAACACTCAGTGTACCTAGTGGCATCCTATACGTGGCTATTGGACTTTGCTATAGTCCCACTAGTGCCAAGACATTTGCAGAGCGCATCTGCCTGCGTTGCACACTCCAACTAATTATAACGAAGCCATTATACTAGCAAACACTCAGTGTACCTAGTGGCATCCTATACGTGGCTATTGGACTTTGCTATAGTCCCACTAGTGCCAAGACATTTGCAGAGCGCATCTGCCTGCGTTGCACACTCCAACTAATTATAACGAAGCCATTATACTAGCACACACTCAGTGTACCTAGTGGCATCCTATACGTGGCTATTGGACTTTGCTATAGTCCCACTAGTGCCAAGACATTTGCAGAGCGCATCTGCCTGCGTTGCACACTACAACAAATTATAACGAAGCCATTATACTAGCAAACACTCAGTGTACCTAGTGGCATCCTATACGTGGCTATTGGACTTTGCTATAGTCCCACTAGTGCCAAGACATTTGCAGAGCGCATCTGCCTGCGTTGCACACTCCAACTAATTATAACGAAGCCATTATACTAGCACACACTCAGTGTACCTAGTGGCATCCTATACGTGGCTATTGGACTTTGCTATAGTCCCACTAGGGCCAAGACATTTGCAGAGCACATCTGCCTGCATTGCACACTCCAAGTTTTTTAAACTAAGCAATTTTACTAGCAAACACTCAGTGTACCTAGTGGCATCCTATACGTGGCTATTGGACTTTGCTATAGTCCCACTAGTGCAAAGACATTAGCAGAGCACATCTGCCTGCATTGCACACTCCAAGTTTTTTAAACTCAGCCATTATACTAGCAAACACTCAGTGTACCTAGTGGCATCCTATACGTGGCTATTGGACTTTGCTATAGTCCCACTAGTGCAAAGACATTAGCAGAGCACATCTGCCTGCATTGCACACTCCAAGTTTTTTAAACTCAGCCATTATACTAGCAAACACTCAGTGTACCTAGTGGCATCCTATACGTGGCTATTGGACTTTGCTATAGTCCCACTAGTGCCAAGACATTTGCAGAGCGCATCTGCCTGCGTTGCACACTCCAACTAATTATAACGAAGCCATTATACTAGCACACACTCAGTGTACCTAGTGGCATCCTATACGTGGCTATTGGACTTTGCTATAGTCCCACTAGTGCCAATTCATTTGCAGAGCGCATCTGCCTGCGTTGCACACTCCAACTAATTATAACGAAGCCATTATACTAGCACACACTCAGTGTACCTAGTGGCATCCTATACGTGGCTATTGGACTTTGCTATAGTCCCACTAGTGCCAAGACATTTGCAGAGCGCATCTGCCTGCGTTGCACACTACAACAAATTATAACGAAGCCATTATACTAGCAAACACTCAGTGTACCTAGTGGCATCCTATACGTGGCTATTGGACTTTGCTATAGTCCCACTAGTGCCAAGACATTTGCAGAGCGCATCTGCCTGCGTTGCACACTCCAACTAATTATAACGAAGCCATTATACTAGCAAACACTCAGTGTACCTAGTGGCATCCTATACGTGGCTATTGGACTTTGCTATAGTCCCACTAGTGCCAAGACATTTGCAGAGCGCATCTGCCTGCGTTGCACACTCCAACTAATTATAACGAAGCCATTATACTAGCACACACTCAGTGTACCTAGTGGCATCCTATACGTGGCTATTGGACTTTGCTATAGTCCCACTAGTGCCAAGACATTTGCAGAGCGCATCTGCCTGCGTTGCACACTACAACAAATTATAACGAAGCCATTATACTAGCAAACACTCAGTGTACCTAGTGGCATCCTATACGTGGCTATTGGACTTTGCTATAGTCCCACTAGTGCCAAGACATTTGCAGAGCGCATCTGCCTGCGTTGCACACTCCAACTAATTATAACGAAGCCATTATACTAGCACACACTCAGTGTACCTAGTGGCATCCTATACGTGGCTATTGGACTTTGCTATAGTCCCACTAGGGCCAAGACATTTGCAGAGCACATCTGCCTGCATTGCACACTCCATGTTTTTTAAACTAAGCAATTTTACTAGCAAACACTCAGTGTACCTAGTGGCATCCTATACGTGGCTATTGGACTTTGCTATAGTCCCACTAGTGCAAAGACATTAGCAGAGCACATCTGCCTGCATTGCACACTCCAAGTTTTTTAAACTCAGCCATTATACTAGCAAACACTCAGTGTACCTAGTGGCATCCTATACGTGGCTATTGGACTTTGCTATAGTCCCACTAGTGCAAAGACATTAGCAGAGCACATCTGCCTGCATTGCACACTCCAAGTTTTTTAAACTCAGCCATTATACTAGCAAACACTCAGTGTACCTAGTGGCATCCTATACGTGGCTATTGGACTTTGCTATAGTCCCACTAATGCCAAGACATTTGCAGAGCGCATCTGCCTGCGTTGCACACTCCAACTAATTATAACGAAGCCATTATACTAGCAAACACTCAGTGTACCTAGTGGCATCCTATACGTGGCTATTGGACTTTGCTATAGTCCCACTAGTGCCAAGACATTTGCAGAGCGCATCTGCCTGCGTTGCACACTCCAACTAATTATAACGAAGCCATTATACTAGCACACACTCAGTGTACCTAGTGGCATCCTATACGTGGCTATTGGACTTTGCTATAGTCCCACTAGTGCCAAGACATTTGCAGAGCGCATCTGCCTGCGTTGCACACTCCAACTAATTATAACGAAGCCATTATACTAGCAAACACTCAGTGTACCTAGTGGCATCCTATACGTGGCTATTGGACTTTGCTATAGTCCCACTAGTGCCAAGACATTTGCAGAGCGCATCTGCCTGCGTTGCACACTCCAACTAATTATAACGAAGCCATTATACTAGCAAACACTCAGTGTACCTAGTGGCATCCTATACGTGGCTATTGGACTTTGCTATAGTCCCACTAGTGCCAAGACATTTGCAGAGCGCATCTGCCTGCGTTGCACACTCCAACTAATTATAACGAAGCCATTATACTAGCACACACTCAGTGTACCTAGTGGCATCCTATACATGGCTATTGGACTTTGCTATAGTCCCACTAGTGCCAAGACATTTGCAGAGCGCATCTGCCTGCGTTGCACACTCCAACTAATTATAACGAAGCCATTATACTAGCAAACACTCAGTGTACCTAGTGGCATCCTATACGTGGCTATTGGACTTTGCTATAGTCCCACTAGTGCCAAGACATTTGCAGAGCGCATCTGCCTGCGTTGCACACTCCAACTAATTATAACGAAGCCATTATACTAGCACACACTCAGTGTACCTAGTGGCATCCTATACGTGGCTATTGGACTTTGCTATAGTCCCACTAGTGCCAAGACATTTGCAGAGCGCATCTGCCTGCGTTGCACACTCCAACTAATTATAACGAAGCCATTATACTAGCACACACTCAGTGTACCTAGTGGCATCCTATACGTGGCTATTGGACTTTGCTATAGTCCCACTAGTGCCAAGACATTTGCAGAGCGCATCTGCCTGCGTTGCACACTACAACAAATTATAACGAAGCCATTATACTAGCAAACACTCAGTGTACCTAGTGGCATCCTATACGTGGCTATTGGACTTTGCTATAGTCCCACTAGTGCCAAGACATTTGCAGAGCGCATCTGCCTGCGTTGCACACTCCAACTAATTATAACGAAGCCATTATACTAGCACACACTCAGTGTACCTAGTGGCATCCTATACGTGGCTATTGGACTTTGCTATAGTCCCACTAGTGCCAAGACATTTGCAGAGCGCATCTGCCTGCGTTGCACACTCCAACTAATTATAACGAAGCCATTATACTAGCACACACTCAGTGTACCTAGTGGCATCCTATACGTGGCTATTGGACTTTGCTATAGTCCCACTAGTGCCAAGACATTTGCAGAGCGCATCTGCCTGCGTTGCACACTCCAACTAATTATAACGAAGCCATTATACTAGCACACACTCAGTGTACCTAGTGGCATCCTATACGTGGCTATTGGACTTTGCTATAGTCCCACTAGTGCCAAGACATTTGCAGAGCGCATCTGCCTGCGTTGCACACTACAACAAATTATAACGAAGCCATTATACTAGCAAACACTCAGTGTACCTAGTGGCATCCTATACGTGGCTATTGGACTTTGCTATAGTCCCACTAGTGCCAAGACATTTGCAGAGCGCATCTGCCTGCGTTGCACACTCCAACTAATTATAACGAAGCCATTATACTAGCACACACTCAGTGTACCTAGTGGCATCCTATACGTGGCTATTGGACTTTGCTATAGTCCCACTAGTGCCAAGACATTTGCAGAGCGCATCTGCCTGCGTTGCACACTCCAACTAATTATAACGAAGCCATTATACTAGCACACACTCAGTGTACCTAGTGGCATCCTATACGTGGCTATTGGACTTTGCTATAGTCCCACTAGTGCCAAGACATTTGCAGAGCGCATCTGCCTGCGTTGCACACTACAACAAATTATAACGAAGCCATTATACTAGCAAACACTCAGTGTACCTAGTGGCATCCTATACGTGGCTATTGGACTTTGCTATAGTCCCACTAGTGCCAAGACATTTGCAGAGCGCATCTGCCTGCGTTGCACACTCCAACTAATTATAACGAAGCCATTATACTAGCACACACTCAGTGTACCTAGTGGCATCCTATACGTGGCTATTGGACTTTGCTATAGTCCCACTAGTGCCAAGACATTTGCAGAGCGCATCTGCCTGCGTTGCACACTCCAACTAATTATAACGAAGCCATTATACTAGCACACACTCAGTGTACCTAGTGGCATCCTATACGTGGCTATTGGACTTTGCTATAGTCCCACTAGTGCCAAGACATTTGCAGAGCGCATCTGCCTGCGTTGCACACTCCAACTAATTATAACAAAGCCATTATACTAGCACACACTCAGTGTACCTAGTGGCATCCTATACGTGGCTATTGGACTTTGCTATAGTCCCACTATTGCCAAGACATTTGCAGAGCGCATCTGCCTGCGTTGCACACTACAACAAATTATAACGAAGCCATTATACTAGCAAACACTCAGTGTACCTAGTGGCATCCTATACGTGGCTATTGGACTTTGCTATAGTCCCACTAGTGCCAAGACATTTGCAGAGCGCATCTGCCTGCGTTGCACACTCCAACTAATTATAACGAAGCCATTATACTAGCACACACTCAGTGTACCTAGTGGCATCCTATACGTGGCTATTGGACTTTGCTATAGTCCCACTAGTGCCAAGACATTTGCAGAGCGCATCTGCCTGCGTTGCACACTACAACAAATTATAACGAAGCCATTATACTAGCAAACACTCAGTGTACCTAGTGGCATCCTATACGTGGCTATTGGACTTTGCTATAGTCCCACTAGTGCCAAGACATTTGCAGCACGTCTGCCTGCGTTGCACACTCCAACGAATTATAACTAAGTTACATTGTCAGGGATATTTATTCTTTATTATTCTGCTGTTAATAAAGCTAGACCACCACTGCAATCTTCACCACCTCTCAATTTTTACTACCACATTTTCAGTCCACAATCTTGTCGCAATCAACATGAGTGGCAAAATGACAGATGCTGGTGGAAAGGGGAAGAGGCGTGGTGGAAAAGGCAAAAAATGTTTTGTCAGTGGGGAAGGTGGCAAAGCTCCATTATCATCTGCTGAAGATAGACCATCTACTAGCAAAAGTAAGATGTCTACTACTTATTGTGGACAATCCGATGTGCTCCCTTTTTTACGGACACGAACAAGAGGAACAAAGGTAGATGATGGGCAAAAAAGGAAAATGCTTGAATGGATCTCAAGTGGTCCAACAAGTGCCCTCTCAGCCACTTCAAGTACCGCATCCAAAAAACACCATTCCTCTGAGTTGTCATCCCAATCACACTTGATTTCTCCCAGCTCTGAAGTCTCCATCAGCCCTGCACAGTATGGTGGAACTGAGATGGCTGAGTCTGCAGAGCTGTTCAGTCACACTATAGCCTGGGAATCAGAGGTCTGCTCCCAAGCTACAGTGAGTACAGAACAGGAAATGGTCTGCAGTGATGCCCAGAACCTTTGTGACTCAGATTCAGGCCGTGAGGACCAAGTTTCTGAGCATAATGTTGACCCTTTGTCACAAACTGTAACACCTGTGGTTATAGACAATGAGGAACATACTGATGAAGATGAGACGCAGATACCCGATTGGGATGACAACTTAAATATTCGGTCAGGGCAAGAAGAGGCTCGGTCTGAGGGGGAGGGGAGTGCAAACACAACAATTGATGATGACGTTCTAGATCCCACCTACTGTCAACCCCCAGTCAGGCACTCGAGGAGGTCAACAGAGGCGGTGGAGGAGGATGCAACCGACGACGAAGTTACCTTGCGCCTTCCTGGACAGAGTCGGAGCACTGGTAGCACGTCTACAACTGCATCCTCAGCCACCACTCTGCCTATGAGCATTATTCGGGGTGGATCAACAGGTCGCATGGCCTCTAAGCCTTGCCTAGCCTGGGCCTTTTTTCACATCGAAAAAGATCGCCCAACTCATGTGATATGTAACATTTGTCATGATTCTGTTAGTAGAGGTCAAAACCTCAGCAGTTTGACAACTTCTTCCATGAATCGTCACATGAATAAATATCATAAGTCCCGGTGGGAAGCTCACCGTGCTGCAATGCCGGCTAGCGGAGCGAACCATCCACCGCCCGCCCCTTCCAGTGCATCCGCGCGCTCTTCATCTTCTAGGACTGTGGGGACAGCTGTCACACCTGTTTTTCCACGCAAAACTTCCACCACTGTAACCGCAACAGGCAGTTTGCTTGTAAGGTCGTCAGTTGGTTTGGAAGGGGAAACAAGTGAGTGTGTACAGCTCTCTCAGACATCGATAGCACCAACGTTGGATGAAGGCAACATCATGTCTCCGCCTGCACTTTCCTCACAAACCTGCATTTTTCCAGGGACACCCTACTCAACACCGTCTACACACAGCAGCCAGATCTCTGTCCCTCAGATGTGGTCAAATAAAAGGCCACTTCCTCCGACCCATGACAAAGCTAAGAGGTTGACTCTATCCCTCTGTAAGCTGTTGGCTACCGAAATGCTGCCTTTCCGCCTAGTGGACACACAGGATTTTAGAGACCTTATGTCTGTCGCTGTGCCCCAGTACCAGATGCCTAGTCGCCACTACTTCTCTAAGAAAGGTGTGCCCGCGCTACACCAGCATGTCGCACACAACATCACCGCTTCCTTGAGAAACTCTGTGTGTGAACGGGTGCATTTCACCACCGATACTTGGACCAGTAAGCATGGACAGGGACGTTACATGTCGCTGACTGGGCACTGGGTAACTATGGTGATAGATGGTGAAGGGTCTGCTGCACAAGTCTTGCCGTCCCCACGACTTGTGTGTCAATCCTCTGTCTGTCCAAGTTCCGCCACAGCTTCTGCATCCTCCACCTCATCTGGGTCCTCCACCTCCGCCCCAAGCCTGCCTGGTCAGGCCACCAGCGTTCTCACTGCGCAGAAGGAATCACGCACGCCTCATTACTATGCTGGCAGCCGAGCGCAACGGCATCAGGCGGTCTTTAGCTTGACATGTCTTGGTAATAAGAGTCACACAGCTGAGGAGTTGTGGTCAGCTCTGCGGTCCGAGTTTAATAAATGATTGTCTCCACTCAACCTGCAGCCTGGTAAGGCCGTGTGCGACAATGCTGCAAACCTGGGTGCGGCCCTTCGCCTGGGCAAGGTGACACACGTACCTTGTATGGCTCACGTGTTGAACCTTGTCGTGCAGCAATTTTTAACACACTATCCCGGCCTAGATGGCCTTCTGAACAGGGCACGAAAACTGTCTGCTCACTTCCGGCGTTCAAGCGCCGCAGCTGAGCGACTTGCATCGCTCCAGAAGTCTTTCGGCCTGCCGGTTCATCGCCTGAAATGCGATGTGGCGACACGCTGGAATTCAACTCTACACATGTTACAGCGACTGTGGCAGCACCGCAGAGCCCTGGTGCAATACGTCATGACGTATAGCCTGGGCCAACGAGATGCAGAGGTGGGGCAGATCACCCTGATGGAGTGGTCTCAGATCAAGGACCTATGCACCCTTCTGCACAGTTTCGACATGGCGACGAATATGTTTAGCTCTGACAATGCCATTATCAGCATGACGATTCCAGTCATTTACATGCTGGAGCACACGCTAAACACTATTCGGAGTCAGGGGGTGGGACAACATGAAGGGGAGGAACTACAGGAGGATTCATATGTGCAAGGGACAACAACATCACCAAGATCCAGACGTTCATCATCACCAACGCAGCAGGCATGGGACCATGGGGAACAGGGATCGACAAGGGCGCATAGTAGCAGGCGAAATGTTGAGCAAGGTGCAGGAGAACATGAAGAAATGGAGGACGAACTGTCCATGGACATGGAAGACTCAGCGGATGAGGGAGACCTTAGTCAAATTTCAGTTGAAAGAGGTTGGGGGGAGATGTCAGAGGAAGAAAGAACGGTTAGCACCTCTATGCCACAAACACAGCGTGGACTTGGTCCGCATGGCTGCGCAAGACACATGAGTGCCTTCTTGTTGCACTACCTCCAACATGACAGTCGTATTGTCAAAATTAGAAGTGATGATGACTACTGGATTGCCACACTATTAGATCCCCGGTACAAGTCCAAATTTTGTGACATAATTCCAGCCAGAGAAAGGGACGCACGTATGCAGGAGTATCAGCAGAAGCTGTTACTCGATCTTAGCTCGGCTTTTCCACCAAACAACCGTGCAGGTGCAGGGAGGGAATCTCCCAGTTGTAACTTGACAAACATGGGACGGTCTCGTCATCTTCACCAGTCTACCCGTACCAGTAGGACCGTATCTGGTGCCGGTAACAGCAATTTTATGGAATCTTTTCATAATTTTTTTAGACCCTCTTTTGCAAGGCCACCAGAGACAACAAGTCTGACACATACTCAACGGCTGGAGAGGATGATACAGGAGTATCTCCAAATGAACATCGATGCCATGACTGTGCAACTGGAGCCTTGCTCCTTTTGGGCTTCAAACATAGAAAAATGGCCAGAGCTCTCCAGTTACGCCTTGGAGATTTTGTCGTGTCCAGCTGCCAGCGTTGTCTCTGAACGTGTATTCAGTGCTGCTGGGTGTGTGCTGACAGATAAGCGCACGCGTCTGTCCAGTGACAATGTGGACAGACTGACGTTCATCAAAATGAACAAGTCATGGATCCAGAAGGAATTTACTACCCCTGTGTCATCCTGGGGAGAGTAAATGCTTGTGGATTTGGAATGTGCTTGATGCAAATCAAAACATCCTGTTTGCAACTAGGGCCCAAGTGCTGCCACTGATGGGGTGGGTGTCTGTGTGGCCCAATTTTTGGAAAAAAGGGAGACTCCGCTTGGAGTAACCCTTGCTTGCTGTGTTTTTAAAAGAAGCCAAGATGAACAGAGCTGGGATCAGGAAAGACTTTGCTACCTACCCCGGTGTCATCCTGGGGACGGATAAGAATGGCGTATTTTTGAATGTGCTTGATGCAAATCAAAACATCCTGTTTGCAACTAGGGCCCAAGTGCTGCCACTGATGGGGTGGGTGTCTGTGTGGCCCAATTTTTGGAAAAAAAGGGAGACTCCGCTTGGAGTAACCCTTGCTTACATTGTTTTTAAAAGAAGCCAAGATGAACAAGTCATGGATCAGCAAAGACTTTATCTACGTACCCCGGTGTCATCCTGGGGACGGATAAGAATGGCGTATTTTTGAATGTGCTTGATGCAAATCAAAACATCCTGTTTGCAACTAGGGCCCAAGTGCTGCCACTGATGGGGTGGGTGTCTGTGTGGCCCAATTTTTGGAAAAAAGGGAGACTCCGCTTGGAGTAACCCTTGCTTGCTGTGTTTTTAAAAGAAGCCAAGATGAACAGAGCTGGGTTCAGGAAAGACTTTGCTACCTACCCCGGTGTCATCCTGGGGACGGATAAGAATGGCGTATTTTTGAATGTGCTTGATGCAAATCTAGCTGTGAAGTGTACAACTGGGGCACAACTGCTGCCACTGAAGGGGTGGGTGTGTGTGGGCCCAATTTTTGGAAAAAAGGGAGACTCCGCTTGGAGTAACCCTTGCTTGCTGTGTTTTTAAAAGAAGCCAAGATGAACAGAGCTGGAATCAGGAAAGACTTTGCTACCTACCCCGGTGTCATCCTGGGGACGGATAAGAATGGCGTATTTTTGAATGTGCTTGATGCAAATCAAAACATCCTGTTTGCAACTAGGGCCCAAGTGCTGCCACTGATGGGGTGGGTGTCTGTGTGGCCCAATTTTTGGAAAAAAGGGAGACTCCGCTTGGAGTAACCCTTGCTTGCTGTGTTTTTAAAAGAAGCCAAGATGAACAGAGCTGGGATCAGGAAAGACTTTGCTACCTACCCCGGTGTCATCCTGGGGACGGATAAGAATGGCGTATTTTTGAATGTGCTTGATGCAAATCTAGCTGTGAAGTGTACAACTGGGGCACAACTGCTGCCACTGAAGGGGTGGGTGTGTGTGGGCCCAATTTTTGGAAAAAAGGGAGACTCCGCTTGGAGTAACCCTTGCTTGCTGTGTTTTTAAAAGAAGCCAAGATGAACAGAGCTGGGATCAGGAAAGACTTTGCTACCTACCCCGGTGTCATCCTGGGGACGGATAAGAATGGCGTATTTTTGAATGTGCTTGATGCAAATCTAGCTGTGAAGTGTACAACTGGGGCACAACTGCTGCCACTGAAGGGGTGGGTGTGTGTGGGCCCAATTTTTGGAAAAAAGGGAGACTCCGCTTGGAGTAACCCTTGCTTGCTGTGTTTTTAAAAGAAGCCAAGATGAACAGAGCTGGGATCAGGAAAGACTTTGCTACCTACCCCGGTGTCATCCTGGGGACGGATAAGAATGGCGTATTTTTGAATGTGCTTGATGCAAATCAAAACATCCTGTTTGCAACTAGGGCCCAAGTGCTGCCACTGATGGGGTGGGTGTCTGTGTGGCCCAATTTTTGGAAAAAAAGGGAGACTCCGCTTGGAGTAACCCTTGCTTACATTGTTTTTAAAAGAAGCCAAGATGAACAAGTCATGGATCAGCAAAGACTTTATCTACGTACCCCGGTGTCATCCTGGGGACGGATAAGAATGGCGTATTTTTGAATGTGCTTGATGCAAATCAAAACATCCTGTTTGCAACTAGGGCCCAAGTGCTGCCACTGATGGGGTGGGTGTCTGTGTGGCCCAATTTTTGGAAAAAAGGGAGACTCCGCTTGGAGTAACCCTTGCTTGCTGTGTTTTTAAAAGAAGCCAAGATGAACAGAGCTGGGATCAGGAAAGACTTTGCTACCTACCCCGGTGTCATCCTGGGGACGGATAAGAATGGCGTATTTTTGAATGTGCTTGATGCAAATCTAGCTGTGAAGTGTACAACTGGGGCACAACTGCTGCCACTGAAGGGGTGGGTGTGTGTGGGCCCAATTTTTGGAAAAAAGGGAGACTCCGCTTGGAGTAACCCTTGCTTGCTGTGTTTTTAAAAGAAGCCAAGATGAACAGAGCTGGGATCAGGAAAGACTTTGCTACCTACCCCGGTGTCATCCTGGGGACGGATAAGAATGGCGTATTTTTGAATGTGCTTGATGCAAATCAAAACATCCTGTTTGCAACTAGGGCCCAAGTGCTGCCACTGATGGGGTGGGTGTCTGTGTGGCCCAATTTTTGGAAAAAAAGGGAGACTCCGCTTGGAGTAACCCTTGCTTGCTGTGTTTTTAAAAGAAGCCAAGATGAACAGAGCTGGGATCAGGAAAGACTTTGCTACCTACCCCGGTGTCATCCTGGGGACGGATAAGAATGGCGTATTTTTGAATGTGCTTGATGCAAATCTAGCTGTGAAGTGTACAACTGGGGCACAACTGCTGCCACTGAAGGGGTGGGTGTGTGTGGGCCCAATTTTTGGAAAAAAGGGAGACTCCGCTTGGAGTAACCCTTGCTTGCTGTGTTTTTAAAAGAAGCCAAGATGAACAGAGCTGGGATCAGGAAAGACTTTGCTACCTACCCCGGTGTCATCCTGGGGACGGATAAGAATGGCGTATTTTTGAATGTGCTTGATGCAAATCTAGCTGTGAAGTGTACAACTGGGGCACAACTGCTGCCACTGAAGGGGTGGGTGTGTGTGGGCCCAATTTTTGGAAAAAAGGGAGACTCCGCTTGGAGTAACCCTTGCTTGCTGTGTTTTTAAAAGAAGCCAAGATGAACAGAGCTGGGATCAGGAAAGACTTTGCTACCTACCCCGGTGTCATCCTGGGGACGGATAAGAATGGCGTATTTTTGAATGTGCTTGATGCAAATCAAAACATCCTGTTTGCAACTAGGGCCCAAGTGCTGCCACTGATGGGGTGGGTGTCTGTGTGGCCCAATTTTTGGAAAAAAGGGAGACTCCGCTTGGAGTAACCCTTGCTTGCTGTGTTTTTAAAAGAAGCCAAGATGAACAGAGCTGGGATCAGGAAAGACTTTGCTACCTACCCCGGTGTCATCCTGGGGACGGATAAGAATGGCGTATTTTTGAATGTGCTTGATGCAAATCTAGCTGTGAAGTGTACAACTGGGGCCCAAGTGCTGCCACTGAAGGGGTGGGTGTGTGTGGGCCCAATTTTTGGAAAAAAGGGAGACTCCGCTTGGAGTAACCCTTGCTTGCTGTGTTTTTAAAAGAAGCCAAGATGAACAGAGCAGGGATCAGGAAAGACTTTGCTACCTACCCCGGTGTCATCCTGGGGACGGATAAGAATGGCGTATTTTTGAATGTGCTTGATGCAAATCTAGCTGTGAAGTGTACAACTGGGGCACAACTGCTGCCACTGAAGGGGTGGGTGTGTGTGGGCCCAATTTTTGGAAAAAAGGGAGACTCCGCTTGGAGTAACCCTTGCTTGCTGTGTTTTTAAAAGAAGCCAAGATGAACAGAGCTGGGATCAGGAAAGACTTTGCTACCTACCCCGGTTTCATCCTGGGGACGGATAAGAATGGCGTATTTTTGAATGTGCTTGATGCAAATCAAAACATCCTGTTTGCAACTAGGGCCCAAGTGCTGCCACTGATGGGGTGGGTGTCTGTGTGGCCCAATTTTTGGAAAAAAAGGGAGACTCCGCTTGGAGTAACCCTTGCTTACATTGTTTTTAAAAGAAGCCAAGATGAACAAGTCATGGATCAGCAAAGACTTTATCTACGTACCCCGGTGTCATCCTGGGGACGGATAAGAATGGCGTATTTTTGAATGTGCTTGATGCAAATCAAAACATCCTGTTTGCAACTAGGGCCCAAGTGCTGCCACTGATGGGGTGGGTGTCTGTGTGGCCCAATTTTTGGAAAAAAGGGAGACTCCGCTTGGAGTAACCCTTGCTTGCTGTGTTTTTAAAAGAAGCCAAGATGAACAGAGCTGGGATCAGGAAAGACTTTGCTACCTACCCCGGTGTCATCCTGGGGACGGATAAGAATGGCGTATTTTTGAATGTGCTTGATGCAAATCAAAACATCCTGTTTGCAACTAGGGCCCAAGTGCTGCCACTGATGGGGTGGGTGTCTGTGTGGCCCAATTTTTGGAAAAAAAGGGAGACTCCGCTTGGAGTAACCCTTGCTTACATTGTTTTTAAAAGAAGCCAAGATGAACAAGTCATGGATCAGCAAAGACTTTATCTACGTACCCCGGTGTCATCCTGGGGACGGATAAGAATGGCGTATTTTTGAATGTGCTTGATGCAAATCAAAACATCCTGTTTGCAACTAGGGCCCAAGTGCTGCCACTGATGGGGTGGGTGTCTGTGTGGCCCAATTTTTGGAAAAAAGGGAGACTCCGCTTGGAGTAACCCTTGCTTGCTGTGTTTTTAAAAGAAGCCAAGATGAACAGAGCTGGGATCAGGAAAGACTTTGCTACCTACCCCGGTGTCATCCTGGGGACGGATAAGAATGGCGTATTTTTGAATGTGCTTGATGCAAATCTAGCTGTGAAGTGTACAACTGGGGCACAACTGCTGCCACTGAAGGGGTGGGTGTGTGTGGGCCCAATTTTTGGAAAAAAGGGAGACTCCGCTTGGAGTAACCCTTGCTTGCTGTGTTTTTAAAAGAAGCCAAGATGAACAGAGATGGGATCAGGAAAGACTTTGCTACCTACCCCGGTGTCATCCTGGGGACGGATAAGAATGGCGTATTTTTGAATGTGCTTGATGCAAATCTAGCTGTGAAGTGTACAACTGGGGCACAACTGCTGCCACTGAAGGGGTGGGTGTGTGTGGGCCCAATTTTTGGAAAAAAGGGAGACTCCGCTTGGAGTAACCCTTGCTTGCTGTGTTTTTAAAAGAAGCCAAGATGAACAGAGCTGGGATCAGGAAAGACTTTGCTACCTACCCCGGTGTCATCCTGGGGACGGATAAGAATGGCGTATTTTTGAATGTGCTTGATGCAAATCTAGCTGTGAATTGTACAACTGGGGCACAACTGCTGCCACTGAAGGGGTGGGTGTGTGTGGGCCCAATTTTTGGAAAAAAGGGAGACTCCGCTTGGAGTAACCCTTGCTTGCTGTGTTTTTAAAAGAAGCCAAGATGAACAGAGCTGGGATCAGGAAAGACTTTGCTACCTACCCCGGTGTCATCCTGGGGACGGATAAGAATGGCGTATTTTTGAATGTGCTTGATGCAAATCTAGCTGTGAAGTGTACAACTGGGGCACAACTGCTGCCACTGAAGGGGTGGGTGTGTGTGGGCCCAATTTTTGGAAAAAAGGGAGACTCCGCTTGGAGTAACCCTTGCTTACATTGTTTTTAAAAGAAGCCAAGATGAACAAGTCATGGATCAGCAAAGACTTTATCTACGTACCCCGGTGTCATCCTGGGGACGGATAAGAATGGCGTATTTTTGAATGTGCTTGATGCAAATCAAAACATCCTGTTTGCAACTAGGGCCCAAGTGCTGCCACTGATGGGGTGGGTGTCTGTGTGGCCCAATTTTTGGAAAAAAGGGAGACTCCGCTTGGAGTAACCCTTGCTTGCTGTGTTTTTAAAAGAAGCCAAGATGAACAGAGCTGGGATCAGGAAAGACTTTGCTACCTACCCCGGTGTCATCCTGGGGACGGATAAGAATGGCGTATTTTTGAATGTGCTTGATGCAAATCTAGCTGTGAAGTGTACAACTGGGGCACAACTGCTGCCACTGAAGGGGTGGGTGTGTGTGGGCCCAATTTTTGGAAAAAAGGGAGACTCCGCTTGGAGTAACCCTTGCTTGCTGTGTTTTTAAAAGAAGCCAAGATGAACAGAGCTGGGATCAGGAAAGACTTTGCTACCTACCCCGGTGTCATCCTGGGGACGGATAAGAATGGCGTATTTTTGAATGTGCTTGATGCAAATCTAGCTGTGAAGTGTACAACTGGGGCACAACTGCTGCCACTGAAGGGGTGGGTGTGTGTGGGCCCAATTTTTGGAAAAAAGGGAGACTCCGCTTGGAGTAACCCTTGCTTGCTGTGTTTTTAAAAGAAGCCAAGATGAACAGAGCTGGGATCAGGAAAGACTTTGCTACCTACCCCGGTGTCATCCTGGGGACGGATAAGAATGGCGTATTTTTGAATGTGCTTGATGCAAATCAAAACATCCTGTTTGCAACTAGGGCCCAAGTGCTGCCACTGATGGGGTGGGTGTCTGTGTGGCCCAATTTTTGGAAAAAAAGGGAGACTCCGCTTGGAGTAACCCTTGCTTACATTGTTTTTAAAAGAAGCCAAGATGAACAAGTCATGGATCAGCAAAGACTTTATCTACGTACCCCGGTGTCATCCTGGGGACGGATAAGAATGGCGTATTTTTGAATGTGCTTGATGCAAATCAAAACATCCTGTTTGCAACTAGGGCCCAAGTGCTGCCACTGATGGGGTGGGTGTCTGTGTGGCCCAATTTTTGGAAAAAAGGGAGACTCCGCTTGGAGTAACCCTTGCTTGCTGTGTTTTTAAAAGAAGCCAAGATGAACAGAGCTGGGATCAGGAAAGACTTTGCTACCTACCCCGGTGTCATCCTGGGGACGGATAAGAATGGCGTATTTTTGAATGTGCTTGATGCAAATCTAGCTGTGAAGTGTACAACTGGGGCACAACTGCTGCCACTGAAGGGGTGGGTGTGTGTGGGCCCAATTTTTGGAAAAAAGGGAGACTCCGCTTGGAGTAACCCTTGCTTGCTGTGTTTTTAAAAGAAGCCAAGATGAACAGAGCTGGGATCAGGAAAGACTTTGCTACCTACCCCGGTGTCATCCTGGGGACGGATAAGAATGGCGTATTTTTGAATGTGCTTGATGCAAATCAAAACATCCTGTTTGCAACTAGGGCCCAAGTGCTGCCACTGATGGGGTGGGTGTCTGTGTGGCCCAATTTTTGGAAAAAAAGGGAGACTCCGCTTGGAGTAACCCTTGCTTACATTGTTTTTAAAAGAAGCCAAGATGAACAAGTCATGGATCAGCAAAGACTTTATCTACGTACCCCGGTGTCATCCTGGGGACGGATAAGAATGGCGTATTTTTGAATGTGCTTGATGCAAATCAAAACATCCTGTTTGCAACTAGGGCCCAAGTGCTGCCACTGATGGGGTGGGTGTCTGTGTGGCCCAATTTTTGGAAAAAAGGGAGACTCCGCTTGGAGTAACCCTTGCTTGCTGTGTTTTTAAAAGAAGCCAAGATGAACAGAGCTGGGATCAGGAAAGACTTTGCTACCTACCCCGGTGTCATCCTGGGGACGGATAAGAATGGCGTATTTTTGAATGTGCTTGATGCAAATCTAGCTGTGAAGTGTACAACTGGGGCACAACTGCTGCCACTGAAGGGGTGGGTGTGTGTGGGCCCAATTTTTGGAAAAAAGGGAGACTCCGCTTGGAGTAACCCTTGCTTGCTGTGTTTTTAAAAGAAGCCAAGATGAACAGAGCTGGGATCAGGAAAGACTTTGCTACCTACCCCGGTGTCATCCTGGGGACGGATAAGAATGGCGTATTTTTGAATGTGCTTGATGCAAATCAAAACATCCTGTTTGCAACTAGGGCCCAAGTGCTGCCACTGATGGGGTGGGTGTCTGTGTGGCCCAATTTTTGGAAAAAAAGGGAGACTCCGCTTGGAGTAACCCTTGCTTACATTGTTTTTAAAAGAAGCCAAGATGAACAAGTCATGGATCAGCAAAGACTTTATCTACGTACCCCGGTGTCATCCTGGGGACGGATAAGAATGGCGTATTTTTGAATGTGCTTGATGCAAATCAAAACATCCTGTTTGCAACTAGGGCCCAAGTGCTGCCACTGATGGGGTGGGTGTCTGTGTGGCCCAATTTTTTGAAAAAAGGGAGACTCCGCTTGGAGTAACCCTTGCTTGCTGTGTTTTTAAAAGAAGCCAAGATGAACAGAGCTGGGATCAGGAAAGACTTTGCTACCTACCCCGGTGTCATCCTGGGGACGGATAAGAATGGCGTATTTTTGAATGTGCTTGATGCAAATGTAGCTGTGAAGTGTACAACTGGGGCACAACTGCTGCCACTGAAGGGGTGGGTGTGTGTGTGGCCCAATTTTTGGAAAAAAGGGAGACTCCGCTTGGAGTCACCTTGCGGTGTTTTACATGATTTTAGAAGGGCGTGCCATGCCTATATCTGTGTGTCCTCCTCTTTTTCCTTGTCCAGCTGTTTTGTTTTCGCATGAGTATATGTCCTTGTCACTTTCCAATGTGTTTGAGTTGTTTGTCACCTTTAGGACACCTTTGAGGGTGTTTTCTAGGTGTTTTTCTGTGTTTGTGATTGCCTGCCATTGTTTCCTATGCAGTTCGAGTTCGGTTCGTCGAACGTTCGACGAACCGAACTCGAACGGGAGGGCCGTTCGGCGAACCAACCTCGAGCCGAACCGCGACCGGTTCGCTCATCTCTAGCCAAGACATTTGCAGAGCGCATCTGCCTGCGTTGCACACTCCAACTAATTATAACGAAGCCATTATACTAGCAAACACTCAGTGTACCTAGTGGCATCCTATACGTGGCTATTGGACTTTGCTATAGTCCCACTAGTGCCAAGACATTTGCAGAGCGCATCTGCCTGCGTTGCACACTCCAACAAATTATAACGAAGCCATTATACTAGCAAACACTCAGTGTACCTAGTGGCATCCTATACGTGGCTATTGGACTTTGCTATAGTCCCACTAGTGCCAAGACATTTGCAGAGCGCATCTGCCTGCGTTGCACACTCCAACTAATTATAACGAAGCCATTATACTAGCACACACTCAGTGTACCTAGTGGCATCCTATACGTGGCTATTGGACTTTGCTATAGTCCCACTAGTGCCAAGACATTTGCAGAGCACATCTGCCTGCATTGCACACTCTAACTTTTTTAAACTCAGCCATTATACTAGCAAACAGTCAGTGTACCTAGTGGCATCCTAAACGTGGCTATTGTACTTTTGTCAATTCACAGTATTGGAACGTTATTTGCAGCACGTCTGCCTGCATTGCACACTCTAACTTTTTTAAACTCAGCCATTATACTAGCAAACAGTCAGTGTACCTAGTGGCATCCTAAACGTGGCTATTGTACTTTTGTCAATTCACAGTATTGGAACGTTATTTGCAGCACGTCTGCCTGCATTGCACACTCTAACTTTTTTAAACTCAGCCATTATACTAGCAAACAGTCAGTGTACCTAGTGGCATCCTATACGTGGCTATTGTACTTTTGTCAATTCACAGTATTGGAACGTTATTTGCAGCACGTCTGCCTGCATTGCACACTCTAACTTTTTTAAACTCAGCCATTATACTAGCAAACACTCACTGTACCTAGTTGTATCCTAAACGTGGCTATTGTACTTTTGTCAATTCACAGTATTGGAACGTTATTTGCAGCACGTCTGCCTGCATTGCACACTCTAACTTTTTTAAACTCAGCCATTATACTAGCAAACACTCACTGTACCTAGTTGTATCCTAAACGTGGCTATTGTACTTTTGTCAATTCACAGTATTGGAACGTTATTTGCAGCACGTCTGCCTGCATTGCACACTCTAACTTTTTTAAACTCAGCCATTATACTATTAAACAGTCAGTGTACCTAGTGGCATCCTAAACGTGGCTATTGTACTTTTGTCAATTCACAGTATTGGAACGTTATTTGCAGCACGTCTGCCTGCATTGCACACTCTAACTTTTTTAAACTCAGCCATTATACTACCAAACAGTCAGTGTACCTAGTGGCATCCTAAACGTGGCTATTGTACTTTTGTCAATTCACAGTATTGGAACGTTATTTGCAGCACGTCTGCCTGCATTGCACACTCTAACTTTTTTAAACTCAGCCATTATACTAGCAAACAGTCAGTGTACCTAGTGGCATCCTAAACGTGGCTATTGTACTTTTGTCAATTCACAGTATTGGAACGTTATTTGCAGCACGTCTGCCTGCATTGCACACTCTAACTTTTTTAAACTCAGCCATTATACTAGCAAACAGTCAGTGTACCTAGTGGCATCCTATACGTGGCTATTGTACTTTTGTCAATTCACAGTATTGGAACGTTATTTGCAGCACGTCTGCCTGCATTGCACACTCTAACTTTTTTAAACTCAGCCATTATACTAGCAAACAGTCAGTGTACCTAGTGGCATCCTAAACGTGGCTATTGTACTTTTGTCAATTCACAGTATTGGAACGTTATTTGCAGCACGTCTGCCTGCATTGCACACTCTAACTTTTTTAAACTCAGCCATTATACTACCAAACAGTCAGTGTACCTAGTGGCATCCTAAACGTGGCTATTGTACTTTTGTCAATTCACAGTATTGGAACGTTATTTGCAGCACGTCTGCCTGCATTGCACACTCTAACTTTTTTAAACTCAGCCATTATACTAGCAAACAGTCAGTGTACCTACTGGCATCCTAAACGTGGCTATTGTACTTTTGTCAATTCACAGTATTGGAACGTTATTTGCAGCACGTCTGCCTGCATTGCACACTCTAACTTTTTTAAACTCAGCCATTATACTAGCAAACAGTCAGTGTACCTAGTGGCATCCTATACGTGGCTATTGTACTTTTGTCAATTCACAGTATTGGAACGTTATTTGCAGCACGTCTGCCTGCATTGCACACTCTAACTTTTTTAAACTCAGCCATTATACTAGCAAACAGTCAGTGTACCTAGTGGCATCCTAAACGTGGCTATTGTACTTTTGTCAATTCACAGTATTGGAACGTTATTTGCAGCACGTCGGCCTGCATTGCACACTCTAACTTTTTTAAACTCAGCCATTATACTAGCAAACAGTCAGTGTACCTAGTGGCATCCTAAACGTGGCTATTGTACTTTTGTCAATTCACAGTATTGGAACGTTATTTGCAGCACGTCTGCCTGCATTGCACACTCTAACTTTTTTAAACTCAGCCATTATACTACCAAACAGTCAGTGTACCTAGTGGCATCCTATACGTGGCTATTTGACTTTGCTATAGTCCCACTAGTGCCAAGACATTTGCAGAGCGCATCTGCCTGCGTTGCACACTCCAACTAATTATAACGAAGCCATTATACTAGCAAACACTCACTGTACCTAGTTGTATCCTAAACGTGGCTATTGTACTTTTGTCAATTCACAGTATTGGAACGTTATTTGCAGCACGTCTGCCTGCATTGCACACTCTATCTTTTTTAAACTCATCCATTATACTAGCAAACACACAGTGTACCTAGTGGCATCCTATACGTGGCTATTGGACTTTGCTATAGTCCCACTAGTGCCAAGACATTTGCAGAGCGCATCTGCCTGCGTTGCACACTCCAACAAATTATAACGAAGCCATTATACTAGCACACACTCAGTGTACCTAGTGGCATCCTATACGTGGCTATTGGACTTTGCTATAGTCCCACTAGTGCAAAGACATTTGCATAGCACGTCTGCCTGCATTGCACACTACAACTTTTTTAAACTAAGCAATTTTACTAGCAAACACTCACTGTACCTAGTTGTATCCTAAACGTGGCTATTGTACTTTTGTCAATTCACACTACTGCAAATCTATGTGCAGCACCTCTGCATGACAACCTCGTGCTCTGTTTTTAATAAGCTATAATGATAGCACAAAATACTGCCATTTTGTGGCATCATAGAACTGGCTGTTGTATTCCATTAGTGCCCCACTGGTGACAAGCTATTTCTAGCACCTCTACATCACACCCTCATGCACATTTTGCTACGCTAATGTTATAGCAAACTCATGGAATTCATTGCTGCATTTCATAATTCGGAGGGATAGAAAGTCAGGCTTCCTTTAGCTTTTCCTTCTGTTCATAGACAGCATCTCCAAGACAAATTTCCCCTCCACGTCTAAGTGTGGAGAGGCAGCTAGTGCGCATGCGTGTGCCGATGTACCCCAGCTGCAGCATAATTACAGTGTTTCGCCTAGTGAGTATGCTCAGCCTGACTGTGCCATTCCTGACGCTAAGTTTTCATTTCGGGATACAGCGCATGCTCCCACACTAAGTGTGAAAAGCCTCTTTGCACAGGTGCTTGCATTCCGTGCCGGGTCTAAGTCCTGTTTTGGGCATAGACACCATGCTAAAGCTGATAGTCTTTTTTCAGAGACTGTATTTCATGCTACTGAGCATGCTCAGGCACTTCCTGCATCAGAGACTAGGTCCGGTAATGAACTCTTTGGCCCTGGCCCTGATGTGGGGGTCCCATATAGACCACAGGGCATCAGGTGTCCTCCCAAATGGCTTGCAGAGGCCCACACCTATGACTTGTCACCGCATTATTGATGCTCAGACGATGACTGGTGAGGTGTTTGGGTCATGGCAGCCATGAGGTCATCATTGAAGTTGCGTTTCCAAATAGGACGCTAGTTATGCCACTCATGACGTGTCACTCTACTTTTGTCTCCAGGAGGTGCATTGTGGTTCACCCTGGTTTGGGGCGGACCCAGGTTATAAAAGGGGCTGGAGCCAACAAGGAGGTGCGCAGTCTTCTATTATGCTCCGAAAGAGCACACCTCCATGTGTTGAACCCATTGCGGCTTTAGGCCAGAGGTAGGCAGGGATCGGGTGGTGGATGCAGGCCACCACCACAGTTGGTAACGCAGAACGGTTAAGACCAGCTCCTGTCCTAACAGTCCTGCTTGTGCAGCCCAGTGGCATTAACAGGCCTGCTGCTGCTGATGCGCCTGCTGTTCACAGGTGTGGCCCCTACGCACACGGTCAGCGTACTCAATGGCCCCTGTGTTGTTAACAGGGAGTTCCTGGGCTGGGTGGGCATGTGGACCCTGTGACGCTAACAGGGCTCACAGTCTCCAGATCCGAATGGCGTCTAACTCGGTTCAGGCTACTATTAGTTTCATAGCCACACAGCTCTGTATCCTCCACCAAACCTTCAAGTTGCCAACCTCTCCTTTTCCAACTGGGAGCACGGTGGACACTGACTGCTGATGGGGATATATACCTTTCTCTTTCTTTTCTTATTAATTTTCGTTATATAGCGGTCACAGATTATATACCACTTTATCCAAATCTGCCAGTCCCACTGTAACAGATGTTGTTTCTTCAGCAAATGTTACAGTTGCTTAACCACCAAATCCACGGACCAAAACTTTTTTCCCCTTTCCAACACACCTGTTCCCCTTTCCAACAGCATCTGTCCTTTTTCAACTCATTTTGGGATATGACCAAAAGTGCAACTGTGCAGGGACACCGTACTCAACGCCATCTCAGCACAGCAGCCATCCCTCGGTCCCTCCGATGTGGACAAGTAAAAGACCATTTCCTCCTATCCATGACAAAGCGTTGAGATTCACTCTGTGCAGCACTGGTGTTTAGTGGACAAGTAGATCTAAGATTGCGTACCACATTCTGCAGATACTCCTGTATACGTGCGTCTATTTCTATGGCAGGAATTAGTTCGCCAAATTTTGTCTTGTACCGGGGATCTAACAGTGTGGCAACCCAGTATTCAGGATTAGTTCAAATTCATACAATCCGAGGGTCATGTAGGTAGTGCAGCAAGAAGGCGCTCATGTGTCTTGTGCATCCAGGAGGACCAAGTCCTTGGTGTGTTGGTGGCAGAGAGGTGAGAATCGTGCATCCTTCCTCTGCCCTCTACCCACAACCTCGCACAACCGAAATGTGAGCAAGCTCTCACTCATCTGCTGAGTCTTCCATGCCCATCGCCAGTTCGTCCTCCATTTCTTCATGGGCTCCTGCACTTTCATCAACACTTTTTGCTGATACTATGCGCCCTTGTTAATCCCTCTCCCTCACCATGAATGCCGCATAGGTGCCGCTGACCATCTGGACCTCGTAGATCTTGTTATCCCTTCCGCATATGACTCCTCCTGTACTTCCTCCCCTTCCTCTTGTCCCAACACCTGACTCAGAATAATAATTACAGTGTGCTCCATCATGTAGATGACCAGAATTGTCACGCTGAGAATGACATTGCCAGTGCTAAACATCTTCGTCGACATTTCAAAACTGTGTAGCAGGGTGCATAGGTCCTTGATCTGACACCACTCCAGCAGCGTGATCTGCACCACCTCTGGATCAAGTTATCCCAGGCTATATGTCTTACCGTATTTCAGCAGGGCTCTGCGGTGCTGCCACACACGCTGCAACATGTGCAGATTCCAATTCCTGCGTGTCGAAACATCGCATTTACGGCGTTTAACTGCCAGACCCTAAGACTTCCGGAGTGATGAAAGTTGTTGAGCTGCTGTGTGCGCACGATGGAAGTGAGCACATAGCGAGCGTGCCCACTGCACAAGGCCATGTAGGCCGTGATGGTGTTTTAAAAATTGCTGGCGAATTCGGTTCAACACGTGAGCCCTAAAAGGCACGTGTGTCACATTGCCCTGAGGATGGCCCGCAGCCAGGTTTGCATCATTGCCGCACACGGCTGTTAAGTCACCAACGTAGTCCGCTCCGTCAATTTGTACTCCGGTTGCCAGGTGACAACGTGTTCCTTTCATGAATAGTGCTGATGATGTGAGAGTAGTCGATGCCAGCGGCGCAGGTGGACGCAGGTTATGCTCACCCACTGGGCTGCATTACCTTGACAGATGCAGAATCTCTGGCTGAATGTAGCTGGTGGGTATCTCACAGATGAAATACCATCATTCAGCTACAACCAATGGGAAGACACCACACCCTTTTTTATGCCCATCCTGTCTGCAGACCACTGCCAGACATAGCTATGAACCTCTGGTTAATTTTACCCCCAGTTCAGTTTTATGATTTTGTGTGCTTGTTACCTGACTACTTTTCCTGCTTGCTGTTTATGTACCTTGTTGGCCGATACGCATTTCAACTCTGCTTGTTTTCTGATTCTTTCCTGGCCGTCCCATTCTGTTCCTGTTCCTCAATTAATGTTTTGACCCTGCCTGACTACTATTCTCTGTAATAGCGGTGTGACTCACATTTCTCATACATTTCAAAGTAAAGCTTTGACCGCCTGATGGCATTGAGCTCTGCTGCCAGCATAGTAAGGAGGTGTGTGGTAGTCCTTGTGCGCAGTTGCAAGGAAGGGTGGCCTGACCACACAGGGTTTGCGCCAAGGTAGAGGACCCACACGAGGTTGAAGAGGCAGAAGCAGTGTATTAACTTCTACATACAGAACAAGGATTGAAACAACTCGTGGGGACGGCAAGACTTGTACAGCAGACCCTTCTCCATCTCTCACCATAGTTTGCCAGTGCCCAGTCAGTGACATGTAATGACCCTGTCTATGCTTACTGGTCCAAGTATCTGTGTTGAAATGCACCCTGTCGCACACAGATTTTCTCAAGGAAGTGGTGATGTTGTGTGCGACATGCTGGTGTAGCGCGGGCATGCTTTTCTTGGAGAAGCAGTGGTGATTGGGCATGTGGTACTGGGGCACAGCGACAGACATAAGGTCTGTAAAATCCTGTGTGTCCACTACGCGTAAAGGCAGCATTTCGGTAGCCAACAGCTTACAGAGGGATAGAGTCAACCACTTAGCTTTGTCATGGGTCGCAGTAAGTGGCCTTTTATTTGACCACATCTGAGGGAAAGAGATCTGGCTGCTGTCTGTAGACGGTGTTGAGTAGGGTGTCCCTGGAAAAATGCAGGTTTGTGAGAAAAGTGCAGGCGGAGACATGATGTTGCCTTCATCTTGCCTTCAGATCTGTTCATCTTGTATCATTTTTAAAAAACACATCAAGCAAGGGTTACTCCAAGCGGAGTCTACCTTTTTTCCCAACATTGGGCACACAGACACCCCATCAGTGACAGCACTTGTGCCCTAGTTGCAAACAGGATGTTTTGATTTGCATCAAGCACATTCCAAATCCACAAGCATTTACTCTCCCCAGGATGACACAGGGGTAGTAAATTCCTTCTGGATCCATGACTTGTTCATTTTGATGAACGTCAGTGTGTCCACATTGTCACTGGACAGACGCGTGCGCTTATCTGTCAGCACACACCCAGCAGCACTGAAGAAGACACGTTCAGAGACAACGCTGGCAGCTGCACACGACAAAATCTCCAAGGCGTAACTGGAGAGCTCTGTCAATTTTTCTAGATTTGAAGCCCAAAAGGAGCAAGGCTCCATTTGCAAAGTCATTGCATCGATGTTCATTTGGAGATACTCCTGTATCATCCTCTCCATCCGTTGACTATGTGTCAGACTTGTTGTCTCTGGTGGCCTTGCAAAGGAGGGTCTAAAAAAATTATGAAAATATTCCATAAAATTGCTGTTACCAGCACCAGATACGGTCCTACTGGTACGGGTAGACTGTTGAAGATGACGATGCCGTCCCATGTTTGTCAAGTTACAACTGGGAGAATCACTCCCTTCACCTGCACGGTTGTTTGGTGTAAAAGCCGAGCTAAGATCGAGTAACAGCTTATGCTGATACTCCAGCATACGTGCGTCCCTTTCTATGGGTGGAATTATGTCACAAAATTTGGACTTGTCCCGGGGATCTAATAGTGTGGCAAGCCAGTAGTCATCATCACTTCTAATTTTGACAATCCGAGGGTCATGTTGGAGGTAGTGCAACAAGAAGGCACTCATGTGTCTTGCGCAGCCATGCGGACCAAGTCCACGCTGTGTTTGTGGCATAGAGGTGCTAACCGTTCTTTCTTCCTCTGACATCTCCCCCCAACCTCTTTCAACTGAATTTTGACCAAGGTCTCCCTCATCCGCTGAGTCTTCCATGTCCATGGACAGTTCGTCCTCCATATCTTCATGTCCTCCTGCACCTTCCTCAACATCTCGCCTGCTACCATGCGCCCTTGTTGATCCCTGTCCCCCATGGTCCCATGCCTGCCGCGTTGGTGATGATGAACGTCTGGACCTTGGTGATGTTGTTGTGTCTTGCGCATATGAATCCTCCTGTAGTTCCTCCCCTTCCTGTTGTCCCACCCCCTGACTCCGAATAGTGTTTAGCGTGTGCTCCAGCATGTAAATGACTGTAATCGTCATGCTGATAATGGCATTGTCAGCGCTAAACATATTCGTCGCCATGTCGAAACTGTGCAGAACGGTGCATAGGTCCTTGATCTGAGATCACTCCATCAGGGTGATCTGCCCCACTTCTGCATCTCGTTGGCCCAGGCTATACATCATGACGTATTGCACCAGGGCTCGCCGGTGCTGCCACAGTCGCTGTAACATGTGGAGAGTTGAATTCCAGCGTGTCGCCACATCGCATTTCAGGCGATGAACCGGCAGGCCGAAAGACTTCTGGAGCGATGCAAGTCGCTCAGCTGCGGCGGTTGAACGGCGGAAGTGAGCACTGCAGACAGTTTACGTGCCCTGGTCAGAAGGCCATCTAGGCCGGGATAGTGTGTTAAAAATTGCTGGACAACAAGGTTCAACACGTGAGCCATACAAGGCACGTGTGTCACCTTGCCCAGGCGAAGGGCCGCACCCAAGTTTGCAGCATTGTCGCACACGGCCTTACCAGGCTGCAGGTTGAGTGGAGACAACCATTTATTAAACTCGGACCGCAGAGCTGACCACAACTCCTCAGCTGTGTGACTCTTATTCCCAAGACATGTCAAGCTAAAGACCGCCTGATGCCGTTGCGCTCTGCTGCCAGCATAGTAATGAGGGGTGCGTGATTCCTTCTGCGCAGTGAGAACGCTGGTGGCCTGACCAGGCAGGCTTGGGGCGGAGGTGGAGGACCCAGATGAGGTGGAGGATGCAGAAGCAGTGGCGGAACTTGGACAGACAGAGGATTGACACACAAGTCGTGGGGACGGCAAGACTTGTGCAGCAGACCCTTCACCATCTATCAACATAGTTACCCAGTGCCCAGTCAGCGACATGTAACGTCCCTGTCCATGCTTACTGGTCCAAGTATCGGTGGTGAAATGCACCCGTTCACACACAGAGTTTCTCAAGGAAGCGGTGATGTTGTGTGCGACATGCTGGTGTAGCGCGGGCACACCTTTCTTAGAGAAGTAGTGGCGACTAGGCATCTGGTACTGGGGCACAGCGACAGACATAAGGTCTCTAAAATCCTGTGTGTCAACTAGGCGGCAAGGCAGCATTTCGGTAGCCAACAGCTTACAGAGGGATAGAGTCAACCTCTTAGCTTTGTCATGGGTCGGAGGAAGTGGCCTTTTATTTGACCACATCTGAGGGACAGAGATCTGGCTGCTGTGTGTAGACGGTGTTGAGTAGGGTGTCCCTGGAAAAATGCAGGTTTGTGAGGAAAGTGCAGGCGGAGACATGATGTTGCCTTCATCCAACGTAGGTGCTATCGATGTCTGAGAGAGCTGTACACACTCACTTGTTTCCCCTTCCAAACCAACTGACGACCTACCAAGCAAACTGCCTGTTGCGGTTACAGTGGTGGAAGTTTTGCGTGGAAAAACAGGTGTGACAGCTGTCCCCACAGTCCTAGAAGATGAAGAGCGCGCGGATGCACTGGAAGGGGCGGGCGGTGGATGGTTCGCTCCGCTAGGCCGCATTGCAGCACAGTGAGCTTCCCACCGGGACCTATGATATTTATTCATGTGACGATTCATGGAAGAAGTTGTCAAACTGCTGAGGTTTTGACCTCTACTAAGAGAATCATGACAAATTTTACACATCACATGATTTGGGCGATCTTTTTCTATGTCAAAAAAGGAACAGGCTAGGCAAGGCTTAGAGGCCATGCGACCTGTTGATGCACCCCGAATAATGCTCATAGGCAGAGTGGTGGCTGAGGATGCAGTTGTAGACGTGCTACCAGTGCTCCGACTCTGTCCAGGAAGGCGCAAGGTAATTTCGTCGTCGGTTGCATCCTCCTCCACCGCCTCTGTTGACCTCCTCGAGTGCCTGACTGGGGGTTGACAGTAGGTGGGATCTAGAACTTCATCATCAATTGTTGTGTTTGCACTCCCCTCCCCCTCAGACCGAGCCTCTTCTTGCCCTGACCGAATATTTAAGTTGTCATCCCAATCGGGTATCTGCGTCTCATCTTCATCAGTATGTTCCTCATTGCCTATAACCACAGTTGTTGGAAAGGCAGCATTTTGGTAGCCAACAGTTTGCATTTTATGAAAGTCAACCTCCAAGCCATGTCATGCCCTTCTAAAAGCATGTATAACACAGCGAGGGGACTCCAACCACAGTCTCCCTCGTTTCCACTCACTGGGCCACACACACCCCACTTGACTGGCATCGGTTGAGCTCCCTTTTGAAAAAGAAAAAGATGCTTTGCATGAAGCACTCTCAAAAATACGCGTGCCTTTCCCGTCCCCTGGCTGACCCAGGGGAAGAAAAGTCCTCTGAGAGCCATGACTTGTTCATCTTGGTTCTTTTAGAGACACAGCGAGGGGACTCCAACCACAGTCTCCCTCGTTGCCACTCACTGGGCCACACACACCCCACTTGACTGGCATCGGTTGAGCTCCCTTTTGAAAAAGAAAAAGATGCTTTGCATGAAGCACTCTCAAAAATACGCGTGCCTTTCCCGTCCCCTGGCTGACCCAGGGGAAGAAAAGTCCTCTGAGAGCCATGACTTGTTCATCTTGGTTCTTTTAGAGACACAGCGAGGGGACTCCAACCACAGTCTCCCTCGTTTCCACTCACTGGGCCACACACACCCCACTTGACTGGCATCGGTTGAGCTCCCTTTTGAAAAAGAAAAAGATGCTTTGCATGAAGCACTCTCAAAAATACGCGTGCCTTTCCCGTCCCCTGGCTGACCCAGGGGAAGAAAAGTCCTCTGAGAGCCATGACTTGTTCATCTTGGTTCTTTTAGAGACACAGCGAGGGGACTCCAACCACAGTCTCCCTCGTTGCCACTCACTGGGCCACACACACCCCACTTGACTGGCATCGGTTGAGCTCCCTTTTGAAAAAGAAAAAGATGCTTTGCATGAAGCACTCTCAAAAATACGCGTGCCTTTCCCGTCCCCTGGCTGACCCAGGGGAAGAAAAGTCCTCTGAGAGCCATGACTTGTTCATCTTGGTTCTTTTAGAGACACAGCGAGGGGACTCCAACCACAGTCTCCCTCGTTTCCACTCACTGGGCCACACACACCCCACTTGACTGGCATCGGTTGAGCTCCCTTTTGAAAAAGAAAAAGATGCTTTGCATGAAGCACTCTCAAAAATACGCGTGCCTTTCCCGTCCCCTGGCTGACCCAGGGGAAGAAAAGTCCTCTGAGAGCCATGACTTGTTCATCTTGGTTCTTTTAGAGACACAGCGAGGGGACTCCAACCACAGTCTCCCTCGTTGCCACTCACTGGGCCACACACACCCCACTTGACTGGCATCGGTTGAGCTCCCTTTTGAAAAAGAAAAAGATGCTTTGCATGAAGCACTCTCAAAAATACGCGTGCCTTTCCCGTCCCCTGGCTGACCCAGGGGAAGAAAAGTCCTCTGAGAGCCATGACTTGTTCATCTTGGTTCTTTTAGAGACACAGCGAGGGGACTCCAACCACAGTCTCCCTCGTTTCCACTCACTGGGCCACACACACCCCACTTGACTGGCATCGGTTGAGCCCCCTTTTGAAAAAGAAAAAGATGCTTTGCATGAAGCACTCTCAAAAATACGCGTGCCTTTCCCGTCCCCTGGCTGACCCAGGGGAAGAAAAGTCCTCTGAGAGCCATGACTTGTTCATCTTGGTTCTTTTAGAGACACAGCGAGGGGACTCCAACCACAGTCTCCCTCGTTTCCACTCACTGGGCCACACACACCCCACTTGACTGGCATCGGTTGAGCTCCCTTTTGAAAAAGAAAAAGATGCTTTGCATGAAGCACTCTGAAAAATACGCGTGCCTTTCCCGTCCCCTGGCTGACCCAGGGGAAGAAAAGTCCTCTGAGAGCCATGACTTGTTCATCTTGGTTCTTTTAGAGACACAGCGAGGGGACTCCAACCACAGTCTCCCTCGTTGCCACTCACTGGGCCACACACACCCCACTTGACTGGCATCGGTTGAGCTCCCTTTTGAAAAAGAAAAAGATGCTTTGCATGAAGCACTCTCAAAAATACGCGTGCCTTTCCCGTCCCCTGGCTGACCCAGGGGAAGAAAAGTCCTCTGAGAGCCATGACTTGTTCATCTTGGTTCTTTTAGAGACACAGCGAGGGGACTCCAACCACAGTCTCCCTCGTTTCCACTCACTGGGCCACACACACCCCACTTGACTGGCATCGGTTGAGCTCCCTTTTGAAAAAGAAAAAGATGCTTTGCATGAAGCACTCTCAAAAATACGCGTGCCTTTCCCGTCCCCTGGCTGACCCAGGGGAAGAAAAGTCCTCTGAGAGCCATGACTTGTTCATCTTGGTTCTTTTAGAGACACAGCGAGGGGACTCCAACCACAGTCTCCCTCGTTTCCACTCACTGGGCCACACACACCCCACTTGACTGGCATCGGTTGAGCTCCCTTTTGAAAAAGAAAAAGATGCTTTGCATGAAGCACTCTCAAAAATACGCGTGCCTTTCCCGTCCCCTGGCTGACCCAGGGGAAGAAAAGTCCTCTGAGAGCCATGACTTGTTCATCTTGGTTCTTTTAGAGACACAGCGAGGGGACTCCAACCACAGTCTCCCTCGTTGCCACTCACTGGGCCACACACACCCCACTTGACTGGCATCGGTTGAGCTCCCTTTTGAAAAAGAAAAAGATGCTTTGCATGAAGCACTCTCAAAAATACGCGTGCCTTTCCCGTCCCCTGGCTGACCCAGGGGAAGAAAAGTCCTCTGAGAGCCATGACTTGTTCATCTTGGTTCTTTTAGAGACACAGCGAGGGGACTCCAACCACAGTCTCCCTCGTTTCCACTCACTGGGCCACACACACCCCACTTGACTGGCATCGGTTGAGCCCCCTTTTGAAAAAGAAAAAGATGCTTTGCATGAAGCACTCTCAAAAATACGCGTGCCTTTCCCGTCCCCTGGCTGACCCAGGGGAAGAAAAGTCCTCTGAGAGCCATGACTTGTTCATCTTGGTTCTTTTAGAGACACAGCGAGGGGACTCCAACCACAGTCTCCCTCGTTTCCACTCACTGGGCCACACACACCCCACTTGACTGGCATCGGTTGAGCTCCCTTTTGAAAAAGAAAAAGATGCTTTGCATGAAGCACTCTCAAAAATACGCGTGCCTTTCCCGTCCCCTGGCTGACCCAGGGGAAGAAAAGTCCTCTGAGAGCCATGACTTGTTCATCTTGGTTCTTTTAGAGACACAGCGAGGGGACTCCAACCACAGTCTCCCTCGTTGCCACTCACTGGGCCACACACACCCCACTTGACTGGCATCGGTTGAGCTCCCTTTTGAAAAAGAAAAAGATGCTTTGCATGAAGCACTCTCAAAAATACGCGTGCCTTTCCCGTCCCCTGGCTGACCCAGGGGAAGAAAAGTCCTCTGAGAGCCATGTCCACATTGTCAGTGGACAGACACGTGTGCTTATCTGCCAGCAGACCCACAGCAGCACTGAAGACAGGTTCCGAGAGAACGCTGGCTGCAGGACACGACAAGATCCCCAAGACGTACGTGGCGAGCTCAGGCAATTTATCAAGATTGGAAGCCAAGAATGAGCAGGGCTCAAGTTGCACATTAATGGAATCGATGTTTCCTTGCATATACTCATATATCTGTGTGTCCTCCTCTTTTTCCTTGTCCAGCTCTTTTGTTTTCGCATGAGTATATGTCCTTGTCACTTTCCCATGTGTTGTGAGTTGTTTGTGACCTTTTGGACACCTTTGAGGGTGTTTTCTAGGTGTTTTTCTGTGTTTGTGATTGCCTGCCATTGTTTCCTATGCAGTTCGAGTTCGGTTCGTCGAACGTTCGACGAACCGAACTCGAACGGGAGGTCCGTTCGGCGAACCAACCTCGAGCCGAACCGCGACCGGTTCGCTCATCTCTAGTGATAACCACTACACTATGAAACCTGTGAAATCCTGCAAAGCAATGGCAATTGGAGACGAGTTTTGACCGCCAGGGAAAAAAAAAAAAAATTCAAAGTTCTGTTGGTGATGGAAGACAAAACATCCTGTTATTCGGCAACAAAGCCAAGAAATTCATATATTGTAGTTGGATAGGGTATTATTTCAACACCAAGAAGAGATTGGTTTCACTGGGGATTGAACCCAGGACCTTCTGCGTGTTAAGCAGACGTGATGACCACTACACTATGAAACCTGATGAAAAGTTACTGTGTATTGGCTAGCAGAGCAGAATTGTGACTGACGGGGCCTTTTTATTGCTGAAGGAAAGTATTTTTGGTAATGAAACATTTACAATTTTTATTACATATTTTACCAGTTTTATTCCTACAAAGGGATATTGCTTAAATTGAAGTTTACATTGAATGTGTTACTTTTTTCTACACAGTTTAGTCGTTTGCTTTTGTATTTATGGGAACTATATATTTTTAAACAAACAGGATTTTTATAATATGGGATTATGTTTTCTGCTAAAATGGACAATAAAATAGAAACCCAAATAGTAGTTCTCTTTGTGATGGAAGCCAAAATGTATTGTCATTTGGCAACGAAACCAAGAATTTTATATATTACAGGTTGATAGCATATTACTTCAACAGCGAAAACAGATTGGTTTCACTGGGGATTGAACCCAGGATCTTTTGCGTGTGAAGCAGACGTGATGACCACTACACTATGAAACCTGTGAAATCCTGCAAAGCAATGGCAATTGAAAACGAGTTTTGACCGCCAGGGGAAAAAAATTATTAGTTCTGTTGGTGATGGAAGCCAAAACATCCCATCATTTGGCAACAAAGCCAAGAACTTCATATATTGTAGTTTGAGAGGGTATTATTTCAACACCAAGAACAGATTGCTTTTACTGGGGATTGAACCAGTGTTAAGCAGACGTGATGACTACTACACTATGAAACCTTCTGGAAGGTTACTGTGTATTGGCAAGCAGAGCAGAATTGTAACTGATGGGGCCTTTTTATTGCTGAAGAAAAGTGTTTTTGGTAATGAAACATTTACAATTTTTATTACATATTTTACCAGTTTTATTCCTACAAAGGGATATTGCTTAAATTGAAGATTACATTGAATGTGTTACTTTTTTCTACACAGTTTAATCGTTTGCTTTTGTATTTATGGGAACTATAAATTTTGAAACAAACAGGATTGTTATAATATGGGATTATGTTTTCTGCTAAAATGTTCAATAAAAAAGAAACCCAAAATCGTAGTTCTCCTTGTGATAGAAGCCAAAATGTATTGTCATTTGGCAACGAAACCAAGAATTTCATACTTTACAGGTTAATAGGAAATTACTTCAACACCGAAAACAGATTGGTTTCACTGGGTATTGAACCCAGAACGTTCTGCATATGAAGCAGATTTGATGACCACCACACTTTAAAACCTGTGATTCCTGCAAAGTAATGGCAATTAGAGACGAAATTTGACTGCCAGGAAAAAAAAAAATTCGTAGTTCTGTTGGTTATGGAAGCTAAAACATCCCGTCATTCCGCAACAAAGCCAAGAACTTCATGTATTGCAGTTGGATAGGGTATTATTTCAACACCAAGAACAGACTGGTTTTACTGGGGATAAACCCAGGACCTTCTGCGTGTTAAGCAGACGTGATGACCACTACACTATGAAACCTGTGAAATCCTGTTGATAGCAAATTACTTCAACAGCGAAAACGGATTGGTTTCACTGGGGATTGAACCCAGGACCTTCTGCGTGTGAAGCAGACGTGATGACCACTACACTATGAAACCTGTGAAATCCTGCAAAGCAATGGCAATTGAAAACGAGTTTTGACCGCCAGGGGAAAAAAATTATTAGTTCTGTTGGTGATGAAAGCCAAAACATCCCATCATTCGGCAAAAATCCAATAACTTCATATATAGTAGTTTGATAGGGTATTATTTCAACATCAAGAACAGATTGCTTTTACTGGGGATTGAACCAGTGTTAAGCAGACGTGATGACTACTACACTATGAAACCTTCTGGAAAGTTACTGTGTATTGGCAAGCAGAGCAGAATTGTAACTGATGGGGCCTTTTTATTGCTGAAGAAAAGTGTTTTTGGTAATGAAACATTTCCAATTTTTATTACATATTTTACCAGTTTTATTCCTACAAAGGGATATTGCTTAAATTGAAGTTTACATTGAATGTGTTACTTTTTTCTACACAGTTTAATCGTTTGCTTTTCTATTTATGGGAACTATAAATTTTGAAACAAACAGGATTGTTATAATATGGGATTATGTTTTCTGCTAAAATGTTCAATAAAATGTTCAATAAAAAAGAAACCCAAAATCGTAGTTCTCCTTGTGATAGAAGCCAAAATGTATTGTCATTTAGCAACGAAACCAAGAATTTCATACTTTACAGGTTAATAGGAAATTACTTCAACACCGAAAACAGATTGGTTTCACTGGGTATTGAACCCAGAACGTTCTGCATATGAAGTAGACTTGATGACCACCACACTTTAAAACCTGTGATTCCTGCAAAGTAATGGCAATTAGAGACGAAATTTGACTGCCAGGAAAAAAAAAAAATTCGTAGTTCTGTTGGTTATGGAAGCTAAAACATCCCGTCATTCGGCAACAAAGCCAAGAACTTCATGTATTGCAGTTGGATAAGGTATTATTTCAACACCAAGAACAGACTGGTTTTACTGGGGATTAAACCCAGGACCTTCTGCGTGTTAAGCAGACATGATGACCACTACACTATGAATCCTGATGAAAAGTTACTGTGTATTGGCTAGCAGAGCAGAATTGTGACTGACAGGGCCTTTTTATTGCTGAAGGAAAGTATTTTTGGTAATGAAACATTTACAATTTTTATTACATATTTTACCAGTTTTATTCCTACAAAGGGATATTGCTTAAATTGAAGTTTACATTGAATGTGTTACTTTTTTCTACACAGTTTAGTCGTTTGCTTTTGTATTTATGGGAACTATATATTTTTAAACAAACAGGATTTTTATAATATGGGATTATGTTTTCTGCTAAAATGGACAATAAAACAGAAACCCAAAATAGTAGTTCTCTTTGTGATGGAAGCCAAAATGTATTGTCATTTGGCAACGAAACCAAGAATTTTATATATTACAGGTTGATAGCAAATTACTTCAACAGCGAAAACAGATTGGTTTCACTGGGGATTGAACCCAGGACCTTCTGCGTGTGAAACAGACGTGATGACCACTACACTATGAAACCTGTGAAATCCTGCAAAGCAATGGCAATTGAAAACGAGTTTTGACAGCCAGGGGAAAAAAATTATTAGTTCTGTTGGTGATGGAAGCCAAAACATCCCATCATTCGGCAACAAAGCCAAGAACTTCATATATTGTAGTTTGATAGGGTATTATTTCAACACCAAGAACAGATTGCTTTTACTGGGGATTGAACCAGTGTTAAGCAGACGTGATGACTACTACACTATGAAACCTTCTGGAAAGTTACTGTGTATTGGCAAGCAGAGCAGAATTGTAACTGATGGGGCCTTTTTATTGCTGAAGAAAAGTGTTTTTGGTAATGAAACATTTACAATTTTTATTACATATTTTACCAGTTTTATTCCTACAAAGGGATATTGCTTAAATTGAAGTTTACATTGAATGTGTTACTTTTTTCTACACAGTTTAATCGTTTGCTTTTGTATTTATGGGAACTATAAATTTTGAAACAAACAGGATTGTTATAATATGGGATTATGTTTTCTGCTAAAATGTTCAATAAAAAAGAAACACAAAATCGTAGTTCTCCTTGTGATAGAAGCCAAAATGTATTGTCATTTGGCAACGAAACCAAGAATTTCATACTTTACAGGTTAATAGGAAATTATTATAACACCGAAAACAGATTGGTTTCACTGGGTATTGAACCCAGAACGTTCTGCATATGAAGCAAACTTGATGACCACCACACTTTAAAACCGGTGATTCCTGCAAAGGAATGGCAATTAGAGACGAAATTTGACTGCCAGGAAAAAAAAAATTTCGTAGTTCTGTTGGTTATGGAAGCTAAAACATCCCGTCATTCGGCAACAAAGCCAAGAACTTCATGTATTGCAGTTGGATAGGGTATTATTTCAACACCAAGAACAGACTGGTTTTTACTGGGGATTAAACCCAGGACCTTCTGCGTGTTAAGCAGACGTGATGACCACTACACTATAAAACCTGTGAAATCGTGTTGATAGCAAATTACTTCAACAGCGAAAACAGATTGGTTTCACTGGGGAATGAACCCAGGACCTTCTGCGTGTGAAGCAGACGTGATGACCACTACACTATGAAACCTGTGAAATCCTGCAAAGCAATGGCAATTGAAAACGAGTTTTGACCACCAGGGGAAAAAAATTATTAGTTCTGTTGGTGGTGGAAGCCAAAACATCCCATCATTCGGCAACAAAGCCAAGAACTTCATATATTGTAGTTTGATAGGGTATTATTTCAACACCGAGAACAGATTGCTTTTACTGGGGATTTAAACAGTGTTAAGCAAACGTGATGACTACTACACTATGAAACCTTCTGGAAAGTTACTATGTATTGGCAAGCAGAGCAGAATTGTAACTGACGGGGCCTTTTTATTGCTGAAGAAAAGTGTTTTTGGTAATGAAACATTTACAATTTTTATTACATATTTTACCAGTTTTATTCCTACAAAGGGATATTGCTTAAATTGAAGATTACATTGAATGTGTTACTTTTTTCTACACAGTTTAATCGTTTGCTTTTGTATTTATGGGAACTATAAATTTTGAAACAAACAGGATTGTTATAATATGGGATTATGTTTTCTGCTAAAATGTTCAATAAAAAAGAAACCCAAAATCGTAGTTCTCCTTGTGATAGAAGCCAAAATGTATAGTCATTTGGCAACGAAACCAAGAATTTCATACTTTACAGGTTGATAGGAAATTACTTCAACACCGAAAACAGATTGGTTTCACTGGGTATTGAACCCAGAACGTTCTGCGTATGAAGCAGACTTATGACCACCACACTTTAAAACCTGTGATTCCTGCAAAGTAATGGCACTTAGAGACGAAATTTGACTGCCAGGAAAAAAAATAAATTCGTAGTTCTGTTGGTTATGGAAGCTAAAACATCCCGTCATTCAGCAACAAAGCCAAGAACTTCATGTATTGCAGTTGGATAGGGTATTATTTTAACACCAAGAAGAGACTGGTTTCACTGGGGATTGAACCCAGGACCTTCTGCGTGTTAAGCAGACGTGATGACCACTACACTATGAAACCTGTGAAATCCTGCAAAGCAATGGCAATTGGAGACGAGTTTTGACCGCCAGGGAAAAAAAAAAAAAAATTCTTAGTTCTGTTGGTGATGGAAGCCAAAACATCCCATCATTCTGCAACAAAGCCAAGAACTTCATATATTGTAGTTTGATAGGGTATTATTTCAACACCAAGAAGAGACTGGTTTAGCTGGGGATTGAACCCAGGACCTTCTACGTGTTAAGCAGACATGATGACCACTACACTATGAATCCTGATGAAAAGTTACTGTGTATTGGCTAGCAGAGCAGAATTGTGACTGACAGGGCCTTTTTATTGCTGAAGGAAAGTATTTTTGGTAATGAAACATTTCCAATTTTTATTACATATTTTACGAGTTTTATTCCTACAAAGGGATATTGCTTAAATTGAAGTTTACATTGAATGTGTTACTTTTTTCTACATAGTTTAGTCATTTGCTTTTGTATTTATGGGAACTATATATTTTAAAACAAACAGGTTTTTTTATAATATGGGATTATGTTTTCTGCTAAAATGTTCAATAAAAAAGAAACCCAAAATCGTAGTTCTCCTTGTGAAAGAAGCCAAAATGTATTGTCATTTGGCAACGAAACCAAGAATTTCATACTTTACAGGTTGATAGGAAATTACTTCAACACCGAAAACAGATTGGTTTAACTGGGTATTGAATCCAGAACGTTCTGCATATGAAGCAGACTTGATGACCACCACACTTTAAAACCTGTGAAATCCTGCAAAGTAATGGCAATTAGAGACGAGTTTTGACTGCCAGGAAAAAAAAAAAATTCGTAGTTCTGTTGGTTATGGAAGCTAAAACATCCCGTCATTCGGCAACAAAGCCAAGAACTTCATGTATTGTAGTTGGATAAGGTATTATTTCAACACCAAGAACAGACTGGTTTTACTGGGGATTAAACCCAGGACTTTCTGCGTGTTAAGCAGACGTGATGACCACTACACTATGAAACCTAATGAAAAGTTACTGTGTATTGGCTAGCAGAGCAGAATTGTGACTGACGGGGCCTTTTTATTGCTGAAGGAAAGTATTTTTGGTAATGAAACATTTACAATTTTTATTACATATTTTAACAGTTTTATTCCTACAAAGGGATATTGCTTAAATTGAAGTCTACATTGAATGTGTTACTTTTTTCTACACAGTTAAATCGTTTGCTTTTGTATTTATGGGAACTATAAATTTTGAAACAAACAGGATTGTTATAATATGGGATTATGTTTTCTGCTAAAATGTTCAATAAAAAAGAAACCCAAAATCGTAGTTCTCCTTGTGATAGAAGCCAAAATGTATTGTCATTTGGCAACGAAACCAAGAATTTCATACTTTACAGGTTGATAGGAAATTACTTCAACACCGAAAACAGATTGGTTTCACTGGGTATTGAACCCAGAACGTTCTGCATATGAAGCAGACTTGATGACCACCACACTTTAAAACCTGTGATTCCTGCAAAGTAATGGCAATTAGAGACGAAATTTGACTGCCAGGAAAAAAAAAAAATTCGTAGTTCTGTTGGTTATGGAAGCTAAAACATCCCGTCATTCAGCAACAAAGCCAAGAACTTCATGTATTGCAGTTGGATAGGGTATTATTTCAACACCAAGAAGAGACTGGTTTCACTGGGGATTGAACTCAGGACCTTCTGTGTGTTAAGCAGACGTGATAACCACTACACTAAGAAACCTGTGAAATCCTGCAAAGCAATGGCAATTGGAGATGAGTTTTGACCGCCAGGGAAAAAAAAAAAAAATTCAAAGTTCTGTTGGTGATGGAAGACAAAACATCCTGTTATTCAGCAACAAAGCCAAGAACTTCATATATTGTAGTTTGATATGGTATTATTTCAACACCAAGAAGAGATTGGTTTCACTGGGGATTGAACCCAGGACCTTCTGCGTGTTAAGCAGACGTGATGACCACTACACTTTAAAACCTGTGATTCCTGCAAAGTAATGGCAATTAGAGACGAAATTTGACTGCCAGGAAAAAAAAAAATTCGTAGTTCTGTTGGTTATGGAAGCTAAAACATCCCGTCATTCGGCAACAAAGCCAAGAACTTCATGTATTGCAGTTGGATAGGGTATTATTTCAACACCAAGAACAGACTGGTTTTTACTGGGGATTAAACCCAGGACCTTCTGCGTGTTAAGCAGACGTGATGACCACTACACTATAAAACCTGTGAAATCCTGTTGATAGCAAATTACTTCAACAGCAAAAGCAGATTGGTTTCACTGGGGATTGAACCCAGGACCTTCTGCGTGTGAAGCAGACGTGATGACCACTACACTATGAAACCTGAGAAATCCTGCAAAGCAATGGCAATTGAAAACGAGTTTTGACCGCCAGGGGAAAAAAATTATTAGTTCTGTTGGTGATGGAAGCCAAAACATCCCATCATTCGGCAACAAAGCCAAGAACTTCATATATTGTAGTTTGATAGGGTATTATTTCAACACCAAGAACAGATTGCTTTTACTGGGGATTGAAACAGTGTTAAGCAGACGTGATGACTACTACACTATGAAACCTTCTGGAAAGTTACTGTGTATTGGCAAGCAGAGCAGAATTGTAACTGATGGGGCCTTTTTATTGCTGAAGAAAAGTGTTTTTGGTAATGAAACATTTCCAATTTTTATTACATATTTTACCAGTTTTATTCCTACAAAGGGATATTGCTTAAATTGAAGTTTACATTGAATGTGTTACTTTTTTCTACACAGTTTAATCGTTTGCTTTTGTATTTATGGGAACTATAAATTTTGAAACAAACAGGATTGTTATAATATGGGATTATGTTTTCTGCTAAAATGTTCAATAAAAAAGAAACCCAAAATCGTAGTTCTCCTTAAGATAGAAGCCAAAATGTATTGTCATTTGGCAACGAAACCAAGAATTTCATACTTTACAGGTTAATAGGAAATTACTTCAACACCGAAAACAGATTGGTTTCACTGGGTATTGAACCCAGAACGTTCTGCATATGAAGCAGACTTGAAGACCACCACACTTTAAAACCTGTGATTCCTGCAAAGTAATGGCAATTAGAGACGAAATTTGACTGCCAGGAAAAAAAAAAAAAATTCGTAGTTCTGTTGGTTTTGGAAGCTAAAACATCCCGTCATTCGGCAACAAAGCCAAGAACTTCATGTATTGCAGTTGGATAGGGTATTATTTCAACACCAAGAACAGACTGGTTTTTCTGGGGATTAAACCCAGGACATTCTACGTGTTAAGCAGACATGATGACCACTACACTATGAATCCTGATGAAATGTTACTGTGTATTGCCTAGCAGAGCAGAATTGTGACTGACAGGGCCTTTTTATTGCTGAAGGAAAGTATTTTTGGTAATGAAACATTTACAATTTTTATTACATATTTTACCAGTTTTATTCCTACAAAGGGATATTGCTTAAATTGAAGTTTACATTGAATGTGTTACTTTTTTCTACACAGTTTAGTCATTTGCTTTTGTATTTATGGGAACTATATATTTTTAAACAAACAGGATTTTTATAATATGGGATTATGCTTTCTGCTAAAATGGACAATAAAAAAGAAACCCAAAATAGTAGTTCTCTTTGTGATGGAAGCCAAAATGTATTGTCATTTGGCAACGAAACCAAGAATTTTATATATTACAGGTTGATAGCAAATTACTTCAACAGCGAAAACAGATTGGTTTCACTGGGGATTGAACCCAGGACCTTCTGCGTGTGAAGCAGACGTGATGACCACTACACTATGAAACCTGTGAAATCCTGCAAAGCAATGGCAATTAAAAACGAGTTTTGACAGCCAGGGGAAAAAAATTATTAGTTCTGTTGGTGATGAAAGCCAAAACATCCCATCATTCGGCAACAAAGCCAAGAACTTCATGTATTGCAGTTGGATAGGGTATTATTTCAACACCAAGAACAGACTGGTTTTTACTGGGGATTAAACCCAGGACCTTCTGCGTGTTAAGCAGACGTGATGACCACTACACTATAAAACCTGTGAAATCCTGTTGATAGCAAATTACTTCAACAGCGAAAACAGATTGGTTTCACTGGGGATTGAACCCAGAACGTTCTGCGTATGAAGCAGACTTGATGACCACCACACTTTAAAACCTGTGTTTCCTGCAAAGTAATGGCAATTAGAGACGAAATTTGACTGCCAGGAAAAAAAATAAATTCGTAGTTCTGTTGGTTATGGAAGCTAAAACATCCCGTCATTCAGCAACAAAGCCAAGAACTTCATGTATTGCAGTTGGATAGGGTATTATTTTAACACCAAGAAGAGACTGGTTTCACTGGGGATTGAACCCAGGACCTTCTGCGTGTTAAGCAGACGTGATGACCACTACACTATGAAACCTGTGAAATCCTGCAAAGCAATGGCAATTGGAGACGAGTTTTGACCGCCAGGGAAAAAAAAAAAAAATTCTTAGTTCTGTTGGTGATGGAAGCCAAAACATCCCATCATTCTGCAACAAAGCCAAGAACTTCATATATTGTAGTATGATAGGGTATTATTTCAACACCAAGAAGAGACTGGTTTCACTGGGGATTGAACCCAGGACCTTCTACGTGTTAAGCAGACATGATGACCACTACACTATGAATCCTGAAGAAAAGTTACTGTGTATTGGCTAGCAGAGCAGAATTGTGACTGACAGGGCCTTTTTATTGCTGAAGGAAAGTATTTTTGGTAATGAAACATTTCCAATTTTTATTACATATTTTACGAGTTTTATTCCTACAAAGGGATATTGCTTAAATTGAAGTTTACATTGAATGTGTTACTTTTTTCTACATAGTTTAGTCGTTTGCTTTTGTATTTATGGGAACTATATATTTTAAAACAAACAGGTTTTTTTATAATATGGGATTATGTTTTCTGCTAAAATGTTCAATAAAAAAGAAACCCAAAATCGTAGTTCTCCTTGTGAAAGAAGCCAAAATGTATTGTCATTTGGCAACGAAACCAAGAATTTCATACTTTACAGGTTGATAGGAAATTACTTCAACACCGAAAACAGATTGGTTTAACTGGGTATTGAATCCAGAACGTTCTGCATATGAAGCAGACTTGATGACCACCACACTTTAAAACCTGTGAAATCCTGCAAAGTAATGGCAATTAGAGACGAGTTTTGACTGCCAGGAAAAAAAAAAAATTCGTAGTTCTGTTGGTTATGGAAGCTAAAACATCCCGTCATTCGGCAACAAAGCCAAGAACTTCATGTATTGTAGTTGGATAAGGTATTATTTCAACACCAAGAACAGACTGGTTTTACAGGGGATTAAACCCAGGACTTTCTGCGTGTTAAGCAGACGTGATGACCACTACACTATGAAACTTAATGAAAAGTTACTGTGTATTGGCTAGCAGAGCAGAATTGTGACTGACGGGGCCTTTTTATTGCTGAAGGAAAGTATTTTTGGTAATGAAACATTTACAATTTTTATTACATATTTTACCAGTTTTATTCCTACAAAGGGATATTGCTTAAATTGAAGTCTACATTGAATGTGTTACTTTTTTCTACACAGTTAAATCGTTTGCTTTTGTATTTATGGGAACTATAAATTTTGAAACAAACAAGATTGTTATAATATGGGATTATGTTTTCTGCTAAAATGTTCAATAAAAAAGAAACCCAAAATCGTAGTTCTCCTTGTGATAGAAGCCAAAATGTATTGTCATTTGGCAACGAAACCAAGAATTTCATACTTTACAGGTTGATAGGAAATTACTTCAACACCGAGAACAGATTGGTTTCACTGGGTATTGAACCCAGAACGTTCTGCATATGAAGCAGACTTGATGACCACCACACTTTAAAACCTGTGATTCCTGCAAAGTAATGGCAATTAGAGACGAAATTTGACTGCCAGGAAAAAAAAAAAATTCGTAGTTCTGTTGGTTATGGAAGCTAAAACATCCCGTCATTCAGCAACAAAGCCAAGAACTTCATGTATTGCAGTTGGATAGGGTATTATTTCAACACCAAGAAGAGACTGGTTTCACTGGGGATTGAACTCAGGACCTTCTGTGTGTTAAGCAGACGTGATAACCACTACACTAAGAAACCTGTGAAATCCTGCAAAGCAATGGCAATTGGAGACGAGTTTTGACCGCCAGGGAAAAAAAAAAAAATTCAAAGTTCTGTTGGTGATGGAAGACAAAACATCCTGTTATTCAGCAACAAAGCCAAGAACTTCATATATTGTAGTTTGATATGGTATTATTTCAACACCAAGAAGAGATTGGTTTCACTGGGGATTGAACCCAGGACCTTCTGCGTGTTAAGCAGACGTGATGACCACTACACTTTAAAACATGTGATTCCTGCAAAGTAATGGCAATTAGAGACGAAATTTGACTGCCAGGAAAAAAAAAAATTCGTAGTTCTGTTGGTTATGGAAGCTAAAACATCCCGTTATTCGGCAACAAAGCCAAGAACTTCATGTATTGCAGTTGGATAGGGTATTATTTCAACACCAAGAACAGACTGGTTTTACTGGGGATTAAACCCAGGACCTTCTGCGTGTTAAGCAGATGTGATGACCACTACACTATGAAACCTGTGAAATCCTGTTGATAGCAAATTACTTCAACAGCGAAAACGGATTGGTTTCACTGGGGATTGAACCCAGGACCTTCTGCGTGTGAAGCAGACGTGATGACCACTACACTATGAAACCTGTGAAATCCTGCAAAGCAATGGCAATTGAAAACGAGTTTTGACCGCCAGGGGAAAAAAATTATTAGTTCTGTTGGTGATGGAAGCCAAAACATCCCATCATTCGGCAACAAAGCCAAGAACTTCAAATATTGTAGTTTGATAGGGTATTATTTCAACACCAAGAACAGATTGCTTTTACTGGGGATTGAACCAGTGTTAAGCAGACGTGATGACTACTACACTATGAAACCTTTTGGAAAGTTACTGTGTATTGGCAAGCAGAGCAGAATTGTAACTGATGGGGCCTTTTTATTGCTGAAGAAAAGTGTTTTTGGTAATGAAACATTTCCAATTTTTATTACATATTTTACCAGTTTTATTCCTACAAAGGGATATTGCTTAAATTGAAGTTTACATTGAATGTGTTACTTTTTTCTACACAGTTTAATCGTTTGCTTTTGTATTTATGGGAACTATAAATTTTGAAACAAACAGGATTGTTATAATATGGGATTATGTTTTCTGCTAAAATGTTCAATAAAAAAGAAACCCAAAATCGTAGTTCTCCTTGTGATAGAAGCCAAAATGTATTGTCATTTGGCAACGAAACCAAGAATTTCATACTTTACAGGTTAATAGGAAATTACTATAACACCGAAAACAGATTGGTTTCACTGGGTATTGAACCCAGAACGTTTTGCATATGAAGCAAACTTGATGACCACCACACTTAAAAACCGGTGATTCCTGCAAAGTAATGGCAATTAGAGACGAAATTTGACTGCCAGGAAAAAAAAAAAATCGTAGTTCTGTTGGTGATGGAAGACAAAACATCCTGTTATTCAGCAACAAAGCAAAGAACTTCATATATTGTAGTTTGATATGGTATTATTTCAACACCAAGAAGAGATTGGTTTCACTGGGGATTGAACCCAGGACCTTCTGCGTGTTAAGCAGACGTGATGACCACTACACTTTAAAACCTGTGATTCCTGCAAAGTAATGGCAATTAGAGACGAAATTTGACTGCCAGGAAAAAAAAAAATTCGTAGTTCTGTTGGTTATGGAAGCTAAAACATCCCGTCATTCGGCAACAAAGCCAAGAACTTCATGTATTGCAGTTTGATAGGGTATTATTTCAACACCAAGAACAGACTGGTTTTTACTGGGGATTAAACCCAGGACCTTCTGCGTGTTAAGCAGACGTGATGACCACTACACTATAAAACCTGTGAAATCCTGTTGATAGCAAATTACTTCAACAGCGAAAACAGTTTGGTTTCACTGGGGATTGAACCCAGGACCTTCTGCGTGTGAAGCAGACGTGATGACCACTACACTATGAAACCTGAGAAATCCTGCAAAGCAATGGCAATTGAAAACGAGTTTTGACCGCCAGGGGAAAAAAATTATTAGTTCTGTTGGTGATGGAAGCCAAAACATCCCATCATTCGGCAACAAAGCCAAGAACTTCATATATTGTAGTTTGATAGGGTATTATTTCAACACCAAGAACAGATTGCTTTTACTGGGGATTGAACCAGTGTTAAGCAGACGTGATGACTACTACACTATGAAACCTTCTGGAAAGTTACTGTGTATTGGCAAGCAGAGCAGAATTGTAACTGATGGGGCCTTTTTATTGCTGAAGAAAAGTGTTTTTGGTAATGAAACATTTCCAATTTTTATTACATATTTTACCAGTTTTATTCCTACAAAGGGATATTGCTTAAATTGAAGTTTACATTGAATGTGTTACTTTTTTCTACACAGTTTAATCGTTTGCTTTTGTATTTATGGGAACTATAAATTTTGAAACAAACAGGATTGTTATAATATGGGATTATGTTTTCTGCTAAAATGTTCAATAAAAAAGAAACCCAAAATCGTAGTTCTCCTTAAGATAGAAGCCAAAATGTATTGTCATTTGGCAACGAAACCAAGAATTTCATACTTTACAGGTTAATAGGAAATTACTTCAACACCGAAAACAGATTGGTTTCACTGGGTATTGAACCCAGAACGTTCTGCATATGAAGCAGACTTGAAGACCACCACACTTTAAAACCTGTGATTCCTGCAAAGTAATGGCAATTAGAGACGAAATTTGACTGCCAGGAAAAAAAATAAATTCGTAGTTCTGTTGGTTTTGGAAGCTAAAACATCCCGTCATTCGGCAACAAAGCCAAGAACTTCATATATTGTAGTTGGATAGGGTATTATTTCAACACCAAGAACAGACTGGTTTTTCTGGGGATTAAACCCAGGACATTCTACGTGTTAAGCAGACATGATGACCACTACACTATGAATCCTGATGAAAAGTTACTGTGTATTGCCTAGCAGAGCAGAATTGTGACTGACAGGGCCTTTTTATTGCTGAAGGAAAGTATTTTTGGTAATGAAACATTTACAATTTTTATTACATATTTTACCAGTTTTATTCCTACAAAGGGATATTGCTTAAATTGAAGTTTACATTGAATGTGTTACTTTTTTCTACACAGTTTAGTCATTTGCTTTTGTATTTATGGGAACTATATATTTTTAAACAAACAGGATTTTTATAATATGGGATTATGCTTTCTGCTAAAATGGACAATAAAAAAGAAACCCAAAATAGTAGTTCTCTTTGTGATGGAAGCCAAAATGTATTGTCATTTGGCAACGAAACCAAGAATTTTATATATTACAGGTTGATAGCAAATTACTTCAACAGCGAAAACAGATTGGTTTCACTGGGGATTGAACCCAGGACCTTCTGCGTGTGAAGCAGACGTGATGACCACTACACTATGAAACCTGTGAAATCCTGCACAGCAATGGCACATGAAAACGAGTTTTGACAGCCAGGGGAAAAAAATTATTAGTTCTGTTGGTGATGGAAGCCAAAACATCCCATCATTCGGCAACAAAGCCGAGAACTTCATATATTGTAGTTTGATAGGGTATTATTTCAACACCAAGAACAGATTGCTTTTACTGGGGATTGAACCAGTGTTAAGCAGACGTGATGACTACTACACTATGAAACCTTCTGGAAAGTTACTGTGTATTGGCAAGCAGAGCAGAATTGTAACTGATGGGGCCTTTTTATTGCTGAAGAAAAGTGTTTTTGGTAATGAAACATTTACAATTTTTATTACATATTTTACCAGTTTTATTCCTACAAAGGGATATTGCTTAAATTAAAGATTACATTGAATGTGTTACTTTTTTCTACACAGTTTAATCGTTTGCTTTTGTATTTATGGGAACTATAAATTTTGAAACAAACAGGATTGTTATAATATGGGATTATGTTTTCTGCTAAAATGTTCAATAAAAAAGAAACCCAAAATCGTAGTTCTCCTTGTGATAGAAGCCAAAATGTATTGTCATTTGGCAACGAAACCAAGAATTTCATACTTTACAGGTTAATAGGAAATTACTATAACACCGAAAACAGATTGGTTTCACTGGGTATTGAACCCAGAACGTTTTGCATATGAAGCAAACTTGATGACCACCACACTTAAAAACCGGTGATTCCTGCAAAGTAATGGCAATTAGAGACGAAATTTGACTGCCAGGAAAAAAAAAATCGTAGTTCTGTTGGTTATGGAAGCTAAAACATCCCGTCATTCAGCAACAAAGCCAAGAACTTCATGTATTGCAGTTGGATAGAGTATTATTTCAACACCAAGAACAGACTGGTTTTTACTGGGGATTAAACCCAGGACCTTCTGCGTGTTAAGCAGACGTGATGACCACTACACTATAAAACCTGTGAAATCCTGTTGATAGCAAATTACTTCAACAGCGAAAACAGAGTGGTTTCACTGGGGATTGAACCCAGGACCTTCTGCGTGTGAAGCAGACGTGATGACCACTACACTATGAAACCTGAGAAGTCCTGCAAAGCAATGGCAATTGAAAACGAGTTTTGACCGCCAGGGGAAAAAAATTATTAGTTCTGTTGGTGATGGAAGCCAAAACATCCCATCATTCGGCAACAAAGCCAAGAACTTCATATATTGTAGTTTGATAGGGTATTATTTCAACACCGAGAACAGATTGCTTTTACTGGGGATTGAACCAGTGTTAACCCAGAACGTTCTGCATATGAAGCAGACTTGAAGACCACCACACTTTAAAACCTGTGATTCCTGCAAAGTAATGGCAATTAGAGACGAAATTTGACTGCCAGGAAAAAAAAAAATTCGTAGTTCTGTTAGTTTTGGAAGCTAAAACATCCCGTCATTCGGCAACAAAGCCAAGAACTTCATGTATTGCAGTGGGATAGGGTATTATTTCAACACCAAGAATAGACTGGTTTTTCTGGGGATTAAACCCAGGACCTTCTACGTGTTAAGCAGACATGATGACCACTACACTATGAATCCTGATGAAAAGTTACTGTGTATTGCCTAGCAGAGCAGAATTGTGACTGACAGGGCCTTTTTATTGCTGAATTAAAGTATTTTTGGTAATGAAACATTTACAATTTTTATTACATATTTTACCAGTTTTATTCCTACAAAGGGATATTGCTTAAATTGAAGTTTACATTGAATGTGTTACTTTTTTCTACACAGTTTAGTCGTTTGCTTTTGTATTTATGGGAACTATATATTTTTAAACAAACAGGATTTTTATAATATGGGATTATGCTTTCTGCTAAAATGGACAATAAAAAAGAAGCCCAAAATAGTAGTTCTCTTTTTGATGGAAGCCAAAATGTATTGTCATTTGGCAACGAAACCAAGAATTTTATATATTAAAGGTTGATAGCAAATTACTTCAACAGCGAAAACAGATTGGTTTCACTGGGGATTGAACCCAGGACCTTCTGCGTGTGAAGCAATCGTGATGACCACTACACTATGAAACCTGTGAAATCCTGCAAAGCAATGGCAATTAAAAACGAGTTTTGACAGCCAGGGGAAAAAAATTATTAGTTCTGTTGGTGATGGAAGCCAAAACATCCCATCATTCGGCAACAAAGCCAAGAACTTCATGTATTGCAGTTGGATAGGGTATTATTTCAACACCAAGAACAGACTGGTTTTTACTGGGGATTAAACCCAGGACCTTCTGCGTGTTAAGCAGACGTGATGACCACTACACTATAAAACCTGTGAAATCCTGTTGATAGCAAATTACTTCAACAGCGAAAACAGATTGGTTTCACTGGGGATTGAACCCAGGACCTTCTGCGTGTGAAGCAGACGTGATGACCACTACACTATGAAACCTGAGAAATCCTGCAAAGCAATGGCAATTGAAAACGAGTTTTGACCGCCAGGGGAAAAAAATTATTAGTTCTGTTGGTGATGGAAGCCAAAACATCCCATCATTCGGCAACAAAGCCAAGAACTTCATATATTGTAGTTTGATAGGGTATTATTTCAACACTGAGAACAGATTGCTTTTACTGGGGATTGAACCAGTGTTAACCCAGAACGTTCTGCATATGAAGCAGACTTGAAGACCACCACACTTTAAAACCTGTGATTCCTGCAAAATAATGGCAATTAGAGATGAAATTTGACTGCCAGGAAAAAAAAAAAAATTCATAGTTCTGTTGGTTTTGGAAGCTAAAACATCCCATCATTCGGCAACAAAGCCAAGAACTTCATGTATTGCAGTTGGATAGGGTATTATTTCAACACCAAGAACAGACTGGTTTTTCTGGGGATTAAACCCAGGACCTTCAACGTGTTAAGCAGATATGATGACCACTACACTATGAATCCTGATGAAAAGTTACTGTGTATTGCCTAGCAGAGCAGAATTGTGACTGACAGGGCCTTTTTATTGCTGAAGGAAAGTATTTTTGGTAATGAAAAATTTACAATTTTTATTACATATTTTACCAGTTTTATTCATACAAAGGGATATTGCTTAAATTGAAGATTACATTAAATGTGTTACTTTTTTCTACACAGTTTAGTCGTTTGCTTTTGTATTTATGGGAACTATATATTTTTAAACAAACAGGATTTTTATAATATGGGATTATGCTTTCTGCTAAAATGGACAATAAAAAAGAAACCCAAAATAGTAGTTCTCTTTGTGATGGAAGCCAAAATGTATTGTCATTTGGCAACGAAACCAAGAATTTTATATATTACAGGTTGATAGCAAATTACTTCAACAGCGAAAACAGATTGGTTTCACTGGGGATTGAACCCAGGACCTTCTGCGTGTGAAGCAGACGTGATGACCACTGCACTATGAAACCTGTGAAATTCTGCAAAGCAATGGCAATTGAAAACGAGTTTTGACAGCCAGGGGAAAAAAATTATTAGTTCTGTTGGTGATGGAAGCCAAAACATCCCATCATTCGGCAACAAAGCCAAGAACTTCATATATTGTAGTTTGATAGGGTATTATTTCAACACCAAGAACAGACTGGTTTTACTGGGGATTAAACCCAGGACCTTCTGCGTGTTAAGCAGACGTGATGAGCACTACACTATGAAACCTGTGAAATCCTGTTGATAGCAAATTACTTCAACAGCGAAAACAGATTGGTTTCACTGGGGATTGAACCCAGGACCTTCTGCGTGTAAAGCAGACGTGATGACCACTACACTATGAAACCTGTGAAAACCTGCAAAGCAATGGCAATTGAAAACGAGTTTTGACCGCCAGGGGAAAAAAATTATTAGTTCTGTTGGTGATGGAAGCCAAAACATCCCATCATTCGGCAACAAAGCCAAGAACTTCATATATTGTAGTTTGATAGGGTATTATTTCAACACCAAGAAGAGACTGGTTTCACTGGGGATTGAACCCAGGACCTTCTGTGTGTTAAGCAGACGTGATAACCACTACACTATGAAACCTGTAAAATCCTGCAAAGCAATGGCAATTGGAGACGGGTTTTGACCGCCAGGGAAAAAAAAATAAATTCAAAGTTCTGTTGGTGATGGAAGACAAAACATCCTGTTATTCGGCAACAAAGCCAAGAAATTCATATATTGTAGTTGGATAGGGTATTATTTCAACACCAAGAAGAGATTGGTTTCACTGGGGATGGAACCCAGGACCTTCTGCGTGTTAAGCAGACGTGATGACCACTACACTTTAAAACCTGTGATTCCTGCAAAGTAATGGCAATTAGAGACGAAATTTGACTGCCAGGAAAAAAAAAAATTCGTAGTTCTGTTGGTTATGGAAGCTAAAACATCCCGTCATTCGGCAACAAAGCCAAGAACTTCATGTATTGCAGTTGGATAGGGTATTATTTCAACACCAAGAACAGACTGGTTTTACTGGGGATTTAACCCAGGACCTTCTGCATGTTAAGCAGACGTGATGACCACTACACTATGAAACCTGTGAAATCCTGCAAAGCAATGGCAATTGAAAACGAGTTTTGACCGCCAGGGGAAAAAATTATTAGTTCTGTTGGTGATGGAAGCCAAAACATCCCATCATTCGGCAACAAAGCCAAGAACTTCATATATTGTAGTTTGATAGGGTATTATTTCAACACCAAGAACAGACTGGTTTTACTGGGGATAAAACGCAGGACCTTCTGCGTGTTAAGCAGAATTATGTGTATTGGCAAGCAGAGCAGAATTGTAACCGATGGTGCCTTTTTATTGCTGAAGAAAAGTGTTTTTGGTAATGAAACATTTACAATTTTTATTACATATTTTACCAGTTTTATTCCTACAAAGGGATATTGCTTAAATTGAAGATTACATTGAATGTGTTACTTTTTTCTACACAGTTTAATCGTTTGCTTTTGTATTTATGGGAACTATAAATTTTGAAACAAACAGGATTGTTATAATATGGGATTATGTTTTCTGCTAAAATATTCAATAAAAAAGAAACCCAAAATCGTAGTTCTCCTTGTGATAGAAGCCAAAATGTATTGTCATTTGGCAACGAAACCAAGAATTTCATACTTTACAGGTTAATAGGAAATTACTTCAACACCGAAAACAGATTGGTTTTACTGGGTATTGAACCCAGAACGTTCTGCACATGAAGCAGACTTGATGACCACCACATTTTAAAACCTGTGATTCCTGCAAAGTAATGGCAATTAGAGACGAAATTTGACTGCCAGGAAAAAAAAAAAATTCGTAGTTCTGTTGGTTATGGAAGCTAAAACATCCCGTCATTCGGCAACAAAGCCAAGAACTTCATGTATTGCAGTTGGATAGGGTATTATTTCAACACCAAGAACAGACTGGTTTTACTGGGGATTAAACCCAGGACATTCTGCGTGTTAAGCAGACGTGATGATGACCTTCTACGTGTTAAGCAGACATGATGACCACTACACTATGAATCCTGATGAAAAGTTACTGTGTATTGTCTAGCAGAGCAGAATTGTGACTGACAGGGCCTTTTTATTGCTGAAGGAAAGTATTTTTGGTAATGAAACATTTACAATTTTTATTACATATTTTACCAGTTTTATTCCTACAAAGGGATATTGCTTAAATTGAAGATTACATTGAATGTGTTACTTTTTTCTACACAGTTTAATCGTTTGCTTTTGTATTTATGGGAACTATAAATTTTAAAACAAACAGGATTGTTATAATATGGGATTATGTTTTCTGCTAAAATATTCAATAAAAAAGAAACCCAAAATCGTAGTTCTCCTTGTGATAGAAGCCAAAATGTATTGTCATTTGGCAACGAAACCAAGAATTTCATACTTTACAGGTTAATAGGAAATTACTTCAACACCGAAAACAGATTGGTTTCACTGGGTATTGAACCCAGAACGTTCTGCACATGAAGCAAACTTGATGACCACCACACTTAAAAACCGGTGATTCCTGCAAAGTAATGGCAATTAGAGACGAAATTTGACTGCCAGGAAAAAAAAAAATCGTAGTTCTGTTGGTTATGGAAGCTAAAACATCCCGTCATTCAGCAACAAAGCCAAGAACTTCATGTATTGCAGTTGGATAGAGTATTATTTCAACACCAAGAACAGACTGGTTTTTACTGGGGATTAAACCCAGGACCTTCTGCGTGTTAAGCAGACGTGATGACCACTACACTATAAAACCTGTGAAATCCTGTTGATAGCAAATTACTTCAACAGCGAAAACAGAGTGGTTTCACTGGGGATTGAACCCAGGACCTTCTGCGTGTGAAGCAGACGTGATGACCACTACACTATGAAACCTGAGAAATCCTGCAAAGCAATGGCAATTGAAAACGAGTTTTGACCGCCAGGGGAAAAAAATTATTAGTTCTGTTGGTGATGGAAGCCAAAACATCCCATCATTCGGCAACAAAGCCAAGAACTTCATATATTGTAGTTTGATAGGGTATTATTTCAACACCGAGAACAGATTGCTTTTACTGGGGATTGAACCAGTGTTAACCCAGAACGTTCTGCATATGAAGCAGACTTGAAGACCACCACACTTTAAAACCTGTGATTCCTGCAAAGTAATGGCAATTAGAGACGAAATTTGACTGCCAGGAAAAAAAAAAATTCGTAGTTCTGTTAGTTTTGGAAGCTAAAACATCCCGTCATTCGGCAACAAAGCCAAGAACTTCATGTATTGCAGTTGGATAGGGTATTATTTCAACACCAAGAATAGACTGGTTTTTCTGGGGATTAAACCCAGGACCTTCTACGTGTTAAGCAGACATGATGACCACTACACTATGAATCCTGATGAAAAGTTACTGTGTATTGCCTAGCAGAGCAGAATTGTGACTGACAGGGCCTTTTTATTGCTGAATGAAAGTATTTTTGGTAATGAAACATTTACAATTTTTATTACATATTTTACCAGTTTTATTCCTACAAAGGGATATTGCTTAAATTGAAGTTTACATTGAATGTGTTACTTTTTTCTACACAGTTTAGTCGTTTGCTTTTGTATTTATGGGAACTATATATTTTTAAACAAACAGGATTTTTATAATATGGGATTATGCTTTCTGCTAAAATGGACAATAAAAAAGAAGCCCAAAATAGTAGTTCTCTTTTTGATGGAAGCCAAAATGTATTGTCATTTGGCAACGAAACCAAGAATTTTATATATTACAGGTTGATAGCAAATTACTTCAACAGCGAAAACAGATTGGTTTCACTGGGGATTGAACCCAGGACCTTCTGCTTGTGAAGCAGACGTGATGACCACTACACTATGAAACCTGTGAAATCCTGCAAAGCAATGGCAATTAAAAACGAGTTTTGACAGCCAGGGGAAAAAAATTATTAGTTCTGTTGGTGATGGAAGCCAAAACATCCCATCATTCGGCAACAAAGCCAAGAACTTCATGTATTGCAGTTGGATAGGGTATTATTTCAACACCAAGAACAGACTGGTTTTTACTGGGGATTAAACCCAGGACCTTCTGCGTGTTAAGCAGACGTGATGACCACTACACTATAAAACCTGTGAAATCCTGTTGAGAGCAAATTACTTCAACAGCGAAAACAGATTGGTTTCACTGGGGATTGAACCCAGGACCTTCTGCGTGTGAAGCAGACGTGATGACCACTACACTATGAAACCTGAGAAATCCTGCAAAGCAATGGCAATTGAAAACGAGTTTTGACCGCCAGGGGAAAAAAATTATTAGTTCTGTTGGTGATGGAAGCCAAAACATCCCATCATTCGGCAACAAAGCCAAGAACTTCATATATTGTAGTTTGATAGGGTATAATTTCAACACCGAGAACAGATTGCTTTTACTGGGGATTGAACCAGTGTTAACCCAGAACGTTCTGCATATGAAGCAGACTTGAAGACCACCACACTTTAAAACCTGTGATTCCTGCAAAATAATGGCAATTAGAGATGAAATTTGACTGCCAGGAAAAAAAAAAATTCATAGTTCTGTTGGTTTTGGAAGCTAAAACATCCCGTCATTCGGCAACAAAGCCAAGAACTTCATGTATTGCAGTTGGATAGGGTATTATTTCAACACCAAGAACAGACTGGTTTTTCTGGGGATTAAACCCAGGACCTTCTACGTGTTAAGCAGATATGATGACCACTACACTATGAATCCTGATGAAAAGTTACTGTGTATTGCCTAGCAGAGCAGAATTGTGACTGACAGGGCCTTTTTATTGCTGAAGGAAAGTATTTTTGGTAATGAAAAATTTACAATTTTTATTACATATTTTACCAGTTTTATTCCTACAAAGGGATATTGCTTAAATTGAAGATTACATTGAATGTGTTACTTTTTTCTACACAGTTTAGTCGTTTGCTTTTGTATTTATGGGAACTATATATTTTTAAACAAACAGGATTTTTATAATATGGGATTATGCTTTCTGCTAAAATGGACAATAAAAAAGAAACCCAAAATAGTAGTTCTCTTTGTGATGGAAGCCAAAATGTATTGTCATTTGGCAACGAAACCAAGAATTTTATATATTACAGGTTGATAGCATATTACTTCAACAGCGAAAACAGATTGGTTTCACTGGGGATTGAACCCAGGACCTTCTGCGTGTGAAGCAGACGTGATGACCACTGCACTATGAAACCTGTGAAATTCTGCAAAGCAATGGCAATTGGAGACGGGTTTTGACCGCCAGGGAAAAAAAAATAAATTCAAAGTTCTGTTGGTGATGGAAGACAAAACATCCTGTTATTCGGCAACAAAGCCAAGAAATTCATATATTGTAGTTGGATAGGGTATTATTTCAACACCAAGAAGAGATTGGTTTCACTGGGGATGGAACCCAGGACCTTCTGCGTGTTAAGCAGACGTGATGACCACTACACTTTAAAACCTGTGATTCCTGCAAAGTAATGGCAATTAGAGACGAAATTTGACTGCCAGGAAAAAAAAAATTCGTAGTTCTGTTGGTTATGGAAGCTAAAACATCCCGTCATTCGGCAACAAAGCCAAGAACTTCATGTATTGCAGTTGGATAGGGTATTATTTCAACACCAAGAACAGACTGGTTTTACTGGGGATTTAACCCAGGACCTTCTGCATGTTAAGCAGACGTGATGACCACTACACTATGAAACCTGTGAAATCCTGCAAAGCAATGGCAATTGAAAACGAGTTTTGACCGCCAGGGGAAAAAATTATTAGTTCTGTTGGTGATGGAAGCCAAAACATCCCATCATTCGGCAACAAAGCCAAGAACTTCATATATTGTAGTTTGATAGGGTATTATTTCAACACCAAGAACAGACTGGTTTTACTGGGGATAAAACCCAGGACCTTCTGCGTGTTAAGCAGAATTATGTGTATTGGCAAGCAGAGCAGAATTGTAACCGATGGTGCCTTTTTATTGCTGAAGAAAAGTGTTTTTGGTAATGAAACATTTACAATTTTTATTACATATTTTACCAGTTTTATTCCTACAAAGGGATATTGCTTAAATTGGAGATTACATTGAATGTGTTACTTTTTTCTACACAGTTTAATCGTTTGCTTTTGTATTTATGGGAACTATAAATTTTTAAACAAACAGGATTGTTATAATATGGGATTATGTTTTCTGCTAAAATGTTCAATAAAAAAGATTGAACCCAGGACCTTATGCGTGTGAAGCAGACGTGATGACCACTACACTATGAAACCTGTGAAATCATGCAAAGCAATGGCAATTGAAAACGAGTTTTGACAGCCAGGGGAAAAAAATTATTAGTTCTGTTGGTGATGGAAGCCAAAACATCCCATCACTCGGCAACAAAGCCAAGAACTTCATATATTGTAGTTTGATAGGGTATTATTTCAACACCAAGAACAGATTGCTTTTACTGGGGATTAAACCCAGGACCTTCTGCGTGTTAAGCAGACGTGATGACCACTACACTATGAAACCTGTGAAATCCTGTTGATAGCAAATTACTTACACAGCGAAAACGGATTGGTTCCACTGGGGTTTGAACCCAGGACCTTCTGCGTGTGAAGCAGGCGTGATGACCACTACACTATGAAACCTGTGAAATCCTGCAAAGCAATGGCAATTGAAAACGAGTTTTGACCGCCAGGGGAAAAAAAATCTTAGTTCTGTTGGTGATGGAAGCCAAAACATCCCATCATTCTGCAACAAAGACAAGAACTTCATAAATTGTAGTTTGATAGGGTATTATTTCAACACCAAGAACAGACTGGTTTTACTGGGGATTAAACCCAGGACCTTCTGCGTGTTAAGCAGACGTGATGACCACTACACTATGAAACCTGTGAAATCCTGTTGATAGCAAATTACTTCAACAGCGAAAACGGATTGGTTTCACTGGGGATTGAACCCAAGACCATCTGCGTGTGAAGCAGACGTGATGACCACTACACTATGAAACCTGTAAAATCCTGCAAAGCAATGGCAATTGAAAACGAGTTTTAACCGCCAGGTGAAAAAAATTATTAGTTCTGTTGGTGATGGAAGCCAAAACATCCCATCATTCGGCAACAAAGCCAAGAACCTCATATATTGTAGTTTGATAGGGTATTATTTCAACACAAAGAACAGATTGCTTTTACTGGGGATTGAACCAGTGTTAAGCAGATGTGATGACTACTACACTATGAAACCTTCTGGAAAGTTACTGTGTATTGGCAAGCAGAGCAGAATTGTAACTGATGGGGCCTTTTTATTGCTGAAGAAAAGTGTTTTTGGTAATGAAACATTTACAATTTTTATTACATATTTTACCAGTTTTATTCCTACAAAGGGATATTGCTTAAATTGAAGTTTACATTGAATGTGTTACTTTTTTCTACACAGTTTAATCGTTTGCTTTTGTATTTATGGGAACTATAAATTTTGAAACAAACAGGATTGTTATAATATGGGATTAAGTTTTCTGCTAAAATGTTCAATAAAAAAGAAACGCAAAATCGTAGTTCTCCTTGTGATAGAAGCCAAAATGTATTGTCATTTGGCAACGAAACCAAGAATTTCATATTTTACAGGTTGATAGGAAATTACTTCAACACCGAAAACAGATTGGTTTCAGTGGGTATTGAACCCAGAACGTTCTGCATATGAAGCAGACTTGATGACCACCACACTTTAAAACCTGTGATTCCTGCAAAGTAATGGCAATTAGAGACGAAATCTGACTGCCAGGAAAAAAAAAAATTCGTAGTTCTGTTGGTTATGGAAGCTAAAACATCCCGTCATTCGGCAACAAAGCCAAGAACTTCATGTATTGCAGTTAGATAGGGTATTATTTCAACACCAAGAACAGACTGGTTTTACTGGGGATTAAACCCAGGACCTCCTACATGTTAAGCAGACATGATGACCACTACACGATGAATCCTGATGAAAAGTTACTGTGTATTGGCTAGCAGAGCAGAATTGTGACTGACAGGGCCTTTTTATTGCTGAAGGAAAGTATTTTTGGTAATGAAACATTTCCAATTTTTATTACATATTTTACGAGTTTTATTCCTACAAAGGGATATTGCTTAAATTGAAGTTTACATTGAATGTGTTACTTTTTTCTACATAGTTTAGTCGTTTGCTTTTGTATTTATGGGAACTATATATTTTAAAACAAACAGGTTTTTTTATAATATGGGATTATGTTTTCTGCTAAAATGTTCAATAAAAAAGAAACCCAAAATCGTAGTTCTTCTTGTGATAGAAGCCAAAATGTATTGTCATTTGGCAACGAAACCAAGAATTTCATATTTTATAGGTTGATAGGAAATTACTTCAACACCGAAAACAGATTGGTTTAACTGGGTATTGAATCCAGAACGTTCTGCATATGAAGCAGACTTGATGACCACCACACTTTAAAACCTGTCAAATCCTGCAAAGTAATGGCAATTAGAGACGAGTTTTGACTGCCAGGAAAAAAAAAAAAATTCAAAGTTCTGTTGGTGATGGAAGACAAAACATCCTGTTATTCGGCAACAAAGTCAAGAAATTCATATATTGTAGTTGGATAGGGTATTATTTCAACACCAAGAAGAGATTGGTTTCACTGGGGATTGAACCCAGGACCTTCTGCGTGTTAAGCAGACGTGATGACCACTACACTATGAAACCTGATGAAAAGTTACTGTGTATTGGCTAGCAGAGCAGAATTGTGACTGACGGGGCCTTTTTATTGCTGAAGGAAAGTATTTTTGGTAATGAAACATTTACAATTTTTATTACATATTTTACCAGTTTTATTCCTACAAAGGGATATTGCTTAAATTGAAGTTTACATTGAATGTGTTACTTTTTTCTACACAGTTTAGTCGTTTGCTTTTGTATTTATGGGAACTATATATTTTTAAACAAACAGGATTTTTATAATATGGGATTATGTTTTCTGCTAAAATGGACAATAAAAAAGAAACCCAAATAGTAGTTCTCTGTGATGGAAGCCAAAATGTATTGTCATTTGGCAACAAAACCAAGAATTTTATATATTACAGGTTGATAGCATATTACTTCAACAGCGAAAACAGATTGGTTTCACTGGTAATTGAACCCAGGACCTTTTGCGTGTGAAGCAGACGTGATGATCACTACACTATGAAACCTGTGAAATCCTGCAAAGCAATGGCAATTGAAAACGAGTTTTTACCGCCAGGGGAAAAAAATGATTAGTTCTGTTGGTGATGGAAGCCAAAACATCCCATCATTGGGCAACAAAGCCAAGAACTTCATATATTGTAGTTTGATAGGGTATTATTTCAACACCAAGAACAGATTGCTTTTACTGGGGATTGAACCAGTGTTAAGCAGACGTGATGACTACTACACTATGAAACCTTCTGGAAAGTTACTGTGTATTGGCAAGCAGAGCAGAATTGTAACTGATGGGGCCTTTTTATTGCTGAAGAAAAGTGTTTTTGGTAATGAAACATTTACAATTTTTATTACATATTTTACCAGTTTTATTCCTACAAAGGGATATTGCTTAAATTGAAGTTTACATTGAATGTGTTACTTTTTTCTACACAGTTTAATCGTTTGCTTTTGTATTTATGGGAACTATAAATTTTGAAACAAACAGGATTGTTATAATATGGGATTATGTTTTCTGCTAAAATGTTCAATAAAAAAGAAACCCAAAATCGTAGTTCTCCTTGTGATAGAAGCCAAAATGTATTGTCATTTGGCAACGAAACCAAGAATTTCATACTTTACAGGTTAATAGGAAATTACTATAACACCGAAAACAGATTGGTTTCACTGGGTATTGAACCCAGAACGTTCTGCATATGAAGCAAACTTGATGACCACCACACTTTAAAATCGGTGATTCCTGCAAAGTAATGGCAATTAGAGACGAAATTTGACTGCCAGGAAAAAAAAAAATTCGTAGTTCTGTTGGTTATGGAAGCTAAAACATCCCGTCATTCGGCAACAAAGCCAAGAACTTCATGTATTGCAGTTGGATAGGGTATTATTTAAACACCAAGAACAGTCTGGTTTTTACTGGGGATTAAACCCAGGACCTTCTGCGTGTTAAGCAGATGTGATGACCACTACACTATAAAACCTGTGAAATCCTGTTGATAGCAAATTACTTCAACAGCGAAAACAGATTGGTTTCACTGGGGATTGAACCCAGGACCTTATGCGTGTGAAGCAGACGTGATGACCACTACACTATGAAACCTGTGAAATCCTGCAAAGCAATGGCAATTGAAAACGAGTTTTGACAGCCAGGGGAAAAAAATTATTAGTTCTGTTGGTGATGGAAGCCAAAACATCCCATCATTCGGCAACAAAGCCAAGAACTTCATATATTGTAGTTTGATAGGGTATTATTTCAACACCAAGAACAGATTGCTTTTACTGGGGATTGAAGCAGACGTGATGACTACTACACTATGAAACCTTCTGGAAAGTTACTGTGTATTGGCAAGCAGAGCAGAATTGTAACTGATGGGGCCTTTTTATTGCTGAAGAAAAGTGTTTTTGGTAATGAAACTTTTACAATTTTTATTACATATTTTACCAGTTTTATTCCTACAAAGGGATATTGCTTAAATTAAAGATTACATTGAATGTGTTACTTTTTTCTACACAGTTTAATCGTTTGCTTTTGTATTTATGGGAACTATAAATTTTGAAACAAACAGGATTGTTATAATATGGAATTATGTTTTCTGCTAAAATGTTTAATAAAAAAGAAACCCAAATAGTAGTTCTCTTTGTGATGGAAGCCAAAATGTATTGTCATTTGGCAACAAAACCAAGAATTTTATATATTACAGGTTGATAGCATATTACTTCAACAGCGAAAACAGATTGGTTTCACTGGTAATTGAACAAAGGAACTTTTGCGTGTGAAGCAGACGTGATGACCACTACACTATGAAACCTGTGAAATCCTGCAAAGCAATGGCAATTGAAAACGAGTTTTGACCGCCAGGGGAAAAAAATTATTAGTTCTGTTGGTGATGGAAGCCAAAACATCCCATCATTCGGCAACAAAGCCAAGAACTTCATATATTGTAGTTTGATAGGGTATTATTTCAACACCAAGAACAGATTGCTTTTACTGGGGATTGAACCAGTGTTAAGCAGACGTGATGACTACTACACTATGAAACCTTCTGGAAAGTTACTGTGTATTGGCAAGCAGAGCAGAATTGTAACTGATGGGGCCTTTTTATTGCTGAAGAAAAGTTTTTTTGGTAATGAAACATTTACAATTTTTATTACATATTTTACCAGTTTTATTCCTACAAAGGGATATTGCTTAAATTGAAGTTTACATTGAATGTGTTACTTTTTTCTACACAGTTTAATCGTTTGCTTTTGTATTTATGGGAACTATAAATTTTGAAACAAACAGGATTGTTATAATATGGGATTATGTTTTCTGCTAAAATGTTCAATAAAAAAGATTGAACCCAGGACCTTATGCGTGTGAAGCAGACGTGATGACCACTACACTATGAAACCTGTGAAATCATGCAAAGCAATGGCAATTGAAAACGAGTTTTGACAGCCAGGGGAAAAAAATTATTAGTTCTGTTGGTGATGGAAGCCAAAACATCCCATCATTCGGCAACAAAGCCAAGAACTTCATATATTGTAGTTTGATAGGGTATTATTTCAACACCAAGAACAGATTGCTTTTTCTGGGGATTAAACCCAGGACCTTCTGCGTGTTAAGCAGACGTGATGACCACTACACTATGAAACCTGTGAAATCCTGTTGATAGCAAATTACTTACACAGCGAAAACGGATTGGTTTCACTGGGGTTTGAACCCAGGACCTTCTGCGTGTGAAGCAGACGTGATGACCACTACACTATGAAACCTGTGAAATCCTGCAAAGCAATGGCAATTGAAAACGAGTTTTTACCGCCAGGGGAAAAAAATGATTAGTTCTGTTGGTGATGGAAGCCAAAACATCCCATCATTGGGCAACAAAGCCAAGAACTTCATATATTGTAGTTTGATAGGGTATTATTTCAACACCAAGAACAGATTGCTTTTACTGGGGATTGAACCAGTGTTAAGCAGACGTGATGACTACTACACTATGAAACCTTCTGGAAAGTTACTGTGTATTGGCAAGCAGAGCAGAATTGTAACTGATGGGGCCTTTTTATTGCTGAAGAAAAGTGTTTTTGGTAATGAAACATTTACAATTTTTATTACATATTTTACCAGTTTTATTCCTACAAAGGGATATTGCTTAAATTGAAGTTTACATTGAATGTGTTACTTTTTTCTACACAGTTTAATCGTTTGCTTTTGTATTTATGGGAACTATAAATTTTGAAACAAACAGGATTGTTATAATATGGGATTATGTTTTCTGCTAAAATGTTCAATAAAAAAGAAACCCAAAATCGTAGTTCTCCTTGTGATAGAAGCCAAAATGTATTGTCATTTGGCAACGAAACCAAGAATTTCATACTTTACAGGTTAATAGGAAATTACTATAACACCGAAAACAGATTGGTTTCACTGGGTATTGAACCCAGAACGTTCTGCATATGAAGCAAACTTGATGACCACCACACTTTAAAATCGGTGATTCCTGCAAAGTAATGGCAATTAGAGACGAAATTTGACTGCCAGGAAAAAAAAAAATTCGTAGTTCTGTTGGTTATGGAAGCTAAAACATCCCGTCATTCGGCAACAAAGCCAAGAACTTCATGTATTGCAGTTGGATAGGGTATTATTTAAACACCAAGAACAGTCTGGTTTTTACTGGGGATTAAACCCAGGACCTTCTGCGTGTTAAGCAGATGTGATGACCACTACACTATAAAACCTGTGAAATCCTGTTGATAGCAAATTACTTCAACAGCGAAAACAGATTGGTTTCACTGGGGATTGAACCCAGGACCTTATGCGTGTGAAGCAGACGTGATGACCACTACACTATGAAACCTGTGAAATCCTGCAAAGCAATGGCAATTGAAAACGAGTTTTGACAGCCAGGGGAAAAAAATTATTAGTTCTGTTGGTGATGGAAGCCAAAACATCCCATCATTCGGCAACAAAGCCAAGAACTTCATATATTGTAGTTTGATAGGGTATTATTTCAACACCAAGAACAGATTGCTTTTACTGGGGATTGAAGCAGACGTGATGACTACTACACTATGAAACCTTCTGGAAAGTTACTGTGTATTGGCAAGCAGAGCAGAATTGTAACTGATGGGGCCTTTTTATTGCTGAAGAAAAGTGTTTTTGGTAATGAAACTTTTACAATTTTTATTACATATTTTACCAGTTTTATTCCTACAAAGGGATATTGCTTAAATTAAAGATTACATTGAATGTGTTACTTTTTTCTACACAGTTTAATCGTTTGCTTTTGTATTTATGGGAACTATAAATTTTGAAACAAACAGGATTGTTATAATATGGAATTATGTTTTCTGCTAAAATGTTTAATAAAAAAGAAACCCAAATAGTAGTTCTCTTTGTGATGGAAGCCAAAATGTATTGTCATTTGGCAACAAAACCAAGAATTTTATATATTACAGGTTGATAGCATATTACTTCAACAGCGAAAACAGATTGGTTTCACTGGTAATTGAACCCAGGAAGTTTTGCGTGTGAAGCAGACGTGATGACCACTACACTATGAAACCTGTGAAATCCTGCAAAGCAATGGCAATTGAAAACGAGTTTTGACCGCCAGGGGAAAAAAATTATTAGTTCTGTTGGTGATGGAAGCCAAAACATCCCATCATTCGGCAACAAAGCCAAGAACTTCATATATTGTAGTTTGATAGGGTATTATTTCAACACCAAGAACAGATTGCTTTTACTGGGGATTGAACCAGTGTTAAGCAGACGTGATGACTACTACACTATGAAACCTTCTGGAAAGTTACTGTGTATTGGCAAGCAGAGCAGAATTGTAACTGATGGGGCCTTTTTATTGCTGAAGAAAAGTTTTTTTGGTAATGAAACATTTACAATTTTTATTACATATTTTACCAGTTTTATTCCTACAAAGGGATATTGCTTAAATTGAAGTTTACATTGAATGTGTTACTTTTTTCTACACAGTTTAATCGTTTGCTTTTGTATTTATGGGAACTATAAATTTTGAAACAAACAGGATTGTTATAATATGGGATTATGTTTTCTGCTAAAATGTTCAATAAAAAAGATTGAACCCAGGACCTTATGCGTGTGAAGCAGACGTGATGACCACTACACTATGAAACCTGTGAAATCATGCAAAGCAATGGCAATTGAAAACGAGTTTTGACAGCCAGGGGAAAAAAATTATTAGTTCTGTTGGTGATGGAAGCCAAAACATCCCATCATTCGGCAACAAAGCCAAGAACTTCATATATTGTAGTTTGATAGGGTATTATTTCAACACCAAGAACAGATTGCTTTTACTGGGGATTAAACCCAGGACCTTCTGCGTGTTAAGCAGACGTGATGACCACTACACTATGAAACCTGTGAAATCCTGTTGATAGCAAATTACTTACACAGCGAAAACGGATTGGTTTCACTGGGGTTTGAACCCAGGACCTTCTGCGTGTGAAGCAGACGTGATGACCACTACACTATGAAACCTGTGAAATCCTGCAAAGCAATGGCAATTGAAAACGAGTTTTGACCGCCAGGGGAAAAAAAATCTTAGTTCTGTTGGTGATGGAAGCCAAAGCATCCCATCATTCTGCAACAAAGACAAGAACTTCATAAATTGTAGTTTGATAGGGTATTATTTCAACACCAAGAACAGACTGGTTTTACTGGGGATTAAACCAAGGACCTTCTGCGTGTTAAGCAGACGTGATGACCACTACACTATGAAACCTGTGAAATCCTGTTGATAGCAAATTACTTCAACAGCGAAAACGGATTGGTTTTACTGGGGATTGAACCCAAGACCATCTGCGTGTGAAGCAGACGTGATGACCACTACACTATGAAACCTGTGAAATCCTGCAAAGCAATGGCAATTGAAAACGAGTTTTGACCACCAGGGGAAAAAAATTATTAGTTCTGTTGGTGATGGAAGCCAAAACATCCCATCATTCGGCAACAAAGCCAAGAACTTCATATATTGTAGTTTGATAGGGTATTATTTCAACACCAAGAACAGATTGCTTTTACTGGGGATGAACCAGTGTTAAGCAGATGTGATGACTACTACACTATGAAACCTTCTGGAAAGTTACTGTGTATTGGCAAGCAGAGTAGAATTGTAACTGATGGGGCCTTTTTATTGCTGAAGAAAAGTGTTTTTGGTAATGAAACATTTACAATTTTTATTACATATTTTACCAGTTTTATTCCTACAAAGGGATATTGCTTAAATTGAAGTTTACATTGAATGTGTTACTTTTTTCTACACAGTTTAATCGTTTGCTTTTGTATTTACGGGAATTATAAATTTTGAAACAAACAGGATTGTTATAATATGGGATTATGTTTTCTGCTAAAATGTTCAATAAAAAAGAAACCCAAAATCGTAGTTCTCCTTGTGATAGAAGCCAAAATGTATTGTCATTTGGCAACGAAACCAAGAATTTCATACTTTACAGGTTGATAGGAAATTACTTCAACACCGAAAACAGATTGGTTTCACTGGGTATTGAACCCAGAACGTTCTGCATATGAAGCAGACTTGATGACCACCACACTTTAAAACCTGTGATTCCTGCAAAGTAATGGCAATTAGAGACGAAATTTGACTGCCAGGAAAAAAAAAAAATTCGTAGTTCTGTTGGTTATGGAAGCTAAAACATCCCGTCATTCGGCAACAAAGCCAAGAACTTCATGTATTGCAGTTGGATAGGGTATTATTTTAACACCAAGAACAGAATGGTTTTACTGGGGATTAAACCCAGGACCTTCTGCGTGTTAAGCAGACGTGATGACCACTACACTATGAAACCTGTGAAATCCTGCAAAGCAATGGCAATTGGAGACGAGTTTTGACCGCCAGGAAAAAAAAAAAAAATTCTTAGTTCTGTTGGTGATGGAAGAAAAAACATCCCATCATTCTGCAACAAAGCCAAGAACTTCATAAATTGTAGTTTGATAGGGTATTATTTCAACACCAAGAACAGACTGGTTTTACTGGGGATTAAACCCAGGACCTTCTACGTGTTAAGCAGACATGATGACCACTACACTATGAATCCTGATGAAAAGTTACTGTGTATTGGCTAGCAGAGCAGAATTGTGACTGACAGGGCCTTTTTATTGCTGAAGGAAAGTATTTTTGGTAATGAAACATTTCCAATTTTTATTACATATTTTACGAGTTTTATTCCTACAAAGGGATATTGCTTAAATTGAAGTTTACATTGAATGTGTTACTTTTTTCTACATAGTTTAGTCGTTTGCTTTTGTATTTATGGGAACTATATTTTTTAAAACAAACAGGTTTTTTTATAATATGGGATTATGTTTTCTGCTAAAATGTTCAATAAAAAAGAAACCCAAAATCGTAGTTCTCCTTGTGATAGAAGCCAAAATGTATTGTCATTTGGCAACGAAACCAAGAATTTCATACTTTACAGGTTGATAGGAAATTACTTCAACACCGAAAACAGATTGGTTTAACTGGGTATTGAATTCAAAACGTTCTGCATTTGAAGCAGACTTGATGACCACCACACTTTAAAACCTGTGAAATCCTGCAAAGTAATGGCAATTAGAGGCGAGTTTTGACTGCCAGGAAAAAAAAAAATCGTAGTTCTGTTGGTTATGGAAGCTAAAACATCCCGTCATTCGGCAACAAAGCCAAGAACTTCATGTTTTGTAGTTGGATAAGGTATTATTTCAACACCAAGAACAGACTGGTTTTACTGGGGATTAAACCCAGGACTTTCTGTGTGTTAAGCAGACGTGATGACCACTACACTATGAATCTTAATGAAAAGTTACTGTGTATTGGCTAGCAGAGCAGAATTGTGACTGACGGGGCCTTTTTATTGCTGAAGGAAAGTATTTTTGGTAGTGAAACATTTACAATTTTCTATTACATATTTTACCAGTTTTATTCCTACAAAGGGATATTGCTTAAATTGAAGTTTACATTGAATGTGTTACTTTTTTCTACACAGTTTAATCGTTTGCTTTTGTATTTATGGGAACTATAAATTTTGAAACAAACAGGATTGTTATAATATGGGATTATGTTTTCTGCTAAAATGTCCAAAAAAAAAGAAACCCAAAATCGTAGTTCTCCTTGTGATAGAAGCCAAAATGTATTGTCATTTGGCAACGAAACCAAAAATTTCATACTTTACAGGTTGATAGGAAATTACTTCAACACCGAAAACAGATTGGTTTCACTGGGTATTGAACCCAGAACGTTCTGCATATGAAGCAGACTTGATGACCACCACACTTTAAAACCTGTGATTCCTGCAAAGTAATGGCAATTAGAGACGAAATTTGACTGCCAGGAAAAAAAAAAAATTCGTAGTTCTGTTGGTTATGGAAGCTAAAACATCCCGTCATTCGGCAACAAAGCCAAGAACTTCATGTATTGCAGTTGGATAGGGTATTATTTTAACACAAAGAACAGACTGGTTTTACTGGGGATTAAACCCAGGACCTTCTGCGTGTTAAGCAGACGTTATGACCACTACACTATGAAACCTGTGAAATCCTGTTGGTAGCAAATTACTTCAACAGCGAAAACGGGTTGGTTTCACTAAGGATTGAACCCAGGACCTTCTGCGTGTGAAGCAGACGTGATGACCACTACACTATGAAACCTGTGAAAACCTGCAAAGCAATGGCAATTGAAAACGAGTTTTGACCGCCAGGGGAAAAAAATTATTAGTTCTGTTGGTGATGGAAGCCAAAACATCCCATCATTCGGCAACAAAGCCAAGAACTTCATATATTGTAGTTTGATAGGGTATTATTTCAACACCCAGAACAGATTGCTTTTACTGGGGATTGAACCAGTGTTAAGCAGATGTGATGACTACTACACTATGAAACCTTCTGGAAAGTTACTGTGTATTGGCAAGCAGAGCAGAATTGTAACTGATGGGGCCTTTTTATTGCTGAAGAAAAGTGTTTTTGGTAATGAAACATTTATAATTTTTATTACATATTTTACCAGTTTTATTCCTACAAAGGGATATTGCTTAAATTGAAGTTTACATTGAATGTGTTACTTTTTTCTACACAGTTTAATCGTTTGCTTTTGTATTTATGGGAACTATAAATTTTGAAACACACAGGATTGTTATAATATGGGATTATGTTTTCTGCTAAAATGTTCAATAAAAAAGAAACCCAAAATCGTAGTTCTCCTTGTGATAGAAGCCAAAATGTATTGTCATTTGGCAACGAAACCAAGAATTTCATACTTTACAGGTTCATAGGAAATTACTTGAACACCGAAAACAGATTGGTTTAACTGGGTATTGAATTCAAAACGTTCTGCATTTGAAGCAGACTTGATGACCACCACACTTTAAAACCTGTGAAATCCTGCAAAGTAATGGCAATTAGAGGCGAGTTTTGACTGCCAGGAAAAAAAAAAATCGTAGTTCTGTTGGTTATGGAAGCTAAAACATCCCGTCATTCGGCAACAAAGCCAAGAACTTCATGTTTTGTAGTTGGATAAGGTATTATTTCAACACCAAGAACAGACTGGTTTTACTGGGGATTAAACCCAGGACTTTCTGTGTGTTAAGCAGACGTGATGACCACTACACTATGAATCTTAATGAAAAGTTACTGTGTATTGGCTAGCAGAGCAGAATTGTGACTGACGGGGCCTTTTTATTGCTGAAGGAAAGTATTTTTGGTAGTGAAACATTTACAATTTTCTATTACATATTTTACCAGTTTTATTCCTACAAAAGGATATTGCTTAAATTGAAGTTTACATTGAATGTGTTACTTTTTTCTACACAGTTTAATCGTTTGCTTTTGTATTTATGGGAACTATAAATTTTGAAACAAACAGGATTGTTATAATATGGGATTATGTTTTCTGCTAAAATGTCCAAAAAAAAAGAAACCCAAAATCGTAGTTCTCCTTGTGATAGAAGCCAAAATGTATTGTCATTTGGCAACGAAACCAAAAATTTCATACTTTACAGGTTGATAGGAAATTACTTCAACACCGAAAACAGATTGGTTTCACTGGGTATTGAACCCAGAACGTTCTGCATATGAAGCAGACTTGATGACCACCACACTTTAAAACCTGTGATTCCTGCAAAGTAATGGCAATTAGAGATGAAATTTGACTGCCAGGAAAAAAAAAAAATTCGTAGTTCTGTTGGTTATGGAAGCTAAAACATCCCGTCATTCGGCAACAAAGCCAAGAACTTCATGTATTGCAGTTGGATAGGGTATTATTTTAACACAAAGAACAGACTGGTTTTACTGGGGATTAAACCCAGGACCTTCTGCGTGTTAAGCAGACGTTATGACCACTACACTATGAAACCTGTGAAATCCTGTTGGTAGCAAATTACTTCAACAGCGAAAACGGGTTGGTTTCACTAAGGATTGAACCCAGGACCTTCTGCGTGTGAAGCAGACGTGATGACCACTACACTATGAAACCTGTGAAAACCTGCAAAGCAATGGCAATTGAAAACGAGTTTTGACCGCCAGGGGAAAAAAATTATTAGTTCTGTTGGTGATGGAAGCCAAAACATCCCATCATTCGGCAACAAAGCCAAGAACTTCATATATTGTAGTTTGATAGGGTATTATTTCAACACCCAGAACAGATTGCTTTTACTGGGGATTGAACCAGTGTTAAGCAGATGTGATGACTACTACACTATGAAACCTTCTGGAAAGTTACTGTGTATTGGCAAGCAGAGCAGAATTGTAACTGATGGGGCCTTTTTATTGCTGAAGAAAAGTGTTTTTGGTAATGAAACATTTATAATTTTTATTACATATTTTACCAGTTTTATTCCTACAAAGGGATATTGCTTAAATTGAAGTTTACATTGAATGTGTTACTTTTTTCTACACAGTTTAATCGTTTGCTTTTGTATTTATGGGAACTATAAATTTTGAAACACACAGGATTGTTATAATATGGGATTATGTTTTCTGCTAAAATGTTCAATAAAAAAGAAACCCAAAATCGTAGTTCTCCTTGTGATAGAAGCCAAAATGTATTGTCATTTGGCAACGAAACCAAGAATTTCATACTTTACAGGTTCATAGGAAATTACTTGAACACCGAAAACAGATTGGTTTCACTGGGTATTGAATCCAGAACGTTCTGCTTATGAAGCAAACTTGATGACCACCACACTTTAAAACCGGTGATTCCTGCAAAGTAATGGCAATTAGAGACGAAATTTGACTGCCAGGAAAAAAAAAATTCGTAGTTCTGTTGGTTATGGAAGCTAAAACATCCCGTCATTCGGCAACAAAGCCAAGAACTTCATGTATTGCAGTTGGATAGGGTATTATTTCAACACCAAGAAAAGACTGATTTTTACTGGGGATTAAACCCAGGACCTTCTGCGTGTGAAGCAGACGTGATGACCACTACACTATGAAACCTGTGAAATCCTGCAAAGCAATGGCAATTGAAAACGAGTTTTGACAGCCAGGGGAAAAAAAATATTAGTTCTGTTGGTGATGGAAGCCAAAACATCCCATCATTCGGCAACAAAGCCAAGAACTTCATATATTGTAGTTTGATAGGGTATTATTTCAACACCGAGAACAGATTGCTTTTACTGGGGATTGAACCAGTGTTAAGCAGACGTGATGACTACTACACTATGAAACCTTCTGGAAAGTTACTATGTATTGGCAAGCAGAGCAGAATTGTAACTGACGGGGCCTTTTTATTACTGAAGAAAAGTGTTTTTGGTAATGAAACATTTACAATTTTTATTACATATTTTACCAGTTTTATTCCTACAAAGGGATATTGCTTAAATTGAAGATTACATTGAATGCGTTACTTTTTTCTACACAGTTTAATCGTTTGCTTTTGTATTTATGGGAACTATAAATTTTGAAACAAACAGGATTGTTATAATATGGGATTATGTTTTCTGCTAAAATGTTCAATAAAAAAGATTGAACCCAGGACCTTCTGATTGTGAAGCAGACGTGATGACCACTACACTATGAAACTTGTGAAATCCTGCAAAGCAATGGCAATTGAAAACGAGTTTTGACAGCCAGGGGAAAAAAATTATTAGTTCTGTTGGTGATGGAAGCCAAAACATCCCATCATTCGGCAACAAAGCCAAGAACTTCATATATTGTAGTTTGATAGGGTATTATTTCAACACCAAGAACAGATTGCTTTTACTGGGGATTGAACCAGTGTTAAGCAGACGTGATGGCTACTACACTATGAAACCTTCTGGAAAATTACTGTGTATTGGCAAGCAGAGCAGAATTGTAACTGATGGGGCCTTTTTATTGCTGAAGAAAAGTGTTTTTGGTAATGAAACATTTACAATTTTTATTACATATTTTACCAGTTTTATTCCTACAAAGGGATATTGCTTAAATTGAAGATTACATTGAATGTGTTACTTTTTTCTACACAGTTTAATCATTTGCTTTTGTATTTATGGGAACTATAAATTTTGAAACAAACAGGATTGTTATAATATGGGATTATGTTTTCTGCTAAAATGTTCAATAAAAAAGAAACCTAAAATCGTAGTTCTCCTTGTGATAGAAGCCAAAATGTATTGTCATTTGGCAACGAAACCAAGAATTTCATACTTTACAGGTTGATAAGAAATTACTTCAACACCGAAAACAGATTGGTTTCACTGGGTATTGAACCCAGAACGTTCTGCATGTGAAGCAGACTTGATGACCACCACACTTTAAAACCTGTGATTCCTGCAAAGGAATGGCAATTAGAGACGAAATTTGACTGCCAGGAAAAAAAAAAATTCGTAGTTCTGTTGGTTATGGAAGCTAAAACATCCCGTCATTCGGCAACAAAGCCAAGAACTTCATGTATTGCAGTTGGACAAGGTATTATTTCAACACCAAGAACAGACTGGTTTTACTGGGGATTAAACCCAGGACCTTCTGCGTGTTAAGCAGATGTGATGACCACTACACTATGAAACCTGTGAAATCCTGTTGATAGCAAATTACTTCAACAGCAAAAACTGATTGGTTTCACTGGGTATTGAACCCAGGACCTTCTGCGTGTGAAGAAGACGTGATGACCACTACACTATGAAACCTGTGAAATCCTGCAAAGCAATGGCATTTGAAAACGAGTTTTGACCGCCAGGGGAAAAAAATTATTAGTTCTGTTGGTGATGGAAGCCAAAACATCCCATCATTCGGCAACAAACCAAGAACTTCATATATTGTAGTTTGATAGGGTATTATTTCAACACCAAGAACAGATTGCTTTTACTGGGGATTGAACCAGTGTTAAGCAGACGTGATGACTACTACACTATGAAACCTTCTGGAAAGTTACTGTGTATTGGCAAGCAGAGCAGAATTGTAACTGATGGGGCCTTTTTATTGCTGAAGAAAAGTGTTTTTGGTAATGAAACATTTACAATTTTTATTACATATTTTACCAGTTTTATTCCTACAAAGGGATATTGCTTAAATTGAAGTTTACATTGAATGTGTTACTTTTTTCTACACAGTTTAATCGTTTGCTTTTGTATTTATGGGAACTATAAATTTTGAAACAAACAGGATTGTTATAATATGGGATTATGTTTTCTGCTAAAATGTTCAATAAAAAAGAAACCCAAAATCGTAGTTCTCCTTGTGATAGAAGCCAAAATGTATTGTCATTTGGCAACGAAACCAAGAATTTCATACTTTACAGGTTAATAGGAAATTACTTCAACACCGAAAACAGATTGGTTTCACTGGGTATTGAACCCAGAACGTTCTGCATATGAAGCAGACTTGATGACCACCACACTTTAAGACCTGTGATTCCTGCAAAGTAATGGCAATTAGAGACGAAATTTGACTGCCAGGAAAAAAAAAAATTCGTAGTTATGTTGGTTATGGAAGCTAAAACATCCCGTCATTCGGCAACAAAGCCAAGAACTTCATGTATTGCAGTTGGATAGGGTATTATTTCAACACCAAGAAGAGACTGGTTTCACTGGGGATTGAACCCAGGACCTTCTGCGTGTTAAGCAGACGTGATGACCACTACACTATGAAACCTGTGTAATCCTGCAAAGCAATGGCAATTGGAGACGAGTTTTGACCGCCAGGGAAAAAAAAAAAAATTCTTAGTTCTGTTGGTGATGGAAGCCAAAACATCCCATCATTCTGCAACAAAGCCAAGAACTTCATATATTGTAGTTTGATAGGGTATTATTTCAACACCAAGAACAGACTGGTTTTACTGGGGATTAAACCCAGGACCTTCTACGTGTTAAGCAGACATGATGACCACTACACTATGAATCCTGATGAAAAGTTACTGTGTATTGGCTAGCAGAGCAGAATTGTGACTGACAGGGCCTTTTTATTGCTGAAGGAAAGTATTTTTGGTAATGAAACATTTCCAATTTTTATTACATATTTTACGAGTTTTATTCCTACAAAGGGATATTGCTTAAATTGAAGTTTACATTGAATGTGTTACTTTTTTCTACATAGTTTAGTCGTTTGCTTTTGTATTTATGGGAACTATATATTTTAAAACAAACAGGTTTTTTTATAATATGGGATTATGTTTTCTGCTAAAATGTTCAATAAAAAAGAAACCCAAAATCGTAGTTCTCCTTGTGATAGAAGCCAAAATGTATTGTCATTTGGCAACGAAACTAAGAATTTCATACTTTACAGGTTGATAGGAAATTACTTCAACACCGAAAACAGATTGGTTTAACTGGGTATTGAATCCAGAACGTTCTGCATATGAAGCAGACTTGATGACCACCACACTTTAAAACCTGTGAAATCTTGCAAACTAATGGCAATTAGAGACGAGTTTTGACTGCCAGGAAAAAAAAAAATTCGTAGTTCTGTTGGTTATGGAAGCTAAAACATCCCGTCATTCGGCAACAAAGCCAAGAACTTCATGTATTGTAGTTGGATAAGGTATTATTTCAACACCAAGAACAGACTGGTTTTACTGGGGATTAAACCCAGGACTTTCTGCGTGTTAGGCAGACGTGATGACCACTACACTATGAATCTTAATGAAAAGTTACTGTGTATTGGCAAGCAGAGCAGAATTGTAACTGATGGGGCCTTTTTATTGCTGAAGAAAAGTGTTTTTGGTAATGAAACATTTACAATTTTTATTACATATTTTACCAGTTTTATTCCTACAAAGGGATATTGCTTAAATTGAAGTTTACATTGAATGTGTTACTTTTTTCTACACAGTTTAATCGTTTGCTTTTGTATTTATGGGAACTATAAATTTTGAAACAAACAGGATTGTTATAATATGGGATTATGTTTTCTGCTAAAATGTTCAATAAAAAAGAAACCCAAAATCGTAGTTCTCCTTGTGATAGAAGCCAAAATGTATTGTCATTTGGCAACGAAACCAAGAATTTCATACTTTACAGGTTAATAGGAAATTACTTCAACACCGAAAACAGATTGGTTTCACTGGGTATTGAACCCAGAACGTTCTGCATATGAAGCAGACTTGATGACCACCACACTTTAAGACCTGTGATTCCTGCAAAGTAATGGCAATTAGAGACGAAATTTGACTGCCAGGAAAAAAAAAAATTCGTAGTTATGTTGGTTATGGAAGCTAAAACATCCCGTCATTCGGCAACAAAGCCAAGAACTTCATGTATTGCAGTTGGATAGGGTATTATTTCAACACCAAGAAGAGACTGGTTTCACTGGGGATTGAACCCAGGACCTTCTGCGTGTTAAGCAGACGTGATGACCACTACACTATGAAACCTGTGAAATCCTGCAAAGCAATGGCAATTGGAGACGAGTTTTGACCGCCAGGGAAAAAAAAAAAAAATTCTTAGTTCTGTTGGTGATAGAAGCTAAAACATCCCATCATTCTGCAACAAAGCCAAGAACTTCATATATTGTAGTTTGATAGGGTATTATTTCAACACCAAGAACAGACTGGTTTTACTGGGGATTAAACCCAGGACCTTCTATGTGTTAAGCAGACATGATGACCACTACACTATGAATCCTGATGAAAAGTTACTGTGTATTGGCTAGCAGAGCAGAATTGTGACTGACAGGGCCTTTTTATTGCTGAAGGAAAGTATTTTTGGTAATGAAACATTTCCAATTTTTATTACATATTTTACGAGTTTTATTCCTACAAAGGGATATTGCTTAAATTGAAGTTTACATTGAATGTGTTACTTTTTTCTACATAGTTTAGTCGTTTGCTTTTGTATTTATGGGAACTATATATTTTAAAACAAACAGGTTTTTTTATAATATGGGATTATGTTTTCTGCTAAAATGTTCAATAAAAAAGAAACCCAAAATCGTAGTTTTCCTTGTGATAGAAGCCAAAATGTATTGTCATTTGGCAACGAAACTAAGAATTTCATACTTTACAGGTTGATAGGAAATTACTTCAACACCGAAAACAGATTGGTTTAACTGGGTATTGAATCCAGAACGTTCTGCATATGAAGCAGACTTGATGACCACCACACTTTAAAACCTGTGAAATCTTGCAAACTAATGGCAATTAGAGACGAGTTTTGACTGCCAGGAAAAAAAAAAATTCGTAGTTCTGTTGGTTATGGAAGCTAAAACATCCCGTCATTCGGCAACAAAGCCAATAACTTCATGTATTGTAGTTGGATAAGGTATTATTTCAACACCAAGAACAGACTGGTTTTACTGGGGATTAAACCCAGGACTTTCTGCGTGTTAGGCAGACGTGATGACCACTACACTATGAATCTTAATGAAAAGTTACTGTGTATTGGCTAGCAGAGCAGAATTGTGACTGACGGGGCCTTTTTATTGCTGAAGGAAAGTATTTTTGGTAATGAAACATTTACAATTTTTATTACATATTTTACCAGTTTTATTCCTACAAAGGGATATTGCTTAAATTGAAGTTTACATTGAATGTGTTACTTTTTTCTACACAGTTTAATCGTTTGCTTTTGTATTAATGGGAACTATGAATTTTGAAACAAACAGGATTGTTATAATATGGGATTATGTTTTCTGCTAAAATGTTCAATAAAAAAGAAACCCAACATCGTAGTTCTCCTTGTGATAGAAGCCAAAATGTATTGTCATTTGGCAACGAAACCAAGAATTTCATACTTTACAGGTTGATAGGAAATTACTTCAACACCGAAAACAGATTGGTTTCACTGGGTATTGAACCCAGAACGTCCTGCATATGAAGCAGACTTGATGACCACCACACTTTAAAACCTGTGATTCCTGCAAAGTAATGGCAATTAGAGACGAAATTTGACTGCCAGGAAAAAAAAAAAAAATCGTAGTTCCGTTGGTTATGGAAGCTAAAACATCCCGTCATTCGGCAACAAAGCCAAGAACTTCATGTATTGCAGTTGGATAGGGTATTATTTCAACACCAAGAAGAGACTGGTTTCACTGGGGATTGAACCCAGGACCTTCTGCGTGTTAAGCAGACGTGATGACCTTCTACGTGTTAAGCAGACATGATGACCACTACACTATGAATCCTGATGAAAAGTTACTGTGTATTGGCTAGCAGAGCAGAATTGTGACTGACAGGGCCTTTTTATTGCTGAAGGAAAGTATTTTTGGTAATGAAACATTTACAATTTTTATTACATATTTTTCCAGTTTTATTCCTACAAAGGGATATTGCTTAAATTGAAGTTTACATTGAATGTGTTACTTTTTTCTACACAGTTTAGTCGTTTGCTTTTGTATTTATGGGAACTATATATTTTTAAACAAACAGGATTTTTATAATATGGGATTATGTTTTCTGCTAAAATGGACAATAAAAAAGAAACCCAAGATAGTAGTTCTCTTTGTGATGGAAGCCAAAATGTATTGTCATTTGGCAACGAAACCAAGAATTTTATATATTACAGGTTGATAGCAAATTACTATAACAGCGAAAACAGATTGGTTTCACTGGGGATTGAACCCAGGACCTTCTGCGTGTGAAGCAGACGTGATGACCACTACACTATGAAACCTGTGAAATCCTGCAAAGCAATGGCAATTGAAAACGAGTTTTGACAGCCAGGGGAAAAAAATTATTAGTTCTGTTGGTGATGGAAGCCAAAACATCCCATCATTCGGCAACAAAGCCAAGAACTTCATATATTGTAGTTTGATAGGGTATTATTTCAACACCAAGAACAGATTGCTTTTACTGGGGATTGAACCATGTTAAGCAGACGTGATGACTACTACACTATGAAACCTTCTGGAAAGTTACTGTGTATTGGCAAGCAGAGCAGAATTGTAACTGATGGGGCCTTTTTATTGCTGAAGAAAAGTGTTTTTGGTAATGAAACATTTACAATTTTTATTACATATTTTACCAGTTTTATTCCTACAAAGGGATATTGCTTAAATTGAAGATTACATTGAATGTGTTACTTTTTTCTACACAGTTTAATCGTTTGCTTTTGTATTTATGGGAACTATAAATTTTGAAACAAACAGGATTGTTATAATATGGGATTATGTTTTCTGCTAAAATGTTCAATAAAAAAGAAACCCAAAATCGTAGTTCTCCTTGTGATAGAAGCCAAAATGTATTGTCATTTGGCAACGAAACCAAGAATTTCATACTTTACAGGTTAATAGGAAATTACTTCAACACCGAAAACAGATTGGTTTCACTGGGTATTGAACCCAGAACGTTCTGCATATGAAGCAGACTTGATGACCACCACACTTTAAAACCTGTGATTCCTGCAAAGTAATGGCAATTAGAGACGAAATTTGACTGCCAGGAAAAAAAAAAATTCGTAGTTCTGTTGGTTATGGAAGCTAAAACATCCCGTCATTCGGCAACAAAGCCAAGAACTTCATGTATTGCAGTTGGATAGTGTATTATTTCAGCACCAAGAACAGACTGGTTTTACCGGGGATTAAACCCAGTACCTTCTGCGTGTTAAGCAGACATGATGACCACTACACTATGAATCCTGATGAAAAGTTACTGTGTATTGGCTAGCAGAGCAGAATTGTGACTGACAGGGCCTTTTTATTGCTGAAGGAAAGTATATTTGGTAATGAAACATTTTCAATTTTTATTACATATTTTTCCAGTTTTATTCCTACAAAGGGATATTGCTTAAATTGAAGTTTACATTGAATGTGTTACTTTTTTCTACACAGTTTAGTCGTTTGCTTTTGTATTTATGGGAACTATATATTTTTAAACAAACAGGATTTTTATAATATGGGATTATGTTTTCTGCTAAAATGGACAATAAAAAAGAAACCCAAGATAGTAGTTCTCTTTGTGATGGAAGCCAAAATGTATTGTCATTTGGCAACGAAACCAAGAATTTTATATATTACAGGTTGATAGCAAATTACTATAACAGCGAAAACAGATTGGTTTCACTGGGGATTGAACCCAGGACCTTCTGCGTGTGAAGCAGACGTGATGACCACTACACTATGAAACCTGTGAAATCCTGCAAAGCAATGGCAATTGAAAACGAGTTTTGACAGCCAGGGGAAAAAAATTATTAGTTCTGTTGGTGATGGAAGCCAAAACATCCCATCATTCGGCAACAAAGCCAAGAACTTCATATATTGTAGTTTGATAGGGTATTATTTCAACACCAAGAACAGATTGCTTTTACTGGGGATTGAACCAGTGTTAAGCAGACGTGATGACTACTACACTATGAAACCTTCTGGAAAGTTACTGTGTATTGGCAAGCAGAGCAGAATTGTAACTGATGGGGCCTTTTTATTGCTGAAGAAAAGTGTTTTTGGTAATGAAACATTTACAATTTTTATTACATATTTTACCAGTTTTATTCCTACAAAGGGATATTGCTTAAATTGAAGATTACATTGAATGTGTTACTTTTTTCTACACAGTTTAATCGTTTGCTTTTGTATTTATGGGAACTATAAATTTTGAAACAAACAGGATTGTTATAATATGGGATTATGTTTTCTGCTAAAATGTTCAATAAAAAAGAAACCCAAAATCGTAGTTCTCCTTGTGATAGAAGCCAAAATGTATTGTCATTTGGCAACGAAACCAAGAATTTCATACTTTACAGGTTAATAGGAAATTACTTCAACACCGAAAACAGATTGGTTTCACTGGGTATTGAACCCAGAACGTTCTGCATATGAAGCAGACTTGATGACCACCACACTTTAAAACCTGTGATTCCTGCAAAGTAATGGCAATTAGAGACGAAATTTGACTGCCAGGAAAAAAAAAAATTCGTAGTTCTGTTGGTTATGGAAGCTAAAACATCCCGTCATTCGGCAACAAAGCCAAGAACTTCATGTATTGCAGTTGGATAGTGTATTATTTCAGCACCAAGAACAGACTGGTTTTACCGGGGATTAAACCCAGTACCTTCTGCGTGTTAAGCAGACATGATGACCACTACACTATGAATCCTGATGAAAAGTTACTGTGTATTGGCTAGCAGAGCAGAATTGTGACTGACAGGGCCTTTTTATTGCTGAAGGAAAGTATTTTTGGTAATGAAACATTTACAATTTTTATTACATATTTTACCAGTTTTATTCCTACAAAGGGATATTGCTTAAATTGAAGTTTACATTGAATGTGTTACTTTTTTCTACACAGTTTAGTCGTTTGCTTTTGTATTTATGGGAACTATATATTTTTAAACAAACAGGATTTTTATAATATGGGATTATGTTTTCTGCTAAAATGGACAATAAAAAAGAAACCCAAAATAGTAGTTCTCTTTGTGATGGAAGCCAAAATGTATTGTCATTTGGCAACGAAACCAAGAATTTTATATATTACAGGTTGATAGCAAATTACTTCAACAGCGAAAACAGATAGTTTCACTGGGGATTGAACCCAGGACCTTCTGCGTGTGAAGCAGACGTGATGACCACTACACTATAAAACCTGTGAAATCCTGCAAAGCAATGGCAATTGAAAACGAGTTTTGACCGCCAGGGGAAAAAAATTATTAGTTCTGTTGGTGATGGAAGCCAAAACATCCCATCATTCGGCAACAAAGCCAAGAACTTCATATATTGTAGTTTCATAGGGTATTATTTCAACACCAAGAACAGATTGCTTTTACTGGGGATTGAACCAGTGTTAAGCAGACGTGATGACTACTACACTATGAAACCTTCTGGAAAGTTACTGTGTATTGGCAAGCAGAGCAGAATTGTAACTGATGGGGCCTTTTTATTGCTGAAGAAAAGTGTTTTTGGTAATGAAACATTTACAATTTTTATTACATATTTTACCAGTTTTATTCCTACAAAGGGATATTGCTTAAATTGAAGATTACATTGAATGTGTTACTTTTTTCTACACAGTTTAATCGTTTGCTTTTGTATTTATGGGCACTATAAGTTTTGAAACAAACAGGATTGTTATAATCTGGGATTATGTTTTCTGCTAAAATGTTCAATAAAAAAGAAACCCAAAATCGTAGTTCTCCTTGTGATAGAAGCCAAAATGTATTGTCATTTGGTAACGAAACCAAGAATTTCATACTTTACAGGTTGATAGGAAATTACTTCAACACCGAAAACAGATTGGTTTCACTGGGTATTGAACCCAGAACGTTCTGCATATGAAGCAGACTTGATGACCACCACACTTTAAAACCTGTGATTCCTGCTAAGTAATGGCAAATAGAGACGAAATTTGACTGCCAGGAAAAAAAAAAAATTCGTAGTTCTGTTGGTTATGGAAGCTAAAATATCCCGTCATTCGGCAACAAAGCCAAGAACTTCATGTATTGCAGTTGGATAGGGTATTATTTCAACACCAAGAACAGACTGGTTTTACTGGGGATTAAACCCAGGACCTTCTGTGTGTTAAGCAGACGTGATGACCACTACGCTATAAAACCTGTGAAATCCTGTTGATAGCAAAATACTTCAACAGCGAAAACAGATTGGTTTCACTGGGGATTGAACCCAGGACCTTCTGCGTGTGAAGCAGACGTGATGACCACTACACTATGAAACCTGTGAAATCCTGCAAAGCAATGGAAATTGAAAACGAGTTTTGACCGCCAGGGGAAAAAAATTATTAGTTCTGTTGGTGATGGAAGCCAAAACATCCCATCATTTGGCAACAAAGCCAAGAACTTTATATATTGTAGTTTGATAGGGTATTATTTCAACACCGAGAACAGATTGCTTTTACTGGGGATTGAACCAGTGTTAAGCAGACGTGATGACTACTACACTATGAAACCTTCTGGAAAGTTACTATGTATTGGCAAGCAGAGCAGAATTGTAACTGACGGGGCCTTTTTATTGCTGAAGAAAAGTGTTTTTGGTAATGAAACATTTACAATTTTTATTACATATTTTACCAGTTTTATTCCTACAAAGGGATATTGCTTAAATTGAAGATTACATTGAATGTGTTACTTTTTTCTACACAGTTTAATCGTTTGCTTTTGTATTTATGGGAACTATAAATTTTGAAGCAAACAGGATTGTTATAATATGGGATTATGTTTTCTGCTAAAATGTTCAATAAAAAAGATTGAACCCAGGACCTTCTGCGTGTGAAGCAGACGTCATGACCACTACACTATGAAACCTGTGAAATCCTGCAAAGCAATGGCAATTGAAAACGAGTTTTGACAGCCAGGGGAAAAAAATTATTAGTTCTGTTGGTGATGGAAGCCAAAACATCCCATCATTTGGCAACAAAGACAAGAACTTCATATCTTGTAGTTTGATAGGGTATTATTTCAACACCAAGAACAGATTGCTTTTACTGGGGATTGAACCAGTGTTAAGCAGATGTGATGACTACTACACTATGAAACCTTCTGGAAAGTTACTGTGTATTGGCAAGCAGAGCAGAATTGTAACTGATGGGGCCTTTTTATTGCTGAAGAAAAGTGTTTTTGGTAATGAAACATTTACAATTTTTATTACATATTTTACCAGTTTTATTCCTACAAAGGGATATTGCTTAAATTGAAGATTACATTGAATGTGTTACTTTTTTCTACACAGTTTAATCGTTTGCTTTTGTATTTGAGGGCACTATAAGTTTTGAAACAAACAGGATTGTTATAATCTGGGATTATGTTTTCTGCTAAAATGTTCAATAAAAAAGAAACCCAAAATCGTAGTTCTCCTTGTGATAGAAGCCAAAATGTATTGTCATTTGGTAACGAAACCAAGAATTTCATACTTTACAGGTTGATAGGAAATTACTTCAACACCGAAAACAGATTGGTTTCACTGGGTATTGAACCCAGAACGTTCTGCATATGAAGCAGACTTTATGACCACCACACTTTAAAACCTGTGATTCCTGCTAAGTAATGGCAATTAGAGACGAAATTTGACTGCCAGGAAAAAAAAAAAATTCGTAGTTCTGTTGGTTATGGAAGCTAAAATATCCCGTCATTCGGCAACAAAGCCAAGAACTTCATGTATTGCAGTTGGATAGGGTATTATTTCAACACCAAGAACAGACTGGTTTTACTGGGGATTAAATCCAGGACCTTCTGTGTGTTAAGCAGACGTGATGACCACTACGCTATAAAACCTGTGAAATCCTGTTGATAGCAAAATACTTCAACAGCGAAAACAGATTGGTTTCACTGGGGATTGAACCCAGGACCTTCTGCGTGTGAAGCAGACGTGATGACCACTACACTATGAAACCTGTGAAATCCTGCAAAGCAATGGCAATTGGAGACGAGTTTTGACTGCCAGGGAAAAAAAAAAAAAATTCTTAGTTCTGTTGGTGATGGAAGCCAAAACATCCAATCATTCTGCAACAAAGCCAAGAACTTCATATATTGTAGTTTGATAGGGTATTATTTCAACATCAAGAACAGACTGGTTTTACTGGGGATTAAACCCAGGACCTTCTACATGTTAAGCAGACATGATGACCACTACACTATGAATCCTGATGAAAAGTTACTGTGTATTGGCTAGCAGAGCAGAATTGTGACTGACAGGGCCTTTTTATTGCTGAAGGAAAGTATTTTTGGTAATGAAACATTTCCAATTTTTATTACATATTTTACGAGTTTTATTCCTACAAAGGGATATTGCTTAAATTGAAGTTTACATTGAATGTGTTACTTTTTTCTACACAGTTTAGTCGTTTGCTTTTGTATTTTTGGGAACTATATATTTTAAAACAAACAGGATTTTTGTAATATGGGATTATGTTTTCTGCTAAAATGGTCAATAAAAAAGAAAGCCAAAATCGTAGTTCTTTGTGATGGAAGCCAAAATGTATTGTCATTTGGCAATGAAAGCAAGGATTTTAGATATTACAGGTTGATAGCAAATTACTTCAACAGCGAAAACGGCTTGTCTTTACTGGGGATTGAACCCAGGACATTCTGCGTGTGAAGCAGACGTGATGACTACTACACTTTGAAACCTGTGAAATCCTGCAAAGTAATGCCAATTAGAGACGAGTTTTGACCGCCAGGGGAAAAAAAATAAATTATTAGTTCTGTTGGTGATGGAAGCCAAAACATCCCATCATTCGGCAACAAAGCCAAGAACTTCATATATTGTAGTTTGATAAGGTATTATTTCAACACCAAGAACAGATTGCTTTTACTGGGGATTGAACCAGTGTTAAGCAGACGTGATGACTACTACACTATGAAACCTTCTGGAAAGTTACTGTGTATTGGCAAGCAGAGCAGAATTGTAACTGACGGGGCCTTTTTATTGCTGAAGAAAATTGTTTTTGGTAATGAAACATTTACAATTTTTATTACATATTTTACCAGTTTTATTCCTACAAAGGGATATTGCTTAAAATGAAGTTTACATTGAATGTGTTACTTTTTTCTACACAGTTTAATCGTTTGCTTTTGTATTTATGGGAACTATAAATTTTGAAACAAACAGGATTGTTATAATATGGGATTATGTTTTCTGCTAAAATGTTCAATAAAAAAGAAACCCAAAATCGTAGTTCTCCTTGTGATAGAAGCCAAAATGTATTGTCATTTGGCAACGAAACCAAAAATTTCATACTTTACAGGATGATAGGAAATTACTTCAACACCGAAAACAGATTGGTTTCACTGGGTATTGAACCCAGAATGTTCTGCATATGAAGCAGACTTGATGACAACCACACTTTAAAACCTGTGATTCCTGCAAAGTAATGGCAATTAGAGACGAAATTTGACTGCCAGGAAAAAAAAAAATTCGTAGTTCTGTTGGTGATGGAAGCTAAAACATCCCATCATTCTGCAGCAAAGCCAAGAACTTCATATATTGTAGTTTGATAGGGTATTATTTCAACACCAAGAACAGACTGGTTTTACTGGGGATTAAACCCAGGACTTTCTGCGTGTTAAGCAGACGTGATGACCACTACACTATGAATCCTAATGAAAAGTTACTGTGTATTGGCTAGCAGAGCAGAATTGTGACTGACGGGGCCTTTTTATTGCTGAAGGAAAGTATTTTTGGTAATGAAACATTTACAATTTTTATTACATATTTTACCAGTTTTATTCCTACAAAGGGATATTGCTTAAATTGAAGTTTACATTGAATGTGTTACTTTTTTCTACACAGTTTAGTCGTTTGCTTTTGTATTTATGGGAACTATAAATTTTGAAACAAACAGGATTTTTATAATATGGGATTATGTTTTCTGCTAAAATGTTCAATAAAAAAGAAACCCAAAATCGTAGTTCTTTGTGATGGAAGCCAAAATGTATTGTCATTTGGCAATGAAAGCAAGGATTTTAGATATTACAGGTTGATAGCAAATTACTTCAACAGCGAAAACGGCTTGTCTTTACTGGGGATTGAACCCAGGACATTCTGCGTGTGAAGCAGACGTGATGACTACTACACTTTGAAACCTGTGAAATCCTGCAAAGTAATGGCAATTAGAGACGAGTTTTGACCACCAGGGAAAAAAAAAATAATTCGTAGTTCTATGGGTGATGGAAGCCAAAACATCCCGTCATTCGGCAACAATGCCAAGAACTTCATATATTGTAGTTGCATAGGGTATTATTTCAACACCAAGAACAGATTGGTTTCACTGGGGATTGAACCCAGGACCATCTGCATGTTAAGCAGACATGATGACCACTACACTTTGAAACCTGTGAAATCCAGCAAAGCAATGGCAATTGGAGACGATTTTGACCGCCAGGGAAAAAAAACAAATTCAAAGTTCTGTTGGTGATGGAAGACAAAACATCCTGTTATTCGGCAACAAAGCCAAGAAATTCATATATTGTAGTTGGATAGGGTATTATTTCAACACCAAGAAGAGATTGGTTTCACTGGGGATTGAACCCAGGACTAGAGTTGAGCGCGGCTCGTGGTTCGTGGTTCTCCAGTTCTAGGCTCGAGTGATTTTGGGGCATGTTCTAGATCGAACTAGAACTCGAGCTTTTTGCAAAAGCTCGATAGTTCTAGAAACGTTCGAGAACGGTTCTAGCAGCAAAAAACAAGCTAAATCATAGCTTGGTTTCTGCTGTAATAGTGTAAGTCACTCTGTGAATCACACTATTATCACATTTCAGTGTATAGTGTGCGTGAACAGCGCCTTCAGATGACTGCTATTTGTATAATGGCGATCGCCATTTTTTTTTTTTTTTTTCTTGTCTTCCTTCCCTAAGCGCGCGCGTCTTGTGGGGCGGGCCAGCATGTCAGCCAATCCCAGACACACACACAGCTAAGTGGACTTTGAGCCAGAGAAGCAACGGCATGTGTGATAGGATGTCCATGTCACATGTCCCTGCATTATAAAACCGGACATTTTCTTCCAGGACGTCATTATCTGCCTTCTGTGTCTTTGGTGTCAGACATCACTGTCGCAGCTCCGTCCTCCTGAGTCCTATAGCCGATACAGCTGTATGCGCTGCATACACAGCGTTAGACAGCTTAGGGAGAGCACTTTATAGCAGTCCTTTTAAGGGCTCAAACCGGCAGGGTCAGAGAGCCATAGGTGACAGGTCCTGCAAACAGCAACAGCGTCTGTGTAGCCAAGGTCAGGGATTTCCTCCCTGCATTTCACCATTAGGAGGGAATAGAAAGGCAGGCTTCCATTCCTCTACCCAGAGCACCACAATCCTGCCACTGTACCCTCTTGTCCTCTGCACACTCCAACTCATTATAACTAAGCCATTATACTAGCAAACACTCAGTGTACCTAGTGGCATCCTATCTGTGGCTATTGGACTTTGCTATAGTCCCACTAGTGCAAAGACATTTGCAGAGCACGTCTGCCTGCATTGCACACTACAACTTTTTTAAACTAAGCCATTTTACTAGCAAACACTCAGTGTACCTAGTGGCATCCTAAACGTGGCTATTGGACTTTGCTATAGTCCCACTAGTGCAAAGACATTTGCAGAGCACGTCTGCCTGCATTGCACACTCCAACTTTTTTAAACTAAGCCATTTTACTAGCAAACACTCAGTGTACCTAGTGGCATCCTAAATGTGGCTATTGGACTTTGCTATAGTCCCACTAGTGCAAAGACATTTGCAGAGCACGTCTGCCTGCATTGCACACTCCAACTTTTTTAAACTAAGCAATTTTACTAGCAAACACTCAGTGTACCTAGTGGCATCCTAAACGTGGCTATTGGACTTTGCTATAGTCCCACTAGTGCAAAGACATTTGCAGAGCACGTCTGCCTGCATTGCACACTCCAACTTTTTTAAACTAAGCCATTTGACTAGCAAACACTCAGTGTACCTAGTGGCATCCTAAACGTGGCTATTGGACTTTGCTATAGTCCCACTAGTGCAAAGACATTTGCAGAGCACATCTGCCTGCATTGCACACTCAAACTTTTTTAAACTCAGCCTTTATACTAGCAAACACTCAGTGTACCTAGTGGCAACCTAAACGTGGCTATTGTACTTTTGTCTATTCACACTATTGTAAACATATTTGCAGCATGTCTGTTTGCATTGCACACTCAAACTTTTTTAAACTCGGCCATTATACTAGCAAACACTCAGTGTACCTAGTTGTATCCTAAACGTGGCTATTGTACTTTTGTCTATTCACAGTATTGGAACGTTATTTGCAGCACGTCTGCCTGCATTGCACACTCAAACTTTTTTAAACTCAGCCATTATACTAGCAAACACTCAGTGTACCTAGTGGCATCCTAAATGTGGCTATTGTACTTTTGTCTATTCACACTATTGTAAACATATTTGCAGCATGTCTGCCTGCATTGCACACTCAAACTTTTTTAAACTCAGCCATTATACTAGCAAACACTCAGTGTACCTTGTTGTATCCTAAACGTGGCTATTGTACTTTTGTCTATTCACAGTATTGGAACGTTATTTGCAGCACGTCTGCCTGCATTGCACACTCAAACTTTTTTAAACTCAGCCATTATACTAGCAAACACTCAGTGTACTTAGTGGCATCCTAAACGTGGCTATTGTACTTTTGTCTATTCACACTATTGTAAATATATTTGCAGCATGTCTGCCTGCATTGCACACTCAAACTTTTTTAAACTCAGCCATTATACTAGCAAACACTCAGTGTACCTAGTTGTATCCTAAACGTGGCTATTGTACTTTTGTCTATTCACAGTATTGGAACGTTATTTGCAGCACGTCTGCCTGCATTGCACACTCAAACTTTTTTAAACTCAGCCATTATACTAGCAAACACTCAGTGTACCTAGTGGCATCCTAAACGTGTCTATTGTACTTTTGTCTATTCACACTATTGTAAACATATTTGCAGCATGTCTGCCTGCATTGCACACTCAAACGTTTTTAAACTCATCCATTATACTAGCAAACACTCAGTGTACCTAATTGTATCCTAAACGTGGCTATTGTACTTTTGTCTATTCACAGTATTGGAACGTTATTTGCAGCACGTCTGCCTGCATTGCACACTCAAACTTTTTTAAACTCAGCCATTATACTAGCAAACACTCAGTGTACCTAGTGGCATCCTAAACGTGGCTATTGTACTTTTGTCTATTCACACTATTGTAAACATATTTGCAGCATGTCTGCCTGCATTGCACACTCAAACTTTTTTAAACTCAGCCATTATACTAGCAAACACTCAGTGTACCTAGTTGTATCCTAAACGTGGCTATTGTACTTTTGTCTATTCACAGTATTGGAACGTTATTTGCAGCACGTCTGCCTGCATTGCACACTCAAACTTTTTTAAACTCAGCCATTATACTAGCAAACACTCAGTGTACCTAGTGGCATCCTAAACGTGGCTATTGTACTTTTGTCTATTCACACTATTGTAAACATATTTGCAGCATGTCTGCCTGCATTGCACACTAAAACGTTTTTAAACTCATCCATTATACTAGCAAACACTCAGTGTACCTAGTTGTATCCTAAACGTGGCTATTGTACTTTTGTCTATTCACAGTATTGGAACATTATTTGCAGCACGTCTGCCTGCATTGCACACTCAAACTTTTTTAAACTCAGCCATTATACTAGCAAACACTCAGTGTACCTAGTGGCATCCTAAACGTGGCTATTGTACTTTTGTCTATTCACACTATTGTAAACATATTTGCAGCATGTCTGCCTGCATTGCACACTCAAACTTTTTTAAACTCAGCCATTATACTAGCAAACACTCAGTGTACCTAGTTGTATCCTAAACGTGGCTATTGTACTTTTGTCTATTCACAGTATTGGAAATTTATTTGCAGCACGTCTGCCTGCATTGCACACTCAAACTTTTTTAAACTCAGCCATTATACTAGCAAACACTCAGTGTACCTAGTGGCATCCTAAACGTGACTATTGTACTTTTGTCTATTCACACTATTGTAAACATATTTGCAGCATGTCTGCCTGCATTGCACACTCAAACTTTTTTAAACTCAGCCATTATACTAGCAAACACTCAGTGTACCTAGTTGTATCCTAAACGTGGCTATTGTACTTTTGTCTATTCACAGTATTGGAACGATATTTGCAGCACGTCTGCCTGCATTGCACACTCTAACTTTTTTAAACTCAGCCATTATACTAGCAAACACTTACTGTACCTAGTTGTATCCTAAACGTGGCTATTGTACTTTTGTCAATTCACAGTATTGGAACGATATTTGCAGCACATCTGCCTGCATTGCACACTCTAACTTTTTTAAACTCAGCCATTATACTAGCAAACACTCACTGTACCTAGTTGTATCCTAAACGTGGCTATTGTACTTTTGTCAATTCACAGTATTGGAACGTTATTTGCAGCACGTCTGCCTGCATTGCACACTCAAACTTTTTTAAACTCAGCCATTATACTAGCAAACACTCACTGTACCTAGTTGTATCCTAAACGTGGCTATTGTACTTTTGTCTATTCACACTACTGCAAATCTATGGGCAGCACCTCTGCATGACAACCTCCTGCTCTGTTTTTAATAAGCTATAATGATAGCACAAAATACTGCCATTTAGTGGCATCATAGAACTGGCTGTTGTATTCCATTAGTGCCCCACTGGTGACAAGCTATTTCTAGCACCTCTACATTACACCCCCATGCACATTTTGATACGCTAATGTTATAGCAAACTCATGGAATTCATTGCTGCATTTCATAATTCGGAGGGATAGAAAGTCAGGCTTCCTTTAGCTTTTCCTTCTGTTCATAGACAGCATCTCCAAGACAAATTTCCCCTCCACGTCTAAGTGTGGAGAGTCAGCTAGTGCGCATGCGTGTGCCGATGTACCCCAGCTGCAGCATAATTACAGTGTTTCGCGTAGTGAGTATGCTCAGCCTGACTGTGTTATTCCTGACACTAAGTCTTCTTTTCGGGATACAGCGCATGCTCCCACACTAAGTGTGAAAAGCCTCTTTGCACAGGTGCTTGCATTCCGTGCCGGGTCTAAGTCCTGTTTTGTGCCTAGACACCATGCTAAAGCTGATAGTCTTTTTTCAGAGACTGTATTTCATGCTACTGAGCATGCTCAGGCACTTCCTGCATCAGAGACTAGGTCCGGTAATGAACTCTTTGGCCCTGGCCCTGATGTGGGGGTCCCATATAGACCACAGGGCATCAGGTGTCCTCCCAAATGGCTTGCAGAGGCCCACACCTATGACTTGTCACCGCATTATTGATGGTCAGACGATGACTGGTGAGGTGTTTGGGTCATGGCAGCCATGAGGTCATAATTGAAGTTGCGTTTCCAAATAGGACGCTAGTTATGCCACTGATGACGTGTCACTCTACTTTTGTCTCCAGGAGGTGCATTGTGGTTCACCCTGGTTTGGGGCGGACCCAGGTTATAAAAGGGGCTGGAGCCAACAAGGAGGTGCGCAGTCTTCTATTATGCTCCGAAAGAGCACACCTCCATGTGTTGAACCCATTGCGGCTTTAGGCCAGAGGTAGGCAGGGATAGGGTGGTGGATGCAGGCCACCACCACAGTTGGTAACGCAGAACGGTTAAGACCAGCTCCTGTCCTAACAGTCCTGCTTGTGCAGCCCAGTGGCATTAACAGGCCTGCTGCTGCTGATGTGCCTGCTGTCCACAGGTGTGGCCCCTACGCACACGGTCAGCGTACTCAATGGCCCCTGTGTTGTTAACACGGAGTTCCTGGGCTGGGTGGGCATGTGGACCCTGTGACGCTAACAGGGCTCACAGTCTCCAGATCCGAATGGCGTCTAACTCGGTTCAGGCTACTATTAGTTTCATAGCCACACAGCTCTGTATCCTCCATTAAACCTTCAAGTTGCCAACCTCTCCTTTTCCAACTGGGAGCACGGTGGACACTGACTGCTGATGGGGATATATACCTTTCTCTTTCTTTTCTTATTAATTTTCGTTATATAGCGGTCACAGATTATATACCACTTTATCCAAATCTGCCAGTCCCACTGTAACAGATGTTGTTTCTTCAGCAAATGTTACAGTTGCTTAACCACCAAATCCACGGACCAAAACTTTTTTCCCCTTTCCAACACACCTGTTCCCCTTTCCAACAGCATCTGTCCTTTTTCAACTCATTTTGGGATATGACCAAAAGTGCAACTGTGCAGGGACACCGTACTCAACGCCATCTCAGCACAGCAGCCATCCCTCGGTCCCTCCCATGTGGACAAGTAAAAGACCATTTCCTCCTATCCATGACAAAGCGTTGAGATTCACTCTGTGCAGCACTGGTGTTTAGTGGAAAAGTAGATCTAAGATTGTGTACCACATTCTGCAGATACTCCTGTATACGTGCGTCTATTTCTATGGCAGGAATTAGTTCGCCAAATTTTGTCTTGTACCGGGGATCTAACAGTGTGGCAACCCAGTATTCAGGATTACTTCAAATTCATACAATACGAGGGTTATGTAGGTAGTGCAGCAAGAAGGCGCTCATGTGTCTTGTGCATCCAGGAGGACCAAGTCCTTGGTGTGTTGGTGGCAGAGAGGTGAGAATCGTGCCTCCTTCCTCTGCCCTCTCCCCACAACCTCGCACAACCGAAATGTGAGCAAGCTCTCACTCATCTGCTGAGTCTTCCATGCCCATCGCCAGTTCGTCCTCCATTTCTTCATGGGCTCCTGCACTTTCATCAACACTTTTTGCTGATACTATGCGCCCTTGTTAATCCCTCTCCCTCACCATGACTGCCGCATAGGTGCCGCTGACCATCTGGACCTCGTAGATCTTGTTATCCTTTCCGCATATGACTCCTCCTGTACTTCCTCCCCTTCCTCTTGTCCCAACACCTGACTCCGAATAATAATTACAGTGTGCTCCATCATGTAGATGACCAGAATTGTCACGCTGAGAATGACATTGCCAGTGCTAAACATCTTCGTCGACATTTGTGAACTGTGTAGCAGGGTGCATAGGTCCTTGATCTGACACCACTCCAGCAGCGTGATCTGCACCACCTCTTGATCAAGTTATCCCAGGCTATATGTCATACCGTATTTCAGCAGGGCTCTGCGGTGCTGCCACACACGCTGCAACATGTGCAGATTCCAATTCCTGCGTGTCGGAACATCGCATTTCCGGCGTTTAACTGCCAGACCCTAAGACTTCCGGAGTGATGAAAGTTGTGGAGCTGCTGTGTGCGCACGATGGAAGTGAGCACATAGCGAGCGTGCACGCTGCACAAGGCCATGTAGGCCGTGATGGTGTTTTAAAAATTGCTGGAGAATCAGATTCAACACGTGAGCCATACAAGGCACGTGTGTCACATTGCCCTGAGGATGGCCCGCAGCCAGGTTTGCATCATTGCCGCACACGGCTGTTAAGTCACCAACGGAGTCCGCTCCGGCAATTTGTACTCCAGTCGCCAGGTGACAACGTGTTCCTTTCATGCATAGTGCTGATGATGGGAGAGGAGTCGATGCCAGCGGCGCAGGTGGACGCAGGTTATGCTCACCCACTGGGCTGCATTACCTTGACAGATGCAGAATCTCTGGCTGAATGTAGCTGGTGGGTATCTCACAGATGAAATACCATCATTCAGCTACAACCAATGTGAAGACACCACACCCTTTTTTATGCCCATCCTGTCTGCAGACCACTGCCAGACATAGCTATGAACCTCTGGTTAATTTTACCCCCAGTTCAGTTTTATGATTTTGTGTGCTTGTTACCTGACTACTTTTCCTGCTTGCTGTTTATGTACCTTGTTGGCCGATCCGCATTTCACCTCTGCTTGTTTTCTGATTAAGTCATGGCCGTCCCATTCTGTTCCTGTTCCTCAATTAATGTTTTGACCCTGCCTGACTACTATTCTCTGGAATAGCGGTGTGACTCACATTTCCCATACATTTCAAAGTAAAACTTTGACCGCCTGATGGCATTGAGCTCTGCTGCCAGCATAGTAAGGAGGTGTGTGGTAGTCCTTGTGCGCAGTTGCAAGGAAGGGTGGCCTGACCACACAGGGTTTGCGCCAAGGTGGAGGACCCACACGAGGTTGAAGAGGCAGAAGCAGTGTATTAACTTCTACATACAGAACAAGGATTGAAACAACTCGTGGGGACGGCAAGACTTGTACAGCAGACCCTTCTCCATCTCTCACCATAGTTTGCCAGTGCCCAGTCAGCGACATGTAACATCCCTATCCATGCTTACTGGTCCAAGTATCGGTGGTGAAATGCACCTGTTCACACACAGAGTTTCTCAAGGAAGCGGTGATGTTGTGTGCGACATGCTGGTGTAGCGCAGGCACACCTTTCTTAGAGAAGTAGTGGCGACTGGGCATCTGGTACTGGGGCACAGTGACAGACATAAGGTCTCTAAAATCCTGTGTGTCCACCATGCGTAAAGGCAGCATTTCGGTAGCCAACAGCTTACAGAGGGATAGAGTCAACCTCTTAGCTTTGTCATGGGTCGCAGGAAGTGGCCTTTTATTTGACCACATCTGAGGGACAGAGATCTGGCTGCTGTGTGTAGACGGTGTTGAGTAGGGTGTCCCTGGAAAAATGCAGGTTTGTGAGGAAAGTGCAGGCGGAGACATGATGTTGCCTTCATCTTGCCTTCAGATCTGTTCATCTTGTATCATTTTTAAAAAACACAGCAAGCAAGGGTTACTCCAAGCGGAGTCTACCTTTTTTCCAAAACTTGGGCACACAGACACCCCATCAGTGGCAGCACTTGTGCCATAGCTGCAAACAGGATATTTTGATTTGCATCAAGCACATTCAAAAATACGCCATAATTAACCGTCCCCAGCATGACACCGGGGTAGGTAGATAAAGTCTTTGCTGAACCATGACTTGGTCATCTTGTCTCCTTTTAAAAACAATGTAAGCAAGGGTTACTCCAAGCGGAGCCTCCCTTTTTTCCAAAAATTGTGCCCCACACACACCCACCCATTCAGTGGCAGCACTTGTGCCCTAGTTGCAAACAGGATGTTTTGATTTGCATCAAGCACATTCCAAATCCACAAGCATTTACTCTCCCCAGGATGACACAGGGGTAGTAAATTCATTCTGGATCCATGACTTGTTCATTTTGATGAACGTCAGTCTGTCCACATTGTCACTGGACAGACGCGTGCGCTTATCTGTCAGCACACACCCAGCAGCACTGAAGACACGTTCAGAGAAAACGCTGGCAGCTGGACACGACAAAATCTTCAAGGCGTAACTGGAGAGCTCTGGACATTTTTCTAGATTTGAAGCCCAAAAGGAGCAAGGCTCCATTTGAAAAGTCATTGCATCGATGTTCATTTGGAGATACTCCTGTATCATCCTCTCCATCCGTTGACTATGTGTCAGACTTGTTGTCTCTGGTGGCCTTGCAAAGGAGGGTCTAAAAAAATTATTAAAAGATTCCATAAAATTGCTGTTACCAGCACCAGATCCGGTCCTACTGGTACGGGTAGACTGTTGAAGATGACGAGGCCGTCCCATGTTTGTCAAGTTCCAACTGGAAGAATCACTCCCTTCACCTGCACGGTTGTTTGGTGGAAAAGCCAAGCTAAGATCGAGTAACAGCTTCTGCTGATACTCCTGCATACGTGCGTCCCTTTCTATGGGTGGAATTATGTCACAAAATTTGGACTTGTACCGGGGATCTAATAGTGTGGCAAGCTAGTAGTCATAATCACTTCTAATTTTGAAAATACGAGGGTCATGTTGGAGGTAGTGCAACAAGAAGGCACTCATGTGTCTTGCGCAGCCATGCGGACCAAGTCCACGCTGTGTTTGTGGCATAGAGGTGCTAACCGTTCTTTCTTCCTCTGACATCTCCCCCCAACCTCTTTCAACTGAAACTTGACCAAGCTCCCCCTCATCTGCTGAGTCTTCCATGTCCATGGACAGTTCGTCCTCCATATCTTCATGTCCTCCTGCACCTTCCTCAACATCTCTCCTGCTACCATGCGCCCTTGTTGATCCCTGTCCCCCATGGTCCCATGCCTGCCGCGTTGGTGATGATGAACGTCTGGACCTTGGTGATGTTGTTGTGTCTTGCGCATATGAATCCTCCTGTAGTTCCTCCCCTTCCTGTTGTCCCACCCCCTGACTCCGAATAGTGTTTAGCGTGTGCTCCAGCATGTAAATGACTGGAATCGTCATGATGATAATGGCATTGTCAGCGCTAAACATATTCATCGCCATGTCGAAACTGTGCAGAAGGGTGCATAGGTCCTTGATCTGAGATCACTCCATCAGGGTGATCTGCCCCACCTCTGCATCTCGTTGGCCCAGGCTATACGTCATGACGTATTGCACCATGGCTCTGCGGTGCTGCCACAGTCGCTGTAACATGTGGAGAGTTGAATTCCAGCGTATCGCCACATCGCATTTCAGGCGATGAACCGGCAGGCCGAAAGACTTCTGGAGCGATGCAAGTCGCTCAGCTGCGGCGCTTGAACGGCGGAAGTGAGCAGACAGTTTTCGTGCCCTGTTCAGAAGGCCATCTAGGCCGGGATAGTGTGTTAAAAATTGCTGGACGACAAGGTTCAACACGTGAGCCATACAAGGTACGTGTGTCACCTTGCCCAGGCGAAGTGCCGCACCCAGGTTTGCAGCATTGTCGCACACGGCTTTACCAGGCTGCAGGTTGAGTGGAGACAACCATTTATGAAACTCGGACCGCAGAGCTGACCACAACTCCTCAGCTGTGTGACTCTTATTCCCAAGACATGTCAAGCTAAAGACCGCCTGATGCCGTTGCGCTCTGCTGCCAGCATAGTAATGAGGGTTGCGTGATTCCTTCTGCGCAGTGAGAACGCTGGTGGCCTGACCAGGCAGGCTTGGGGCGGAGGTGGAGGACCCAGATGAGGTGGAGGATGCAGAAGCAGTGGCGGAACTTGGACAGACAGAGGATTGACACACAAGTCGTGTGGACGGCAAGACTTGTGCAGCAGACCCTTCACCATCACCTATCACCATAGTTACCCAGTGGCCAGTCAGCGACATGTAACGTCCCTGTCCATGCTTACTGGTCCAAGTATCGGTGGTGAAATGCACCCGTTCACACACAGAGTTTCTCAAGGAAGCGGTGATGTTGTGTGTGACATGCTGGTGTAGCGCGGGCACACCTTTCTTAGAGAAGTAGTGGCGACTAGGCATCTGGTACTGGGGCACAGCGACAGACATAAGGTCTCTAAAATCCTGTGTGTCCACTAGGCGGAAAGGCAGCATTTCGGTAGCCAACAGCTTACAGAGGGATAGAGTCAACCTCTTAGCTTTGTCATGGGTCGCAGGAAGTGGCCTTTTATTTGACCACATCTGAGGGACAGAGATCTGGCTGCTGTGTGTAGACGGTGTTGAGTAGGGTGTCCCTGGAAAAATGCAGGTTTGTGAGGAAAGTGCAGGCGGAGACATGATGTTGCCTTCATCCAACGTTGGTGCTATCGATGTTTGAGAGAGCTGTACACAATCACTTGTTTCCCCTTCCAAACCAACTGACGACCTACCAAGCAAACTGCCTGTTGCGGTTACAGTGGTGGAAGTTGTGGGTGGAAAAACAGGTGTGACAGCTGTCCCCACAGTCCTAGAAGATGACGAGCGCGCGGATGCACTGGAAGGGGCAGGCGGTGGATGGTTGGCTCTGCTAGGCCGCATTGCAGCACGGTGAGTTTCCCACCAGGCCATATGATATTTATTCATGTGACGATTCATGGAAGAAGTTGTCAAACTGCTGATAGTCCTATATAACCCCAAAAGGCAATGTCTGTAGCAAATGCATGCATTAGATGCCGAAACGTAAGCCTAGGTATGCACAGTAATAAACATTAAGGTGCTTAGTGAAATAAAGTGTGCAGACTAATGAACACACCCTGGCCTCCGATGCTGGCTCTTACATACGGCCGGTTTGCTCCTGCACAAAATATATCAGCGCATACCCAGTGCAACTGCCTAGGAACAACCAAATATGATCATTGAGGTTGGTCAAAAATGAAACACATCAAACACTTATCGTGTGAGGAGGGTTCATGTGTGAGTCCCAGAATCGCCCCGGTTCCGCCTCTACGCGTTTCTCCGGACACGGATCATCAGGAGGCTTGATACAAGGCTTTGCCAACCGGTTTCAGGACAGCATGATGTCAGGATAAAGGGGGAGAGCCGATACACTTGGTTCTCCTTTTAAACCCTGCCGGTAGTGGGCCACCTCCATCCCCAGCCAAACAGCCCGTCCCCCCTCCCCTCCCCCATATGCCCAAGCACGCCCCCCATCACAGCATGCCCAGCCCTCATGATGTAATATTACATGCGACCTGTTGATCCACCCCGAATAATGCTCAGAGGCAGAGTGTTGGCTGAGGATGCAGTTGTAGACGTGCTACCAGTGCTCCGACTGTGTCCAGGAAGGCGCAAGGTTACTTCGACGTCGGTTGCATCCTCCTCCACCGCCTCTGTTGACCTCCTCGAGTGTCTGACTGTGGGTTGACAGTAGGTGGGATCTAGGACTTCATCATCAATTGTTGTGTTTGCACTCCCCTCCCCCTCAGACAGAGCCTCTTCTTGCCCTGACCGAATATTTAAGTTGTCATCCCAATCGGGTATCTGCGTCTCATCTTCATCAGTATGTTCCTCATTGTCTATAACCACATTTGTTGGAAAGGCAGCATTTTGGTAGCCAACAGTTTGCAGATGATGAAAGTCAACCTCCAAGCCATGTCATGCCCTTCTAAAAGCATGTAAAACACAGCGAGGGGACTCCAACCACATCGTTTCCACTAACTGGGCCACACACACCCCACTTGACTGGCATCGGTTGAGCCCCCTTTTGAAAAAGAAAAAGATGCTTTGCATGAAGCACTCTCAAAAATACGCGTGCCTTTCCCGTCCCCTGGCTGACCCAGGGGAAGAAAAATCCTCTGAGAGCCATGACTTGTTCATCTTGGTTCTTTTAGAGACACAGCGAGGGGACTCCAACCACAGTCTCCCTCGTTTCCACTAACTGGGCCACACACACCCCACTTGACTGGCATCGGTTGAGCCCCCTTTTGAAAAAGAAAAAGATGCTTTGCATGAAGCACTCTCAAAAATACGCGTGCCTTTCCCGTCCCCTGGCTGACCCAGGGGAAGAAAAGTCCTCTGAGAGCCATGACTTGTTCATCTTGGTTCTTTTAGAGACACAGCGAGGGGACTCCAACCACAGTCTCCCTCATTTCCACTAACTGGGCCACACACACCCCACTTGACTGGCATCGGTTGAGCCCCCTTTTGAAAAAGAAAAAGATGCTTTGCATGAAGCACTCTCAAAAATACGCGTGCCTTTCCCGTCCCCTGGCTGACCCAGGGGAAGAAAAGTCCTCTGAGAGCCATGACTTGTTCATCTTGGTTCTTTTAGAGACACATCGAGGGGACTCCAACCACAGTCTCCTTCGTTGCCACTAACTGGGCCACACACACCCCACTTGACTGGCATCGGTTGAGCCCCCTTTTGAAAAAGAAAAAGATGCTTTGCATGAAGCACTCTCAAAAATACGCGTGCCTTTCCCGTCCCCTGGCTGACCCAGGGGAAGAAAAGTCCTCTGAGAGCCATGACTTGTTCATCTTGGTTCTTTTAGAGACACAGCGAGGGGACTCCAACCACAGTCTCCTTCGTTGCCACTAACTGGGCCACACACACCCCACTTGACTGGCATCGGTTGAGCCCCCTTTTGAAAAAGAAAAAGATGCTTTGCATGAAGCACTCTCAAAAATACGCATGCCTTTCCCGTCCCCTGGCTGACCCAGGGGAAGAAAAGTCCTCTGAGAGCCATGTCCACATTGTCAGTGGACAGACGCGTGTGCTTATCTGCCAGCAGACCACCAGCAGCACTGAAGACAGGTTCCGAGAGAACGCTGGCTGCAGGACATGACAAGATCCCCAAGGCGTACGTGGCGAGCTCAGGCAATTTATCCAGATTGGAAGCCTAAAATGAGCAGGGCTCAAGTTGCACAATAATGGAATCGATGTTTCCTTGCATATACTCATATATCTGTGTGTCCTCCTCTTTTCCCTTGTCCAGCTCTTTTGTTTTCACATGAGTATATGTCCTTGTCACTTTCCCATGTGTTGTGAGTTGTTTGTCACCTTTTGGACACCTTTGAGGGTGTTTTCTAGGTGTTTTTCTGTGTTTGTGATTGCCTGCCATTGTTTCCTATGCAGTTCGAGTTCGGTTCGTCGAACGTTCGACGAGCCGAACTCGAACGGGAGCTCCGTTCGGCGAACCGACCTCGAGCCGAACCGGGACCGGTTCGCTCATCTCTACCCAGGACCTTCTGCGTGTTAAGCAGACGTGATGACCACTACACTATGAAACCTGATGAAATGTTACTGTGTATTGGCTAGCAGAGCAGAATTGTGACTGACGGGGCCTTTTTATTGCTGAAGGAAAGTATTTTTGGTAATGAAACATTTACAATTTTTATTACATATTTTACCAGTTTTATTCCTACAAAGGGATATTGCTTAAATTGAAGTTTACATTGAATGTGTTACTTTTTTCTACATAGTTTAGTCGTTTGCTTTTGTATTTATGGGAACTATATATTTTAAAACAAACAGGTTTTTTTATAATATGGGATTATGTTTTCTGCTAAAATGTTCAATAAAAAAGAAACCCAAAATCGTAGTTCTCCTTGTGATAGAAGCCAAAATGTATTGTCATTTGGCAACGAAACCAAGAATTTCATACTTTACAGGTTGATAGGAAATTACTTCAACACCGAAAACAGATTGGTTTAACTGGGTATTGAATCCAGAAAGTTCTGCATATGAAGCAGACTTGATGACCACCACACTTTAAAACCTGTGAAATCCTGCAAAGTAATGGCAATTAGAGATGAGTTTTGACTGCCAGGAAAAAAAAAAAATTCGTAGTTCTGTTGGTTATGGAAGCTAAAACATCCCGTCATTCGGCAACAAAGCCAAGAACTTCATGTATTGTAGTTGGATAGGGTATTATTTCAACACCAAGAACAGACTGGTTTTACTGGGGATTAAACCCAGGACTTTCTGCGTGTTAAGCAGACGTGATGACCACTACACTATGAATCCTAATGAAAAGTTACTGTGTATTGGCTAGCAGAGCAGAATTGTGACTGACGGGGCCTTTTTATTGCTGAAGGAAAGTATTTTTGGTAATGAAACATTTACAATTTTTATTACATATTTTACCAGTTTTATTCCTACAAAGGGATATTGCTTAAATTGAAGTTTACATTGAATGTGTTACTTTTTTCTACACAGTTTAGTCATTTGCTTTTGTATTTATGGGAACTATATATTTTAAAACAAACAGGATTTTTATAATATGGGATTATGTTTTCTGCTAAAATGGTCAATAAAAAAGAAAGCCAAAATCGTGGTTCTTTGTGATGGAAGCCGAAATGTATTGTCATTTGGCAACGAAAGCAAGGATTTTAGATATTACAGGTTGATAGCAAATTACTTCAACAGCGAAAACAGCTTGTCTTTACTGGGGATTGAACCAAGGACATTCTGCGTGTGAAGCAGACGTGATGACTACTTCACTTTGAAACCTGTGAAATCCTGCAAAGTAATGGCAATTAGAGACGAGTTTTGACCACCAGGGAAAAAAAAAAATAATTTGTAGTTCTGTTGGTGATGGAAGCCAAAACATCCCATCATTCGGCAACAAAGCCAAGAACTTCATATATTGTAGTTTGATAGTGTATTATTTCAACACCAAGAACAGATTGCTTTTACTGGGGATTGAACCAGTGTTAAGCAGACGTGATGACCACTACATTATGAAACCTTCTGGAAAGTTACTGTGTATTGGCAAGCAGAGCAGAATTGTAACTGACGGGGCCTTTTTATTGCTGAAGAAAAGTGTTTTTGGTTAATGAAACATTTACAGTTTTTATTACATATTTTACCAGTTTTATTCCTACAAAGGGATTTTGCTTAAATTGAAGATTACATTGAATGTGCTACTTTTTTCTACATAGTTTAGTCGTTTGCTTTTGTATTTATAAGAACTATATATTTTGAAACAAACAGTTTTTTTTATAATATGGGATTATGTTTTCTGCTAAAATGTTCAATAAAAATGAAACCCAAAATCGTAGTTCTCCTTGTGATAGAAGCCAAAATGTATTGTCATTTGGCAACGAAACCAGGAATTTCATACTTTACAGGTTGATAGGAAATTACTTCAACACCGAAAACAGATTGGTTTCACTGGGGATTGAACCCAGAACGTTCTGCATATGAAGCAGACTTGATGACCACCACACTTTAAAACCTGTGAAATCCTGCGAAGTAATGGCAATTAGAGATGAGTTTTGACTGCCAGGAAAAAAAAAAAAAAAATTCGTAGTTCTGTTGGTTATGGAAGCCAAAACATCCCGTCATTCGGCAACAAAGCCAAGAACTTCATGTATTGTAGTTGGATAGGGTATTATTTCAACACCAAGAACAGACTGGTTTTACTGGGGATTGAACCCAGGACCTTCTGCGTGTAAAGCAGACGTGATGACCACTACACTATGAATCCTGATGAAAAGTTACTGTGTATTGGCTAGCAGAGCAGAATTGTGACTTATGGGGCCTTTTTATTGCTGAAGGAAAGTATTTTTTGGTAATGAAACATTTACAATTTTTATTACATATTTTACCAGTTTTATTCCTACAAAGGAATATTGCTTAAATTGAAGTTTACATTGAATGTGCTACTTTTTTCTACATAGTTTAGTCGTTTGCTTTTGTATTTATAAGAACTATATATTTTGAAACAAACAGTTTTTTTTATAATATGGGATTATGTTTTCTGCTAAAATGGTCAATAAAAAAGAAAGCCAAAATCGTAGTTCTCTTTGTGATGGAAGCCAAAATGTATTGTCATTTGGCAACGAAAGCAAAAATTTTAGATATTACAGGTTGATAGCAAATTACTTCAACAGCGAAAAAGGCTTGTTTTTACTGTGGATTGAACCCAGGACCTTCTGCGTGTGAAGCAGACGTGATGACTACTACACTTTGAAACCTGTGAAATCCTGCAAAGTAATGGCAATTAGAGACGAGTTTTGACTACCAGGGGAAAAAAAAAATAATTCGTAGTTCTATTGGTGATGGAAGCCAAAAGATCCTGTCATTCGGCAACAATGCCAAGAACTTCATATATTGTAGTTGCATAGGGTATTATTTCAACACCAACAACAGATTGGTTTCACTGGGGATTGAACCTAGGACCTTCTGCATGTTAAGCAGACGTGATGACCACTACACTTTGAAACCTGTGAAAACCTGCAAAGTAATGGTAAGAATATATTACAGGTTGATAGCAAATTACTTCAACAGCAAAAACGGCTTGTTTTTACTAGGGATTAAACCCAGGACCTTCTGCCTGTGAAGCAGATGTGATGACTACTACACTTTGAAACCTGTGAAGTCCTGCAAAGTAATGGCAATTAGAGACGAGTTTTGATCGCCAGGGGAACAAAAAAAAATAATTCGTAGTTCTGTTGATGATGGAAGCTAAAATATCCCATCATTCGGCAACAAAGCCAAATACTTCATATATTGTAGTTTGATTGAGTATTAACACCAAGAACAGATTGGTTTTACTGGGGATTGATCCCAGGACCTTCTGCATGTTAAGCAGACGTGATGACCACTATGTTAGGGATGTGATTATCATTATTATGAGTATACAGGAGTTACATGGAGATATCCATAAAGAACAAGATTTAAGATGTTGTTTGAACTGTACCCCACATATCTCTTGGCATAAGACTCAGACAGACAGTCTGGGCTATTCTTGTGACCAGTGAATCATGCTGACATTGCTTAATATAAATGAGGAACCAAGCACATTACAGTAAATTGTATATCACAGAATAAGCTGTTCTACTTTATCCAATAGGAGACGTGTTACGTATTCTTGGCACCTAGCCAATAAGGTTATATATATTTGTAACACTTCCGGAAATAAATCAGTCTTACTTTCTATTCATATCTGAGTACGTCTCTCTGGTGTGAGTGAAAGAGAGGGTAATGCATGCTACCACGAGTGACTCATAATTTGGACTGCAGACAGTTTAAGAGGGATGCATGATTAGATTGCATCAACCTAAATTACGGCCTTATCATTTGGCGCCCAACGAGCCTTAGGACGGAGCTCTGGATGGCGGACAGCCATGCTGCCGCTTCAGTCGGAAGGCAACTACACGAGAGGTGGAGAATTGCGCAACTCCAGCTGCAGGTGAGATCATTTGTATAATCTCACCTTGCAAACCTCTTGCGTGTACTTGCATTTCGAAGGGGGGGTTGGGCTGTCCCAGTCTAGACACCTAATGACCGCCATCTCGCATGAGATAAGCCGTCCTAAGAGATCCCACACCAAGGTGGTCAGGTTCACCTTAAGCTGTCTGTAATTTATGTAATGTGGTTTTTGTCTGCTCTTTGAGAAAAGCAGAAGTTCTATAGTTTCGTTTTTCTCTGAGTTGAAAGTAGAGGAAAATGAGGAAGTTGTGATATACGCTGGATACATATATATGGATATATATGGTTATATCTGCAGGTGAGATCAGCCACCTGGATGGTGTATATAGTGTCCTTATTGTTATGTCATTGTATTGACCTGTGTCTACCTGTGTAAAAATGTCTGTCTATTTGCAGCAGGTGGAATACTTGCTGGTATCGCTCTAATCACTGTGTTTGTTTGCAGCGAGGTGGGCTGCAAAAAGAGGAAGTTCTATGTGCTTTGTTGGTTCGTACTTACTGGGTTATGCAAAAAGAGGAAGCTGTGTCACGGGAATCTACTTTGATATATTGAAGCTGTTTATTCTATGAGAAAAGGAAAAATGTACCTTTGAAGTATTCTGTTTGAGTATATAGAGTATACAAGGGTGGGTAACGTAACGTGTCCGGTTGATAGTCAGTAATTGATAAATCTAAAGGGCAGGTACAGGTGTCATGGTAAGAGTCCTGACTGTATCCTGGTGGTCTTCCACAGAGAGGAGACGATAGGGGGATTGGTTTTGGCCGGTACAGCGTCATGGTGTGACCCTGACTGTATCTGGTGGAATTTGATGTTCTCTGCGATCCTAGGTAGGAGAACATTGGCAGAATCCCTTTTTTGACTTTGGTTTTAAACAGTATTATTGATGTTCTGGACGGACCGTTCAAATAAGGTGTATATAGTGTGAACAGAGGTTGCTGGTACATGAAGTAAGAGATAGTGAGGGTGAATTTAGTATCTATCACCCACGTGACACCTCTTCCTGGTAGGACAACCTGGTCTGTGGACTGAGATAGAAATTCTGTGTATTCTGTGGATGTGTAAAATCGCTGGTCCAGAAGAGGAAGTGGATTACGGCATAGCAGACATCCAGATTGACGTGTTAGTTTTGGGTTGTATACCCTTGAAGCATGGGGTCTAATCAGTCCACACCTGTCAAGTTTTGTTAAATAAGCGAGGGATCTTGAAAGATAAAGATCTCCTTATGGATGCTGAGGCATGGTATAGAACGTCAAAAGATGTTAGAAAATTGGCATAGTAGATATTTCTATATTGCACCAGATCAGAAAATGGCATCTCAGGAAGTGGCCAAGCCCATTAGGAAACAACGCCCCCCTCCTTATAAGTCGTCCCCAGAGGGTTGGACTTGTGTAGTTTGTCCCCCTGCCCACCAAACACCCTCCCTAGCCTGCCCAGACGTCATTTAAGGTTGGGCCGCACCTAGTTCCCTTTTCCGGCCATCTTAAGTCCCAAGGCCACTGGCCTATTTGTTGCTGGAGCAGCAGAAGACACCGAGGGGTGTCAGGAAGATGACAATGATTTAACAATGATCCACCCCACCACCAACACTGTCCCTAGTAGAGGTAAACCACAGGTGCTGTCCTATTTGAGGACGTCAGGCCACACATGGCATCGCACCATTATTCCGATAGTCCCAGACAAGAACGCCCTAAATATGTGACATGGAAGCCTCAAGAGGCTGCAGTCCTTGTGAAGGAACACTGAGATATATACACCTATGAGTGACGTGTCATCAATAATTGATGTTTGATACCTTGGACCTGATGTACAGGTGCAGTGTTAAGGAAAAAGTGGGAGAAAGAGCCCTGACTGTTAGACTGTTACCTGATATGGTTTTCCTGCTAAAGCAGTGAGTTGAACGTTGTATGCGTACTCACTGGTCTTGTTTTAGTAGATGTCAATGTATTCTTACCTAGAATTGAATACATTGGGGAAGACCCCTAAACTTTGGTCTTAATCGGAATTATTGAGTAGTCGATAGACCGTTCTCATGGAGGTGTATGTATATCGTGAATTCTCTCTCTGACATAATATCTCATATATAGTTTTCCCTGAAAGATGTTTTCACCCAGATTAAAGCTGGGGATTCTTTCTGGCCAGTAATGGAGCCAGGTTTGCAGTGAGGGTGTATGTACCTTATCACCCAAGTGACACTGGAAGATGTTTTATGTATAATGTACGCAGTTTTTGGTGTGAAACACCGTAGGAGAGTTGAAAAGAAAGAAGGGAAAAAAAAAAACAGGGAAGTGTTAGTTTCCATTTCAGTCCTGTGAATGAAATTCGGTGAAGTTTAGTTATAAATGACACACGTATGTTGAAATGGAGAATTCTAGATGTGAATTGATGAGTAATTCTGAATCTAGCAACTGCACTATGTGTATTTTACCTGTCTGTGAAAATAAGAAATATAAGCTGATATATAGGGTGGACTTGTGTCCACGTAAGCCCACCCCATTATTTCCTGTTCTGAATGTAGATTTCTTTCTGTCACTCAGCCCTGGGTGGGGTATGGTATGGGGATAGTTATTGCAGGGGCTGACAGGAGATAGGGATACGCTGGAGGCTCGGCCCTGACCACCATCAGGTCTACCGTCGAGATGAGGGCGAGTACAGGGTCCCTAGTTACAGGGTCAGCCCAGGGGTCCCTATATAATCCATATTCCCGGTGACAGATTGAATACCTCCTGAATGTAGATGTCACAATACATGACACCCAGTTCCCCATTTTTTTGTTTTAGCAGCCAAAGTCACTGCTCTGTTTATTGCCGACATAGCAGGGACTGCAGAGGGGGGAGACAGGGACCTGGAACACACACACTCCATTTTTCCACTAATGAACCTTAGCAGAGGTTATTGCTGATAGTCCTGTGGACCTTTTCCCTTCACTTTTGCATATTTGTTTTTTCTGTATGTTATACAATTTAGTAGACCATATAGACTGCTCACTATTAGTCCTGGTGGACAGTGAATATTTTTCTGCATATGGCAGTTGTTACTTAGCCTAGTTTTGAGATATTTTCACTTGTATGTTATCCTGCCTGGTGTCTTGCACAAGAGTTCCCTGATAGAGAGGGTGAAGGTTCATGTGGTCCCAAGGGGACATTGATCATCAGGAGTTGACATATATTAAAGTTTTCGTTGGCAGCACCCAGTAATCCTTTGTGTCTTAGTTTGCAGGGTCTGACAGGAGATAGGGATACGCTGGAGGCTCGGCCCTGACCACCATCAGGTCTACCGTCGGGATGACGGAGAGTGCAGGGCCCCGAGTTACAGGGTCAGCACAGGAGAGGTAGAGTAGATACGCTCCACTGCTTTTTCCTAGTTGTGTAGATGTAGTCAGGGGGTGCTGCTTGGTAGTTTCCAAACCCTCTTGTGCTCTTTTCTCTTTCCCCGGGATTTTAGGGGATTTTAGTTTTTAGAATTTCAATGTTCTCCTGACCCCAAAGTTACACCCATTGCTCTTTCTTACAAACCTGGGTATAGTCCTTTGTATCAGGTCTCCGAGAGCCCATATGCAAACAACTACAGCTGGTAACACCTGAGTTACAGTCAGTCATCTGAGCTACAGTCAAAGTCACCTGAGTTACAGTTACAGTCACCTGAAGAGTATAATCATGTCATCTCCAGCCCAGAAGTCATTCTACATGTTTGCAATGGAGGAAGATAGCAGTCCTTTGAACACTACTCAGCCAGATTGAACACCTACCTAAAGCACCAGTTGAAGATCAGTGCCCGTATGACATCACTGCTCCCTGACAAAGTCACCATCTCTCGGTGTGGGGTCCTTAATCCTGCTGAACTTCTCCCTCTTCCAAGGGGGGAGTGTCCCACCTCTGACACCTTGGTGGAAGAGGTAGTCGACTCTGGCATAGCTGAAACTCTGGATTCGATACCGTGACGGATACACCTTTGGACCCTGACTTAACATCTTTGCGGATGGATCAAGATGTGCATCAAGAAGACGGTTCCACATGGGTATGGTGCTGGTAGCAGAAGACGCTGTGCTGATAGAGCAGTCGCTACCCGCATGCCTGTCTGTGAAGAAGCAGATGTATGTGCTCTCGCTGAAGCCTGCAAGATGGCAGCCAGCATCTACTCTGTGGAGGATAAGAGACTTGATCACTGACAATGGAACTGTACGCCGCTATGAGGCCATAGAAGAACGGATGGAAGCTTTGCTATTGCCAGACAGAGTCGCGGTGAGCAGGGTTGAGGCCTACATTGGAGGAGTCAAGGGAAGCAGTAAGAAGTGCCCTCACTGACAGAACATCCAAAGAAGCCCCAAGACCACTTACGAGAGAAACAGTCAGTCAATCTGTGCTTTTCGAATGACCCAGATGTGAAGAAGAAAGGAAGGATGGAAAGTCTTGAGAAAACGTTGTCCTGACCCTACAAGAGCAAGTCCCAGAAGAAGAGGACTGAGATAGGGTGCAGCTGTGGGCTCCCGGAGACCATGGAAAGTGGCTAGTGACCTGCTTTCACTGCCAGCCAATGAGATATGGCAGGCCTTAGACACAGAACTGACTCTACACACCCCATACCAGCCACAGAATAGAGGGAAGGTTGGGAGGATGGGGCAGTGTAGAAGGCAAGGGCATGAGAGTCTTCCCCTTGAATTGTTCAGTGTCAGACACACCTCAGCAGGGATCACTAGGTTGAGACCCTCTGAAATCCTGTTTAGAAGTAGCGCCAGATACTTCAACTAAGCTTGTTGTTTGTTTAAACATTTGCCTAATACACGTTTTTGAAGTTTTCTCCTCCAGATCCAACCAGATCTAGATTTCTCTCTCTTTTCTTTTTCTCTCTCCTCTTTTCCTCTCTCTTTTTCTCTCTCTTTTCTCTTTTCCTCTCTCTCTCTCCCTCTCTTCTCAATCTTTCTCTCTCTCTTTCTCTCTCTCTTCCCTCACTCTTTTTCTTTCGGACGAAGATCCATGCATTCCACTACAAAGAGATGTCGGACCTGCCTGAGACCAGGAGATGGCTGTCTTCCCTCTTCTACCCGATACTTTGTGCCAGGATGATGATATCTAAGCATGTGGACTGGAAGACGACTCTACATCCCACCTTTGATGTCCCACCATTACCGCCTGAGGACTGAGGAGCATGAGACTCTGAGTGAACCCAACCCTGATAAATATTAGCCAATTAAAGGACTAGTGCCACGTTCCCCCTTCCTGAATAACGTGGGCCAGGGGAACATAGCCATGAGGACAGTCTAGAGAACACGGTCAGGATCTGGCTTCCTATGCATAGTCTGTTGCGTGGGAAGATTCATCCACAAGGGATGGGGTATCTCGTATGTGAGTGAGGTAACCATCAGCATTAGGACAGATCAATAGACCTGGAAACGTAAGGAAAGACTTTTTGGCTATCTCCAAAGGGGGGACTGTTAGGGATGTGATTATCATTATTATGAGTATACAGGAGTTACATGGAGATATCCATAAAGAACAAGATTTAAGATGTTGTTTGAACTGTACCCCACATATCTCTTGGCATAAGACTCAGACAGACAGTCTGGGCTATTCTTGTGACCAGTGAATCATGCTGACATTGCTTAATATAAATGAGGAACCAAGCACATTACAGTAAATTGTATATCACAGAATAAGCTGTTCTACTTTATCCAATAGGAGACGTGTTACGTATTCTTGGCACCTAGCCAATAAGGTTATATATATTTGTAACACTTCCGGAAATAAATCAGTCTTACTTTCTATTCATATCTGAGTATGTCTCTCTGGTGTGAGTGAAAGAGAGGGTAATGCATGCTACCACGAGTGACTCATAATTTGGACTGCAGACAGTTTAAGAGGGATGCATGATTAGATTGCATCAACCTAAATTACGGCCTTATCAACTACACTATGAAACCTTATGGAAAGCTACTGTGTATTTGCAAGCAGAGCAGAATTGTGACTGACGGGGCCTTTTTATTGCTGAAGGAAAGTATTTTTGGTTAATGAAACATTTACAATTTTTATTACATATTTTACCAGTTTTATTCCTACAAAGGGATTTTGCTTAAATTGAAGTTTACATTAAAAGTGTTACTTTTTTCTACATAGTTTAGTCGTTTGCTTTTGTATTTATGGGAACTATATATTTTGAAACAGACAGGATTTTTATAATATGGGATTATGTTTTCTGCTAAAATGGACAATAAAAAAGAAACCCAAAATCGTAGTTCTCTTTGTGATGGAAGATAAAATGTATTGTCATTTGGCACTGAATTCAAGAAGTTTATATATTACAGGTTGATAGCAAATTACTTCAACAGCAAAAACGGCTTGTTTTTACTAGGGATTAAACCCAGGACCTTCTGCCTGTGAAGCAGATGTGATGACTACTACACTTTGAAACCTGTGAAGTCCTGCAAAGTAATGGCAATTAGAGACGAGTTTTGACCACCAGGGGAAAAAAAAAATAATTCGTAGTTCTGTTGGTGATGGAAGCCAAAACATCCTGTTATTTGGCAACAAAGTCAAGTACTTAATATATTGCAGGTTGATAGGGTATTATTTCAACACCAAGGACAGATGGGTTTCACTGGGGTTTGAACCCAGGATCTTCTGCGTGCAAAGCAGACGGGATTACCACTACACTATGAAACCTGTGAAATCCTGCAAAGCAATGGCAATTAGAGACGAGTTTTGACCGCCAGGGGAAAAAAAAAAAATCGTAGTTCTGTTGGTGATGGAAGCCAAAACATCCCGTCATTCGGCAACAAAGCCAAGAACTTCATATATTGTAGTTAGATAGGGTATTATTTCAACACTAAGAAGAGATTGGTTTCACTGGGGATTAAACCCAGGACCTTTGGCGTGTTAAGCAGACGTGATGACTAGAGTTGAGCGCGGTTCGAGGTTCGAGGTTCTCCAGTTCTAGACTCGAGTGATTTTGGGGGCTGTTCGAGATCGAACTAGAACTCCAGCTTTTTGCAAAAGCTCGATAGTTCTAGATACGTTCGAGAACGGTTCTAGCAGCAAAAAGCAGGGCTTTTTACAGCTACAGTGTGCAGGAGCCATCGCTGGCAGCTTGCCAGAAGCTGGTAACCAAGATAAACATCGGGTATCCAACCAAAGCGCTTTGGTTAGTAACCCGATGTTTATCCTAGTTACGTGCAGGAAGCTTACACTTCCCCGTTCAGCTCGCTCCACCCCCTCCTGCCCGCGGCATGTATTGTACACACGTACACACACAACACATGGTCCCGCTCGGCTTACCTGCGGTGATGAAGTCCCACCATCCCGACCTCAGCGCTGTCACTGTCCTCCATGCCTGCCGCTGGTCACATCACCTTCTCTCGCTTCCAACCCGAGACTGACTAGCGGTGACGTCATGGGCCTCTCGCGATATTTGGTGTGAAGGCGCCGGTCATTGAACTCAGTGACAGGGGCTGTCAGTGTGCTGGAGATCAGCGCAGGTAATGTACCTCGCTGACAGCAGCACTTGTCATGCCCTGCAGTGACCTGGGCTGACCCATTGATGTTAGCTCAGGTCACTGCACTGCTCTCCCAGCCAATGGGGAACATCCTGCTCTTCATTGACTGGGACAGTGTGGATCGTCATGGCAACCCCTTGTATTACACCAGACCTGGAATTGTTTTTCATTCTAATAAATTGGTTAAAGAGGGAATGTTTTGGGGAGTGTTTTTTCAAATAAAAATGTGTTTGTCGTCTATTTTTTTTTATTACTGACTGGGTTGGTGATGTCGGGTATCTGATAGACGCCTGACCTCACCAACCCCAGGCCTTGATGCCAGGTGACATTACACATCTGGTATTAACCCCATATATTACCCCGTTTGCCACCGCACCAGGGCGCGGGATGAGCTGGGGCGAAGCACCAGGATTGGCGCATCTAATGGATGCACCACTTCTGGGGCGGCTGCGGCCTGCTATTTTTAGGCTGGGGAGAGTCCAATAACCATGGACCTCCCTAGTCTGAGAATATCAGGCCCCAGCTGTCTGCTTTACCTTGGCTGGTGATCCAATTTTGGGGGACCCCTACGTGTTTTTTTTTTAATTATTTATTTAATTTAAAATAACAGCATGGGGTGCCCTCAGTTTTGAATTACCAGCCAAGGTGAGGTTGCCAGCTGTGGTCTGCAGGCTGCAGCCATCACCTTTACCCTATTTTAACCTACAATAATTGTACAGGAATCCATAAATTCTTAATCAAAAGTGAATTTTTATTTTTACTCATAATGTTATCATAATATAATTCAAAGATAAATGTAGGACAACAGTTTCGTGAATATCAGGGAATGATAGTATAGCCGCACATGTATAAATAAGGTGACGATTTCCAAGCAGATGGTGACAAACACTCATGTATTATGTATCAGACTCCAGTATTTATAGACACTAATGCAGGAATTGGTATATATTTAATTCTGTTTAACACACCAGTGTGCTTTCACATGACAAATATCAAAAGGCCTTTTATCTAATGAGACATATGGCACATCACACTGGGACCATACATGGACACAATCTATCCAACGGACCAACAAAGTCAAAGTAATTGGCCCAAATTAGCTTGAATTGATGGTGCCACGCAGTGCATAGGTCCTAAGGTAAACATATGTAAAACACCTATGTACCCATATATAGACCACCGATGATATGCCTAAATATTAAATAGGACCTGTGGTGTTAAAACGGTATACTCAAACCAAGATAGTGCACATATCCTAATTGGAAATTAACCAGTCCACACCCCGACATATAGCCTGATTTTGCCTGTATAAACAATCACTGTCTGTCTTTAGTCCATACCTGAAGTCATTTCAGTGGTCATAAGTTGGTCACCCCGTGGTCAGAAGCCGTCACCTATACCTCTACGCGCGTTTCACCACTCTGGTTTTGTCAGGAGGCTTGTGTGAAGTATTGAAATCGCATCCTTTATAGGACCCGTGATCAGGCGCAAATGCGCGCTCCCTGGTAGATGTTGTGGGCGCGCCCCGCCCCATGATGCACCTCACGCGAACCCGTCGCCTGTTGAGTGCGTCATCTGCCACCTGACCGCACTAGTGCGGTCAGCGGTCACATGACACGGAGTCAGCAGGGAGACCGGATGTATCGTCCGGTCGCCATGCCAACCCTCTCTGTCGGCAACTCGCTCGCCGTGACGTGCAGCGCATGCGGGCGGGCGTGTCCTTTTTCTTAGGCGCGCGCACGCCGGGCCAGATCACTGTGGGCAACATGAACGCTCCATCACTATTTCTGTGAATGAGCCCCAATATGGGAGGTACCTTTACCCTAGCTGGCTACAAAACTAGGGGGAACCCTACGTCATTTTTTTTTTCATTTTTTTGGCTAAATACAAAGCTAAGCACCCCTTAGTGCCACATGAAAGGCACCAAAGGGTGCTCCACTTTTTCTCCACTTTTTCTCCACTTTTTCTCCATTTTGTTCTCCACTTTTTCTCCACTTTTTCTCCACTTTTTCTCCACTTTTTTTTCTCCATTTTTTCTCCACTTTTTCTCCATTTTTTCTCCATTTTTTCTCCACTTTTTCTCCACTTTTTCTCCGTTCTTTTTCTATGGTCGGTCTACCCATTAGCTCTGCCATGCATACTGTAGCTCTACACCTACTGCACATGTTACTTTATGATTGACATCTTTCGTACCAGAGCTGTCTAAGCCTACTCTGACCCCATATTTGTCATTACTATATTGTCCTTGTACTGTATTATGACATTTGTATCATGTGTTTCATTTCTTGCTGTGTTGCATTTTTTTTGCTGCATCCCAATTGTACCTCTACATTGTTCGAGTTTATGTTATTGTTCTCTCACTCTTATGTGATACTGATTATTGTCATTTTTCATGATTACATGCAGATAAGTCCAATCTGACGAAGGCTCAGGCCGAAACGTCATTTGTAACTTGTTTTGGACAAAAACATATATGCTTATGAAAAAAAAAAATTTCTTAATACGGACCAATAAAGAGTGATTTTGCATTACTATCCGTTGTGACTTACTGACTTGTGACTTACCTCTGAGCACCTATATACCAGTGAGCAGAGCTTCCTCTACAGTAGTTCTCCTGATTAGGCATGCCCTTACCTCATGAGCAGGGCATTGCAGCTTTGGTAGCAACCATTACGACATGGACTCTGCTGCTGTGGACCCGAGAAGAGTGAGTGCAGATTCATTGCACCCACACTCCTCACATGAAGGGTCCGCACTCCTAGAAAATGGGGGATACGTTCCCTAAGTGTCCCCCCCATATTCTAGACGGTCCAGAGTCGTCGTGGGACCCCTTTATTTATTTTCTTACAATAAATTGGTGAAAGAGGAAATGTTTTGGGGACTGTTTTTTCAAATAAATTTCTTTTGTCGATTTTTTTTCTTTTGTTAGTACTGACAGTTTATGATGTTGGGTATCTAATAGACGCCATGCGAAAACGGCTTGTTTTTACTAGGGATTAAACCCAGGACCTTCTGCCTGTGAAGCAGATGTGATGACTACTACACTTTGAAACCTGTGAAATCTTGCAAAGTAACGGCAATTAGAGACGAGATTTGACCGCCAGGGGAAAAAAAAAATAATTCGTAGTTCTGTTGATGATGGAAGATAAAATATCCAATCATTCGGCAACAAGGCCAAGAACTTCATATATTGTAGTTTGATAGGGTATTATTTCAACACTAAGAACAGATTGGTTTTACTGGGGATTGAACCCAAGAACTTCTGCATGTTAAGCAGATGTGATGACCACTACACTATGAAACCTTATGGAAAGTTACTGTGTATTGGCAAGCAGAGCAGAATTGTGACTGACGGGGCCTTTTTCATTGCTGAAGGAAAGTATTTTTGGTTAATGAAACATTTACAATTTTTATTACATATTTTATCAGTTTTATTCCTACAAAGAGATTTTGCTTAAATTCAAGTTTACATTAAATGTGTTACTTTTTTCTACATAGTTTAGTCGTTTGCTTTTGTATTTATGGGAACTATATATTTTGAAACAAACAGGATTTTTATAATATGGGATTATGTTTTCTGCTAAAATGGACAATAAAAAAGAAACCCAAAATTGTAGTTCTCTTTGTGATGGAAGCCAAAATGAATTGTCGTTTGGCAACGAAACAAAGAATTTTTTATATTACAGGTTGATAGCAAATTACTTCAACAGCGAAAACAGCTTGTTTCTACTAGGGATTGAACCCAGGACCTGCTTCGTGTGAAGCAGATGAGTTGACTACTACACTTTGAAACCTGTGAAATCCTGGAAAGTAATGGCAATTAGAGACGAGTTTTGACCACCAGGGGAAAAAAAAAATAATTCGTAGTTCTGTTGGTGATGGAAGCCAAAGCATCCTGTTATTCGGCAACAAAGCCAAGTACTTAATATATTGCAGGTTGATAGGGTATTATTTCAACACCAAGGACAGATGGGTTTCAATGGGGTTTGAACCCAGGATCTTCTGGGTGTACAGCAGACATGATAACCACTACACTATGAAACCTGTGAAATCTTGCAAATCAATGGCAATTGGAGACGAGTTTTGACCGGCAGGGGAAAAAAAAAATAATTCGTGGGTCTGTTGGTGATGGAAGCCAAAACATCCCGTCATTCGGCAACAAAGCCAAGCACTTCATGTATTGTAGTTAGATAGGGTACTATTTCAACACTAAGAACAAATTGGTTTTACTGGGGATTAAACCCAGGACCTTCTGCGTGTTAAGCAGACGTGATGACCACTACACTATGAAACCTGATGAAAAGATACTGTGTATTGGCTAGCAGAGCAGAATTGTGACTGACGGGGCCTTTTTATTGCTGACGGAAAGTATTTTTGGTTATGAAACATTTACAATTTTTATTACATATTTTACCAGTTTTATTCCTACAAAGGGATATTGCTTAAATTGAAGTTTACATTGAATGTGTTCCTTTTTTCTTCACAGTTTAGTCGTTTGCTTTTGTATTTATGGGAACTATATATTTTAAAACAAACAGGATTTTTATAATATGGGATTATGTTTTCTGCTAAAATGGACAATGAAAAAGAAACCCAAAATCGTAGTTCTCTTTGTGATGGAAGCCAAAATGTATTGTCATTTGGCAACGAAACCAAGAATTTTATATAATACAGGTTGATAGCAAATTACTTCAACAGCGAAAACAGACTGGTTTCACTGAGAATTGAACCCAGGACCTTCTGCGTGTGAAGCAGACGTGATGACCACTACACTATGAAACCTCTGAAATCCTGCAAAGCAATGGCAATTGAAAACGAGTTTTGACCGCCAGGGGAAAAAAATTATTAGTTCTGTTGGTGATGGAAGCCAAAACATCCCATCATTCGGCAACAAAGCCAAGAACTTCATATATTGTAGTTTGATAGGGTATTATTTCAACACCAAGAACAGATTGCTTTTACTGGGGATTGAACCATTGTTAAGCAGATGTGATGACTACTACACTATGAAACCTTCTGGAAAGTTACTGTGTATTGGCAAGCAGAGCAGAATTGTAACTGACGGGGCCTTTTTATTGCTGAAGAAAAGTGTTTTTGGTAATGAAACATTTACAATTTTTATTACATATTTTACCAGTTTTATTCCTACAAAGGGATATTGCTTAAATTGAAGTTTACATTGAATGGGTTACTTTTTTCTACACAGTTTAATCGTTTGCTTTTGTATTTATGGGAACAATAAATTTTGAAACAAACAGGATTGTTATAATATGGGATTATGTTTTCTGCTAAAATGTTCAATAAAAAAGAAACCCAAAATCGTAGTTCTCCTTGTGATAGAAGCCAAAATGTATTGTCATTTGGCAACGAAACCAAGAATTTCATACTTTACAGGTTGATAGGAAATTACTTCAACACCGAAAACAGATTGGTTTCACTGGGTATTGAACCCAGAACATTCTGCATATGAAGCAGACTTGATGACCACCACACTTTAAAACCTGTGATTCCTGCAAAGTAATGGCAATTAGAGACGAAATTTGACTGCCAGGAAAAAAAAAATTCGTAGTTCTGTTGGTTATGGAAGCTAAAACATCCCGTCATTCGGCAACAAAGCCAAGAACTTCATGTATTGCAGTTGGATAGGGTATTATTTCAACACCAAGAACAGACTGGTTTTACTGGGGATTAAACCCAGGACCTTCTGCGTGTTAAGCAGACGTGATGACCACTACACTATGAAACCTGTGAAATCCTGCAAAGCAATGGCAATTGGAGACGAGTTTTGACCGCCAGGGAAAAAAAAAAAAATTCTTAGTTCTGTTGGTGATGGAAGCCAAAACATCCCATCATTCTGCAACAAAGCCAAGAACTTCGTATATTGTAGTTTGGTATTATTTCAACAACAAGAACAGACTGGTTTTACTGTGGATTAAACCCGGGACCTTCTGCGTGTTAAGCAGACATGATGACCACTACACTATGAATCCTGATGAAAAGATACTGTGTATTGGCTAGCAGAGCAGAATTGTGACTGACGGGGCCTTTTTATTGCTGAAGGAAAGTATTTTTGGTAATGAAACATTTCCAATTTTTATTACATATTTTACGAGTTTTATTCCTACAAAGGGATATTGCTTAAATTGAAGTTTACATTGAATGTGTTACTTTTTTCTACATAGTTTAGTCGTTTGCTTTTGTATTTATGGGAACTATATATTTTAAAACAAACAGGTTTTTTTATAATATGGGATTATGTTTTCTGCTAAAATGTTCAATAAAAAAGAAACCCAAAATCGTAGTTCTCCTTGTGATAGAAGCCAAAATGTATTGTCATTTGGCAACGAAACCAAGAATTTCATACTTTACAGGTTTATAGGAAATTACTTCAACACCGAAAACAGATTGGTTTAACTGGGTATTGAATCCAGAACGTTCTGCTTATGAAGCAGACTTGATGACCACCACACTTTAAAACCTGTGATTCCTGCAAAGTAACGGCAATTAGAGACGAAATTTGACTGCCAGGAAAAAAAAAAAATTCGTAGTTCTGTTGGTTATGGAAGCTAAAACATCCCGTCATTCGGCAACAAAGCCAAGAACTTCATGTATTGCAGTTGGATAGGGTAATATTTCAACACCAAGAACAGACTGGTTTTCCTGGGGATTAAACCCATGACCTCCTGCGTGTTAAGCAGACATGATGACCACTACACTATGAAACCTGTGAAATCATGCAAAGCAATGGCAATTGGAGACGAGTTTTGACCGCCAGGGAAAAAAAAAAAAAATTCTTAGTTCTGTTGGTGATGGAAGCCAAAACATCCCTTCATTCTGCAACAATGCCAATAACTTCATATATTGTAGTTTGATAGGGTATTATTTCAACACCAAGAACAGTCTGGTTTTACTGGGGATTAAACCCAGGACCTTCTGCGTTTTAAGCAGACATGATGACCACTACACTATGAATCCTGATGAAAAGTTATTGTGTATTGGCTAGCAGAGCAGAATTGTGACTGACGGGGCCTTTTTATTGCTGAAGGAAAGTATTTTTGGTAATGAAACATTTCCAATTTTTATTACATATTTTACGAGTTTTATTCCTACAAAGGGATATTGCTTAAATTGAAGTTTACATTGAATGTGTTACTTTTTTCTACATAGTTTAGTCGTTTGCTTTTGTATTTATGGGAACTATATATTTTAAAACAAACAGGTTTTTTTATAATATGGGATTATGTTTTCTGCTAAAATGTTCAATAAAAAAGAAACCCAAAATTGTAGTTCTCCTTGTGATAGAAGCCAAAATGTATTGTCATTTGGCAACGAAACCAAGAATTTCATACTTTACAGGTTTATAGGAAATTACTTCAACACCGAAAACAGATTGGTTTAACTGGGTATTGAATCCAGAACGTTCTGCATATGAAGCAGACTTGATGACCACCACACTTTAAAACTTGTGAAATCCTGCAAAGTAATGGCAATTAGAGACGAGTTTTTACCACCAGGGGAAAAAAAAAATAATTCGTAGTTCTGTTGGTGATGGAAGCCAAAACATCCTGTTATTCGGCAACAAAGCCAAGTACTTAATATATTGCAGGTTGATAGGATATTATTTCAACACAAAGGACAGATGGGTTTCACTGGGGTTTGAACCCAGGATCTTCTGCGTGTAAAGCAGACGTGATTACCACTACACTATGAAACCTGTGAAATCCTGCAAAGCAATGGCAATTAGAGACGAGTTGTGACCGCCAGGGCAAAAAAAAAATAAATCGTAGATCTGTTGGTGATGGAAGCCAAAACATCCCGTTATTCGGCAACAAAGCCAAGAACTTCATATATTGTAGTTAGATAGGGTATTATTTCAACACTAAGAAGAGATTGGTTTTACTGGGGATTAAACTCAGGACCTTTTGCGTGTTAAGTAGACGTGATGACTTGAGTTGAGCGCGGTTCGAGGTTCGAGGTTCTCCAGTTCTAGGCTCGAGTGATTTTGGGGGCTGTTCGAGATCGAACTAGAACTCGAGCTTTTTGCAAAAGCTCGATAGTTCTAGATACGTTCGAGAACGGTTCTAGCAACAAAAAGCAGGGCATTTTACAGCTACAGTGTGCAAGAGCCATCGCTGGCAGCTTGCCAGAAGCTGGTAACCAAGATAAACATCGGGTATCCAACCAAAGCGCTTTGGTTAGTAACCCGATGTTTATCCTAGTTACGTGCAGGAAGCCCACACTTCCCCGCTCAGCTCGCTCCGCCCCCTCCTGTCCGCGGCATGTATTGTACACACGTACACACACATGGTCCCGCTCGGCTTACCTGCGGTGATGAAGTCCCACCATCCCGACCTCAGCGCTGTCACTGTCCTCCATGCCTGCCGCTTGTCACATCACCTCGCTTCCAACCCGAGATTGACTAGTGGTGACGTCACGGGCCTCTCGCGATACTTGGTGTGAAGGCGCCGGTCATTGAACTCAGTGACAGGGGCTGTCAGTGTGCTGGAGATCAGTGCAGGTAATGTACCTCGCTGACAGCAGCACTTGTCATGCCCTGCAGTGACCTGGGCTGACCCATTGATGTTAGCTCAGGTCACTGCACTGCTCTCCCAGCCAATGGGGAACATCCTGCTCTTCATTGACTGGGACAGTGTGGATCGTCATGGCAACCCCTTGGATTACACCAGACCTGGAATTGTTTTTCATTCTAATAAATTGGTTAAAGAGGGAATGTTTTGGGGAGTGTTTTTTCAAATAAAAATGTGTTTGTCGTCTATTTTTTTTTATTACTGACTGGGTTGGTGATGTCGGGTATCTGATAGACGCCTGACCTCACCAACCCCAGGCCTTGATGCCAGGTGACATTACACATCTGGTATTAACCCCATATATTACCCCGTTTGCCACCGCACCAGGGCGCGGGATGAGCTGGCGCGAAGCACCAGGATTGGCGCATCTAATGGATGCACCACTTCTGGGGCGGCTGCGGCCTGCTATTTTTAGGCTGGGGAGAGTCCAATAACCATGGACCTCCCTAGTCTGAGAATATCAGGCCCCAGCTGTCTGCTTTACCTTGGCTGGTGATCCAATTTTGGGGGACCCCTACGTGTTTTTTTTTAATTATTTATTTAATTTAAAATAACAGCATGGGGTGCCCTCAGTTTTGGATTACCAGCCAAGGTGAGGTTGCCAGCTGTGGTCTGCAGGCTGCAGCCGTCTGCTTTACCCTAGCTGGCTACAAAACTAGGGGGAACCCTACGTCATTGCTGAAGGAAAGTATTTTTGGTAATGAAAATTTCCAATTTTTATTACATATTTTACGAGTTTTATTCCTACAAAGGGATATTGCTTAAATTGAAGTTTACATTGAATGTGTTACTTTTTTCTACATAGTTTAGTCGTTTGCTTTTGTATTTATGGGAACTATATATTTTAAAACAAACAGGTTTTTTTATAATATGGGATTATGTTTTCTGCTAAAATGTTCAATAAAAAAGAAACCCAAAATCGTAGTTCTCCTTGTGATAGAAGCCAAAATGTATTGTCATTTGGCCACGAAACCAAGAATTTCATACTTTACAGGTTGATAGGAAATTACTTCAACACAGAAAACAGATTGGTTTAACTGGGTATTGAATCCAGAACGTTCTGCATATGAAGCAGACTTGATGACCACCACACTTTAAAACCTGTGAAGACCTGCAAAGTAATGGCAATTAGAGACGAGTTTTGACTGCCAGGAAAAAAAAAATTCGTAGTTCTGTTGGTTATGGAAGCTAAAACATCCCGTCATTCGGCAACAAAGCCAAGAACTTCATGTAAAGTAGTTGGATAGGGTATTATTTCAACACCAAGAACAGACTGGTTTTACTGGGGATTAAACCCAGGACTTTCTGCGTGTTAAGCAGACGTGATGACCACTACACTATGAATCCTAATGAAAAGTTACTGTGTATTGGCTAGCAGAGCAGAATTGTGACTGACGGGGCCTTTTTATTGATGAAGGAAAGTATTTTTGGTAATGAAACATTTACAATTTTTATTACATATTTTACCAGTTTTATTCCTACAAAGGGATATTGCTCAAATTGAAGTTTACATTGAATGTGTTACTTTTTTCTACACAGTTTAGTCGTTTGCTTTTGTATTTATGGGAACTATAAATTTTGAAACAAACAGGATTGTTATAATATGGGATTATGTTTTCTGCTAAAATGTTCAATAAAAAAGAAACCCAAAATCGTAGTTCTCCTTGTGATAGAAGCCTAAATGTATTGTCATTTGGCAACGAAACCAAGAATTTCATACTTTACAGGTTGATAGGAAATTACTTCAACACCGAAAACAGATTGGTTTCACTGGGTATTGAACCCAGAACGTTCTGCATATGAAGCAGACTTGATGACCACCACACTTTAAAACCTGTGATTCCTGCAAAGTAACGGCAATTAGAGACGAAATTTGACTGCCAGGAAAAAAAAAAAAATCGTAGTTCTGTTGGTTATGGAAGCTAAAACATCCCATCATTCGGCAACAAAGCCAAGAACTTCATGTATTGCAGTTGGATAGGGTAATATTTCAACACCAAGAACAGACTGGTTTTCCTGGGGATTAAACCCATGACCTTCTGCGTGTTAAGCAGACATGATGACCACTACACTATGAAACCTGTGAAATCATGCAAAGCAATGGCAATTGGAGACGAGTTTTGACCGCCAGGGAAAAAAAAAAAAAATTTTTAGTTCTGTTGGTGATGGAAGCCAAAACATCCCTTCATTCTGCAACAATGCCAATAACTTCATATATTGTAGTTTGATAGGGTATTATTTCAACACCAAGAACAGTCTGGTTTTACTGGGGATTAAACCCAGGACCTTCTGCGTTTTAAGCAGACATGATGACCACTACACTATGAATCCTGATGAAAAGTTACTGTGTATTGGCTAGCAGAGCAGAATTGTGACTGACGGGGCCTTTTTATTGCTGAAGGAAAGTATTTTTGGTAATGAAACATTTCCAATTTTTATTACATATTTTACGAGTTTTATTCCTACAAAGGGATATTGCTTAAATTGAAGTTTACATTGAATGTGTTACTTTTTTCTACATAGTTTAGTCGTTTGCTTTTGTATTTATGGGAACTATATATTTTAAAACAAACAGGTTTTTTTATAATATGGGATTATGTTTTCTGCTAAAATGTTCAATAAAAAAGAAACCCAAAATCGTAGTTCTCCTTGTGATAGAAGCCAAAATGTATTGTCATTTGGCAACGAAACCAAGAATTTCATACTTTACAGGTTTATAGGAAATTACTTCAACACCGAAAACAGATTGGTTTAACTGGGTATTGAATCCAGAACGTTCTGCATATGAAGCAGACTTGATGACCACCACACTTTAAAACTTGTGAAATCCTGCAAAGTAATGGCAATTAGAGACGAGTTTTTACCACCAGGGGAAAAAAAAAATAATTCGTAGTTCTGTTGGTGATGGAAGCCAAAACATCCTGTTATTCGGCAACAAAGCCAAGTACTTAATATATTGCAGGTTGATAGGATATTATTTCAACACAAAGGACAGATGGGTTTCACTGGGGTTTGAACCCAGGATCTTCTGCGTGTAAAGCAGACGTGATTACCACTACACTATGAAACCTGTGAAATCCTGCAAAGCAATGGCAATTAGAGACGAGTTGTGACCGCCAGGGCAAAAAAAAAATAAATCGTAGATCTGTTGGTGATGGAAGCCAAAACATCCCGTTATTCGGCAACAAAGCCAAGAACTTCATATATTGTAGTTAGATAGGGTATTATTTCAACACTAAGAAGAGATTGGTTTTACTGGGGATTAAACTCAGGACCTTTTGCGTGTTAAGCAGACGTGATGACTTGAGTTGAGCGCGGTTCGAGGTTCGAGGTTCTCCAGTTCTAGGCTCGAGTGATTTTGGGGGCTGTTCGAGATCGAACTAGAACTCGAGCTTTTTGCAAAAGCTCGATAGTTCTAGATACGTTCGAGAACGGTTCTAGCAACAAAAAGCAGGGCATTTTACAGCTACAGTGTGCAAGAGCCATCGCTGGCAGCTTGCCAGAAGCTGGTAACCAAGATAAACATCGGGTATCCAACCAAAGCGCTTTGGTTAGTAACCCGATGTTTATCCTAGTTACGTGCAGGAAGCCCACACTTCCCCGCTCAGCTCGCTCCGCCCCCTCCTGTCCGCGGCATGTATTGTACACACGTACACACACATGGTCCCGCTCGGCTTACCTGCGGTGATGAAGTCCCACCATCCCGACCTCAGCGCTGTGACTGTCCTCCATGCCTGCCGCTTGTCACATCACCTCGCTTCCAACCCGAGATTGACTAGTGGTGACGTCACGGGCCTCTCGCGATACTTGGTGTGAAGGCGCCGGTCATTGAACTCAGTGACAGGGGCTGTCAGTGTGCTGGAGATCAGTGCAGGTAATGTACCTCGCTGACAGTAGCACTTGTCATGCCCTGCAGTGACCTGGGCTGACCCATTGATGTTAGCTCAGGTCACTGCACTGCTCTCCCAGCCAATGGGGAACATCCTGCTCTTCATTGACTGGGACAGTGTGGATCGTCATGGCAACCCCTTGGATTACACCAGACCTGGAATTGTTTTTCATTCTAATAAATTGGTTAAAGAGGGAATGTTTTGGGGAGTGTTTTTTCAAATAAAAATGTGTTTGTCGTCTATTTTTTTTTATTACTGACTGGGTTGGTGATGTCGGGTATCTGATAGACGCCTGACCTCACCAACCCCAGGCCTTGATGCCAGGTGACATTACACATCTGGTATTAACCCCATATATTACCCCGTTTGCCACCGCACCAGGGCGCGGGATGAGCTGGCGCGAAGCACCAGGATTGGCGCATCTAATGGATGCACCACTTCTGGGGCGGCTGCGGCCTGCTATTTTTAGGCTGGGGAGAGTCCAATAACCATGGACCTCCCTAGTCTGAGAATATCAGGCCCCAGCTGTCTGCTTTACCTTGGCTGGTGATCCAATTTTGGGGGACCCCTACGTGTTTTTTTTTAATTATTTATTTAATTTAAAATAACAGCATGGGGTGCCCTCAGTTTTGGATTACCAGCCAAGGTGAGGTTGCCAGCTGTGGTCTGCAGGCTGCAGCCGTCTGCTTTACCCTAGCTGGCTACAAAACTAGGGGGAACCCTACGTCATTGCTGAAGGAAAGTATTTTTGGTAATGAAAATTTCCAATTTTTATTACATATTTTACGAGTTTTATTCCTACAAAGGGATATTGCTTAAATTGAAGTTTACATTGAATGTGTTACTTTTTTCTACATAGTTTAGTCGTTTGCTTTTGTATTTATGGGAACTATATATTTTAAAACAAACAGGTTTTTTTATAATATGGGATTATGTTTTCTGCTAAAATGTTCAATAAAAAAGAAACCCAAAATCGTAGTTCTCCTTGTGATAGAAGCCAAAATGTATTGTCATTTGGCTACGAAACCAAGAATTTCATACTTTACAGGTTGATAGGAAATTACTTCAACACAGAAAACAGATTGGTTTAACTGGGTATTGAATCCAGAACGTTCTGCATATGAAGCAGACTTGATGACCACCACACTTTAAAACCTGTGAAGACCTGCAAAGTAATGGCAATTAGAGATGAGTTTTGACTGCCAGGAAAAAAAAAATTCGTAGTTCTGTTGGTTATGGAAGCTAAAACATCCCGTCATTCGGCAACAAAGCCAAGAACTTCATGTAAAGTAGTTGGATAGGGTATTATTTCAACACCAAGAACAGACTGGTTTTACTGGGGATTAAACCCAGGACTTTCTGCGTGTTAAGCAGACGTGATGACCACTACACTATGAATCCTAATGAAAAGTTACTGTGTATTGGCTAGCAGAGCAGAATTGTGACTGACGGGGCCTTTTTATTGATGAAGGAAAGTATTTTTGGTAATGAAACATTTACAATTTTTATTACATATTTTACCAGTTTTATTCCTACAAAGGGATATTGCTCAAATTGAAGTTTACATTGAATGTGTTACTTTTTTCTACACAGTTTAGTCGTTTGCTTTTGTATTTATGGGAACTATAAATTTTGAAACAAACAGGATTGTTATAATATGGGATTATGTTTTCTGCTAAAATGTTCAATAAAAAAGAAACCCAAAATCGTAGTTCTCCTTGTGATAGAAGCCTAAATGTATTGTCATTTGGCAACGAAACCAAGAATTTCATACTTTACAGGTTGATAGGAAATTACTTCAACACCGAAAACAGATTGGTTTCACTGGGTATTGAACCCAGAACGTTCTGCATATGAAGCAGACTTGATGACCACCACACTTTAAAACCTGTGATTCCTGCAAAGTAACGGCAATTAGAGACGAAATTTGACTGCCAGGAAAAAAAAAAAATTCAAAGTTCTGTTGGTGATGGAAGCCAAAACATCCTGTTATTCGACAACAAAGCCAAGAAATTCATATATTGTAGTTGGATAGGGTATTATATCAACACCAAGAACAGATTGGTATCACTGGGGATTGAACGCAGGACCTTCTGCGTGTTAAGCAGACGTGATGACCTCTACACTATGAAACCTGATGAAGAGTTATTGTGTATTGGCAAGCAGAGCAGAATTGTGACTGACGGTGCCTTTTTATTGCTGAAGGAAAGTATTTTTATTAATGAAACATTTACAATTTTTATTACATATTTTACCAGTTTTATTCCTACAAAGGGGTATTGCTTAAATTCAAGTTTACATTGAATGTCTTACTTTTTTCTACACAGTTTAGTCGTTTGCTTTTGTATTTATGGGAACTATATATTTTGAAACAAACAGGATTTTTATAATATGAGATTATGTTTTCTGCTAAAAAGGTCAATAAAAAAGAAACCCAAATTCGTAGTTCTCTTTGTGATGGAAGCCAAAATGTATTGTCATTTGGCAACAAAACCAAGAATTTCATTTCTTACAGGTTGATAGGAAATTACTTCAACACCGAAAACAGGTTGGTTTCATTGGGAATTGAACCCAGAACTTACTGCATGTGAAGCAGACTTGATGACAACCACACTAGAAAACCTGTGAAATCCTGCACAGTAATAAAAACTAGAGACGAGTTTTGACTAGAGTTGAGCGCGGTTCGTGGTTCGTGGTTCATGGTTCTCCAGTTCGCAGCTCGAGTGATTTTGGGGGCTTTTCTAGATCGATCTAGAACTCGAGCTTTTTGGTAAAAGCTTGATAGTTCTAGATACGTTAGAGAACGGTTCTAGCAGCAAAAAAAACAGCTAATTCCTAGCTGGCTTTCCGCTGTAATAGTGTAAGTCACTCTGTGACTCACACTATTATGACATTTCAGTGTATAGTGTGCGGGAACAGCGCGTTCAGATCACTGCTGTATGGATAATGGCGATCGCCATTTTTTTTTTTTCCTTTTCTTCCTTCCCTAAGCGCGCGCGTGTAGTGGGGAGGGCCAGCATGTCAGCCAATCCCAGACACACACAGCTAAGTGGACTTTTAGCCAGAGAAGCAACGGCATGTGTGATAGGATGTCCATGTCACATGTCCCTGTATTATAAAAACGGACATTTTCCTCCAGCATGCCATTATCTGCCTTCTGCGTCCTTGGTGTCAGACATCACTGGCGCAGCTCCTATCACCGATACAGCTGTTTACGCTCCATACACAGCGCTGGACAGCATAAGGATAGCACTTTCTATCAGTCCTTTTAAGGGCTCATACCGGCAGGGTCAGAGCCATAGGTGACAGGTCCTGAAAACAGAGTTTAACAGCTACACAAGATGACAGCCAAAAACACAAAAAACCTGAGCTGAAACAATGTTCAGTAAACATGCAACATTAAGCATGTGAATTGCAGCCTTAAGACGAGAAAAAAACCAAAGAGAAAAATTGCATGAAAAATACCCTGACTATAAATAAATAAATTGCAAGTGCTTAATAAACAGGGTACTTAGTGTATACATTTTTGCATGTTGCATGTTTACTGAACATTGTTTCAGCTCAGGTTTTTTGTGTTTTTTGTATGTTATCTTGCTTTTTTGCAAGTTGGGGGCGCAGCCCTCCTAATACTGAGACTGAACAACTAATTGCGTCTCACTTCACTGTGTATTTAATCTGGGACACAGCTGACCACTTGCCACCATTCATATTGGAGTTTGACATGACACAAGTCAGGTATGGATAATGTTTTTAACTTCAGTAGGTTAGGGACTGTCTCAGATGGGTACACCGTGACGAGGTGAGACAGCTTTTTACCTTTTTGCAAAAATGTATACACTAAGTACCCTGTTTATTAAGCACTTGCAATTTATTTATTTATAGTCAGGGTATTTTTCATGCAATTTTTCTCTTTGGTTTTTTTCTCGTCTTAAGGCTGCAATTCACATGCTTAATGTTGCATGTTTACTAAACATTGTTTCAGCTCAGGTTTTTTGTGTTTTTTGTATGTTATCTTGCTTTTTTGCAAGTTGGGGGCGCAGCCCTCCTAATACTGAGACTGAACAACTAATTGCGTCTCACTTCACTGTGTATTTAATCTGGGACACAGCTGACCACTTGCCACCATTCATATTGGAGTTTGACATGACACAAGTCAGGTATGGATAATGTTTTTAACTTCAGTAGGTTAGGGACTGTCTCAGATGGGTACACCGTGACGAGGTGAGACAGCTTTTTACCTTTTTGCAAAAATGTATACACTAAGTACCCTGTTTATTAAGCACTTGCAATTTATTTATTTATAGTCAGGGTATTTTTCATGCAATTTTTCTCTTTGGTTTTTTTCTCGTCTTAAGGCTGCAATTCACATGCTTAATGTTGCATGTTTACTGAACATTGTTTCAGCTCAGGTTTTTTGTGTTTTTTGTATGTTATCTTGCTTTTTTGCAAGTTGGGGGCGCAGCCCTCCTAATACTGAGACTGAACAACTAATTGCGTCTCACTTCACTGTGTATTTAATCTGGGACACAGCTGACCACTTGCCACCATTCATATTGGAGTTTGACATGACACAAGTCAGGTATGGATAATGTTTTTAACTTCAGTAGGTTAGGGACTGTCTCAGATGGGTACACCGTGACGAGGTGAGACAGCTTTTTACCTTTTTGCAAAAATGTATACACTAAGTACCCTGTTTATTAAGCACTTGCAATTTATTTATTTATAGTCAGGGTATTTTTCATGCAATTTTTCTCTTTGGTTTTTTTCTCGTCTTAAGGCTGCAATTCACATGCTTAATGTTGCATGTTTACTGAACATTGTTTCAGCTCAGGTTTTTTGTGTTTTTTGTATGTTATCTTGCTTTTTTGCAAGTTGGGGGCGCAGCCCTCCTAATACTGAGACTGAACAACTAATTGCGTCTCACTTCACTGTGTATTTAATCTGGGACACAGCTGACCACTTGCCACCATTCATATTGGAGTTTGACATGACACAAGTCAGGTATGGATAATGTTTTTAACTTCAGTAGGTTAGGGACTGTCTCAGATGGGTACACCGTGACGAGGTGAGACAGCTTTTTACCTTTTTGCAAAAATGTATACACTAAGTACCCTGTTTATTAAGCACTTGCAATTTATTTATTTATAGTCAGGGTATTTTTCATGCAATTTTTCTCTTTGGTTTTTTTACAAGATGACAGCGTCTATATAGCTAAGGCCAGGGATTTCCTCGCTGCATTTCTCCATTAGGAGGGATAGAAAGGCAGGTTTTCTTTCCTCTACCCAGAAACCCACAACCCTGCCACTGTACCCTCCTGCACTTTGCACACTCCAACTCATTGTTACTAAGCCATTATACTAGCAAACACTGAGTGAACTTAGTGGCATCCTAAACGTGGCTATTGGACTTCTGTATAGTCCCACTAGTGCACAGATATTTGCAGCACCTCTGCCTGCATTGCACACTCAAACTCATTGTTACTAAGCCATTATACTAGCAAACACTGAGTGAACCTAGTGGCATCCTAAACGTGGCTATTGGACTTCTGTATAGTCCCACTAGTGCAAAGATATTTGCAGCACGTCTGCCTGCATTGCACACTCAAACTCATTGTTACTAAGCCATTATACTAGCAAACACTGAGTGAACTTAGTGGCATCCTAAACGTGGCTATTGGACTTCTGTATAGTCCCACTAGTGCACAGATATTTGCAGCACGTCTGCCTGCATTGCACACTCAAACTCATTGTTACTAAGCCATTATACTAGCAAACACTGAGTGAACCTAGTGGCATCCTAAACGTGGCTATTGGACTTCTGTATAGTCCCACTAGTGCAAAGATATTTGTAGCACGTCTGCCTGCATTGCACACTCAAACTCATTGTTACTAAGCCATTATACTAGCAAACACTGAGTGAACCTAGTGGCATCCTAAACGTGGCTATTGGACTTCTGTATAGTCCCACTAGTGCAAAGATATTTGCAGCACGTCTGCCTGCATTGCACACTCAAACTCATTGTTACTAAGCCATTATACTAGCAAACACTGAGTGAACCTAGTGGCATCCTAAACGTGGCTATTGGACTTCTGTATAGTCCCACTAGTGCAAAGATATTTGCAGCACTGCTGCCTGCATTGCACACTCAAACTCATTGTTACTAAGCCATTATACTAGCAAACACTGAGTGAAATTAGTGGCATCCTAAAGTTGACTATTGGACTTCTGTATAGTCCCACTAGTGCACAGATATTTGCAGCACGTCTGCCTGCATTGCACACTCAAATTCATTGTTACTAAGCCATTATACTAGCAAACACTGAGTGAACCTAGTGGCATCCTAAACGTGGCTATTGGACTTCTGTATAGTCCCACTAGTGCAAAGATATTTGCAGCACGTCTGCCTGCATTGCACACTCAAAGTAATTGTTACTAAGCCATTATACTAGCAAACACTGAGTGAACTTAGTGGCATCATATAAGTGGCTGTTGGACTTCTGTATAGTCCCAGTAGTGCACAGATATTTGCAGCACCTCTGCCTGCATTGCACACTCAAACTCATTGTTACTAAGCCATTATACTAGCAAACACTGAGTGAACCTAGTGGCATCCTAAACGTGGCTATTGGACTTCTGTATAGTCCCACTAGTGCAAAGATATTTGCAGCACGTCTGCATGCATTGCACACTCAAACTCATTGTTACTAAGCCATTATACTAGCAAACACTGAGTGAACTTAGCGGCATCCTAAACTTGGCTATTGGACTTCTGTATAGTCCCAGTAGTGCACAGATATTTGCAGCACCTCTGCCTGCATTGCACACTCAAACTCATTGTTACTAAGCCATTATACTAGCAAACACTGAGTGAACCTAGTGGCATCCTAAACGTGGCTATTGGACTTCTGTATAGTCCCACTAGTGCAAAGATATTTGCAGCACGTCTGCCTGCATTGCACACTCAAACTCATTGTTACTAATCTATTATACTAGCAAACACTGAGTGAACTTAGTGGCATCCTAAACGTGGCTATTGGACTTCTGTATAGTCCCAGTAGTGCACAGATATTTGCAGCACCTCTGCCTGCATTGCACACTCAAACTCATTGTTACTAAGCCATTATACTAGCAAACACTGAGTGAACCTAGTGGCATCCTAAACGTGGCTATTGGACTTCTGTATAGTCCCACTAGTGCAAAGATATTTGCAGCACGTCTGCATGCATTGCACACTCAAACTCATTGTTACTAAGCCATTATACTAGCAAACACTGAGTGAACTTAGCGGCATCCTAAACAAGGCTATTGGACTTCTGTATAGTCCCAGTAGTGCACAGATATTTGCAGCACCTCTGCCTGCATTGCACACTCAAACTCATTGTTACTAAGCCATTATACTAGCAAACACTGAGTGAACCTAGTGGCATCCTAAACGTGGCTATTGGACTTCTGTATAGTCCCACTAGTGCAAAGATATTTGCAGCACGTCTGCCTGCATTGCACACTCAAACTCATTGTTACTAAGCCATTATACTAGCAAACACTGAGTGAACCTAGTGGCATCCTAAACGTGGCTATTGGACTTCTGTATAGTCCCACTAGTGCAAAGATATTTGCAGCACTGCTGCCTGCATTGCACACTCAAACTCATTGTTACTAAGCCATTATACTAGCAAACACTGAGTGAAATTAGTGGCATCCTAAAGTTGACTATTGGACTTCTGTATAGTCCCACTAGTGCACAGATATTTGCAGCACGTCTGCCTGCATTGCACACTCAAATTCATTGTTACTAAGCCATTATACTAGCAAACACTGAGTGAACCTAGTGGCATCCTAAACGTGGCTATTGGACTTCTGTATAGTCCCACTAGTGCAAAGATATTTGCAGCACGTCTGCCTGCATTGCACACTCAAACTCATTGTTACTAAGCCATTATACTAACAAACACTGAGTGAAACTAGTGGCATCCTAAACGTGGCTATTAGACTTCTGTATTGTCCCACTAGTGCAAAGATATTTGCAGCACGTCTGCCTGCATTGCACACTCAAAGTAATTGTTACTAAGCCATTATACTAGCAAACACTGAGTGAACTTAGTGGCATCATATAAGTGGCTGTTGGACTTCTGTATTGTCCCACTAGTGCAAAGATATTTGCAGCACGTCTGCCTGCATTGCACACTCAAACTCATTGTTACTAAGCCATTATACTAGCAAACACTGAGTGAACCTAGTGGCATCCTAAACGTGGCTATTGGACTTCTGTATAGTCCCACTAGTGCAAAGATATTTGCAGCACGTCTGCCTGCATTGCACACTCAAACTCATTGTTACTTACTAAGACATTATAATACCAAAAATTGAGTAAACTTAGTGGCATACAAGAAGTGGCTGTTGTACTCCATTAGTGGCCCACTGGTGCAAATCTATGTGCAGCACCTGTGCAGGACACCCTCCTGCTCTGTTTTTAATAAGCTATATTGATAGCAAAAAATACTGCCATTTAGTGGCATCATAGAACTGGATGTTGTATTCCATTATTGTCCAACTGGTGCCAAGCTATTTCTAGCACCTGTGCAGGACACCCTCATGCACATTTTGCTACGCTAATGTTATAGCAAACTCAGGGAATTCATTGCTGCATTTGATAATTCGGAGGGATAGAAAGTGAGGCTTTCTTTAGCTTTTCCTTCTGTTCATAGACAGCATCTCCAAGTCCACACCCGAAGAGCAATTTCTCCTCCACATGTAAGTGTGGAAAGGCAGCTAGTGCGCATGCGTGTTCCGATTTACCCCAGCTGCAGCCCAACTACAGTGTTTCTCCTAGTGAGTATGCTCAGCCTGACTGTGCCATTCCTGACGCTAAGTCTTCATTTCGGGATACAGCGCATGCTCCCACACTTAGTGTGAAAAGCCTCTTTGCACAGGTACTTGCATTCCGTGCCGGGTCTAAGTCCTGTTTTGTGCCGAGACACCATGCTAAAGCTGATAGTCTTTTTTCAGAGACTCTATTTCATGCAACTGACCATGCTCAGGCACTTACTGCATCAGAAACTAGGTCCGGTAATGAACTCTTTGGCCCTGCCCCTGATGTGGGGGGGCCATATAGACCACAGGGCATCAGGTGTCCTGACGATGTGGCGAGGCCACTCCCAAATGGCTTGCAGAGGCCCGCCCCTATGACTTGTCACCTCATTATTAATGGTCAGACGATGACTGGTGAGGTGTTTGTGTTGTGGCAGTCATGAGGTCATTATTGAAGTTGCGGTTCCAAATAGGACGCTAGTTATGCCACTCATGACGTGTCACTCTGCTTTTGTCTCCAGGAGGTGCATTGTGGTCCACCCTGGTTTGGGGCGGACCCAGGTTATAAAACGGGCTGGAGCCAACAAGGAGGTGCGCAGTCTTCTATTATGCTCCGAAAGAGCACACCTCCATGTGTTGAACCCATTGCGGCTTTAGGCCAGAGGTAGGCAGGGATAGGGCGTCGATGCAGGCCGCCACCACAGTTGGTAACTCAGAACGGTTAAGACCAGCTCCTGTCCTACAAGTCCTGCTTGTGCAGCCCAGTGGCATTAACAGGCCTGCTGCTGCTGATGTGCCTGCTGTCCACAGGTGTGGCCCCAATACACACGGTCAGCGTACTCAATGGCCCCTGTGATGTTAACAGGGAGTTCCTGGGCTGGGTGGGCGTTTGGACCCTGTGACGCTAACAGGGCTCCCAGTCTCAAGATCCGAGTGGCGTCTAACTCGGTTCGGGCAACTATTAGTTTCATAGCCACACAGATCTGTATCCTCCACCTAACTTTCCATTTGCCAACCTCTCCTTTTCCATCTGGGAGCACGGTGAACATTGACTGCTCCCAGATGGAAAAGGATTAATTTTCGTTATATACCGGTAACATAGTATATACCACCTTATCCAAATCTGCCAGTCCCACCGTAACAGATGGTGTTTCTTCATCAAATGTTACTTTTGCTTAACCACCAAACCCACTCACAAAAACTTTTTTCCCCTTTCCAACACACCTGTTCCCCTTTCCACCAGCATTTGTCCTTTTTCAACTCATTTGGTATATGACCAAAAGTGCAACTCTGCAGGGACACCATACTTAATGCCATCTCAGCCCAGCAGCCAGCCCTCGGTCCCTCAGATGTGGACAAGTAAAAGCCCATTTCCTCCTATCCATGACAAAGCGTTGAGATTCACTCTGTGCAGCACTGGTGTTTACTGGAAAAGCAGATCTAAGAATCCGTACCACCTTCTGCAGATACTCCTGTATACGTGCGTCCCTTTCTATGGCTGATATTATTTCGCCAAATTTTGTCTTGTACCGGGGATCTAACAGTGTGGCAACCCAGTAGTTAGCATTACTTCGAATTCGTACAATCCGAGGGTCATGTTGTAGGTAGTGCAGCAAGAAGGCGCTCATGTGTCTTGTGCATCCAGGAGGACCAAGCCCTTGGTTTGTTGGTGGCAGAGAGGTGAGAATCGTGCCTCCTTCCTCTGCCCTCTCCCCCCAACCTCGCACAACCGAAATGTGAGCAAGCTCTCACTCATCTGCTGAGTCTTCCATGCCCATCGCAAGTTCGTCCTCCATTTCTTCATGGGCTCCTGCACCTTCCTCAACAATTTTTGCTGATAGTATGTGCCCTTGTTAATCCCTATCCCCCACCATGACTGCCGCCTAGGTGCCGCTCAACGTATGGACCTTGTACATCTTATTATCCCTTCTGCATATGACTCCTCCTGTACTTCCTCCCCTTCCTCTTGGACCAACACCTGACTCCGAATAATGCTTACAGTGTGCTCCATCTTGTAGATGACCAGAATTGTCACGCTGAGAATGGCATCGCTAGTGCTAAACATCTTCGTCGACATTTGTAAACTGTGTAGAAGGGTGCATAGGTCCTTGATCTGACACCACTCCAGCAGCGTGATCTGCACCACCTCTGGATCAAGTTAGCCCAGGGTATACATCATACCGTATTTCAGCAGGGCTCTGCGGGGCTTCCACAGACGCTGCAACATGAGCAGATTCCAATTCCTGCGTGCTGGAACATCGTATTTCCTGCGTTTAACCGCCAGACCCTAAGACTTCAGGAGCGATGAAAGTTGTTGAGCTGCTGGGTGCGAAGGATGAAAGTGAGCACATAGCAGCGTGCCCGCTGCACAAGGCCATGTAGGCCGGGATGGTATTTTAAAAATTGCTGGAGAATCAGATTCAACACATGAGCCATACAAGGCACGTGTGTCACATTGCCCTGACGAAGGGCCGCAGACAGGTTTGCATCATTGCCGCACACAGCTGTTAAGTTACCAACGTAGTCCACTCAATCAATTTGTACTCCGGTCGCCAGGTGACAACGTGTTCCTTTCGTGCATAGTGCTGATGATGGGAAAGGAGTCGATGCCTGCGGCGCAGGTGGACGCAGGTTATGGTCACCCACTGGGTTGCGTTACCTTGACAGATACAGAGCCACAGGCTGAATGTAGGTGGTGGGTATCTCACAGATGAAGTACCATCATTCAGCTACAACCAATGGGAAGACACCACACCCTTTTTTAGGCCCCTCCTGTCTGCAGACCACTGCCAGACAAAGCTATGAACCTTTTGTTACTGTTACCCCCAGTTCAGTTTTATGAGTTTGTGTGCTTGTTACCTGACTACTTTTCCTGCTTGCTGTTTATGTACTTCGTTGGCCGATCCGCATTTCACCTCTGCTTGTTTTCTGATTAAGTCCTGGCCATCCCATTCTGTTCCTCTTCCTCAATTAATGTTTTTGACCCTGCATGACTACTATTCTCTGGAACTGCAGCCTTCCACAGGTATTGATCAACTTGTTCCCTGTGTAATTCCAAATCACTGTATAGGGGTTAAAGGGTTTCAGGGTTCTGGGTGTCCAGCTTGGTGAGTGGCTTGCCTCTAGCCTATCCTTTACAGCCCATCTGAGTGTGTCGATCCAGGCAGGCATTACACCGTGCCCTCTGCAGAAGGCCATGTAGGCCGGGATAGTGTTTTAAAAATTGCTGGACAACCAGGTTCAACACGTGAGCCATACAAGGCACGTGTGCCACATTGTCCTGAAGAAGGGTCGCAGACTGGTTTGCATCATTGTCGCACCCGACCTTCCCTGGCTGCTGGTTGAGTGGAGACAACCATTGATGAAACTCGGTCTCACTCTCCAGAGCTAACCGTCCACAATTCCTCAGCGGTGTCTCACATTTCCCCTACATTTCAAAGTAAACATTTGACCGCCTGATGGCCTTGAGCTCTGCTGCCAGCATAGTAAGGAGGTGTGTGGGATTCCTTGGGCGCAGTTACAAGGAAGGGTGGACTGACCACACAGGGTTTGGGCCGAGGTGGAGGACCCACACGAGGTTGAGGAGGCAGAAGCAGTGGAGGAACTTGTACATACAGAGGAAGGATTGACTTGTACAGCAAACCCTTCTCCATCTCTCACCATAGTTACCTAGTGCCCAGTCAGCAACATGTAACTCCCCTGTCCATGCTTACTGGTCCAAGTATCTGTGGTGAAATGCACCCTGTCACACACAGGGTTTCTCAAGGAATCGGTGAGGTTGTGTGCGACCTACTGTGGTTGCGCGGGCACGCCTTTCTTGGAGAAGGAGTGACGACTGGCCATCGGCTCTTGGGGTACTGCAATGGGCATAAGGTCTCGAAAATCCTCGGTCTCAAAAGGGTGTAAAGGCAGCCTTTCTGTTGCCAACAAGTTGCAGATGATGAAACTCAACCTCTTAGGCATGTCATGCCCTTCGAAAATCATGTAAAACACAGCGAAGGGACTCCAACCACAGTCTCCCTCGTTTCCACTAATTGGGCCCCACACACCCCACTTGACTGGCATCACTTTATCCCTCTTTTCAAAATGAAAACGATGCTTTGCATGAAGCACTCTCAAAAATACGCGTGTCTTTCCCGTCCCCTGGCTGACCCAAGGGAAGAAAAGTCCTCTGAGAGCCATGACTTGTTCATCTTGGTTCTTTTAGAAACACAGCGAGGGGACTCCAACCACAGTCTCCCTCGTTGCCACTAATTGGGCCACACACACCCACTTGACTGGCATCAGTTGACCCCCCTTTTGAAAAAGAAAAAGATGCTTTGCATGAAGCACTCTCAAAAATACGCGTGCCTTTCCCATCCCCTGGATGACCCAGGGGAAGAAAAGTCCTCTGAGAGCCACGACTTGTTCATCTTGGTTCTTTTAGAAACACAGCAAGGGGACTCCAACCACAGTCTCCCTCGTTGCCACTAATTGGGCCACACACACCCCACTTGACTGGCATCAGTTGACCCCCTTTTGAAAAAGAAAAAGATGCTTTGCATGAAGCACTCTCAAAAATAGGCGTGCCTTTCCCATCCCCTGGCTGACCCAGGGGAAGAAAAGTCCTCTGAGAGCCATGAGTTGTTCATCTTGGTTCTTTTAGAAACACAGCGAGGGGACTCCAACCACAGTCTCCCTCGTTGCCACTAATTAGGCCACACACACCTCACTTGACTGGCATCAGTTGACCCCCCTTTTGAAAAAGAAAAAGATGCTTTGCATGAAGCACTCTCAAAAATACGCGTGCCTTTCCCATCCCCTGGATGACCCAGGGGAAGAAAAGTCCTCTGAGAGCCATGACTTGTTCATCTTGGTTCTTTTAGAAACACAGCGAGGGGACTCCAACCACAGTCTCCCTCGTTGCCACTAATTGGGCCACACACCCCCCACTTGACTGGCATCAGTTGACCCCCCTTTTGAAAAAGAAAAAGATGCTTTGCATGAAGCACTCTCAAAAATACGCGTGCCTTTCCCATCCCCTGGCTAACCCAGGGGAACAAAAGTCCTCTGAGAGCCATGACTTGTTCATCTTGGTTCTTTTAGAAACACAGCGAGGGGACTCCAACCACAGTCTCCCTCGTTGCCACTAATTGGGCCACACACACCCCACTTGACTGGCATCAGTTGACCCCCCTTTTTGAAAAAGAAAAAGATGCTTTGCATGAAGCACTCTCAAAAATACGCGTGCCTTTCCCGTCCCCTGGCTGACCCAGGGGAAGAAAAGTCCTCTGAGAGCCATGACTTGTTCATCTTGGTTCTTTTAGAAACACAGCGAGGGGACTCCAACCACAGTCTCCCTCGTTGCCACTAATTGGGCCACACACACCCCACTTGACTGGCATCAGTTGACCCCCCTTTTGAAAAAGAAAAAGATGCTTTGCATGAAGCACTCTCAAAAATACGCGTGCCTTCCCCGTCCCCTGGCTGACCCAGGGGAAGAAAAGTCCTCTGAGAGCCATGACTTGTTCATCTTGGTTCTTTTAGAAACACAGCGAGGGGACTCCAACCACAGTCTCCCTCGTTGCCACTAATTGAGCCACACACACCCCACTTGACTGGCATCAGTTGAACCCCCTTTTGAAAAAGAAAAAGATGCTTTGCATGAAGCACTCTCAAAAATACGCGTGCCTTTCCCATCCCCTGGCTGACCCTGGGGAAGAAAAGTCCTCTGAGAGCCATGACTTGTTCATCTTGGTTCTTTTAGAAACACAGCGAGGGGACTCCAACCACAGTCTCCCTCGTTGCCACTAATTGGGCCACACACACCCTACTTGACTGGCATCAGTTGACCCCCCTTTTGAAAAAGAAAAAGATGCTTTGCATGAAACACTCTCAAAAATACGCGTGCCTTTCCCATCCCTTGGGTGACCCAGGGGAAGAAAAGTCCTCTGAGAGCCATGTCCACATTGTCAGTGGACAGACACGTGTGCTTATCTGCCAGCAGACCTTCAGCAGCACTGAAGAAAGGTTCCGAGAGAACGCTGGCTGCAGGACACGACAAGATCCCCAAAGCGTACGTGGCAATCTCAGGCAATTTATCCAGATTGGAAGCCTAAAATGAGCAGGGCTCAAGTTACACAGTAATGGCATCGATGTTTCCTTGCATATACTCATATATCTGTGTGTCCTCCTCTTTTTCCTTGTCCAGCTCTTTTGTTTTCGCATGAGTATATGTCCTTGTCACTTTCCCATGTGTTTGTGTTGTGTTGTGAGTTGTTTGTCACCTTTTGGACACCTTTGAGGGTGTTTTCTAGGTGTTTTTATATCTTTGTGAATGCCAGCCATTGTTTCCTATGCAGTTCGAGTCCGGTTCGTCGAACGTTCGACGAACCAAACTCGAACGGGAGCTCAGTTCGGTGAACCGACCTCGAGCAGAACCGCGACTGGTTCGCTCATCTCTAGTTTTGACCGCCAGGGGAAAAAAAAAAATAATTCGTAGTACTGTTGGTGATGGAAGACAAAACATCCCGTTATTCATGAACAAAGCCAAGAAATTTTTATATTGCAGGTTGATAGAGTATTACTTCAACACCAAGAACAGATAGGTTTCACTGGGGATTGAATCAGGACCTTCTGCATGTAAAGCACACATGATTACCACTACACTATGAAACCTGCCAAAAAAATTTATAGAGTATTGGCTATCGGAGCAAAATTGTGACTGACAGGGCCTTTTTATTGCTGAAGAAAAGTATTTTTGGTAATGAAAAATTTACAATTTTTATTACATATTTTACCAGTTTTAGTCCTACAAAGGGATATTGCTTAAATTGAAGTTTACATTGAATGTGTTACTTTTTTCTACACAGTTTAGTCGTTTGCTTTTGTATTTATGGGAACTATATATTTTGAAACAAAAAGGATTTTTATAATATGGGATTATGTTTTCTGCTAAAATGGTCAATAAAAAAGAAACCCAAAATCGTAGTTCTCTTTGTGATGGAAGCCAATATGTATTGTCATTTGGCAACGAAACCAAGAATTTCATATACTACAGGTTGAGAGCAAATTACTTCAACACCGAAAAAAGATTGGTTTTACTGGGGATTGAACCCAGAACGTTCTGCATGTGAAGCAGACTTGATGACCACCACACTATGAAACCTGTGAAATCCTGCAAAGCAATGGCAATTGAAAACGAGTTTTGACCGCCAGGGGAAAAAAATTATTAGTTCTGTTGGTGATGGAAGCCAAAACATCCCATCATTCGACAACAAAGCCAAGAACTTCATATATTGTAGTTGGATAGGGTATTATTTCAACACCAAGAACAGATTGGTTTAACTGGGGATTTAACTCAGGACCTTTTGCGTATTAAGCAGAAGTGATGAACACTACACTATGAAACCTGATGGACAGTTACTGTGTATTGGCAAACAGAGCAGAATTGTGACTGACGTGGCCTTTTTATTGCTGAAGGAAAGTATTTTTGGTAATGAATAGTGATGAGCGAGTATGCTTGTTACTACTCGGTACTCGCACGAGTATCACTGTACTCGGGCAACTTGGCGGGGACCGAGTAATCTCGTGATACTCGTGCTGTACTCGTGGTCTTCATCCCTGCATGTTGGCGCTCTTTTGAGAGCCAGCCCTTATGCAGGGATTGGCTGGCAGACCACTGCAATGCCACAGCCCTGTTAGTTGTGGAATTGCAGTGATTGGCCGGCCTGCACAGCGTGACCGAGCCTTTATACCGGCGGGCGCGCTGTGCTCTGCACACAGCCATCCAGACAGTCAGTGCAGGGAGAGTGTTGCTGCTTCAGGGAAAGGTTTGCGGCCCTTTATAGCTATTTCCGTAGCAGGGCTGCAAACAGTGTGACCAGAAGTCCTTCTTAGGACTATTATAGTTGTATACAGGCAGGCAGGGTATAGCCAGGTTGGAGTACAGTAGCAGAGTCTTTCTCAGGACTATTGTTGCTGTATACAGGCAGGGTATAGCCAGGTCGGAATACAGGCTAGTGACTAGAAGAGTCCTTGTCAGGACTATTGTAGCAGTATACAGGCAAGCAGGCAGGCAGGGTATATAGCCATTCCTAGTGGTGACCGTATACCAGCCTTCATCATATCTGGGGCTGGTGTACAAAGTCTAAAACAATCCAGATAGTGTCAGACTTCTCAGTAATTGTCGCTCCTAAAAACCTGTTAGGTTCTTAGTGCGTCCGTGCTTGCATTTAAAAACCGCACGTGTGTGCCTGTCAGTGGCAGCGTACAGGTGCACGTTTTGCACAAACTATTATATAACGCACAAGTCTAGTGAATAATACACGTCAGTCAGCAGTGTCTGATAGTGTCAGACTTCTCAGTAATTGTCGCTCCTAAAAACCTGTTAGGTTCTTAGTGCGTCCGTGCTTGCATTTAAAAACCGCACGTGTGTGCCTGTCGGTGGCAGCGTACAGGTGCACGATTTGCACAAACTTGGATATAACGCACAAGTCTAGTGTATAATACACGTCAGGTAGCAGTGTCTAATAGTGTCAGACTTCTCAGTAATTGTCACTCCTAAAAACCTGTTAGGTTCTTAGTGCGTCCGTGCTTGCATTTAAAAACTGCACGTGTGTGCCTGTCGGTGGCAGCGTACAGGTGCACGTTTTGCACAAACTATTATATAACGCACAAGTCTAGTGAATAATACACGTCAGTCAGCAGTGTCTGATAGTGTCAGACTTCTCAGTAATTGTCGCTCCTAAAAACCTGTTAGGTTCTTAGTGCGTCCGTGCTTGCATTTAAAAACCGCACGTGTGTGCCTGTCGGTGGCAGCGTACAGGTGCACGTTTTGCACAAACTATTATATAACGCACAAGTCTAGTGAATAATACACGTCAGTCAGCAGTGTCTGATAGCGTCAGACTTCTCAGTAATTGTCGCTCCTAAAAACCTGTTAGGTTCTTAGTGCGTCCGTGCTTGCATTTAAAAACTGCACGTGTGTGCCTGTCGGTGGCAGCGTACAGGTGCACGATTTGCACAAACTTGGATATAACGCACAAGTCTAGTGAATACACATCAGCACAGCATTGCAAAATGCGCAAGTTCGTTGGCAAGGAACAAGGAAGTGGACGTGATGGTGGTGCAGGCAGATGCCAAGGTCGTGGGCAAGCTCTAATTTCGCCACAACAAAGGGCCACATCTAGTCACTCGCACGTCCTGTCCCAAATTCTTGGGGACCGCAGCAGTACACCGCTCTTGAACCAAGACCAGTGTCAACAGGTTGTTAGTTGGATAGCGGATAATGCTTCCAGTCAGATTGGCTCCACCACAAACACTCTGTCTTCCACACGGTCAAGTGTCAGTAGCCGTGATACTGCACCGCACATTTCAGAACCTGATCCTCCTTCCTACTACAAGGCTGAGTACACGTCCTCGGACATTACTGATCCCACACTTGGACACTCGGAAGAGCTGTTCACGTTTCCATTCGCACATTCTGGCCTCTCGCCAGCTCATGTGTAAGTGGGTCATAAGGAGATCGTATGTACAGATGCCCAAATATTTGAGCAGCCACGTTCTCACGAAGTTGGCAACGTGTCTCAACAAGGGGTTGACGATGATGAGACACAATTGTCAGGAAGTCAGGAGGAGGAGCAGGGTGCGGAAGAGGAAGACGATGTGGTGGATGATCCAGTAACTGACCCAACCTGGCAGGAGGATATGCAGAGCGAGGACAGCAGTGCACAGGGGGAGGGAGGCGTAGCATCCCAACAGGCAGTAAGAAGCAGGGTGGTGGCCCTGCTCAACCTCGTGGTTCAGCGGTTTCTAAAGTCATACCCAGAGCTGTCTGATCTGCTGGTAAAAGTTTGCCGCCTGTCTGCACATTTTCGAAAGTCACCTACTGCTTCAGCCGGCCTTGCTGGCTTTCAGCGCCGTTTGCATCTTCCGGCTCACAGACTGGTGTGTGATGTCCCCACGCATTGGAATTCAACTCTGCACATGTTGGTCAGGATATGTGAGCAGAAGAGGGCAGTTGTTGAGTACCTACACAGTTTAGTCGTTTGCTTTTGTATTTATGGGAACTATATATTTTGAAACAAACAGGATTTTTATAATATGGGATTATGTTTTCTGCTAAAATGGACAATAAAAAAGAAACCCAAAAATAAAACCCAGGACCTTCTGCGTGTTAAGCAGATGTGATGACCACTACACTATGAAACCTTACGGAAAGTTACTGTTTATTGGTAAGCAGAGCAGAATTGTGACTGACGGGGCCTTTTTATTGCTGAAGGAAAGTATTGGTTACATAGTTACTTAGGTTGAAAAAAGACCTAGGTCCATCTAGTTCAACCTTCCTCCACCAGTTCTACATTTAGTCACTAAGTCATTTATAACCAACAATGTTTTGTGTACTGAGGAAATCATCCAGCCCTTTTTTAAAAGCTGTTATAGTATCTGCCATTACTACCTCTTGTGGTAGGGCATTCCACAGTCTGACTGCTCTAACTGTAAAGAACCCTTTCCTATTTAGCTGTTGGAATCGCTTTTCTTCCACTCGCAGTGAGTGCCCCCTGGTCCTTAGTACTGTCTTTGGAAGAAATAAGTCATGTGCCAGTCCTTTATATTGACCACACATGTATTTATACATATAAATGAGATCTCCTCTGAGACGTCTTTTTTCTAAGCTAAAGATATCTAACTTTTTCAACCTGTCATCATATGGGAGGCCTTCCATTCCTTGTAATAGTCTAGTTGCCCGCCTTTGAACTGACTCTAACTTCTGAATGTCCTTTTTAAACATGTGGAGCCCAAAACTGGATCCCGTATTCCAGATGTGGCCTTACAAGTTATTTATAGAGGGGTAACAATACGTTGGGATCACGGGATCTAATCTCTCTTTTTATACACCCTAAAATCTTGTTTGCTTTAGCAGCTGCTGCTTGACATTGAGTGCTGCTGCTCAGCTTATTTGTAATGAGAATACCCAAGTCCTTCTCCTGTTCTGTAGTCCCGAGTTTACTTCCATTTAATGTATACGCAGCTATAGGATCACTCCATCCTAGGTGCATTACTTTACATTTATCAACATTAAATCTCATTTGCCAAGTATCTGCCCATTCTGACATCTTATCCAGATCTTTTTGTAATATTGTACTATCCAGGTCAGTTTTTAATATCCTACATAGTTTGGTGTCATCGGCAAAGACTGACACTGTACTATCAATCCCATCCACAAGGTCATTAATAAAGAGATTAAAAAGAATCGGTCCAAGCACAGATCCCTGCGGCACCCCACTGCTGACTATAGCCCATTTAGAGAATGTACCATTTATGACTACTCTTTGTTTCCTATCTTTTAGCCAATTCCTTACCCAGTTGCATATTGTGTCCCCTAGTCCTTGCTTCTGGAGCTTTAGTATAAGGCTATTTTGTGGTACAGTATCAAATGCCTTTGCAAAGTCCAAATAAATCACATCAGCTGCATTACCAATATCCAGGTTTGAACTTACCCCCTCATAGAACCCCAACAGGTTGGTTAGACACGACTTATCTTTCATGAATCCATGCTGTTTGTCAGTTTTCATATTATTTTCTGCAATATATTTTTGCATGTCATCCCTTAAAATGCCCTCAAAAACTTTGCATACTACTGATGTCAGGCTTACTGGACGGTAGTTGCCTGGATCTACCCTCTTACCTTTCCTAAATATCGGTACCACATCAGCAATCCTCCAATCCTGAGGCACCAACCCTGTTACAAGTGAGTCTAAAAAGATGAGATACAGCGGTCTGTCGATTACGGAGCTCAATTCCCTCAATATTCGTGGATGAATGCCATCTGGCCCTGGGGATTTGTCAATGTTTAATTTACTCAGACGTAGGCGTACTTCATCTTGTGTTAAATTAATTATATCGGGTGGTGAACTTTGATTTTTCACTTGTTGAATGATCCCTGGTACAGTCAGTTCCTTGGTGAATACAGATGAGAAATGCCTATTTAATATCTCAGTCTTTTGTTTGTCCTCTATAACTAACTTGTTATTATATTTTAAGGGGCCGATACTATCCTTTGTTTTCCTTTTGGCATTAATGTATTTATAAAAGATTTTGGGATTTATTTTAATGTCATTGGCGATTTTTGTTTCAGTAGCTAATTTTGCTTGTTTGATTTCTTTTTTACATTTCCTATTGATATCTTTATACTTCTGAAATGCTATTTCTGTATTCTCAGCCTTTAAGATTTTAAATGCCCTTTGTTTTTGTTTTATTATACTTTGTACAGTCTTAATTATCCATAGTGGTTTCTTTTTATTCCTGGACATTTTATTACCAGAGGGTATACGTTTTTTACAGGACTCTAGTAGTATATCCTTAAACTTACCCCATTTATGTTCGGTATCCCCAGTTATTATGACTTTGTCCCAATCTACACAATTAAGCTCTTCCCTTAATTTGTTGAAATCCGCTTTCCTACAATTCCAGGTTTTAGCATTCCCCCTTTGAAATGTTCTATTGAATATTATGTTGAAGCTTACCATATTATGATCGCTGGTGCCAAAGTGCTCCCGGACCTGTAGATCTGAAATTGTATCCGGTCTATTTGACAGGACCAGATCTAGCAAATTATCTCCCCTGGTCGGTTCACCTACCATCTGAGAGAGGAAATTGTCTTGAATAGTAAATAAGAACTTACAGATTTTAGCAGAACCAGAAGATTCTATGTCCCACTGTATGTCTGGATAGTTGAAATCCCCCATAATAAGAACCCGATTATTATTATTAGCTGCCTTTTCAATTTGTTCCAGCATTTCACCCTATATTTTGTCAGGGCCAGGCGGTCGGGCAGACCCAGGAGGTGGATCCACTGGGCCGAACTCTAAGATGGTGGTAAGGAGTCCGGTAGCTGAAGCACTATGGGCAGTAGAACAGTCCGTGCCAGTGAGTGTAACGAAGAAGTCCCTGGGACCACGGAGTCACAGATGGTAGTCCGGGTGACGTAGCTCAGGTTCGGAAGCCGAGGTGATGTCAGGCGGGGTCCGGAACCTTTGGAGCGAGATGACGGGTCACCGCAGGGATCCGAGATGGTACGGACTGTCAGATGGCAGACGGACAGCGTGCGGGGTTCGGGATTCAGCAGGACCGGATGGCGAGGCAGGATCAGCTCTAGAAGAGAGATACGTGAGTATGGCACGAAGACACAAGGAGACCTGACTCCTAGCTTGGAAAACACGAAGATCAGGCCCCGCCCTCTTGGACAATACACCCCTTTATACCCTGTACCTGTTTAGCCTCATTTCCTGTTAATGGACGCTGGCCCTTTAAGAAAGGGTCAGTGACCGCGCGCGCGCCCTAATGCGCATGCGCGCAGCCCGGGTGCCAGAAGCCAGGGAAGGAGGCTGAGAAGAGGATGCAGGGGAGCCGGCCAGGGCCTGGGAAGCCGTCGGGCGCCGCGATCGGAGACCAGGGGGCCTGGGAAGGACGGGCACCGGAGCCAAGGACCCGGGGAGCGTGGCAGGTGAGCCGGGGAGCGGGGCTGAGGACCCGGGGAGCGGAGCAGAGGACCCGGGGAGGGGAGCCAAGGACCCGGGGAGCGTGACATATTTGTTGAGGTATGTTAGGAGGCTTATAGCAAACTCCAATTAGTATTTTTCCATTATTCCCCTCCCCATGTACATTTACCCATACTGACTCTACATTGTTGCTGTTCCCCTCAATGTCCTCATACAACACAGGTTTTAGGTACATATTTTACCAGTTTTATTCCTACAAAGGGATTTTTCTTGAAATTAAGTTTACATTGAATGTGTTACTTTTTTCTACATAGTTTAGTCATTTGCTTTTGTATTTATGGGAACTATATATTTTGAAACAAACAGGATTTTTATAATATGGGATTATGTTTTCTGCTAAAATGGACAATAAAAAAGAAACCCAAAATCGTAGTTCTCTTTGTGATAAAAGCCAAAATGTATTGTCATTTGGCAAAGAAACCAAGAATTTTATATATTACAGGTTGATAGCAAATTATTTCAACAGCGAAAACGGCTTGTTTTTCCTAGGGATTGAACCCAGGACCTTCTGCGTGTGAAGCAGATGTGATGACAACTACACTTTGAAACCTGTGAAATCCTGCAAAAATAATGGCAATTAGATACGAGTTTTGATAACCAGGGGAAAAAAAAATAATTCGTAGTTCTATTGGTGATGGAAGCCAAAACATCCCGTCATTCGGCAACAAAGCCAAGAACTTCGTATATTGTAGTTGGATAGGGTATTATTTCAACACCAAGAACAGATTGGTTTCACTGGGGATTGAACCCATGACATTCTGTGTGTGAAGCAGATGTGATGACTACTACACTTTGAAACCTGAGAAATCCTGCAAAGTAATGGCAATTAGAGACGAGTTTTGACCACCAGGGGAAAAAAAAAAAATAATTCGTAGTTCTGTTGGTGATGGAAGCCAAAACATCCTGTTATTCGGCAACAAAGCCAAGTACTTAATATATTGCAGGTTGAAAGAGTATTATTTCAACACCAAGAACAGATGGGTTTCACTGGGGATGGAACCTAGGATCTTCTGCGTGTAAAGCAGACGTGATTACCACTACACTATGAAACCTGACCAAAAATTATAGTGTATTGGCTATCGGAGCCGAATTGTAACTGATGGGGCCTTTTTATTGCTGAAGAAAAGTGTTTTTGGTTAATGAAACATTTACAATTTTTATTTCATATTTTACTAGTTTTATTCCTACAAAGGGATTTTGCTTAAATTGAAGTTTATATTGAATGTTTTACTTTTTTTCACATAGTTTGGCCTTTTGCTTTTGTATTTATGGGAACTATATTTTTTGAAACAAACATGATTTTTATAATATGGGATTATGTTTTCTGCTGAAATGGTCAATAAAAAAGAAACCCAAAATCGTAGTTCTCTTGGTGATGGAAGCCAAAATGTATTGTCATTTGGCAACGAAACCAAAAAGTTCATATATTACAAGTCGATAGGAAATTAATTCACCACCGAAAACGGATTGGTTTCACTGGGGATTGAACCCAGGACCTTCTGAGTGTGAAGCAGACGTGATGACCACTACACTATGAAACCTGTGAAATCCTGCAAAGCAATGGCAATTGGAGACGTGTTTTGACCGCCAGGGGAAAAAAAAATAATTCGTAGTTCTATTGGTGATGGAAGCCAAAACATCCCGTCATTCGGCAACAAAGCCAAGAACATCATATATTGTAGTTGGATAGGGTATTATTTCAACACCAAGAACAGATTGATTTCACTGGGGATTGAACCAAGGACCTTCTGCGTGTTAAGCAGACGTGATTACCACTACACTATGAAACCTGATGGAAAGTTACTGTGTAATGGCAAATAGAGCAGAATTGTGACTGACGGGGCCTTTTTATTGCTGAAGGAAAGTATTTTTGGTAATGAAACATTTACAATTTTTATTACATATTTTACCAGTTTTATTCCTACAAAGGGATTTTGCTTAAATTGAAGTTTATATTGAAAGTGTTACTTTTTTCTACATAGTTTGGTCTTTTGCTTTTGTATTTATGGGAACTATATTTTTTGAAACAAACATGATTTTTATAATATGGGATTATGTTTTCTGCTGAAATGGTCAATAAAAAAGAAACCCAAAATCGTAGTTCTCTTGGTGATGGAAGCCAAAATGTATTGTCATTTGGCAACGAAACCAAAAAGTTCATATATTACAAGTCGATAGGAAATTAATTCACCACCGAAAACGGATTGGTTTCACTGGGGATTGAACCCAGGACCTTCTGAGTGTGAAGCAGACGTGATGACCACTACACTATGAAACCTGTGAAATCCTGCAAAGCAATGGCAATTGGAGACGTGTTTTGACCGCCAGGGGAAAAAAAAATAATTCGTAGTTCTATTGGTGATGGAAGCCAAAACATCCCGTCATTCGGCAACAAAGCCAAGAACATCATATATTGTAGTTGGATAGGGTATTATTTCAACACCAAGAACAGATTGATTTCACTGGGGATTGAACCAAGGACCTTCTGCGTGTTAAGCAGACGTGATTACCACTACACTATGAAACCTGATGGAAAGTTACTGTGTAATGGCAAATAGAGCAGAATTGTGACTGACGGGGCCTTTTTATTGCTGAAGGAAAGTATTTTTGGTAATGAAACATTTACAATTTTTATTACATATTTTACCAGTTTTATTCCTACAAAGGGATTTTGCTTAAATTGAAGTTTATATTGAAAGTGTTACTTTTTTCTACATAGTTTGGTCTTTTGCTTTTGTATTTATGGGAACTATATTTTTTGAAACAAACAGGATTTTTATAATATGGGATTATGCTTTCTGCTAAAATGGTCAATAAAAAAGAAACCCAAAACCGTAGTTCTCTTGGTGATGGAAGCCAAAATGTATTGTCATTTGGCAACGAAACCAAGAATTTCATATATTACAAGTCGATAGGAAATTGCTTCAACACCGAAAACAGATTGGTTTCACTGGGGATTGAACCCAGGACCTTCTGTGTAAAGCAGACGTGATGACCGTTACACTATGAAACCTGTGAAATCCTGCAAAGCAATGGCAATTGGAGACGAGTTTTGACCGCCAGGGGAAAAAAAAAAATTCGTATCTCTGTTGGTGATGGAAGCCAAAACATCCCGTCATTCGGCAACAAAGCCAAGAACTTCATATATTGCAGGTTGATAGGGTTTTATTTCAATCAGTAATTTATATCAGCTCACCGCTCACCGTGTGTAGGCTCACTCCTGGTTGTCCCCTGGAGCACGGACAGGCACTACCACAGCCTAGTATTGCAGATAAAAAAGAAGGGATGTCCAGCTCTTCAGGCAGAGAAACCAAGGTCTTTAATTCATCATGCAGATACAACGAAATACATGGCCAGCACTACGCGTTTTAGGTGTAAAACTCACCCTTAATCATGATGCTGGAAAGGAGGTGCTACAGAGTTTATATACAATTGTCAAAGCAGGTGTTTAGAACACTTGAGCACCATACACATTTTAAGTCAGGCTTCCATAATGATTATAATATAATACAAACAAGATTTTTTTTAGATTTTTTGGATTTTCTTAAAAATATCTGGACTAAATATAGATATATATTACAGCATACTGGTTATGGTGCACCAATATACAGTGCAAATATGCATACTTGAAAATATACGCACATATTAGTATACATAAACATGCACAATTACAATGACACCTATAAACCTGCACATGGAAATAATTGTTTTTTTCTGTGATTTTTCCCTTTTTATTTTAATTATTTAATAGTGACACCTTATATAAGATTTAATTCAAAAACAAAATGTTCTTTAAATTGAATGATGTCCTACATTTATGTGCAGTTGGTAATCATGCTTTTGTTGAATATATTTCTGAAAACTACCCAATTCTATGTAGCTCATCTATAATACTGGATTCGTATTGAGAAAAAAAATTATCAGTTCTTAAAATTTTAATAATTTATTTGGTGATTTTTTTGATTATTTTTTGGCTGTGTCTGCCTAGATATAATACAAAGTACAATTAATAGTAAGCAAAGGTTGTTGAGATTGTATTTTAAATTGCAGCCATTCATGTCAAGCTGTTATCTGTGATAAGTATTGCTTTTGTTTAACTCAGTGTGTGGAAAATCGGCCGTACACCTCCACGGCAAACTATCAGATTAGCACTAACAGATCAAAGCCGCAAGTTGTAATCAGTGGCATTAAGACTGTAGCACGATCATCCATAAACTTCACATGGGAGAACTTCTGTTGTGAACACTGGGAGATAAGCCCCAAGCTTTTTTCTAGGGACATGAACACACCCTACTACCAATAGGATCATTGTGAATCACACGATCGCAGGTAGTATGAAGCAGACTTAAAAGTTCCACATTGCAGAAGCAGACCTACATGTTGCAAATGTTCGTTTATTAACAGTAGAGTTGATCGTGGTTCTCCAGTTCGCGGTTCTAGTGATTTTGGGGGGTGTTCTAGAACGAACTAAAACGCGAGCTTTTTGCTAAAGTTCGATAGTTCTAGTTACGTTCGAGAACGGTTCTAGCAGCAAAAAGCAGGGCTTTTTGCAGCTAGTGTGCAGGAGCCATCGCTGGCAGCCTGCCAGAAGCTGGTAACCAAGATAAACATCGGGTATCCAAGCAAAGCGCTTTGGTTAGTAACCCGATATTTATCCTAGTTACGTGTGCAGGAAGCCCACACTTCCCTGCTCAGCTCACTCCGCCCCCTCCTGCACGCGGCCTGTACACACACACACACACACACACACACACTCACACTCACCTGTCCCCAGCCAAGCAGTCCACGACACTGACGTCCTCAGCGCCATATGACCCCGCTAGGCTCCACCCACTTCGCACTCCGCCGCCAGCACACATGGCTCCGCCCACCTGGCACTCTGCACACATGGTCCTGCTAGGCTCCGCCCACCTGACAATCTGCACACATGGTACCGCTAGGCTCCGCCCACCTGGAACTCTGCACACATTACCCCGCTAGGCTCCGCCCACCTGGCACTCTGCACACATGGCTATGCTAGGCTCCGCCCATCTGGCACTTTGCACACATTACCCCGCTTGGCTCCGCCCACCTGTCACTCTGCACACATGGTCCCGCTAGGCTCCGCCCATCTGGCACTCTGCACACATGGTCCCACTAGGCTCCGCCCACCTGGCACTCTGCACACATGGTCCCGCTAGGCTCCGCCCACCTGGCACTCTGCACACATTGCCCCGCTAGGCTCCGCCACCTGGAACTCTGCACACATGGTCCCGCTAGGCTCCGCCCACCTGGCACTCTGCACACATTGCCCCGCTAGGCTCCGCCACCTGGAACTCTGCACACATGGTCCCGCTAGGCTCCGCCCACCTGGCACTCTGCACACATGGTCCCGCTAGGCTCCGCCCACCTGGCACTCTGCACACATTACCCCGCTAGGCTCCGCTCACCTGGCACTCTGCACACATGGTCCCGCTCGGCTTACCTGCGGTGATGAAGTCCCGACCTCAGCGCTGTCACTGTCCTCCATAGCCGCCGCTTGTCACATCACCTTCTCTCTCTTCCGACCCGAGACTGACTAGCGGTGACGTCACGAGCCGCTCGCGATACTTGGCTGTGAAGATGATTGAAGTCAGTGTGCAGGAGATCAGCGCAGGTAATGTACCTCGCTGACAGCAGCACTTGTCATCCCCTGCAATGACTTGGGCTGACCCATTGATGTTAGCTCAGGTCACTGCACTGCTCTCCCAGCAAATGGGGAACATCCTGCTCTTCATTGACTGGGACAGTTTGGATCGTCATGGGAACCCCTTGGATTACACTAGACCTGGATTTGTTTTTCTATCTAATAAATTGGTTAAAGAGGGAATGTATTGGGGAGTCTTTTTTCAAATAAAAATGTGTTTGTCGTCTATTTTTTTTTATTACTGACTGGGTTGGTGATGTCGGGTATCTGATAGACGCCTGACCTCACCAACCCCAGGGCTTGGTGCCAGGTGACATTACACACTGGTATTAACCCCATATATTACCCCGTTTGCCACCGCACCAGGGCACGGGATGAGCTGGGGCGAAGCACCAGAATTGGCGCATCTAATGGATGTGCCACTTCTGGGGCGGCTGCGGCCTGCTATTTTTAGGCTAGGGAGAGTCCAATAACCATGGACCTCCCTAGTCTGAGAATATCAGACCCCAGCTGTCTGCTTTACCTTGGCTGGTGATCCAATTTTGGGGGGACCCCTACGTGTTTTTTTTTTATTTAATTATTTATTTAATTTAAAATAACAGCGTGGGGTGCCTCAGTTTTGGATTACCAGCCAAGGTGAAGCTGCCAGCTGTGGTCTGCAGGCTGCAGCCGTCTGCTTTACCCTAGTTGGCTACAAAAATAGGGGGAACCCTACGTCATTTTTTTTTTCATTTTTTTGGCTAAATACAAAGCTAAGCACCCCTTAGTGCCACATGAAAGGCACCAAAGGGTGCAAAATTACAAAATGCAGGAGAGTGGGACATTATGTGTCTTTCTGCCATTTTATAATGACAGAAAAGACTGATATAAAGTGTACAAGCACTGTAAAATCACCAGAGCGCTCTACGCTGTGAAAAGCAGTAGAAAATGGCACTGGAGTGAACATGTGACCGCCTCATGTATGTTGAAGCTATTTATCCTGGGTAAATTTATGTATTTTCCCTCCTTCAGTTTTTTTGCAGTACGCAAAAAAAACAGAAGGCACACGGATGACAAACAGATGACATACGGACCGTCTACGGAACGGAAACGGATGCCACACGGATGCACCCATGAAAAAAAGGACTGTTTTTTGCAGACCGCAAAAATGGATCGGTCGTGTTAATGTAGCCTTATTCTGATCTGCCGTTTATAAACAGCAGGCAGAAATAAGTGAATAGCGCCCCCCAGCGTCAGAAAATCTCCGGGGTTTCAGGCGTAGCTGAGATCCTGGAGATCCTGATTCAGGATGGTTTTTCCGGTCCCCGCTCACGTGATTACAGGTATACACCGTACACTGATGATCACGTTACAGTAAATGACAGTGTCGGTAAAAAATTATTTATCTCCCATCTGGCATGAACAAACATGATAAATCTCCTACCCGGTCCCCTCCGGTCCCCCGGTGTCGCCAAAGTGCCCCCCCTGATGCCCTCCCAGAAATCCAAGATGGCCGCGCGGACAGCAGCGCGCCGGCCACATTCACCCTACTCTTCTGATTTCTGTCACATGTGCCATGACACATGCGACAGAAAACTCCTCCCCAGGCCCTGCTAGGTCACCCCCTATAACCCCACCGGTGTTCCCCGGTGTCCCACGGTACCTGTGCAGTGTTGATCCCCCGCGGCCCTCTCCTTCACAATAGACGCTGCCGCATGCACAGAGCGGCTGTCAGCTCAAGTTCCTGTGTTCAGACACAGTGAGTGGTGGTTATGCATCTGTAAGCTAAATGGGCGGCATGGTGGCTCAGTGGTTAGCACTGCAGTCTTGCAGCACTGAAGTACTGGGTTCAATTCCCACCAACAACACCATCTGCAAGGAGTTTGTATGTTCTTCCTGTGTTTGTGTGGGTTTCCTCTGGGTACTCTGGTTTCCTCCCACACTCCAAAGACATACAGATAGGGAATTTAGATTGTGAGCCCCAATGGGGACAGTGTTCCCAATGTATGCAAAGTGCAATGGAATTAATAGCGCTAAATAAATGAATAAATTATTATTATTACTGCAATGCCCTGTTCATGAGGTAAGGAACATAGTTGATCAGGAGAGCTATATACTACATTTCCAAATGGAGGCATTTGATTTTATAGTTGCCCTGCTGAACGACTACCAAACATGAGAGTCCGTTATACGCCACAAGAAAACACATCTAAATAACGAGCTCTGTTGTTTAGTATTCATTCAGCTGGATAACTGGACTTAAAGGGGTATTCCATCTCCAAGATCCTATCCCCAATATATAGTAGGTGGAATAGCAATAATATCAGCAAATACCAAGATTTGGAAATGTAGAATAGTTCTCCTGATTAGGCATGCCCTTACCTCATGAGCAGGGCATTGCAGCTTTGGTAGCAACCGTTACGACATGGACTCTGCTGCTGTGGACCCGGGGAGAGTGGGTGCAGATTCATTGCACCCACACTCCTCACATGGAGGGTCTGCACTCCTAGAAAATGGGGGAAACGTTCCCGTTTTTTCCTTACAATAAATTTGTGAAAAAGGGAATGTTTTGAGGAGTTTTCTTTCAAATACATTTTTTTTTTTATTTTTTTTGTTAGTACTGACAGTTTGTGATGTCAGGTATCTGACAGATGCCATGACATCACAAACTGCTGGGCTTGATGTCAGGTGACTTTACAACTAGTATCAACCCCATTTATTACCCCGTTTGCCACTGCACCAGGGCACGGGATGAGCTGTGGTGAAGCGCCAGGATTGGCGCATCTAGTGGATGTGCCACGTCTAGGGTGCCTGTGGCCTGCTATTTTTAGGCTGTGAAGGCCCAATAACTATGGACCTTCCCACCCTGAGAATACCAGACCACAGCTGTCCGCTTTACCTTGGCTGGTGATCCAATTTGGGGGGGACCCTACTTTTTTTTTGTAATTATTATTATTTATAAAATAATTATAAAAAAAGAGCCTGGGGTGACCTCCACATTGGATTCCCAACCACAGTAAAGCTGCCAGCTGTGGTTTTCAGGCTACTGCCATCTGCTTTACCCTAGCTGTGTTACAAACCGGCGCCGCCATAGCCACAAGCAGCCTGCTGCGGTTCCTGTTGTGCCCAGGCGTCGGCTGCCGTTCTTGGCTGTGCCTCGGGTCGTTCAGTTTGCTGTTCCTTCCACCACGTCTAAGTGTGGTCAGGCGGCTAGTGCGCATGCGTGCGCCGATTTACCTCAGCCAGAGTTTAAGCCCGGTGTTTTGCCTAGTGAGCATGCTCAGCCTGATTGTGTTATGTCTGAGACTAAGTCCTCAGTTCAGGCTACTGAGCATGCTCCCACAATTAACCCTAACAGCCTCTTTGCACAGGTACTTGGACTTCGTGCTGTGTCTAAGTGCTGGGATGTGCCTACTGAGCATGCTCAAACTGATAGTCTGCTTTCTGAGCCTGTTGCTCAGGCTACTGGGCATGCTCAGGCACTTAGTGCACCAGAGGCTAGGTCCGGTAAGGACCTCACTGAGAATGTCCGTGAGGTGGCAGGCCCTGATAGGGCAGAGGGTGTCAGGTGTCCTCATGACGTGGCAACTCCGGACTGGCTCGCAGAGGCCCACCCCTATGATCTGGCACCTCAGTATTGGTCATCAGACGATGACTGGTGAAGTGTTTGGGGCGTGGCTGCCATGAGGTCATCAATGACGTGGCAGTTCCGGATAGGTCGCATGTGACGTCACTGATGACATGGCACTCTGCTATTGGACCTTGGTGGTTCCACCCTGGGTTTGGGGCGGACCCAGGTTATAAAAGGGGCTGGAGACAACATGGAGGTGCGCAGTCTTCACTTTTGCTCAGTCAGAGCACACCTCCATGTTAGAGCCTCATTGCGGCATAAGCCTATGTTGGGAAGCGGTAGGTAAGGTTAGGCGAACGGTGCCTGTCACGCCGAGATTCGTGGCTCGGCACATCAGGGTCAGGCGCCGTGCTTCCCTCCTGCCGTTCCAGTCTTGCTATAGCAGCCCAGTGGCGTTAACTGGGCTGCGGCTGTTGTGCTTCCTGTCCGATTGTGCCCCCTACGCACACGGACAACGCACCTGCTGCGCCACCTGTCCAATTGTGCCTCCTACGCACACGGACAATGCACCTGCTGCACCACCTGTCCAATTGTGCCCCCTACGCACACGGACAACGCACCTGCTGCGCCACCTGTCCGGTTGTGCCCCCTACGCGCACGGACAGCGTACCCCAGGACCCCTGTGGAGTTAACAGGGTGTTCCTTATCCTCATCGGCTTCCCGGTCAGCGCTACTGGTGTACCCATCTGGCCTGACGTGTCCTACACACACGTGGCCAGGCGAGAGCTGGCCAGAAACGCTAATCGGAGGACCGCTCGGCCTGATGTGTCCTACACACGTGGCCAACAGGGCGCTTTCGTGGCGGTCTTCCGGTCAACGCTACCTGGTTACCACCCGGCCTGACATGTTTCCTGCACACGTGGTTGGTGTAGCGCTAGGTGCACCAAAACGCTAATCGGGTTGTCGTCCGGTCTGACGTGTCCCAACACACGTGACCGGTTCCCAGAGTTCCTGGGTTATCTCAGAGCCATCCAGCTCTATAGGCTCCGCCTAACCCTCAGGTGCCAGCAGCTCCTTTGTCATCTAGAGCACGGTGGGCCCCGACTGGCGATTAGGATATATACCCCCTGGTCCTAATCTGCCGGTCCCCCCGTAACAAGCTGGCTATCAAAAATGGGGGGACCCAACATCATTTTTTTTTAACTATTTTTTAAATAAAAAAAATTGATGGGCTTCCCTGTATTTTGATTGCCAACCAAGGTAACGCCAGGCAGATGGGGGTGGCAACCCATTGCTGTCTGCTTTATCTGCACTGAGAATCAAAAATACCGCGGAGCGCTATGTCATTTTTTTTAAAGATTTATTTTTACAGCACTGTCATGTCAGGCAATCAAAATACAGGGAAACCCTTTTTGTTTTTAGTTATTTAAATAAATAATTCAAAAAATATATATGGGCTCCTGCTGCATTTTTTGTATTGCTAGCTAAGGGTAATCCAAGCAGCTACTGGCTGCTAACCCCCACTGCTTGGTGTTACCTTCACTGGCAATGGAAAATCCAGGGAAGCATTTTTTTATTTTTTTTTGCCAAAAAACTACAAAAAAAATGACGTGGGCTTCGCCATATTTTTGTATGCTAGCCAGATACAGCAGGCAGGTACGGGCTGCCCGTAACCCCCAGCTGCCTATTTGTACCCGGCTGGGAACTAAAAATATAGGGAAGCCCGTTTTTTAATTAATTTATGAATTTTATGAAATAATTAAAAAAAAACAAATAAACGACGTGGGCTTCGCCCCATTTTTGTGTCCAGCCGGGTACAACAAGGCAGCTGGGGATTGGAATCCACAGCACAGGTTAGCCCGAGGTTTCTGGGCCCCTCTGCTGCGAATTGCAGTCCGCAACCGCCCCAAAAAATGGCGCTCTCATAGAAGCGCCATCATCTGGCGCTGTATCCAACTCTTCCAACAGCCCTGGAGCCGGGTGGCTTGTTGGGTAATCATGAGTTAATACTGGCTTTGTTTTACTAGCCAGTATTAAGCCAGAGATTCTTAATGTCAGGCACGTTTGACCCGGCCATTAAGAATCTCCAATAAAGGGTTAAAAAAAAACACCACACAAAAAAAAAAATACTTTAATAGAAATAAATACACAGACACATTAGAGACTCCATCTTTATTACCCCTTGTCAGCCCTCCACGATCCTGCTCTTATGTCTTCTTTCTCCTTCAACACATGCAGCTCTGTCTGCTCCATCAAACAGCACAGCTGCATGGGGGAAGACGCTTTGCTCCGTGCAGAAATCACTCTGTAAGAGTGACCACAGGCTCCCGGCTGTAAGCGGTGGCACGGGTTGTCATAGCAACGCTGCTCCGATCACGTGATTCCGGTGCCGCTGCGTGCTGGTAGCGGGACGTCCCCGTCACTGCTACCAAGCGCATTGCTATGGCAACGGTGATCTCCGTGATTGACCGGCTGTGTCAGCCGGTCAGGAGCCGGCTTCTGCGGACGCTGGTAACTACGGTAAACATCGGGTAAGCAAGAAGCCCTTTCCTTGGTTACCCAATGTTTACCGTAGTTACCAGCATCCGCTGCTCTCACGCTGCCAATGCCAGCCCCCTGCATACATAACCAGACTACACATCGGGTTAAATTAACCCGATGTGCACTCTGGCTAGGAGTGCAGGGAGCCAGCGCTAAGCAGTGTGCGCTGGTAACCAAGGTAAATATCGGGTTGGTTACCCGATATTTACCTTTGTTACCAAGTGCAGCATCGCTTCCACGCGTCGCTGCTGGCTGGGGGCTGTGGTCACTGGTTGCTGGTGAGATCTGCCTGTGTGACAGCTCACCAGCAACCCGTGTAGCGACGCTCCAGCAATCCCTGCCAGGCCAGGTTGCTGGTGGGATCGCTGGAGCTTCGCTTAGTGTGACGGTACCTTAAGGGAATGGGGAAGCAGAGCGGGGAGTCGAGCTAGAGCACCCTGTAACAGATATGCAATGACAGGTTCTACATGACGCGTCATAGTCATGTGACCAGTCTGTAGCCAATGAGATAACAGGCACCTGACTGGTCACATGGCTATTTTTCACGTCATGATAGGTCCTGCATCACTGCTGGCAGTGCTGGTTACCGGGAGGATTCAGCGATCATCGAATGGAATAGCGGCAGGAGACAGAGTGCAGGAGGGATCGCGGGGACCGGTAAGTGTTATGGCAATGTTTATTAACTGTATGTGTACATTTATAATGTGTTTTTATGTGTTTGTGATTGCCTCCTATTGTTCCCTTATTAGTGTTTAATTGTGCATCAGCCTCTTCTTTATAACAGCATTACGAACAAATCTATTGATATCACACAATGTACCAAAAAAAATCAAAATTGTCGGTTGGGGCAAAATTTAAACCTAGTGCAAGAAGTGCTCTTTGTGTTTCTGACACATTATGTGACGACAAATTAATGACATCAAAATTGGCATCTAGGTCTAAGTCCTTTTTGGACGTAGGGCATAACCTTTTGGATTTATGCTTCCTACCTCCTCTTCTACATTTCTTTTGAAATTTTTCTGTTTTCTGTAGTAGTTTTTTGAAGGTTGAAATGTTGATTCAACAGATGATTCCTCAGTAGTGTATCCCATAGAAGTGTCCAGATCAGAGGAACCAAATGAGACTTTAGATTTCATTTTGGGAGTTTTTAGTATGGAGCGCGGGCTTTTCCATTTATTTGCATTCTCCCATCTGCCCCATTCATAGACTTGGTTAGATGAATAGTCATATAAGTCCCTATTAAGCTTGCGTTTTTTCATGTGCATAATACTTGATTCAATTTTATCAACAGATACTTGTATGCGATTAATAGTTTCCAGAAAATCTTCTTCCGAAACAGTAGATTTAAATGTAGATTTTGCTTCATCCAAACTTGTCTGGGTCTCTTTAAGTGTGATCTCTTCATGTTCGATAATTAGACCCATGAGCTTCAGAGAGCAAAAAGATAATAAAACATTCCATTTGGAGACAAATTCTTCAGAATAGACTGTGTTGGGAATTTTTTTCAGGCGTAAGCCCCTTGGAATAATAGACTTTTCAGCATAGTTCTTTAAGGTGGTTACATTCCACCAAATTCTATTTTCTTTTTCTGCCAATTTTTGCAATATTTTCACAGATTCATCGCTTGATGCAGAAATGGCAGGTGCATGCGTGTTTGTAGCACCAAATAGTAACTTAGCTTTATCTAGTCGTTGGCTACGGCCATTCATCTTACTGGTTAGATGAACAAAATGGGTTAAGTCCAGAAAGGTAACAACGTTGTATGCTCAATTAGTATGGAAAGCAAAGCTACGGGAGTCCCGAAAGGCAGAAAATAATCCAGTAATATATATCAGCTCACCGTGTGTAGGCACACTCCTGGTTGTCCCCTGGAGCACAGACAGGCACTGCCATAGCCTAGTATTGCAAATAAAAAAGAAAGGATGTCCAGCTCTTCAGGCAGAGAAACCAAGGTCTTTAATTCATCACGCAGATACAATGAAAAACATGACCAGCGCTACACGTTTCAGGTGAAACACTTATTTCAACACCATGAAGAGATTGGTTTTACTGGGGATTGAACCTAGGACATTTTGCATGTTAAGCAGACGTGATGACCGCTACACTATGAAACTATTGGCTAGCAGAGAAAAATTGTGACTGACGGGGCCTTTTTATTGCTGAAGAAAAGTGTTTTTGGTTAATGAAACATTTACAATTTTTCTCCAGTTCGGGGCTCGAGTGATTTTTGGGGCTGTTCGAGATCGAACTAGAACTCGAGCTTTTTGCAAAAGCTCGATAGTTCTAGATACGTTAGAGAACGGTTCTAGCAGCAAAAAGCAGGGCTCTTTACAGCTACAGTGTGCAGGAGCCAGCTGGCAGCCTGCCACAAGCTGGTAACCAAGAAAAACATCGGGTATCCAAGCAAAGCGCTTTGGTTAGTAACCCGATGTTTATCTTAGTTACGTGCAGGAAGCCCACACTTGCCGCTCAGCTCGCTCCGCCCCCCTCCTGCCCGCGGCATGTATACATACATATACACACACGCACACACACACACACTCTCACACATGCAACCCCCCCCCCGCTCGGCTTACCTGCGGCGATGAAGTCCCGCCATCCCGACCTCAGCGCTGTCACTGTCCTCCATGGCCGCCGCTTGTCACATCACCTATCGCTTCCGACCCGGGACTGACACTGGCGGTGACGTCACGGACCTCTTGCGATACTTGATGTGAAGGCGCCGGTCATTGACCTCAGTGACAGGGGCTGTCAGTGTGCTGGAGATCAGCGCAGGTAATGTACCTCGCTGACAGCAGCACTTGTCATGCCCTGCAGTGACTGGGACCTGA